>NC_057849.1:214941105-215566105 GCF_015237465.2 Chelonia mydas
ACCGAATGGCTCGGCAGCAGTTCTGCGGAAAAGGACCTAGGGGTGACAGTAGACGAGAAGCTGGATATGAGTCAGCAGTGTGCCCTTGTTGCCAAGAAGGCCAATGGCATTTTGGGATGTATAAGTAGGGGCATAGCGAGCAGATCGAGGGACGTGATCGTTCCCCTCTATTCGACACTGGTGAGGCCTCATCTGGAGTACTGTGTCCAGTTTTGGGCCCAACACTACAAGAAGGATGTGGATAAATTGGAAAGAGTACAGCGAAGGGCAACAAAAATGATTAGGGGTCTAGAACACATGACTTATGAGGAGAGGCTGAGGGAGCTGGGATTGTTTAGTCTGCAGAAGAGAAGAATGAGGGGGGATTTGATAGCTGCTTTCAACTACCTGAAAGGGGGTTTCAAAGAGGATGGCTCTAGACTGTTCTCAATGGTAGCAGATGACAGAACGAGGAGTAATGGTCTCAAGTTGCAATGGGGGAGGTTTAGATTGGATATTAGGAAAAACTTTTTCACTAAGAGGGTGGTGAAACACTGGAATGCGTTACCTAGGGAGGTGGTAGAATCTCCTTCCTTAGAGGTTTTTAAGGTCAGGCTTGACAAAGCCCTGGCTGGGATGATTTAACTGGGACTTGGTCCTGCTTTGAGCAGGGGGTTGGACTAGATGACCTTCTGGGGTCCCTTCCAACCCTGATATTCCATGATTCTATGATTCACAAGGAAGGAATTCACTAAAAACATTCCTAGAAAGAAAGACATGACACTGACAGGGGCCCTGCTGGGCTCCTGCCCTGACAGTCTGGCTACACTGAGACCACAGTGCCACTTATGTAACCCAGTCAGTCCCTGATTTCCGTGGAGCTCCTCCTGCTTTACGCTGCTGTAACGGAGCACACCGTCTCTGAAAGCCAAGTAAAGGGTGGAGAACATGCTAGGAAAACAAAGCAGCAGGAGCAGGAACAGGCAGGTCAGAGAGTTCTCTCAGCTGTAGGCCCAGCCTCCCTCTGTTCATGGCTGGCACTCTCCAGCTGTTGTTTATTGGCTCATGGCAGACCTATGCTGGTGGTTTTCATGGGAGAATCACAGATTTCAGGAAAAGGGGAAGGTTTAAAGTGGGGCTACTGGCATCCATCCCTCAGAGCATAAGATCTCTTTTATGGAGAGAGAGCAGCTGGAAAATGTGTCTCACTTCCTCCGCCGCCTCACGTGAAAGTAACTTTGTCTTCATGATAGAGTCCCCAGGGATCGAGTGAGAGAGAGTTTGGACTGAATGAGAACACATCTCAGTTCTCACTCCCTAAACTCAGACAATGGCCCCATAGCTCAGACTGAACAATGAAACCTTAACCTGAAACATAGGCAACATCAGCGTAAACTCCCCACATACATGCTGTCCCTTGCCAAAGAGTCTTCGCCATGACCTGGAGCTAGAGAGGAGTTCAGTCTATGTCTACACTGCAGTTAGACAACTGTGGCTTGCCTGTGCCAGCTGACTTGGGTTCTCGGGCCAGCTGTTCTTGGGTTATCATGACCCTCCCACACCGCAGGATCCTAAAGCCCAGGCTCCAGCCCCAGCCCGAACATCTACACCTCAAATAAACAGCCCCTCAGCCTGAGCCCTGTGAGCCAGTCAGCTGACCCGGGCCAGTTGTGGGTTTTTAATTGCAGTGTAGACATACCTTCTGTGGCCCATTAATCCTTGGTTCTCTACTGAGTCCACACACACAGAGGCTGAAACCTGAAACCAACACAGAAACCTTCATCAAAATTTAACTCAGTTGTGGTGGGGCAGTGTTTCTGCCCCGTCTGCAAAGAGCTGAAAGTCACTAACACACTGATGTGCAGAGGTCATTGCAAAGAGGCAGCAGAAGTTAACTGACAGTCAGCTGTTGAACGAGCGGCTGGCAAGGCAGGGAGGAACCGTGGCTGGCGGGACGGCCACCAGAGAGGAGCAGCGGCTGGCGGGGTGGCTAGATAGCGAGAAGCAGAGGCTGGCAGGGCAGTGAGGAGCAGCGGCTAGCGGGGTGGCTAGATAGCGAGAAGCAGAGGCTGGCAGGGCAGTGAGGAGCAGTGGCTGACGGGGTGGCCAGCCAAAGAAAGTGCTCTGATGGCAGAGCAAGCAAGGTGCCTTCTTTCCTGGGTGGGAGGTGAACTCACACAGATGTGCCTCTGAACCCTGGGTCCTCACTGACCAAGGGCAATCACTGCGAGTGGGGTGTGGTGAGTCAGCAGAGAGGGGCACAGAAAAGGAACCTTTGGTTGTAGAACTCAAGAACATGAGGCGGAAGTCACTGCCCCATGCATGCTGGGGTGAGTGTCCTGCTCACAGTTTTATGATTATGAATCCTGCTTGTGGCATTTTCCCTAATTAACATCAGGTGATTTCCCTCCTTTCATTAAAAGTTTCTTTTCTATGCTCAGACTCTGTGTTTGTGAGTGGGGAAGTATTGTCTCTCAGAGGCGCCTCGGGGTGGTGTGTTATTTTCCCAGGTTACTGGGTGGGGGCTCAAGCCAGTTCTGTGTTATGTCAATGGAAAGAAACCCCTAGATATTGAACCCGGCCCTGGTTGCTGCCGGCTTCACCTGGCAGAAGGGTTACACACATCCCGAGGGTCCCTGTGAATTCTGTGTAGCCTGATTCTGGGACACCTTATTAACTTCTGATCAGATTAATTGGTGATCCTATAACCCATATTATCTAAACAATATTATTAATCTCCCATAAAATCAGGCAACACTCTGAACCCTTCAACTGGAACTGCCCAAATCCCAGACAGGAAGCCCCAAATCTTCTGCCTAACTCAGCTGAAGTTTGGAAACCTTCACCCAAAAACTCAAAGCAAACTCGAAAACCAGCCACCCAATCCCTGGAATCTTTGTCCCAAGCTTGAATGTGAATACCTAAACTTTAAACCCAAACCTTTGCTACCAACCCCACTTTGTCATACTGCTGTGATCCCAAACCCTGTCCACCACATTACGTTCCCATTTCCACAGCTGCCTCTGCACTGCCCGGAACTGGAAATCCAAAAACATCAGAAGGAAAGAGCCTATTCCTCAAGGGCCTCCCCCCTGCAGCTGGAGCATATCTTGTGAGGAAGAATCTTTGTTCCGGGTTGAGATTTCAAGACCTTGAACTTGCTGATCTGAGAGATTCTGACCAACACCTCAACAGCTGCAGGCTTCTCTGAACCAAGCCTCCCAGCTGTGAGCCACAAGATTCAGAGCTGGATATTAAACAGCTGAAGGCTCTGCAGAAGTTCAGATCGAGATCCAGCCTGTGAAGCCGGTATAACAGGCTAACTCAAAAACAGCGGATCTGGACACCCCTGAACTTGGGGATGCTGAAGACCTACATCCAAATCTGAATGTTGTGCCTTGGGACCAACCCTAGTACTAATGAAGAGGAACTGGAACCAGGTCCAGAAATCCATGGGAGCAGCAAAGCTTCTGCCCACATGCAGAGCACGTGGCACAAGGATAGTGGGGGCTCAGCTGTCAGTGGATGCATCAGTGAATTGATCAAGTGCACTGGGCTGTGTGCTGTGTGAGATCTGTGGTTCTGGGAAAGCCATGTGTGCAGATCAATCAAATAAGTTACAGCTAGGAGTGGCTTCTACACAGGTGGCATGATTTACCAGGGAAAGCATATATGTGGGGAACAGACTGAGCCTGGCTCTGCTCCCAAGCCTGTTCCTGCTCCTTTGTGTGTCCAGGTGCATTCTCCTCATGCCACTGTTGATCCAAAGGCCGAGATTCTGATAGACGTAGGTCTTAGGAGAACCAGCTGAACTGGGGCAGATGCAACCATTGTGGCTGCCCATCAGCACTGGGGAAGAGACCATTCTAGAGGGTGCCAGTTCAACCAGATCTAAGCTGAAGACCTGATCCCAGGCACTAAAACCAATTGGTAGAACCAACACTTGTAAAAAGCCTGGGATGGCTGATGTGTGTGGACACAAGGCGATGTACAGGCTTTACAAAGTCAAGACATTCCTAGCAACAGCTTGTTGCAATGCTTTTTCATCTGGTATAGACAGTGCCTGGAGATGAGAGAGGAGTCCAGTTCATGGAGCCCATTCCACCACTGGTTTCTTTCCGAAGGACTGCCAACAAAGGGGCCTACTTGAACCAGTAGGAATTCGACCAAAACCCACACATTCACAAAGGCAAGAGAACTGTGGTAAGAAAAGGGAAACATTTAGTTACTGCTGTGAGGAGTTTGACTAGACCCTGGCTCCTATAGGTGACCCCTACCCCATTCCCCAGGATCCAGGAGCCATCAAGTCCCTGCACTAAATTGCATGACATATCTGCCATCTTTATCCCAAGCACTCACAGGAGGGGACACAAGGGGCAATTCATCAGCAGCCAGAACGAAGGGACAAGTCACCACTGGTGGGGACCAGGCCTGGGTCACTGAGCAGCAAAGGGCTAGAAGTTGTTTAAGAAAAGCCAGCTTGGCCATTGTAGCAGGGTGCCGGTGCAGAAGCACCCGATTAACCCCTGACCGGTCAGCTCCAATCAAGGGAAACAGATTGGGGCTGAAGGAAAAGGCCTGATGTCGGCCTGAGGATTGGCAACACCTGCTGGCCTGACAAGCCACGGGCAATAAAGGCTGAGAGGGAGCCAGAAAGAGGGAGGGCAGCAAGGGAGAAGTCAGTCAGGGAGGGAGCTGAAGGCTGACTCTGCCTGTAAGGGAGGTAACCAAACCTGTAAAGCTTGTATATAGATGGACACTGGTGGTGGGACAACCTTAAGTAAATAAAGACTCGGGTTTTGCACAACCCTGAGGCCTCTCTGAGCCTGCTTGTGGAAGACAAATGGGGTGGAACCCTGTTACACCATTTATAGGACTGTTGCAAGTCAATTGGTGGATGGAATCCAGGACAGCTGTCATTGGCTAATTCTGCGGGATACGCCCTCCCCCACACCCCCCAGTAAACATGAGGAGACGGATGAGGAGAGAGACCAAGGGGATTCTCTCCCAGAAAAGGCAGCACATAGGAGTTAGAGGTGTCAAAGGAACTAGAGTGATCACCCCTCCTTTCTCACCCTCCCTTCCTCAGACCCTCCACCAGTAAGCTGCTCCCTCTGCTGAGCTGTAGGGGTAGACATCTGGCCCCACTAGAGCGAACAGGCTCAGGAGAGGGGAATCAAGATTTCCCAGCAGTTGAAGGGGGAGTAACTGTCAGTCAGGGTAGCCTCCGGGCCAGGGCAGGAGCTGAAGAGTAGCACGCTTGACAAGGGCTCTAGCATGTGTTGTTTTTAAAGAAACCCATTTCTCTGAGTTCAATGTTTATCCATTTAAGAGTTTCTTTTTCATTTTGGCTCCTTACTGTATTGAGCACCGAGGGTGTGCTCCCCAGCTGAGGCACTCGCTAGTCCAGATAGCATTTGAACCTGGGGGGATTGTGCACACGAGCATGCAGCTCCATTACACAATAGCTCGTCTGTGAGGACATGATCCCAACATTGAGAAGATGGGGTGAGATTCCAATCAAATTGAAATCAACACCCCCAGTTCCCCATCCTAGGCATGTTGCGCCCACCTGGAGCTCTGCCACCTCCTGACACCACTTATGGGATTGAATTAATGTCTCACTCAGGGATATTTATTGGTAGCCCATCTAGCTGTGTTGGTGGGTAACGTACCCAGCAATGTGTATAACTCCTGGGTATTTATATAGTAAGCTGTGGCATTACCTAGAATAGGTGAAGCTATGAGAGTTTTACTGAGTAACATGGGTGGTTCTGGCCATTTCCCTAACGGTTTGATATTTGCCGTTCAACCCTACTCCCCACCCTACACCCTCGACGAGCCGAGTTGTGGGCCCGCTCATCAGGAAGCGGAAGGCAAGTCAATCAGGCTCCTGTGGTACATCATCCCCAGTTGGCACCCTCCTGTCCAGCTCTTTTCCGTTTTCCTACAGGAATCGCAGTGCAGCAGGCAGTCCTCCTCCTCCTCCTCCTCCTCCTTCCTCTTTCCCTCTAGTCAAAAGACCCAGGAGAAGATGAAGGACAAGGAGAAGAAAAAGGGAGACCTAGATAGGAGCCTTTAGGGAGAGGAGAAACAGGGAGGAAAACAACATGGGCACAGGGAGAGCTACTTCTTCCCCTTCCTACCTCCACCTGAGCCCCAGCAACCCAGAGACAGCAGCCCATTATCTGCCATTGCAGGCCTCGGCTTTCATCCTGGGGACAGTTCCCACCACCATGAGGCCATTTGATGGGTATTTGTGCCCCTGCCCTTTCGCTAAGGGGCCTCTCCCACCCCACAGGCAAGACTTAGCCCCTTGTCGAGTCTCCCAACCCTGCCTCAGCAGCAGTAATGTCCAGCCTTCAGGAAGTGTCCAACTCCCAGCTGGAGCTGGCTCAGTTGTCCAGTTCTAGGCCTGCGTGGCAACCAACCTACTCTCCCTTCTGAAGACAGCAGGGCCCGTCATTACTCCAACCTTGGGACTGGTGCTTCATTTGCTCCCCCTGGGGATGGGTGCTGGACAGAAGTGAACAATAGCAGAGAGGAAGAGTCTGCCCTCTTGGTATCACTGGTCCAACTGAGAACACCAGAAGTCACACCTCGTTCTCAGCATAGAATTCCCAGCAGACTCCAGAGAAGCACCATCACCACCTGCAGGGATTCCACAGCTGCAGCCCAACCAGCCCAGCCGTGTCCTGTGAGGGATCCCGCTCCGCATTCCTGAACAGGACTGTGGAACAACCTTAGAAGAGGTTGCCCTGGGCAATCCACCACAGGCTTTACACGGAGGGCAGTGCAGGCTGGACCAGGATTTGGTCAGTCCTGTAGGCATACCCACACTGCGGACATAATCCACAATGCTCACAGCCATATACTTCATTGAGTCTCAGTGCCTTGATTTTAGGAGGCAACAAAGTTGCTGCCAGTTCTGGGTAGACTGCAGACAAGGGGGTAACAAGTGAGCACAGACATATACCAACCCTGGCTGCCCTCTCAGGAACAACAGGATTAGGGTCAGCACCAGACATATATGCCAAAAGACATCCAAAACTGCAATTTATTAACAACTCTCAATATGTAAATCGATTATATGAACATAGCCCCATGATGTGAGATTGACCCCTCCTAGAAAACTAACCCTACATCCATCACACTGTAATTCTCAGTAGGTATTTCCTAGCCCTCCCAGTAGCTCCATCAACCCAGTACCCAAACATTAACTGCCCTGCATTCTCCCTTTGGGTGCATCCCCCAGATTCCTCTTTTTGTAGCCTCCCACCCCTCTCTCTAGGACAATGTTAAAGGGGGTTACCTAGCTCTCAACTGGCCCAGGCCCCCTGTGTATTCCCTTGAGATTGCCTTCTGTGTGGCACTCAGCCCTTCTCCTTTTCTTTCTATACAGAGAGGAATGAAGGTTTCTTCTATTCACCCTATAACCTCTTCCTTCCCCACCCCCTTACTGGATCGATGAGAGGTTTAATTGATGCATTCTGGAGCTGCATGTGAGCAGTGTAGATAGAGATTCTCTTCCCCCTTGGCTCAGAAGTTAAGTGCAATGGAAGAACCAGGAATTCCTGTGAATTACACCAGGGACAAGGTGTCTCTATCTCATCCCCTGAAAAAGAGGGGGGAAAAGTAAGTTTACACACATTTCCCTAGTGCCTTTCATTCTGAAGGGTCTTAAAGCACTTTACACTCAGGGGCTGGATGCAGCCACTTCTGGGGTGGAACATGGCAGCTGTTTAGTAAAACTGCACAACAGTTTAGGAGATGAAAGGAGTTGCCTGTTCTTGTACATAGTACCATGGGATCTTTTATGGACCACAGCCAGTCAGTTTTTCATCTCATCTCACAGACAGCACTTCCCTCAGCACAGCTGCCCTTGGCATCATGCTGGGGCACCAGGGTAGGTACAGACTTGGGAGGAGACCACCCTCTACTACATCCCACACACCACTCCCTGTAGCACAGTGCCCTTAGCATCACATCGGGGCATTGGGCTAGGTTCTAACTCAGAGGGGAGAGCGCCCCTCCTGAGCCACCCACAGCACTCCCTGCAGCACTGTGCCCCCTATCACACACTGGAGCCCTCGGGTCAGTAGTGACTCAGATGGGAGAGGACCTCCCTACTGAGACATCCATACCGCTGCCTGCAGCACAGAGCCCCCCGGGATTGGGATCAGCACTGACTCAGAGGGAAGTGCTTCTTTTCTTCACCTCATGCCTGTGCTTGTATTAGGTTGCACAATAATGGTGCATACTACTCCATGAAAGCCATGCTCACCTCACTGGCATGGATCTGCGTATTCCACCGTCGCCTGCTCGTCTGTAACCAAAGAAAAGAGACAATTACTTTCAGCACCAGACACAAGCTGGGGGAAAAGAAGAGAAGCCCGATCCCCAGATGAACTACAACCCTCCCCCAGGTCACCAAAGGTACAACCATGCTCTGGGTGGCTGAACTTTCCAACATCTTCAGACTGTACCATTGGTTGAGCAAAGTAAGGAACAGGGGGAGGAGACTTAATAATAGTTTAAAATTAATATGAGCAAATAAATGTTCGTGTGGTGGGGAGATTTTATTGGCATGCATTTGGGATGGATGCATCACGCAGGTTGTCTCAAAAGACTGTCGATTAAATCTTTATTCCTAACATCACCATGAGGTATTGTCTACGTGCCAGATGTCAGAAAAAATCTACTTTTGAAATGGTCCGAGAATTTCTGAAAGTATGACTGGCTGTAAATCAAAGTGCCTTAGATATCTTGAGTCACAATGGGGTGGGGGGTGGGGGTGGGAGAGAGACCGACTAAAAGAGCTTTTCTGTAGGAGATCTCAGGACCTCCTAGAGCCAAGGGTGTACTAAGTTCCACTGAGAAGCTGTGAATCTTTGTGAGGCTCCCATTTTTAGTGCTGCTCAGCTGTGACATCCTGGACATTTTTATAGCCAAAAACCTGCCCCTGGGCAAGGACTGAATTTGACTCTCCAAGTTTTCTGCAATTTACTTGTATTTGTATTAGGAGGGGAATTAATTCCACATGTTGCAGGGGGAGGAGGAGAAGGAAGCAGCATTTTGATGGCAAGGTTATTTTATTTTAAAGGGGGCTCTACAGTGCATATGGAACAAATAAATAATAATCCCTAGAGGTGCATGAAATATTCACAGTAGAGGTGAAACTACTTCGTATGTGAGACTTTTTGCATTTTGTCACCCATTCAAAACTGGACCCATTCTGCTGAGAAATACATTGTGATTTTCTGAATACTTTTGCCCTGAAACGGGGCTTTTTCACAATGGAAAAGAGGTCCTTTCAAGCAAAAGGGAATTTACATTTTCCGTTTTTGTTTTTTCATTTTGGGGGGGAAATAGTTGTTTTATTGAATTTCACACACACACAAAATCTGAAAATCAAAAGGGTGTGAAATCACCTGAAATGAAATAGCTAAAATCTGCAAGCAACGTTTCCTCGGCAAAATTGCCAGTAATTTGACACAAATCATATCCTAACCCACCTGGCTGGTAGTAATCATAGACTTTGACTGCAGCTGGCTTCAGATCCTTCACTGGAATGTATTGGCTCACGGTGAAGGAGTATGTCTGAGTCTCCTTATTCAGCTGTGAGAGAGAGAAAGAAAATAAGAGACAGAGGGACAAACAAGGTCTGGTTTGAGCATGCACTAAGGAAGCTCCCCCACACCCCAACTCTGCCAATGTCACTCAGTCCTGCACTGCAGCCCCCGGCCCCCCCTGCTATTCCAGTCCTGGGCTCCCCACACAGCTCTGCCAATGCCCCTTTGTCCTGCCCTAGAGCCCCACCCCTGCTGTTCAAATCCTGGGCTCCACACACAGCTTTTGCAGATGAACTTCCTATTGATGCACCTGGAGGGCCCCCTGCTGTTACATTACCAACAAGACATGAGCAGAGACGTGTGTGCTGAATATCAGGGATGTTCTGGTTTTTTAACTATAGACGGAACTGGCTATTGAGGCAGTGGTAAGATTTTAACTCAGGATTTCAATAATGTTTATCTAGCTATCTATGAATGTTTGTTAGATACCATAGTATTTATCTGAGCCCCGAGTATGGACTGTAGAAAGAGCGGGATCTGTCCCGAAGTGACAGGCACATTCTCTGCCCTGCTCTTTTATCTAAACATTGCTACTATGTTGGAGCCCATTGCTCTTGTTTATTAGCTCTGGTTCTTTCAGGGATATTTTCCAAGAAAAGTGAGTCTTCTAGCATGATCTGAAAGCAGAGCTTTTCTGATCCCTGTGGGAGGGTGTTCCAAAGCCTGGAGGTTATTCTTGAAAAGGCTCTTTCTGATTCTCGATTATACACATTGATTCAGTTAGCGGTCATGTCGAGGAAGAGCGTAGCTGCCATGGTCATTCCCTGAAGAATGGAAGGATCTTGATGTAACAAAGCTATTAAGGGGACAAGACCAGGTCAAGTCAGCATTAGAGGCTTGAAATGGATCCTGTAGCAAACAGACTGCTGGCATAACAGACTCCTCAGTTCATCCTGCTCAGAGACGGGCTTGCTGTGTTACGCACCAGCTCTGGCTTCCTTGAGAAATGTTTGTCTAGATTCACACACGAGTGACATTTTGAAGATGGGCTGGATTATTGCTTGCTTCTGAGTGATAGGTAAAGTGCCTTCTCTGAAGGAGGCTCAGCAGTGGGCCAAGCATTTCCCCACCAGCTTTGACCAGATGAGAGACAAAGGAGGAGATCACAGGTGATAGCACAGTTCTCTCTCAGGTGCCTTCTAGTGTCCTAGACAGAGACACGAACACAGTTCTGACACAGTGAGAAGGACGCTGTACTTGCTGCTCCAGCATATATAATGCTTGGCCCCCGCAGGCTGTCAAGGCCTCAACTCCATCTTCTCAGCAAAGCAGGAAGAGGATTCTTCAGAGCTAGAGGCACAATCCCCCTGCTAGCACCCTGAGGTGTGCGGTTTGAAGCAGTGGTGAAGAGGAGCCAGCCGGTGTTTATGAAGCAGCTCTGAATCAGCACACTTATCTCAGATGGGATCTGATGAAGGTGATGGTTCCGGAGAACAATTTTGTTTACAGCAGTCACCACTGTGGCATCAATACAAGTGTTTTCATTAGACTGCAACTGGTAATTCGGTATGATTTGGAGCAGGTACCCTCCCTCCACGCACTGGCACTCCAGCCACCAGCCCTTGGTGTCAATTCATCTAAGAACCATGATGGCCAATGTGGGCAGCATGGTAGTGGCAGGGAACATTTGGATGCCAGTGGGTCAATTGTCACAGCTGGTAGGTAGTCATAGTGTTCTGTCAGATCACTGACCGTTGGTGCTGGCGCGCGGAGGGGGTGGGGGGGAGAATGCTGTTCCTTGCGGGTGGGGGTGGGGTGTTCGAAATATACAGTGTGTGACCAACTGAATATGTGGAATTGGGGAGTGCTTGGAGAATGAGGTTCTGAACAAAATTATTGAGGAGAAGGGATGAAATCCCAGAGTTTAGGAGACTCCAGCAGCTGGCATGACACTCAGTCTCTCTCATACAGTAGGTAGCTGTCAGGGGGTCTGTAGACCGTACTGGAGTTGTCCCAGATTAGCATGCTAAGGGAATGCACACAAAAACTTTTGTTTTAGGGGGTGAACCTTGCTTGAGTCAGAGGCTTGATTACACTTGAGTACAGCCATTCCTCCTGCTCCTCGTTTGCCAGTCCTGGGAATATAATGAGCTGGGTAGCCAGCTGGGTGAGCTGAGAGAGTAAAGGGTTGGCAGTGTCTCAGAGATGCACAGGAGGATGGGACTCTTGTCGGAGATCAGGTCACATCCTCCAGTTTAAACTCCCATATAAACGGCCTGGGACCCTCAAAACTAACTCAGGTCCACTGGGACCCAACACTCTCACCTGCTGGTATGAGACCTACAATGTAGGTGTTAATTAGTTTGTGTAGACGCAACAAAGCTACTACCTTGTTCCAGCACTGACCTGGTCCAGATAGATGGTGAGATCCTCAGGCCCAATCTCCACTCTCTTCACAAATGGCTCCTGCTGGAGCTGGGGACGGGGAACTGCAGCATTAGAGTCTCACCCCAAAACACCCCAGCTCATTCTCCCAAGAGTCTCACCCATGGAAGACACGTTCTAGGGATTGGGGTGTGTGAAAAGTGTCCCCTACCTCTTGACCAGAATCTCCTCCAATAGCCCAGCTAATTCCCAGGGAGTCTCACCCACACAGGAGTGAATGGGAAACAACCCATAGGGTCGGGGGGGGGGCGGGGGAGGAGTGTTTAAAGTTTTATGGGGTCAGGGAGCAGTAGAAAGTACCCCCAGGAACTGACTTTCACCCCAGTGACAGAGCCAATGGTAAGTGCCCGCATTGAGACCATCGTCTGCGCTCCCTGGCTGTTGGTTGAGCTGGCTTCCATGCAACACATGTATCTGGTCACCAGGGACAACGGGCCAAGGGTTATGGGAAGCGACTTACAAAATAGTTGGTGCCCCGGACAGGCGCGAATCCAGACAGGTTCTTCACCTTGATAATGACCATGTTGGAGGTGCCACGACTCCCCACATAACTGGAGGTGAAAGGCAGGTGGTCATGTAGGTTACATCCACCTTAACTTTGCCCTTTCCCCGATCTTGCTGCCCTCCTCCATGTCACCCTGCCCCCTCCATTCCCTTCCTCTCTAGCTCCTCACTCTCACCTGACGCTGATGTTGAGGGACAGGAAGCGAGGGAGTGTTTGCTTCTCACACTTGTTCTCTCCTACTCCCACACTCAGGGTGAAGGTCTCTGCATTCTTTGAGGGAGGCACATTATACCTCAGAACTGTCTGATGGGAGAGACACAGAAAAGTACTCAACAAATAGAGTCACGCAAGCCTGCAGGAGACTATATCCTTGCCATTGCCTCCAAGAGGATCCTGAGCTAGCCAGTGCTGACCTGGTGCCCTAGAGGTGAAAGGATCCATACCCCATTCTGCAATCCCTCCAGCCCTCCGACCTGAGGCTCCATTAGAAGTGAAAGGCTGCATATCGCATTCCCTCATGACCCTGAGCCAGGCAGTGTCCCCTTCCATGACATCCTCCTGGCCACTCTCATAAGAGAGCCACCACTCACCTGCACATACACACAGCCTGTGCCAGCTGCTTGTATGGTGTAGTTTCCAGGAATGTCAGGGAGAGGCTGCTGCTGCAGCACCAGTCGGTTGGTGGCCTCCACATGGAAGGACTGCTGGAAGTTCTTTCCTGATTTCACTGTCACGGAGACATTTCCGGATTTGATGAATGTCACTGCTCCATATCTAGCAAGAGCTTGGAGAGCAACCACAGTGTCCTGGGAAAGGAAAGGCAATCACATCACTGAGTGCAGATCCACTCCTCAGGGCGCTGGCACATGGATCCCCACCCCCTTCATCAGAGCTCAAGAACCATGGGATCCTTTCCCTGGGACATTAACAGCGGGATTCAAGCTCCCAGCCCCACAGTGCAGTGGGATCTGTTCTCAGGGCACCAGAAGCTGGATTCTCACAGACAGGCTCAGAGCATAGTAAGAGTCTAGCACAGAGATTCAGCCCTCAGTGGACATCCCAGCCTGTTGCTCTCCCTGACTAGACATGGTGTCTGGCTCTGAGAGAAGCTGGTTTGTTACCTGGGTAGAGGCAAAGCCCCCATAGGCATTCTGCTGCCTGGCCAGCCATGCCACAATGCCAGTGGCAGAAGCAATCTCTTCCTTGGACACTTTTTCTGTAGCGAGCAGAGCCAGTAACACATAGGCGGTTAACTCCACATCCACAGACTTGGGCTGGGACCAGCTGTACTCAGTGGGAGGCTGGGCTGGTTTCCTGCTCCAGTGTATCTGCCCTCCTGGAGGAGGAGAAACAAGAACCTGAGGCTCAGAACAGGACTTGCTTGGGTCCAGGACTGCAATCCAGGTTGAATATCATGGTTACATCCCACCTCATGTGGGACATTGAAAAAAGCCCATACCCGAAATCTGGGTGGGGAAATCCTCACGGGAATGCTATTGTGTCAGTGTACTGAGTAATTAAGTAGTATTCATGATAGAGATGCCACATCACATCACTGCCATGATCAAAAGAGAGGGATCACCCATGCCTTCCAGCAGGGAGTGTGATGCAAACAGGTCCCATCATGATGCAACATCAGTAAAGCCAGTTGATGGATGGGAACGAGCAGAATTTAACACAATAAGACTAAACTGGAATAAATCAACTAGGGGGAATCATCCCAAATACAGATACTCTCTGGGGACAGAACCAGTCTGGCAGGGACAATAGACAGCAAATTAGATACGAGTTTGCAGAGTGACAGGCTTAATAAAGCTGAGGGGGGGAGGGATAGCTCTAATGGTTTGAGCATTGGCCTGCTAAACCCAGGGTTGTGGGTTCAATCCTTGAGGGGGCCATTTAGGGATCTGGGGCAAAAATTGGGGATTGGTCCTGCTTTGAGCAGGGAGTGGGACTAGATGATCTCCTGAGGTCCCTTCCAACCCTGATATTCTATGATTCTATGAAAAAGGCCAGTATAGTTTTGGGTAGCACATTCACATTCCGGAGCAGAAAAATGATAGTTTCCCTACATAGGGGGGACTGAATCTAGACTATTCCTGCTTTGGACACCACATTATAGGAGAACTATATCAACAAACAAGCAACAGATTATTAGGGGGCTGGAGGGAGGGATTGATGAGGAAAGAGCCAAGACCTACATTTTCAAGAGCAGCCACTGATTTTGGCTGTCTCAATGTTTTGATGCCTGACTTGAGACACCTGAAACTTAGACGCCACTTTTGAAAATGTAGGCGTAAGCCTGTATCACTTCGCTAAGAAATGATGAAGGGGATGCAGGGACTTGGTACTAGTTGCAGTGCACTTAGGAGGAGAGGAATTACTTAGAGTGGTGCAAGGGGATACGACTGAGGAGGATGGAATGGAAAGAAGAAAGAAAAACTGTATTGTAATGGAGGCAGGAAAAGGCACATCAATCGCTCAAGGGAAGGGGCAGAAGCCCCAGCGACAGGACAAAATGCTAGAACACGTGCTGCAAGGACCAATCTTGCCTGAGCTCATAGGGCTTTTCCACCAATAATTTTCTTGGTTCTGTGGAAAGCATCCTGGCCCTAAGCATTGGTGGAATTTGTGTTATAGTCACGGGAGTCCTAGTGCTTCGAGTCAGGCAGCTTCTTGCCCCATGGTACCTGACTTGATGGCCTGCTGGTCCAGCTTGGTGAGCAGTAATTGCCTTGTGACGGTGTCTCCAGCCAGTGAATAGACATACGCCAGCAGTGCCTGGGTGTAGAGATCAGTGGCTTTGGAGGAAGCATTTCTGAGGCACTGCAAACTGTTCTTCACCATTGGGTCCTGGAACAGGAAGAAACATGGAGTTCACCTAACATAGGAGATGGAGCAGAGAAAAATGGAGACAGCTCCATAGTGACCAAATCCTGACATGGTCATAAAGATTGGGTACGTTTCGGCCATAACTATCCTCTGTGCATGACAGAGGAACAGGTGGGCCCATGGAAGCACTAGAACTAAGACAAGAGGAGAGGAGTGAGCGAGGCCGTGTGTAGGCAGCACTGTACTCACATTGAGTGGCTTTCCTGCCTCCAGCAGTGCACCAGTGATGTATGCAGCCAGAGAGATGTCGTCATTTATCCCACCCTGCAGATCAATGAGAGAAAGAGATTGGTGGGGAAATGAACCTCCCAAATGGTAGCTGCTATGTGGCACCTTGTGATAGAAGGTACTCATGACCACATTTCACACATTATTGTAATAATCTTTGTACAATGTATGCCTTGTGAGGTACCATTTGAAAAGTCATAATTCGCAGCTCATTATTGCCCTAGTAAAATACATACGGCAATATTGTATGTGAAGTTAGAAGATTTCCCTAGATGACATTATTAACCCATGTGCCAAACCCACAGCCCTACCGAAGCTGAAGTTGGGCGGGGGAAGGGGGGAGGGAACGGTCTGTCCTAAACAAAGGAACGTGTGATCTGCTTAATTTGCATTTAAGCAGTAAACAGAGTCATCAAGCAGGAAGGGGAGAAAGGAAGCTCAAAGAGGTGACAAAAAAGCAGCATGGAATATCTTTTCCCATAGACTTTTTATCTCCTGGTACCCAGCTGGAAATGTTTTTCAAAAGGCGGGCTGAAACTATAAAAAGGAGGGGCAAACACCCCAAGACACACCCCCTCTTTCTGCCATTGCATTCATGGCACCTGAAGCGACAAAGCAAGCATTTGTTGGTTTCTGGAAGAAGGGATTCTGACCTCAGAAGTTTGGTCAGTGAGACTGGTGAGAAAACTTTGCTTTGAATTTAACGTAATTTGTTACGTTAGGCACCAGTTGTGTTTCATCTTTATTTTCTTGTAACCATTTCTGACTTATGCCTCATTACTTGTAACTTACTTAAAATCCGTCTCTATGTAATTAATAAACTTGATTATTGTTTTGTCTAATCCAGTGTGTTTAAATTGAAGTGTTTGGGAAATGCCATTTGGGGTGGCAAGTTGCGTGCTATTATTTCTATTAAAGAAATAAACGGACTTTACATAAACTTGTATTGTCCAGAAGAGGGCTGGGCAGTACAGGACATAGACTTCTGGCGGGGGTGGGGGTAATCTAGGACTGGGGGTGAGCTGGGGTCACCCTGCAATATAACCTAGTGTGGTAAGAGCAAGGTGTGGCTGGCTGAAGCACGCACGCACGCACGCACACACACCTGGGATGCTGGAGGCTGTTGGTGAGCAGTCTAGGCTGGAGGCTACAGCAGCAAGCTTAGGTGCTGGAACTAGGGGTGCAGAAGCACTCCCTGGCGTGAAGTAGTTTCCATCAGACATAGGGTTTACAGTTTGGTTCAATGGCTCTCCGCTCCCCCACTATACAAATTGTTCCAGCCCCCTTGGCAGCAAGGCATTGTAAACGGCACCCCAAGTTACAGGGCTGGCGGTCACACAGTTACTTATTAGTCTGGATTGTACCCTTGGTATGTCACACAGCTAATGTGGGGTTACCAGAGGGTAAGGTGGGACAGAACATTCTCCTCCATCTGGGAGAGTGAGCCTCAAACATGGGAG
Organism: Chelonia mydas; assembly: GCF_015237465.2. Taxonomy (NCBI): domain Eukaryota; kingdom Metazoa; phylum Chordata; order Testudines; family Cheloniidae; genus Chelonia; species Chelonia mydas. The sequence continues at coordinate 214,958,187 of NC_057849.1, forward strand.
AAATCATTAAAGTGCTGGGGGAAGGGGAGTTTATTGGAGAGCCCTAGATGGAATAGCCCATTCTCCTCCGTGGTGGGGGAGGAGGTGCTGGGAAAGCGGACTAGGAGAAGGTGGGAAAAGTTGTGGGGAGGGGCTTCTGGTTATTTAGGATCACACCTCTAGCACTAAAAAGGGGATTATCTGGACACAACAGCCATATCTTTCTCACCTAACTCTGAAGAGGTGAGAACAAAAGAGGAGTCACGCCAGTAGGCCCTACATTAGAGTCAAGGGTAGGACCATTGGCCTTCCATCAGGGTCCAGGTAGCGTCACCGGGCCACTCCCTTAGAGTTAATGACAGCCCCACTAGGAGGGATTACTGAATGAAGGCCAGGCCTTGCTGGCTGTTACCTTCATTGCCGTGTGGAGGAGTTTCCCCACGTTGGCATAGCAGCCATTGGCCTGCTGGTTCCCTGCTATCCACTTCAGAGCATCCTCAATGTTCTTGTCATCTAGGAAGATGTGCTGCTTGGCTTGAATGAAGCATTTGGTCACGAATGCGGTCAGCCTGGGGGAGAGGAGGAGTAAAAGTCAGTGAGAGGAGGGAGAATCAGTGCCGGGGTGGGTGGGTATGCGTAGTGGGATACTGACAGAGTGAGGGCTGCGATGGGGGTGCTGGGTGTCGACAAAGGTAGTACCAGCATTGTGGGAGGCAATTCATTACTGTACTATTGAGAAAGGCTAAGTATTCACCATGTGTTGCCTTCTCCATCGCTCTCTCCAAAGGCACTGTAGGAACCATCTCTGTGTTTGTATTGAAGTTGCCTCTGGTACCCTGAGCAGGAGAGAAAGACAACTGGAGACATCTGAGTCAAAAATCACCCAGGCCTGCCCCTGCCACAGAAACTGATCAGCCACGGAACTGGCTCACTCAGAACCAGGGGAAAGCCACAGAGTTCACAGTACCTCTCCTGCCCCAATCCATCTGCCCACTGTTTGGGGACATCTACTGAGCACAGAGGCTGAGAGGGACACCTTGCATTAGGGAGAGGAGCAAGAAAACTAACTGACCTGTTTGCAGGAAACCCACAGCTCTTGTCTTCAACTCCTCACTCAGCTGCCCTGTCTTCTCCAAATACTGCAGCACGTAGATGATGGGGGCGAACAGCACCATGTTCTGCTCTCCGCAGCCGCTGGGCATCTGCACCAGCTGGTCCAGGTTCTGCAGCGCCGTCCCCATGATGTCACCTGGATAAACAAACATGTGTGAACAATGGTGATCCCCCTGAACTGTGCATCTATGTCTGATTAAATATAGTCCCCCCGCCATATCAGGCTGCTCCACACATTATACCATTACTCAACCCATAACACTGCCGGCCTGACACCTCTCCAACCCCACACTTGCAGCCACCCAACCGTTCACACCTCTCCTGCGCCACCTTGTCTGCATCCTCCTACTCCATGCTTCCTTCTGCATCTGTCTACACCCACTCACCCCGTACGTTCCTTCCCACTGCTTACACCCATCCCACCATCAGCCTGTCCACTTATGAACCCTCCCATCCATACACCCATCCAAAGGCACAAATTGTACATACCTACCTGTGTACAAGCCCTCATTCCTCCACACACTCCTGCTACATCATTTGCCCTTCATCAGCACTCTATCCCCCTTTTCCCCCACACATGCCACCAACCCATGCAGCCACCAAAACACGTCCAGTCTGCTTACACCCTCATACATGCCCCCCACCCTGCTCTACACTAAATCACTCGCTAGACTGATTCCTTACCCAGCACGGACACTTGGGCCCTGGCTGAATCCGGCACCATGTCCTCAGGGAGCTGCAGGGAGACGGAGTCTGAGGCAGAATTCCCTGACAATTATAACAGAGAAAGGAGTGAGCCAACACAGGAGAGGGTATAAGAGAGACCCCCACAGCTAGAAACACAATAAGCCACTCTCAGCAGTAATGGATCTCCAAGACACTGAGAGCTCCTGGCATATGGACCAACAACTCCAGCAGCAGCAGGAAGAGAGGAAGGAGGGCAAGTCCTGATGGGCACATACTGACTTTCAAGTGTCCATTCCAAGAAGAATGAGGACAAGACACAAGAATCCAGTTCTCATTTTTTCACCTCCTCTCAGGGTCTTTGCACCCAGAATCCACTGCAGGAGGCAGCAATTGCAGGGGGTAGACACACATTCAGGAAGTACAGGTCCTCATGCATATATTCCAGTGGGAAAAATCCCACCTTTCTATTCCCTGCTGGAATCACAGGGCTCAGTGAGCCAAAGACCTACCCTCTTGGTAAGTGCTGTCCAGCCAGTGCTCTCCCTCCCCATATGTCTATGCATAGGTGACACTCTCTCTCCCCAAACCCAAGAGAATGTGGCCACTGTGATCCCTTCTCATGATCCAATGCAACCCATACCTTCTGGGCAGAGCAGGGAACTGTGAGACTTCTCCATCAGGACGCCCTCCGGCTGTCAGTAGAAACACAGAGAAACTGATTAAAGACAACACATGTCCACTCTTCAGATTCATGTGACCTCATGACTTTGGGCTGCATGCTCTGGGGCATCAAGTCACAGAGCAAGAAGTGATACAAGGGTGAAGAGAGAGGGGCGGAGGCCACTCCTGGACTCCTTAAGTCAACTCTGGGCACTTTGGGACCACAGTGGTCACATCTTGGAGCAAGAAAGGAACTGTCCCTTGGTATATGGCTTTGCCTTGGAATAATGGGTTCAGTCCTTGTCCCAGACACCTCAGAGCCAGAAAGAGGCCAATCAACTGGAGGGAATTCAGAAGAGGGCTACAAATGATTAAGGGGCTCTAGACTGACTGATTTAAGAGGGAAGATTAAATGAACTGGATCTATATAACTCAGCCAAATGGCAGCTGAGGATGGATAGCCACTTGTCAATGGCTGTGAGAGATATAAACTCCAACACAGAAGAGGAACTGGGGATGAGAGGACAAATAAGAATATAGAATAACATTGAGCACAAGGTGCACGTTTCTGGCTGGATGCTGAGGAAACATTTCCTAACAGGGAGAGATCTAATGAGATGTGGAAGGGTCTCCCCAAGGGATGGGGTGGAACATCCATTGCTCAGGACATGTAAAACTAGACTGGGCAAAACCCTGGAGAACAGACTGTAGGAAACCATCCTGCACTGGGCCCAGGGGAACGGAAATGGTGACCTAGTAGAGCTTTCTCCAACTCTGAGGCTGTGTCTATACTAGATGTACTACAGCGGAGAGCTCTCCCGTCGGCTTATTTACTCCACCTTCTATGAGAGGCAGTAGCTGTGTTGGAGAGAGAAGCTCTCCTGACGACAGAGCGCAGTCTACGCTGGCACTTAGGTCGGTAGAACCTATGTCATTTGGGGGTGTGGATTATTCACACCGTGAGCGACATAAATTACACCAAAGTTCTAGAATTCAGACCTCGTCTACACTAGAAGTCTATGAAATTCAGGACAGCAGATGGATGAAACTGCTGGCAAAAGCATTGGTGATAACAGTGTGGTATCTTCTTGTTCCCCCCCCCACTGTTCTCTGGATTGGCAGGCTTACCCGGACGAGGAGAGGCTTGATCAAGGTGTCACTGCGGCCCTTATTTGGCACCGTCACTTTCCTACCACCACAGAGCTCTCTGCTGGGCAGTGCCACTGTGGTGACGGTGAAGTTCACCTCACCTGGCAAAGAAAAAAAAAGAAAAAAAGAATAAGCTCTTCAGAGCTTCCATTTTAAACCTGCCCATCCAGGCAAAATGGTTCAGTGCACAGAAAACTGATGACATCTGTAGTTCTGTGCAAGCCAAGACAATTATGTAAGAGGAACGCGCTCTCACACCTAAGGGTTCAAAGTGATCTGTATTTCCCAACTCCAGGCATAGTTTTGCACAAACAGTCCTGTGCACTATGAGAACCGGGGTATTGGACCATCATATTCTGAAATATCAGGGATAACAATGGAGTTCCTCAGGTGGGACAGTGGTTTCAACCAGTATGGCAGGAGGATACTGGATTAGTTAGATGTCTGGTCTAGGTACAACAGCAAGGTGGGAATCTGATTATTTGGAGCAATGGTCTGAGCTGGTACAGCAATTCCTGTGTTCTCTCCCCTTCTTCTCTGCTCTCCTTACCCAGTTTGGTGGCTGTTACGTTCCAGTAATAGGTCCTGGCTTCATCAGCACACAGACAGCTGGTGTATTCACAGCCCTTATGTGACTTCACCTGGTACTCCTCTGACTTGGCCAGCATAATCTGGATCTGCACAAGAGATAGGGAAAGGGTTGAGCAGTCAGGGACATGAGTGGAAAATTAGACAGAGAAGCAGCACAGGGGCAAGGGAGAAAATGGGGGACAGACTTGAGCTTACTAAAATTCCCTATAAAAGAAACTGAGTAACAGGTGAAAAGTACCGGATCAGCAGAGCAAGCTTCACACACACACATCCACACATAAGCAAACAAACACAGAGCAAGCAATCCAATCCCATGGATGTATCTAAGCACCATCCTGGCTTCCTGGTAACGGAGGTAAAACCTGCTCTGGATCTCATGGGATTAGCTCCCATTCCCTGGGGAATATGTAAAGATAAAATACATGTGGCTCCCTTGATACTGATTCGGGATCCATTGTGGGCAGGGGGAAGGATTTACAGGCACGCAGGTAAAGCCTGACCCGGATGAGGCTAACCGGAGTGTGAGTGCTTCCTCACCCTTATGCACTGTTTCAGGTAGTTGAAGACAGTGGCAGTCAGTGTAAACGATTCCCCGCGGATCACAGAGTAGGGTAAGGTCAGGTCCACGAAGAAAGGTTTGAAGGCCGTCAGCCCCACTGTAGGTGAGATCCCAAAGCCGCTGCTCTCCGAGGTACAGAACATGCTGGCTTTCCATTCTGTGATGGTGTCAGGGAGAGTGACTGGGACCTGCTTGTTACCTGAACTTCTGCAGAGAAATCAGATCATGATATCGGGGAAGGGAGATCCCCAAGGGACAGGAAAAATTCTGACAATAACTAATGATACTATGATTATCTCCAGTATCTCTCATCCCAGGATCTTATAGAACTTTCTAGGCATTAATCCACCCAACACCCCCTGGGAGGCAGTGTAGGTCGTTATCCCCACATTACAAATGCAGAAACTGATGCACAGGGAGGGGAAGCGACTCACCCAAGGTCACCCAGTGAGTCAGTACCAGGAAAAGAACCCACAGATCCCTTCTTCTAACCCCTAGACCCCACAGCCCTTCCTAAAACCCAGCAGATTTGTTCTCTAGAATATGAAACATAGCCCAGTCTCAAAGGCCTGTGAGGTTTGGTTCAGAGAAGCACCTCCAAACACTGCCCGCACAAAGCCTTGCATTTCTCCCCACCATCCCTGAGATTAAACATCACTTACTCAATGGGATACAGCTCCCAGATCCAGGTCTCAGGGAAAAACTCACGGACTTGGGACTCACTGGATTTCTCCACTGATGGCGGCTGAAACTCCGCTGTAGGGACACGTCCTGAATTCTCCATAATAGAGGGTGGCCTGGGTGCCCCTGGAAGTCAGACAATACCGGCTCTTTGGCTGCTTACTCACAGAAAAGGCTGGCACTGGGACAATAGAGTCCAGTAGGGGCAGTGGAGGAACTCAGGTGGAGATTAACCCTTTATTCCCAGACAGTAATTACATGGACTAAGAGAGCAGAAAGGAAATTTAATAGACCAGGACAATCAAATAAAAAGATAAGGAACTCCTTACCCATTATATTATGTTCCGTGTCATACCAGATGGGATAGGGACGACAATCCAGGGGTCTCTTTATTTTGCCATTTGATAAAATTTTCAGTCCCATCTCCTGTGTTAAATCAGAGATGAAAGAAACAAAATGTGAAAAAGGAAGGGTTTAACGTTTGCTTAGTGTCTCTGCCTGTGTGTCAATATAACTAGTCAACTGCATCACATTGTCCCCCCTGCTTGTCTCTGATCCCCATCTCTCCCTCTTCCCTTGTCTCTCTCTACACTGCTCTACAATAAGCTAGGACACCTTGGCAGGCATAGGCGCCAACTCCATGGGTGCTCCGGGGATCGAGCACCCACGGGGAAAAATTAGTGGGTGCTCTGCACCCACCGGCAGCCAAGCTCCCCTCAGCCCCCACCCCACTTCCTCCTCCCCCCCGCCTCAAGCGCACCGTGTCCCCACTCCTCTGCCTACCTTACAGCGTTTTCCACCCAGTCGCCGCCAAACAGCTGTTTGGCAGCGTTAGCACGCTCCAGGGAGGGCGGGAGGAGCGGGAACGTAGCACACTCAGGGGAGGATTTGGGGAAGAGGCGGGGCCAGGGCAGGGATTTGGGGAAGGAGTTGGAATAGGGGCAGGGAGGGGGTGGAGACTTTGGGGAAGGGGTTGGAATGGGGCGAGGAAGAGGTGGAATGGGGGCAGGGGTGTGGGGGGCGTCAAGCACCCACAGGAAAGGGGGGAAGTCGGTGCCTATGTTGGCAGGCACACTGATTTCGTGAGCTCCTTGGTCATCTCGCTCATCCCTGCCTGGGTCAGCAGCAGCAGCAGAATTGCTGTTAACCAGTTTGGCTGACCAAGACACAGTAGTGCCTTTACCCTAGCACAGCCATGACTGTATTATGGAACTCATGAGGCAACAATTCTATTCCACCCAGCTATAAATCTGGTGATTTTCAAGAGTTCAGCTTCAACAGCTCTTGTTTAATCTAGCTCTGAGTTCAGGGAGAGTGAAAAACTCCACACACATACTCATCTCTTTTTGCAACTCAATGACTCAAAACTCACCACATACCAATCCCATCTGCTTTTACTCAGAGACTTTTAGATTCAAACACAACCCTAAGTGTCACTCCACTAACTTCAAGAGCAATATGCCAGGGATTAATTTGATGCATCCACCTAGGACAAAATGTGGCCTGCAGATCTTTATTACTGCTGATGATGCATGAGAAGGAATGAACCAGCCTGACTCTGCTTTTATTTCTACATAGAGTAAAACTGTTTTGGAGTCACAGAGATGGAAGGACAGGGTGAAATTTTAATAGAGACAACATACAGAGCAGACCTGCACTTCCGGGTACATTGCTGTATCTAATATAGTTCTCTTGAGCCCAGTCTCTCAGAATGGAGGCTATGCATCTTCTCCTCACAGTAAGGAGAGGCTGGTGATGAGTTTAAAGGCACGCACCTTTAGGAAGCTAAAGAAGTCAGCCCCTTGGTCAAACCAAGGTCTCGGTATGATGGAACGTCTTCTGCGGTCTACTGGCACAGGGTTGAGGACAGGCACTGGAAATGGCCTTGTTATATAGCAGTCATCGTACTCATCTACTTGATAGGGGTAACCTCCATTTGAGAAATCGAGCATCCCATACACCTGCAGAACCACACATGGGCCCAAGGAAACAAACAAAGGGCTGATAGCAAAGACAGAGACACAGACACCTGCCATTCATCCCTCACCCCAGCTCCTACCGCCAATCCTCTCCCACACGCAGATGCCCCCCTTTCACCCCAGAGCCCCAGCTTCCACCCTTTCTCCATCATTCTGCCCATCCCGTCACAGTGAGCCACTCACACTGCTGTTGGAGAGCTCCCTCTCTGGCCTCAGGAGTAGGACGCTCTGGTCCACAGCTCGGATGGCACACAGCGAGTTGGGAGCTGCCCTCAGCTGGAGATTCACAGTTGCCCCTGGCAGGTCCTGCTGCTGCGAGAACTCCAGGTTGACCTGGACAGATGGATCCCAAGATGGGGAGAGCCCGTAACATGGGAGCAAAGAGGCAGGAAAGAGGAAGGGCAAGAAAAGGGATGAATTAGAGAAAAATGATTCCTCTGTTCAAGGGGAAAGATAAGGGTTTAGTCGTGGCTCCCCTTAGCACCTAAGCTGCATTTTCTGTTGGCGCACATGCCATGCACTGAAATGGCTTAATCTCTATGGTACCCACCACCCCTCTTCCTCCACCTGTGCCAACCCCAGCCTCCTCAAGCCGGAGCCTCACCTCGTTCTTGAAGCACATGGAGACTGTGAACTGGACTTTGTCAGCAACAACTCCCCCATCAGGGAACATGGCATAAACCACCAAAGAGGGGTTAGGAGCAAAGTGGGAGGTGAAGGTGAGAGGGATGGAGAAAGAGCCCATCAGCCCTGGGAGGAGAGAGGAGGAGGAGAGATTCTGTCAGTAGATCTAATATGGTCTCCTCCTGCCCATCTCAGCCCCTCCCACCCCTCTCCATGCTGCCGCCTTCAGGGCTCTGATTTGTCACTAGAGCCCATCACTGGAGGGGTTTTACTCCCCCATTTTAGGAGAGGAGGCTGCGGACTTACCACCATTCTTCTTGATGTCGACACGTTTCTGACCATTCCCGATGAGCTTCTGCTTCCCCACCACCTAGGGAAGGAGAAAGAGAGAGATCTTAGAAGGTGTTCAGGTCAGGTACCTTCTCCTATCTCCTCTCATGTCCCCCCCAAACACCACAGATCAAAGGTTACCAGCCATGGGACGGGTGAAGTCACATGGGGGACACTAGCCCTGAGAGAGGGAGGGTTTCAGACAGGAAAGGAGGCAGGTTGTCGGAGGGTTTTGGCAGCAGGGAAGGGGCTTGCATGTCCAGGGAACAGAGAGAAGAGGCCTGTCCTATGGGGACTGCACATTTTGTAGGGCGAGGGAGACTGGGGATGGTTTCTAGCAGTGGGGAGGTGAGCTGCACTGGGCATGCTGGTTCAGGAACTAACAGGAGGGAAAGGCAGATCATGGGGAAGTGTCCTAGGAGATTGGGAAAGGGGGTTCATATGGGAGGGCATGTCCAGACACAGGGAAGGGAATCCAGCACTGCAAGAGGCATATCGGGTAGCAACAGCATATCTGGGGAGATTGGGATGGCTTCTAGAAGGAAGGAAGGTGGATCCACCATGAGCAGATGTTTGTGAGGGTGAGGGCAAGATTTGGTGGGGAGCAGGCAAAGAGGAGTGAACGTGAGTAGAGAATTGCAAAGAAGGTAGGAGGGGGGTTTGCTGTCCTGTCGCAGGGGAGAGGGAGGGATCAGCAACTAGGAGGGGCTGGGCTGTCTGGAGGAGCTGTGAGAGGGGAGGGCAGAACAGGAGAAGAGGAGTTGAAGGAAAAGCATGTGCCTCTTGGTGTTTCAAGGGTTAAGTCACAGCTGATGAGAGCTACAGCCATGCATATCTTCCCCCTGCTCCCCAAGACCCTTCCTTGGAACGTCCCACAAGATCTGTCCCCCGTCCCCTGGCCTGCCTGGGCACTCACATAGAAGGAGAAGAGGATTTCTCTGGCTTTTCCTCCCAGATCTATTCGGTCAATGCTGTAATCCACCCGGACCACCTGCTTCTGGCCGCAGGGCAGCACCCCTGGCAGCCGCTGGATTTTGAGGTAGCTCTTGGTGGTGCTGTAGTATGGCTTCAGGTGGAGGAAAGCATTCAAGTAATATTGACTGATCCTTGTAGAGTCAGACACCAGATCCGCAAGCCTGAACCTTCCCTGGAAGAGAAATAAAGGTAATAATTATGACTGCATTTCTCCAGAGCGCTGTCAATGTTCTGGCCAGAACATGTATATATACACTGCCCTCTGCTGGATGGAATCAGTACAGCTCAATCAGAAGCTGTAATCCTTGTACATCTAACCAGGATTTTCCTCTGGTTTAAGCACTAGAGGCCAGTGCTTTAAGAGCAGAAGGGCCACCGTTCTGTTCTGGGGCATTCACGGATCTGTTACAATCCCACAGTGCTTTACAACAAGTGGGCTGGATTCCAAAAGACATGATTGTATTAGACATGAAAAGGGACCATACGCATCTAAAGCGGTATGTATTATCATTACACATTATAATATAGCAGGGGTGGCCCACCTGTGGCTCCGGAGCCGCATGCGGCTCTTCAGAGGTTAATATGCGGCTCCTTACCTAGGCACTGATTCCGCGGCTGGAGCTATAGATGCTAACTTTCCAGTGTGCTGGGGGGTGCTCACTGCTCAACCCCCTGCTCTGCCCCAAGCCCCGCCCCCACTGCACCCCTTCCCCCAAGGCCCCTGCCTCTTCCCCCGAGCCTGCCATGCCCTCGCTCCTCTCCCCTCCCCCCCATAGCCTCCTGCGCAGGTGAAACAGCTGACTGTGGTGGGCGGGGGGGAGGGGGCAGTAGGTGCTGATTGGTGGGGGCTGCCAGCAGGCAGGAGGCACTGGGGAGCAGATGGGGGGCTGCTGATGTATTATTGTGGCTCTGGCTCTTAGGCTCAGGTTGGCCACCCCTGTAATATATAATTGTTATCTATGTAAGGGGACTGTTGCCCCCTTACTAACATTCAGTGGGGGTGTTTTAGTTGCTAGCTCCCAGTACTAAAAAGGGGGAAGGGTCAATGGGGAATCAGGACTCTGAGACTGACAGCCCCCAGGAACAATGGGGAGAGGCCAATGCTCCAGGTCAGCTTGAATGACAGGGCGGGCAGGCTAATCAGGGAGTCAGGAGGCCAGGGAGGTCCCATCCTCCCTGTGAGCTGGATTTGCCTGGGTCAGACAGAGTGGGGCCAAGCTAAGGAGAAAGCAGGGGCCTGAGCCGAGCTGGGGAACGGAGCTGTGCCAGCCCCAGAGGGACCAGAAAAGCAGCCCAGAGAGAGCAGACCCTGTCCTGGGAGCAGAGCTGCTGCAACCGGAGCCAGAGGGGCCAGAAAAGCAGCCCACGAAGCACGTCAGTGCTGGGAGCAGAGTCACAGAAGCAGCCTGTAGAGCAGACCTGTCCTGGGAGCAGAGCTGCAGCAACCAGAGGCAGAGGGGCCAAAGAAGCAGCCCAGGGAGCTGGAGGCAGAGCAGCAGAGACTGAGTGGTGCAGCTGGGGCTGGAGCAGTCCGGAGCTGGGTGCAATGAGCAGCTGGGGAGAGTGAGGGGGACCCTGGGCAGCGGGCCCAGCACAGGGAGACGCCTCAGCCAAGAGGCTCTGCAGGCCAGGCTTGGATCGTAACTCCAACAGGGTGGGGGTGACACTGGGAAGAAGGGTCCTACCACTTAGAGCCTGAGAGCGTGTGGCCACCACCAGAGCAAGTGTCCAACCCACTGCATCCCTGCAGCACAGCCAGGGCCTGAGAAGGCGGCCTGGGACTTACAAGGAACAGCCTGTGAACTGCCCTGACATTCCAGAGACACTATTTGTGATGTTCCCTGCCACAGAGCGGGGTGATGTGTTTCCTTTCACCTTTCCCATTTTTCCATATTCTTTTTAAAATTAATTGTTGATTAAATAACTTGCATTTGCTTTAACTTGTATGTAATGGTCAGTGGGTCAGAGAAGTGCCCAGTACAGACAGAGTACCCGGGAGTGGGGACACCCTAGCCCCTGTCCTAGGTGACCACAGCAGGGTTGGATGTTGAGCCCCCCAGGAATCCTGGGCCCAGCCTTGTTGGGGTTACGAGGACTCTGCCAGACAGGAGAGTGGAAGGGGAGTCCTCAAGGGCAGAGAAGCCACTGGGTAAAGGAAGTGGGAGCGAGGTCTCAGATCCTTTCTCTAGCCCACTTCACCGGGGTAGTGCAGAAGCCAGGAAAGTTCCCCACAAAAGCGGGACTATTCCCCCGCTTACATCTACAACAAATGTATGTAATTTATAGATACAAAATGGCTTATAGCCTGAAGCCAATCATTAACTGCCTGGAATTATGAAGAAACCTCCCCAGTGGACAGTTAGAGCATAGCTGTCTGTTACTGAGTAGCAGCCGTGTTAGTCTGTATTCGCAAAAAGAAAAGGAGTACTTGTGGCACCTTAGAGACTAACCAATTTATTTGAGCATAAGCTTTCGTGAGCTACAGCTCACTTCATCGGATGCATAAAGTGGAAAATACAGTGAGGAGATTTATATACACACAGACCATGAAAAAATGGGTGTTTATCATACACATTGTAAGGAGAGTGATCACTTAAGATGAGCTATTACCAGCAGGAGAGTCGGCTGGGGGGAGAGAAAACCAAAGGTTTGGTTTTGGTTTTCTCTCCCCCCACTCCACTCTCCTGCTGGTAATAGCTCATCTTAAGTGATCACTCTCCTTACAGTGTGTATGATAAACACCCATTTTTTCATGGTCTGTGTGTATATAAATCTCCTCACTGTATTTTCCACTTTATGCATCCGATGAAGTGAGCTGTAGCTCACGAAAGCTTATGCTCAAATAAATTGGTTAGTCTCTAAGGTGCCACAAGTACTTCTTTTCTGTCTGTTACTGGATTTCTTGCTTCCACTCAAGTATGTGGCATTAGCCACTGTCGCAAACAGGATACTGGACTACATGGTGAATCACAGCACTGATCTGGTTTGGAAAGTCCCCTGTCCTCCATGTATCCACTTAGGCACTTATCAGATGTGTGAGATATGCCAATAAGAAAATTTAGCAGGGAGCAGACTAGCTTACTGGATGTCTAAAAACATGGATGTCTATCAACAGACAACTGGCTTCAACAGGAGCCATTAATCCTCACTGCTGGCATTTGTTTATCTGTAGATGGGGGTAGAGACCTAACAAGGCCAGTTTTCAGTGCACAGAGGTAGCACTTATCTGATGAAAATTCAGCAGTATCTTTGATTACACTTAGAGCAGGTCCTTGGGCTGGATGTTAGATGACCAGACAGGAATCTTTGAAAAACTGGGCTTTTTATATCCTAGAGTCACTCACCCACTATTGAAATGTAGCTGCCTGTGGGAAGGAGGGAGCCATTCTGCACCAGCAGCACTATACAACATGACCACAGGAGGGGAAGGGAATAAAGTCTCCTCCACTTGAAACAGCAGACTTTAGGATGGCAGAATGTACAGAGTTAAGGGACTCACACCTACCTCAGATAAACTCTGTATGATATGGCAACAGCCCTAGTGATGAGAATTACTCTCAGATCAAGGGCCTGAGAGATACAGAGAAGAGAATCTCTAGGGCCTACACAAAGGGGAATTATGTGGAGCCTTGCTGGTGCCCAATGTCTTTGTCAGCTCCTGGATGCAGCACTGGTATGCACTGTTCTTAATTTGACTCACCTCCAGAGAGACGTCACTTCTATTCCACGTAGCTGTGTCCAAAGTGAAAGTAGCCACCCCAGTGCTATCGGTGGTGAGATTTTGGTGGGACTGGGTGTTCCCAGCATTAATAACCAAGAAAACAGGCTGCTTCTTCAGTATGGAGCCTTCTCGGTCCAGGGCTTTGATCTGCAGGGAGAAGCAGGGAGAGAATCATGCACACATTCAACCAGCAAAATCTGCTCTTGAGGAGAGACTGACCGGAATGGGGAATCTTTATGAGAGACACTCAGTGGGGCCGAGAAAGCTCAGAGCAGGCTGGCCCCTTCTAAAGTGAGGGGTAGGGCTGAGGACTAGACAAGTAATCTCTAGGGAAAATTAAAAATGGGAATTTCTCTGAGACGATGCCACAGGCGCCCGTGTTTTTTTCACCTGCTAGAGGCATTATGTAAAGCACCGTACTTCGGCTGCCCTGGAAGATCACTCAGAAGCTCCACCCCATATAGATTTTACCTTCCCGCTGTAGGGGTACCCCGGGTGGTAGTAATTGTCTGAATCCTCAAAGCTCATTGACCCAGCTTCCTCAGACATAAACGCAACATGGGTAGCGTTTGCCTCCACACCTATGGGAGAAAGACAAGATGCACAGTGAGCCAATGAACACACGCAGTGGTTTGCCATACTCTGCCACACCAGGTTACAACAGAAACGTTTTGGGACCACTCCTCCCATCTAGCCATAAAGCAAGGGAGGAAGGCCATGACCCCCCCCCACCCCGACCTGTTTGCGATCCCCATGTTGACAACCTGTGAATGAGCACCATGGCTAAAGACTCCACTCTGATTGGCAGAACAGTCTCCTGCCTGCCGGTGACCAACCCATTTGTTTCAAAAGACAGTTTCAGGGTCCACTAGTGGCCAGTGGAATAGTCCACAATCCAAACAGCGTATACGTAGTGGGAAATGGCCCAAGCTGTAGTGGACAATGGGGCAGGCCAAGCATATGCCCACACACACCACAAAAACACTAAAGTGTTAGGGGTCATTCAGTCCATTTCAGAGATCACTCTGGGTCAACATTTCCTTCTTTCACCCCCACGACAGCTTTATTATAAGGAAGAGAGAAGCAATAAACACCCTCACTCTCACGCGCACACACACTACTTTGCAGATGCTAGGGTTTACCTGTTCCAGCTTCCACCAAAGTGGCTACCACATTTATACTGTGGCTGTACCAAGGGCTGACAATTCTGAAGAATGCCAAGTCCACGGAGGCTGAGAAACAACCGGTCTTATCAGTCTGGAAAAGAGGCAATGAGAATTGCTGACACTTGCTGACCACATACTCAAGGAACAAGAGGAAAGGAACAGCCACACTGTGATCTCGTCATAGGTCAGAAGCGAAGCAGTGGCAGGCTCTGTCAGAGCACAGAGGGGAGACATGCAAACACCGCCGGGAGTAGAGAAGCGTATGAGTCATCAGGAGGCACTACTGTCCCCAGGTCAGCAGTACTAAGCTAAATGCTCCAGTGCGATGCGAGGGATACTGTGCAGAAGTGCCCACTGCTCCTGGTTAGAATTTCTCCCTCTCTACCTCGTTCTTTTGCCCTGCCGTTCCTCTTTCCCTAGATGCTCCTACATCTCCATTAGACCATTTCCCAGTTCCCTCCTCACCTGGCCTGTGACATTCTGGCAGATGTCTGTGGGCTCTGATTCTGTCCTGTCCATGTACCAGGTATATGCTGTCCGACACAAAGAGACTTGGACTGTACCCTGGACAGGCTTTCCGTAGGTGTACCTGGCAGAGAAGGGAAACAGGGGAAAAAAACCATCTGCCACTGATGTTCTTAGTCCACTTCTGCCTTCTTCCTTTGCACCATGGTGTATGTGCCTGCTATTCCAGTCCTGGGCTCCGCACACAGCTCTGCCAATGCCCCTCAGTCCTGCCCTGCAGCCCCCCTGCTATTCCAGTCCTTGGTTCCCCACGCAGCTCTGCTGATATACTCCTATTTCACACACACACACACACACACAAAAACACCCGCCCCTTCCTACTCCATCCCTGCACTTTAACTGGGTGGGACACTCCATGGTTAATTTAAAAAAAAAAAAAAGTGTTCTGGGGAAGCTGCAGAATGCATAGACTTCCACATGGAAGAAGAGTTGAGAGCCACTGTAAATGCTTTCACCTTTTCCCTGAAAATCCTTACTACAACTCAGACCCCCTGAGAAACCCAAAGCTAATCCCTTACATCCACTGAGCAAGATGAGCCGATACATTTGCCCGTTAACTGTGCCCTCCCATCGCAAGAGCCCTGTGAAACATACTTGCCACAAACTTTCAGTGGAAAAGATGTATCCGATGTGAAGATCCGAGTTGGCTCAGTCACCACCACTTTGAATTTGGGCAGCACTGGGGAGGGAGAAATTGGATGCAAGAAGTTAAGAAAGGAACATGGTTGGCTCACTGTCACCCAGCTCAGGGAGCAGTGTGTATCTGCGTGTTGTGGGGGTGCAGCACGCCCAGAGACAGAATTCCCCTGGAGAGAAGGGCGGGGGGCGTCCTCTCTAAGGCAAGCGTTCACTTGCAGAGTCAGAATCAGGGTTGGATAGGGAGAGGGCTTCCCCTGGGACTGTCAGAGAGTGGAGTGCTAACTGCTGCCTCCTGGACTGCATGCTGCGCTCCCCTCCATACCGTACTCCTCCACGCTGAAGGTGCTGTAGGCCTTCCCACTGTCCACAGTGATGGTGTACGTTCCCAGGGGCGGTTCGGCTGCCAGCTGGAAGGACAACTGCACGATGCCTCGCACTGGTTTCACATTAAGCCACTGGCCAATCCGGTTATTCTCAGGATCCTGATGCCATGGGCAGAAACAGGATTAAAATGGAGCCCGTCTTCCCTGTTTTACTCCCCATGCAGCCCAGCCCTTGGGTAGACAGGGGCTCGGAGTGCTACATAGGCTGGGCCCCTGTAGCTTGGTGGTGCTCTGCATGACCATGCAGGAGACCAGGGTTCCAGGCCCGGTTTCTTGCTCTTCAGGGGCCAGCACAGGCTGCGAGCGCTCCAGAGGCTGAACTCTGTGCCCTGCACTGCTGGGTGGGAGACCTGGCTCCCATTCCCTGGCTTGGGCTCACGCTCCTGGAGCTGGCAGGGGCTAGACTTGCTGCTGACAGTGGGCTCGGGGCGCCCTAGAGTTAGCACTGTTCTTCGCTGTTGGTGACCCGAGGCTCTCCAAGGGCTGGTAGGGACTGAGGACGGTGCGGAGGCTGGGCTAGACAACCCCAGCAGATTAGCGCTCTGCACTGCAGGGTGGGAGAGGGAGGCTGGATTGTCAGCCCCCAGTTTGGGAATTCCCCCTGGGCAGCAGGAGCCGCTGCTGGAGAAGCCGGGATCCCCCAGGAGCCGTTTCCCTAGAGATTAGCAATCTCTGCCGCTGTGCGGGAGACCCGGTTTCTAGTCTCTGTCGGCACTGGTGGGAAGATTGGAATAGTGAGGGGGTCCAGTCTGGCGCCCCCTGCAGGTTGCTACTGTGTATTGCTGTGCAGAAAACCACAGTTCCAATGGTTTCTTCTCACAGCCGAGAGCTGCAGGAACAGGGCCAGCTGCCCTCCAGGGGTGGGTGCTTAGCACTGCCATGCAGGAGACCTGAGTGAGTCACAGTCTTGCTCGTGTGTGAGTGTGAAGGGAAAGGAATGGAAAACAGAGGCATCTCAGTATGCATATGGGGGCCACTGACCTTCAGCTCCACCAGCAGATACTGAAAGAGAAAACCAGAGAGAATTCCCATTAGCGATCTCTGTACTATTGCAGGGAACAGAACCTGCTGCATGGGCTGGGACCTCCTCCACCCTGAGAGCTGAGGCCAGATCCAGCCCTACTCTTAACTCCATCAGATTGTGCTCAGGGCCTGGGCATTCACAGCAGGAGCATCCGAGTTCTAGCCCTGCTGTTGCCATGAACTTCTGAGTTACCACAGTGTGCAACAGCGTTACAGTAACAATAGGACCCTCCAAGCATAGGCACTAACTATGTGGGTGCTCCGGGGTGGAGCACCCATGGGAAAAAAACAACAGTGGGTGCTCAGCACCCACCGGCAGCCCCCCGATCAGCTCCTCCCTGCCCAGTGCCTCCTGCCTGCTGGTGGCCCTGCCAATCAGTGCCTCCCCCACCCCCTTCCCCCAGCACCTCCCTCACGCCAGTGATCAGCTGTTCAGCTGCATGCAGGAGGCGCTGGGGCCGGGGAGGGGAAAAGAGCAAGGGCGGGACACGCTCAGGGCAGGGGTGGAACAGGGCAGGAAGAGGCAGGGCTGGGGTGGGAAGAAGCCTGGGGCAGTGTGGGGCGCTGGCACATTAGAAAGTGAGTGGCTGCGCCTCCCAGCAACGTGAGCTCAGATCAACCCTTCTTGTTCCTCACAAGGCTTGAAAATATGCAGCTAATGATCCCCACCCACTTTTCAAAACTTCCCAAGTTGCCTCAACACCTCCCACAGCAGAGGCTGCAGGCGGAAGAGTCCCATTGGGCAGCAATAGAGGAGCCTCGTGTGCCTTCCTCAGCTTGGTTGGCTGCTTTTCCCTGCTTTAGTTTCACGCTAATAGCTCTTTAACAATTTCCTAGGCAGCTTCCGGGAAAGTGGTTGGGTCACAGCTCAGAGCGGCTTCCCCTGTTCCCCCTCTGTGGCCCAGCAAGGGCACCCACTCCAGGCTTCTGGCTCCCTGGCTGTCACCTCTCTAGGGTGGAGAGGCTTCTTTCCCTCTTGCTCCTGACCAGGTTGTTTCCAGGATGAACAGTTCCCTTCCTACACTGTGATATCTCCAGCAAAATCAGACTGCCTAACCAGGCCTGTTTTACCCTCTCTTTAGAGCAGAGGTGGGCAAACTACGGCCTGGGGGACCGTCCTGCCCAGCCCCTGAGCTCCCGGCCGGGGAGGCTAGTCCCCAGCCCTCCCCTGCTCTTCCCCCTCCCCCACAGCCTCAGCGTGCTGCGCCGCCAGTGCTCGGGCCCGCTGCTCCTGCCGGGCAGTGCGGCGACGTGGCTAGTTCAGGCATGGTAAGGGGGTAGGGAGTGGGAGGTCCCAGGGGGGCAGTCGGGACAGGGAGCAAGGGGAAGTTGGATGGGGCAGGGGTTCTGTGGGGGGCGGTCAGGGAACGGGGGGCCTGGATAGGGAGCGGGGGTGTGGATAGGTGTTGGAGAAGTCAGGAGACAGAGAGAAGGGGCGGTTGGAGAGGGGGTGGGGTTCCGGGGGGGCAGTTAGGGGTGGGGCTCCGGGAAGGGGCGGTCAGGGGATAAGGAGAAGGGGGGGGTTTGGATGCGTCGGGAGTTCTGAGGGGGGCAGTCAGGGGGCGGGAAGTGGGAGGGGGCACATAGGGGGTGGGGGCCAGGCTGTTTGGGGGAGCACAGCCTTCCGTACCTGGCCCTCCATATAGTTTTGCAACCCCGATGTGGCCCTCGGGCCAAAGAGTTTGCCCACCCCTGCTTTAGGGTGTAATTACTACAGTTAATCTACTACACAGTTTTTGCTAAGCAAGCACATTTTATACTGAGTGCATTACAGAGAAAACATATTGAAAACCACGGAAAACCCTACTTGCATGTTAATAAACTAACCAGAGTTCACCTCCAACTCCAACAAGGGCTCTGGCAGGAGACCAGTAGCTTTTCCTGTAGTTTCAAGTTCCTAACACCCTTTGCTCAGCACAAGAACCCAGTCTTATGGGGGAAGTTAGGGGATAAGAGCTGAGGAAGCATTGCTCTAATGCCCCTACTCTACTTGTGCTACAATGATGACATCTTCATCATCTGGATCCATGGGAAGGAGGCCTTTGAGGATTCCACCAGGATTTCAACAATTTCCACCCCACTACCAATCTCAGCATGGACCATTCCACACAAGAGATCCACTTCCTAGACACGACAGTGCAAATAAGCGATGGTCACATAACCACCACCCTATACCGGAAACTTACTGATTGCTATATTTACCTACATGCCTCCAGCTTTAATCCAGACCACACCACATGATCCATTGGCTACAGCCAAGCTCTAAGATACAATCGCATTTTCTCCAATCCCTCAGACAGAGGCCAACTCCTACAGGATCTCTATCAAGCATTCTTAAAACTACAATACCCACCTGGTGAAGTGAAGAAACAGACTGACAGAGCCAGAAGGGTACCCAAAAGTCACCTACTGCAGGACAGGCCCAACAAAGAAAGTAACAGAACGCCACTAGCTGTCACCTACAGCCCCCAACTAAAACCTCTCCAGTGCATCATCAAGGGTCTACAACCTATCATGAAGGACGATCCCTCACTCTCACAGACCTTGGGAGACAGGCCAGTTCTCGCTTACAGACAGCCCCCCAACCTGAAGCAAATAGTCACCAGCAACCACACACCACACAACAGAAACACTAACCCAGGAACCAAACCCTGCAACAAACCCCGTTGCCAACTCTGTCCACATATCTATTCAAGGGACACCATCATAGGACCTAACCACATCAGCCATACCATCAGGGGATCATTCACCTGCACATCTACCAATGCGATATATGAGCTCATGTGCCAGCAATGCTCCTCTGCCACGTACACTGGCCAAACCGGACAGTCTTTACACAAAAGAATAAATGGACACAGATCTGACATCAAAAATTATAACATTTAAAACCAGAAGGAGAACACTTCAATCTCCCTGGACACTCAATAACAGACTTAAAAGTGGCTGTTCTTCAACAAAAAAACTTCAAAAACAAACAGACTCCAATGAGAAACTGCAGAACTGGAATTAATTTGCAAACTGGACACCATCAAATGAGGCCTGAATAAAGACTGGAAGTGGATGGGTCACTACAAAAACTGATTTTCCCCTGCTGATACTCACACCTTCTTGTTAGCTGTTTGAAATGGGCCACCTTGATTACATTGGCCTCATTAGCATTACAAAAGTTATTTCTACTCCTTCTTGTCAACTGTTGAGAATAGCCCACTTCCACCTTAATTGAATTGGCTCACTAGCACCGACTCCCCACTTGGTAAGGCAACTCCCATCTTTTCATATGCTGTGTATTTATACCTCTCTTCTGTATGTTCCACTCCATGCATCTGATGAAGTGGGTTTTAGCCCACGAAAGCTTATGCCCAAATAAATTTGTTAGTCTCTAAGGTGCCGCAAAGACTCCTCGTTATTTTTGCTGATACAGACTAACATAGCTACCACTCTGAAACAGGAAGGGAGTTTGCAGAAGGGAGCTGGGATTTCCCCTTTGGTTAAATTCAAACTCTTGCAGCTGCTGAGAGATCCCAGATTGGTACTCTGGAGGTATAAAGCCCTCTGCCCCCAGGGCAGAAGCAAAGAAAGGCTCTCCCCACACGCTACCTTCTGTCTCCCTCTCTCCTCTTCCCCTGCCACATTTCTCACCTTGTCATTCAGTGGGATGAAACTGCTGTTCAGAGTGACAATTCGAAACCTCACTGCAATGGGAAAAAACAAATAAAATGCCTTTAGACTAATCTTCATGTGACAATCTAAGCCTATTTCCCCAATCCCGGCTGTATACACAGGTTCGAGGCATCATTTCAACATGTTCCCTGAAGCCACATAGTTTCTGAGGCATTAAGTATTTGAGGGCTTGACAGGCTTTGAAGACAGGGATGGGGGGCGGGAATATATGGCAAGGAGAAAAAGAACTCAGGAGGTATTTTGGGGAAGTGCAGTGTGGAGGTGGGTCTAGCATTGGTTCTCAACCAGGGTCTATGACCAGGTTCCAGGGAGTCCACCAAGGACCAAGCTTCAGCTTCAGGTGTCAGGGCTCAGGGTCAAGCTCCAACCTCATGCGATGGGGCTCGAGGAGGGAGTGCCACCTCCACCCCCGACTCACCTCAGTGGGCCACTCAGCCTGTCTGGATGGGGGGTGCAACCCAAAATTGCAGCATCACTGCAGAAGAGAGATCTCCCCCTGCCATCAGAAGGGGTTGCCTCACAACCATTGACTCCATGAGTAGGCAGCAGCTAGCCAAGGAGGCACACCACTCCTCTGCCCTGCTGCATCAGCACTGCAGGGAGCACAGCCAATGGAAGGCAGAAATCGGAGGGGTGACCCTCTGGGCTCCCCCCCACATCACCTCTGGTTGGGGGTCTGCAGGTTTGTCTATTTAAGTTTAGGGGTCCCTGCGTTTAAAAAAAAAAAAAGTTGAGAACCACTGGTCTGGTGTTTCCACTTCATCTGCTTTACGTGGTTCTGAAGAGATGAAGCTGAAAGGCAACAAGTGTTTTCTGCGTGAAATGGGACAAGTTTATTTTGGCTGTGTGGGTGGAACCTGTGAAACCTTTTAAGAAAAATAATCCGTTTGTCAGGGGTTGTGAAATGCGAGAGAAAAAAACCCTCTCCTTAAACAGGCCGTATCTCTGCCGATAGCTGCTCAGCTTCTCAGGAAGCTCCCTGGAAGGGGAAATGCTAGACTAGTTGCACACACCAGCAGATACAATGGCATTGGCTTACTCACGCCAACATCTGCGAACGAACACCTCTCCAGACATGTGTACACTTGCAAATTCACATATGCACACTGGTGCAGAAACACACATAGCCCTTCGGCTACCATGCACTCTCACACTTGCAGAGCTCTGCACATGCCAACCTCTCGGCATGAATAGATCTGCAGACACGTACTCACCTGAGGGTAAACACGGCTTATGTACCAGCTTGTAGCCAAATACCTCGCCATATGCACCTGAAGTGTACACGTATACATCTGCAAACTCACATGCACCAAAAACCACTTGCCCATGCACACGCACCTGCGAATACGAGTGCATACAAACACATGCAAACACAACACAACAGTCTCATCTGCAAGTTGTGCTCATTTTCACTAATGCAAAGAAAAAAACACTCACAACTGCACCTCTCTAGGAATATATGCACACACCCAATGACACATCTGCATGCACACACAGAGAAAGGAAATCCCTCAGGGCAGATCCCTTCTTACCCAACTGTCCAGGCATATAGATGGGCTTGTCAGTCTGCACAAAAGTACTGTTGCTGGCCCTCTCGATCAGGACTTGTTTCTTCTCAACTATCTTGCTCCTGCTCCCACATCCAGACAGCTGAATGGTAGCAACTTCCTCAGTGCCCCCTGAAGGTGGGGGGACCTGGGGTACACAGGAAACAACATTAGGAGAGTTAGGCACAATCCTTGGAGGAGGAAATTAATGATCACATTGCCCACTAGTGAGTAATCCACAGAGGAGATAAGGAACCTACTTCTGCGGCCAGCTGAGGGACTTCTCCTTTAGCTGAAGAGGTCTGTGTTCTTGGAGCCCCTTCAACTCCAAGAACACACATGAGAGTGTGACTTATATGGTAGTTGTG
Organism: Chelonia mydas; assembly: GCF_015237465.2. Classification (NCBI taxonomy): domain Eukaryota; kingdom Metazoa; phylum Chordata; order Testudines; family Cheloniidae; genus Chelonia; species Chelonia mydas. The sequence continues at coordinate 214,980,567 of NC_057849.1, forward strand.
GCTGCTAGGTGCTGCAAATGGATTTGTTACTGTGGAAGTGTCAAGAAGCTGGTGAAAGTGGGCTCCAGCTCTCCCCCAAGTTATTGCTGGGTGAAGAGTATTTATCAAATCAAAGATGTGTTGAGTTAGGGCTTCACCAGTGCCATTAGCTGCACAGAATTGGCCTTGGTCATCGTTCAATGGAGCCTGTGGCTCCTTCACCAAGCATCAAAATGAACACACACCTAGAGCAGTACCAAATACTAGGGCACGTGCGGGGAGCCACCAGGCATGAGGTGGGAAGAGGAGGAAAACACAGAGAGAATCTATGGGCACTAATAATCAACACAATACCTACTTCATTACTTGACCCAGGCAGCCCAGCTCCACCCTGCCAATGACATCAACATCACGTGCTGCCTTCCTCCCAGAAACCGTTACACTTCAATTACTCCGCATTAATGAGTGGGGGGGATAAGAGATGGAGAGTAACAGCTCGCTTTTCAGTGATTGGCATAGCACAGAGCACAGTCTTGCACTACTGCAAACCAATACCATTTCTCTCTCTCTCTCTCGTTGTATTCATGTGTGTGTGTGTGTGTGTGTGGGGTGTTAAAACAGAGCTGGCTCAATGGGTACGTGCCCATGAGCCCATTGCCCAGCTTCCTTATTTATCATCATTTACCACCACCCAGAGTTTGTTTATAATAAAACGCTTTGCAGAACATGTGAATTGCAGTGGGACGCGTCTAAGGGCTGTGACACGTGTGTTGACATTGGCACAACATAGCTTGAGGCAGGAAGCGCTTCTTGCTACTGTGCCACAAAAACCTTTCCCAGGGGCCTTATTATTGCTGGACTTGCTCATGAACCGCACCTGTTAGTGCGTGTGCGCACACCCTGCCAGTGCACTGCTCTGTACCACGAGTGAGGATCCTGGTTTCAGGCTTCTAGAACTGCATTCTGGGGCCTGGCTTTGGGCAAAAGGAGAACATATACACATGCATAAGAAAAGAAAATGTTTTCATTTGCCTTTCTCATTGCCCCGCATACATGAAGTGGGTGTATATCAAGTGGGGTCCACTGGGATCAGTCCTGGGTCCGGTTCTTCTCAATATCTTCATTAATGATTTAGCTAATGGCATAGAGAGTACACCTATAGAGTTTGTGGACTATACCAATCTGGGAGGGGGTTGCAAGCGCTTTGGAGGATAGGATTAAAATTCAAAATGATCTGGACACATTGGAGAAATGGTCTGAAGTACTCCACTTAAGAAAGAACAATCAGTTGCAGACATACAAAATGGGAAATGACTGCTTAGGAAGGAGTACTGCAGAAAGGGATCTGGCGGCCACACTGGATCACAAGCTAAATACGAGTCAACAGTAACACTGTTGCAAAAAAAAAAAAAAAAAAAAGCAATCATTCTGGGATGTATTAGCAGGAGTGTTGTGAGCAAGACACGAGAAGTAATTCTTCCGCTCTACTCTGCTCTGATTAGGCCTCAACTGGAGTGGCACGGGACACAATACATTTCAGGAAAAATGTGGACAAATTGGACAAAGTCCCGAGAAGAGCAACAAAAATGATTAAACGTCTAGAAAGCATGACCTATGAGAGAAGATTGAAAATATTGGGTTTGTTCAGTGTGGAGAAAGAAGACTGAGGGGGACATGATAACAGTTTACAAGTACATAAAAGGTTATAACAAGGAGGAGGGAGAAACATTATCCTCGTTAACCTCTGAGGATAAGACAAGAGGCAATGGACTTAAATTGCATAAAGGGCAGTTTAGGTTGGACATTAGGAAAAACTTCTTAACTGTCAGGGTGGTTAAGCACTGGAACAAATTGCCAAGGGAGATTGTGGAATCTCCATCATTGGAGATTTTTAAGAGCAGGTTAGACAAACACCTGTCAGGGATGGTCTAGAGAATACTTGGTCCTACCATGAGTGCAGGGGACTGGAATAGATGACCCCTCAAGTACTCTTCCAGTCCTACGATTCTATACTTGTTACATAAATTAAATTACCAACAAGACATGGTGTTATCAGGACCCCTTATCATACCATTTTGCAGCCTAACAAACAGCTGCGTACTTATGGTGGGCTTTTCAAGTTGCCACATAGCTGTGATCCAGAATCTCAGCCTTCCTTAAAAATATTAAGCCTCCAGCCCTCATGGTTGTGAAGAACACCTTCCAAACACGAACAGAGTTGCAAACAACCTTCTCATTTACCCAGCATCCCACTGCGTTTCCTCCCTCTCCTCCCTGCTTCCCCGTCACTGCAATGGAGTAAGTGAAAAGTGACCAGAATTTACCTGCCTGCTCCTTTTTCTCTGGCTCCTACTCCCTCCCAGCAAACTAGACAAAGGCTCAACAGAGGTGGCTTGGAGGTCTCAGCATAGGTGACCTGAATGTACCCCTGTATTCACACCCTACACACTATTGTAATAATCTTTGTACAAAGTATGCCTTGTAAAGTATTGTTTAAAACCCCAAATTACTGATCAGTATTGTCCTGATAAAATATGCGTAGCAATATTGTATATTAACGCCATACAGTGGAATCTTATAACTTATTAACACATGTTCCAAACTGTGGTTGGCAAACAGCTCTGTCTCAGACAAAGGAATGTGTGCTCTGCTTAATTTTCATTTAAGCAGTAAACAGAGTCAAGCAGGAAGGGACACAAAGGAAGCTCTAACAGGTGAAAGAAAAAAGCAGGGAACATCCTTCCCCCATAGACTTTTTGTCTCCTGGTAACCAGCTGGAAATGTTTTTCAAGAAAGAAACTGAAATTACAAAAAGGAGGGACAACACCCCAAGGCACCCCCATCTCTTTCCATTGCTTCACACCTGAAACAATAAACAACATAGCTGTTGGACTAGGGGGAGTGGTCCTGACCTCACAAGTTTGGTCAGTAAGACTGCTGAAAGCATGTGATGAAAAAACTTTGCTTTGATTTTAACGTAATTTGTTAAGTTAGGCACCTGTTGCATTTTATCTTTCTTGTAACCATTTCTGACTTTTATGCCTCACTACTTGTACTCACTTAAAATCTCTCTCTATGTAATTACTTAACTTGTTTTATCTACTCCAGAATGTTTAAATTGAAGTGTTTTGGAAACTCCAGTTGGAGTGGCAAGTTGTGTGCATATTATTCCTTTTAAAGAAATAACAGACCTAATATAGCTTATATAGTCCAGGAGAGGGCTGAGCAGTACAGGACATACGTTTCTGGGGGGAAACCTAAGACTGGGGGTGTGTTAGGGTTACCCTGCAGGGTCACCCCTTCCTGGGGATCTACAAGGCTGGTGAGAGCCAAAGTGTAACCCAAGTGTGGCTGGCAGGCTGCATACACACAGACACTCAGGGTGCAGCTTGTATGATGGAAGGCTGTTTCTGAGTGACTCAGGTGGGAGCTACTGCTGCAAAGTATTGCAAAGCACCCAAGGTTGCAGGGCAGGGTTACGGAGCTGCACAGAAGTCTGGATTGTACTCTAATACGTCACAACAGGTATTTGAATACCAAGGCATGCCCTTCTATACCAGTCACACCAGTAAAAATCTTCACACAGGTGCATTAGCCAAGCCAAGCAGTGAGGAAGCTCCACAAGCACACCCGCATCCAACCCACATGATTTGAAAGTCCCGCAGACACTTACAGGGAAGCTGAAGCATTTGAGCTGTCTCCTCTCCCAGATGAACCTATCCAACAGCTTGTAGGTCTTGATTTTTGTCTCCAGGGTGATAGTGAGCAGCATGGAGCTCTTCACATTACTCAAGTCCATGCAGACCTTCTCCATGGAGGGATAGCTCAGCCGCGCTGGCACCACAACCACATAATTCCTTGAGCAGGGAGAGAGAAAGAATCAGAGGGAAGGATTTAACCATGTGTGTTTCTTTTAAAACGTTCCCAGGGAATCAAGTTCTCTGACTGGCTGATAAACTGTACCAACCTAGCTGGCTGCTTGTGAACTTAAAGTTGCTTTATGCAGAAGCTTCCTTCCCTGGCAGGGGAGACAGGCTGAGTTTCTCTCCCCCACCATGCTCCCTCGGTTTCACAGGTGTCACCCCTTCCTGGGGATCTACAGGAGGTGGTCAGGTGCACCACAGCAAACACCTTCTGGCAGCCTCCACAGGGAGACACACCCATCCCTCATTGGGGAGGCTTGGAAAATCTCTATCTCTAAAGGGGAGGGGGGTTTGAGGCTGCCTTTATCAGTCTTGGCTTTCCAATCAAAGCAGCCCTTTACCAGATTCTGTTTCCCTCTGTGACATCACAATAGTCTCCCTGACTACTGGTGGTAATGTTGCACTGCATGACAACATGCCTTATAGGGCTGCAGTACCTTGGTCAGCTATCTCTGTGCAACCATCTTCCATTATCACAGTCCTTCTCAGTGAAGAAACACAAGGACTGGACAGAGGGAGGGATATGGGAAACCAAACATGAGGAAAACGATCTCCAGCTGGGACTCACTCCCACACCCTGCAATTCTTTGCCTAAGAAATTACTGGTCCTTTGTGACTCCCTAACTATCTCCCTAGCAACAGCCAGTGGTATCACAGAGGATGATATCATCGCTTAAAGAGACAGATGGGGAGCGAGAGGGGATGGTGTCAATATGAAAATTTCACCTCCACTTTGGAGGTGTAAAGAACAAGGGAAGGGAGAGAAATGCAAGGAATCAAGGAGAAAGAGACCCCAGACCTGGTCTTATAACTCAACTGATTTCATCAGGGAGTCTCCACCCAGCACTGACACCAGACTTCTGACAGCTTTCTCTGTCCCCCACATGCTGAACCATAAAAAAAGCTCCAGCTTCTGCTCTCTCCTGCCTTGTCCGATCTTACTCCACTTAGGGGTCTTGGAAAACCTGCCTTGATTTCCCCACTCCCTACGGACTCCCTCACAGCATTCACAACTGCTCATGCGCACCCCCAGCCACTGGTCCCTTCCTCCAACAAGCTGTCCCTCCTCCACCTACCTGTTCCCCCTCTCCAACCAAGTACAATTCCTGGTCCCTCATATCTAACGATGTGCCTGCTTCCCTGACTGTCAATTAATATTCCCTCTTTCCCATCTGCCAACCATTATCATCACACCCACCCCTAACCATCACCCTCAAATATTTGTCCCAACCTCCTTGCTCCCACTTCTCATCCCCTCCCCAACAATCTGCCCCCTCAATCCACCCTGGGCATTTGTAATGCCTCTAGCCACCAAAGTGCTCTCCACTCCCCCAAACAGCAACTTGCTTCTCCCTCCCAACCCCTTGCCCTCTTCCTCCTCCTTCTCTCCACAGTCAAAGAGCTGGAGCCAGTCCCTAACCCCACAGTGACTTACGGGACAGGGTCATCCGTGACAGCAGATTGGAGGAGTCGGGCCAGGGTGCTGAAGAGAAGGAGCCACATCTCTGTGGGGACCTGCCACAAGCGCCGCCCCAAAGTGAGCTACCTGGAAGCCTCTGAGCTAGGATTCAAGTTGGGGAGCAGGAAGAGAGAGAGAGAGAGAGAGGAGCAGAAACTAAGCTGCTTTCTCTCTGGCTCTCAGTTTCTGTGGTGCCGGTCTTATATCCTCATTCTGTCAGGGGTGTGACTCTAAAGATTACTCCTTGCCCAGTCACCTATGGGAGACAATCCACAAATCAAGGGCTGTAGGAGGGAGGGTGCGGAGTTCAGATTTAACCCGTGAAGGGAACTTACTCTGGAATGGAGATGAACGAGTTCTGGAAAGCTGGAAAAGCCACTTAAACTCAGGCCCTTTCTCTCTGAATTTGCCAGGACCAAAGAGTATATACATTATGTGTGTAAGTACAGTATGTGTAGTGTGTGTGAGAGAGTGAAAGAGAGCTTATATGTACATAGAGCAACACTGGCTGCAGAGAACTAGCTAAGGTCCCACTCCTAATCAACATACAGAAAAGAATATGCAATTTTGTCAATACATCAAACACTCCCTGCACTAGGGGATTAAAAATTAAATGCAAATGAAAACATGAGCCACCCAATATAACATCACTCCCAGATTATAGTTTCCTAACCAGTGATGCAAACAACCTCACCTCAAACCAAACAATGCTGAAGGTACTTAACCAACACCTAAAGCACCAATATATGAATCACCTGAAAGAACAAATTAAGAACAGTTAAAAAGCCAGATTGCTACAGAGCCCCGCAGAGAATTATCATACCAGGGCTGCATTTACACGAGCAAACTTCAAAGCCAGAATTCACCTCTAGTGCAGCTCAACCAATAGGAGGAACAACAGCTGCCAAAACCTGTATCATAGGCAGGACTCAGACATTTTTGCCCCCTGTCATCTAACACTGTTCTGAGCAGACATACAGTCGAGCTCTGTCTAGATGCCATATATCACGGTTCTGTCTGTATTACAGCTTCCATTCTATCATTGCTATTACTGGTGGAGCTGCACTGGTAGAGAGTTATGGGTATGTTTGCTAGTATAGACAAGACTGAGCAGATTGCTGTAGCTCCTGTAGGCCCCATCCAGCTGACAGCTAGGACCCACTGTTTAGGAAGTACACAGCTGGCAGAAACTAGGCAAAGATACTAGAGCGCCTAAGGGACAACAGACTGTATTAAACCACATTTGGAATTTCTAGGCCAAACCATTTTTGAGATAAGATGGGACATAAACTCTGGTGGAAAATAGCTATACAGTGAGATCATACCAATATTAGCAGTCTAGTATTTCCCAAACACCTTAACTGATTTCCCTCAGACTTTCAAGGGAAAAAGATCAATCCCAGCCTAAGCTCATAATTGTGGCAAGCAGATCACAATTCTGGCATGGGTGCAGTTACAAGGTTGTAGGGAGAAAGCCTAATGGAAATCTTGCCTCTGCTTTATCTCTGTGGAAGCAACTAGTGTCTCTTCATAATACTGTATGGTAAGTGTGAGAAAGTGCTATGTGCCTGCTCTAAAATTAACATGCATACCTTGAGGAATAAGGAAGGGTAATATAATGGAAGACAGGATTATGTACACAGTACATTATGTACAGGATTATGTACACAGTATCTAGTTCTTGAGCAGCTGGACAGGTGACAAATCTAGCCAAGGGAAAGTACCAAGTGGAATGGCTCATGCCAAATGAGAGAAATTGCAAAAGAATTTGCATAGAGATGACATATGTACAGCTGAGAAATCCTTCCACTGTTCTGAGTGATGTGTTTCTGCAGCTGATCTACAGAATAGAATATACGGACTTCATTGCTTATTTAAGTTGAGGAGATAAAAATCAAATGATATTTTTATTGCTGTATTCAGGTTAAATCTCCTGCATCCAGTGCATTGGCATGAAAGTTGGCTGCAATAGTCTGAAAATTGAAAGTTTCAGATTAACATGCTGTTTGCATCCCTTAGTTTGTATACTTTCAATGTGTTTTTATATCCAGTCACACAGCTTCTCATGTTCTTTGGCCCAGGAAGCTTCTCTTTCAGTACAGTTTGCTCACATCTAATGAACTCAATGAGATATGTGAATGGCTTCCAAAATTAAAATCCTACCCCTAAGCCTTGGGCATCCTCTGTCAGCAAAATCTTCTTTTCCTCCTCTCATCATGATGTAAAGGTTTTAGAGGAAGGGGAGGGAGGGGTCCTTGTGCTAAATCAAGATGTGGCAGGTTGCCAGTATTCTCACTGCACGTTCCAGCCAAGAGGAAGTCACAGTCCTCAAAGTAAAGCTGAAAATTCATGCACCACACCTGCTGCTGAATAACACTCAGTTACAGCTGGGTTCCTGCACTCCAGAGAGGTAAAATGTGCAAGGGAGACAAGTGGATTCAGTGCATGTTAGAAAGGGTTCAGTTGTTACTGTTGTAAGGTACAACTTCTTCTGAAAGACACCAATAACTCTCGTGAGGTCCTGACACACTAGCCCAGTACTTGCAATGATCTCCCCTCCTTCAGTATCTTGGCTTGTACATTCTTCTTCCTTCAGTATCCCTCTCTGTCCTTTCTTGAGCCAGAAATCAAAGGTTAACTCTCTTGACCCTTACAGCTAAAGTGCTCATCAGAAACTTGGCCTGCCTCAGTGCAACAGCCTCCCGTCTGAACCACTGCCCCAAAATGAAGGGTTTCATTTCCCCCGCTCTGAACAGCCTGAGCAATCCATCCTCCCAATCTGGGCCCCAACTCAAACTGCTTGCACTAGTGGTGAAAATCGTCCCTCTCTATGTACATTGTTTGATTTCCCCTTCCAGATTAGTATCTTCTGAAATTCTTAGCACAGTCTGCAAAATACCGGGAAGGTCTGATTTAAGTGATTTCCTTTATTTCAATTTGTGTGCATGGATTTGGCATTCAGATTCCTAGAAAATGAAAGCTGCTTATGAAGTCACACATCCTTTCTGTCCCAGGAGTCCTATGAAGGATTGTTCCCTGTTCACCAGGGCTATGTTCAGTCCTAGTTTTATAATTTAAGCAATAAGGTTTCCACTATGTCCCTTGCAAAGACTATTCCACAATGTAACAGAGGGCAGGACAGAGGGGCATTGACAGAGCTGTGTGGGGAGCCCAGGGCTGGAATAGCAGGGAGCTGCAGGGCAGGATTGAGGGGCACTGGCAGGGCTGTGTGGGGAGAATATATAAAGCAATATTCTTAGCTCTCAGCTGAGCTATCAGTATCTTACTTTCACAAGAAATGTATGTTTCTCGAGAAGGGGAGATAGGAAAATGATCAAGTATATGAAAACTGCTAGCATAGAGGAGGGAGAGGAAATGTTTAGGGTGGAGGACTAGGTGAAACTGAGGAAAGGGGAGAAATTTCAAGATAGATCTCAGGATATCCTTGCTAATAGGAAGATTGCTTAGCTGTATTAGGCAGTAGAATACTCTCCCCAAAGGAGAAACTCCATAGTTTGGGACATTTAAAACAAGGACTAGATGAAGCCCTGGAGAACAGTGTGGGGAACAAACCTGCACTGGCCAGGAGGGAAAGAAGTGGAGGGAGGAGAAGTGGTGATCTAATTCATTGTTTCCAGCTCTATAATTACTGCGAGTGTCACTTCTACCTCTAGATAGACAAGGTGGGCGAGGTAACATCTTTTATTAGACTAACTTCTGTTGGTGAAAGAGACAAGCTTTCAAGCCACACAGAGCTCCTCTTCAGTGCACAGCCTTGAGGAGGTTACGGAGAAATGGCGGATCATGAGGAGCACTTCGAGGGCCAAATCTAGAAGAGACACAATGGCACCATGGCTGCTTATGGCAGGCCTGATTCACAAAAAACAGTGATAATGGAAGACCTGATAGGTGCAAAACCGTTGGCAGCACAAGATTTGCAAACCTGTTATTTTGAATTCTGAAAGACAGGATCTAGACTGAGTTCTTGAACCATTTTTGCTTTAACTCCTCACCTCCTCCCAAGGGAGGTTCCCTTATAAAATATTTTCTTCCTAAATGGAAGTCTCTGCTCTACATGAGCGGTCTAGAACCCCCCAAACCTGACAAAAGCTACACTGGTGCAAGTGGATGCCTTCGCCATTATTCTGCCATTAGAATTTCTCTTACCCTGCTACATTTTTCACCCTCCTTTTTCCAGTAGAATTTCTCCCTCTCCCACTCTGAAGTATGAAGCAGTCTTGGCTTTCCAGACAGTTTCCCTCTCTGCTCCTTTTCTCACAGTTGCTCCTAAGCAGAACATGAGCGCAATAAAATAACAATTAAAGACAAATTTTAAAACCCACAAAGCATGTTAGCCAATGCATTTAGGTTATACACACATACACACAAACCATATTAATAGGTATTATGCAGATGGTACTAATATAATATGTGTGTGTGAGTGTGCTGGCTAATCATGCTGAATTGCACTATGTTTATTCTTGCTCACTTATGCTAAGGCATATCCCCCACAACACCCAAGGACAAGTATAGGTCAGCAGCTTAGCTTAGGCATGGGAATAAGTAAGTGTAGACAAGCCCTTAGAAAAATACAGAAGCTGTCAAAGGCTAGATGGATGAGTGTTATGAAACAAAGGTACAAGGTGGTAAGGAAATAATGTAAGGTATATAAATACTTTGTATTAAGGAGTATCTTCATGCCCTTTAACATTTCGAATTTAATATTCAAAACAAAAGATGGGAAAGTACAGGGAGGCACCAAAGACAAAACTGGCACAGAAACTTGCTAGTTAAACTTTAAGTGACATGAAAATTGTTCTGTTACTTGTAAACTGCCATTAGATAAAAGATGGCTAATATAATATAAGTGGCTCAAACTGCCATTTGAGAAGCACATCTTCTGTGTAAGGTGAACTAAAAACGTTGCAAAAATTCATTTCCTGGAAAGGATTGTTGACATATTAACTCCTTCTTTCCTGAGCCGTATTGCTTTATCTTTCGACATTACGTTTGGCTGAGCTTGGTTATTTGGTCTCTTGAACATTCTTAACAATGAACTGTAGTCAATTAGTTGGCTATACCTTTTCATCAATAAGTGGGTTCACAAATAGGCAAAAACTTACTTGACAAAGATACAACCAGACTAAAGATACACAAATTAAAGCTGTGCCATTAACCTTGAGGGCTGAAGTGACAGTTATAGGTAGTTTGTTTTCACACCCCAACTATTTCCTTGCTTGGGTGATGCAATGCTACATCTCTTACCTCTCTCTGGGCTGGATTGCATAATAAGGTTATCAGTATCTGGAGGGAGACTCAACCTCTGTGATGAGGGAGCTAGTCAAATTAGAGGAGCCAACTGACTAACAGGTTGGTTTGGTTTTCTGAGATGGCAGCTGGAGCATCATCCTAGTTTAACTGGTTTTACTATCTCCAACAGACAAGAGCTCACACAGCCCGAGATGTTCTGATCCTCCTAGATCTCCCCAGGAAATGCCAGAGGGAAAATGTTTTCCCTTGAGTTACCCAAAGAAATCTGAAAGTTAACCCAAGGATGGCCTAACACAGATGGGACAGAAGGGAGGTTGGTCTATGCTTCCTGTGAGAATAAATCCTTCCCCTCAGTACTGCCCTGAAGTGCCACTGTGGAGTACCCAGTGGAGATAAGCCAGAAAAGAGCTAGACTGGTGATATTGGTTTAGATTGTTATCTTTGGCAGTCAGCTTCCTTCAAGCTAGAAGTCATTAGCCATTTGCTCAAGAAATCACATCCGCATGTCCATTATCCCATCACCCTATCACTAACTTTTTCTTTTGGAGAAGGTTATTGAGAAGTTGAGGCAAGACATCTTGAGTACTGTCTGAGGCTTCAGTCAGAATTTCATTGTGGGCATCTGTAAACCAGCAGGCAAACACCAACCTGAAAGGCAGAATAAAGTTCCCAACAACCATCTAATCCAAAGTCCTTTCTCAGGGCTGGCTTTAATTTAAAACAAGAATTCCAAAACCAAAGCAAATAAATTCCAACCAGCCACCCAGGGCTTTCCCAACATCTGCCCACTGGGAGGGGTCAGGATACTCCCTTCCTGGCTAGTATAGCCACACACTTCCCTGACCGTATGTCTCTCCTATTTGCTATCCTTGCCTAAAAGGCAGGAAGCCTCATAACTGGTTTGTTGAAGGTCACATGACTAGAAGCAAGCATTTGACCTGCAACTACAGCCCCCTATTTTAAATTGCTCAAGAGGCACACTGGGATGTGCTCATGTGCCCCAAGGTCCAGTGCTCTCTTATATGATGGCACAGAGGTTGCAATGGTCCCTGGCTACTGAGTTACAGATGAACAAGGAAAAACTCTCTTTGCCAATTTGATCTAATGTACCTATCTGGCCTCCACTACTGTATTTATCTGAGTGCCTCACAGTCTTTCATTTATTTATCCTTGTAACACCCCACAAAGACAAGGCAGTGCTATTATCCTTATTGCACAGATGGGGAACAGAGACATGATCTAGGGGGTTGCAGAAATATCAGTCCTGAAAAAAATAGCCATTTAAAAAAAAACAGTTACCTATCTTTTTGTAATTGTTGTACTTTGAGATGTGTTGCTCATGTTGATTCCATTCTAGGTGTGTGCGTGCCTACATGTACAGTTGTCTGAGATTTTTGCCTTAGCAGTATCCATAGGGCCAGCTGTGGCGCTCCCTTAAGTGCCATGCTCATGCGCTGGTATATTAGGTACCGCCAACCTTACGCCCTCACAATTCCTTCTAGCTGGCAACTCTGACAGAGGGGCAGGAGGGCGGGTAATGGGATGGGAATGAGCAACACATCTCGAAGAACAACAGTTACGAAAGGGAGGTAACTGGTTTTTCTTCTTCGAGTGCTTGCTCATGTCGATTCGGCCTCTGTCAATCCCCTGAATTGAACAGAAAATGTGGCATTTCCTGTTCTCCCTAGATGCGAACAGGTTCACCCGGGGAGTCCCCCACCTCTGGAAGATGATGCTGACCACTTCCAGATAGAGGGACCACTCGTGGCGAGATGAAAAGGTCCTGCTGAGGCGACCTGCCAAAGCGTTCCTGGCCCTGGGGAAGTGCGCGGCTATGAGATGGAAGTCCCAGAGCCTGAGGGCTTCTTGGCAAAGGGCAGACGATCTGACTCCACCTTGCTTGTTGATATAGAACATAGCTGCTATATTGTCCGTCAGAACATGGACCACCCTGCTTCTTATGCGAGGTAGGAAGGCTTGTCAGGCCTGGCAAACTGCTCTGAGCTCCCTGACATTGATGCGTAGGGAGCGATCGTGACTTGACCAATGATCGCATGCTGAGATTGCCCAGGTGGGCTCCCCATCCCAGGTCTGAGGCATCGGAGATGAGGGTCACCGACAGGGATGGAGCCGCAAAGGGAACTCCCTCCAACATTACTGCAGGATTCTGCCACCGTGTGAGTTACAACAGTATGTGGTGCAGGACCCTGACTACATGGTCCACACTGTGGCTGTTGGAAACATAGGTCCACATAGGTCCGACTTGGACCATTGCCCTTCCAGTGGCCGGGGCGGAGCTGTGGAAGCCTGTGTCTGCCAACTGACCGTGGTCGGCAACTAGTGAGGTGAGGGTGAGGATCGGTGCTTGCCCGTGAAATGGTACCAGGGAGGTGGAGATCGGTGCCATGATGAGGAGCGATCCTGCCATGGTGGTGGGGACTGACATCTGGGAGACCGTCTAGGTGACCGTGACCTGCATCACGGCAATCTTTGGCAGGAAGCTTGCCAGTACCCGGGGTGCTGGGACCCAGTGTCTCAACTCCGGTGTCCCATGTCTCATAGGGGGACAGCACAGCATTGGGGACCTGGGCCTTCTGATCAGAGGCCGAGGGCATGGTGCCGGAGTCCTAGGCCGTGGAGATGGGGATCTACCACACCTGTGGTCTGGGGACCGAGGATGCTCCACTGCAATATGGAGTCATCCCATGACTGGTTTGCCCTTAGGTGTTGGGGTCTTAGCCAAGACTGGGGTCTTAGCCTGGTCTGGGGTCTTAGCCTGGTCTGCCAGTGTCACAGATGGATTGATTGGTTAAGATGAAAATTAAATGTAGTCTTTGGGAGGAACTTAGTAAACGGACGTAATGAGACCTTATTGTTAAAGAACATGGTAAGGGGGGGGGAAATCTGCCACTAAGGCTCCAATCTCCCTGATCCTACCAGTTGATGTGATGGCAACTCAAAAGGCCAACTTCATAGATGAATGAAGTAGGTAATAGGTTGCCATTGGTTCGAATGGAGGTCTTGTGAGATGGTTGAGAACTAAGCTGAGGTCCCAAGATGAGGTGGCATGTCTGATGTAGGGAAGAGGTTATCCAGACCCTTAATAAATCTGGAAGATAACGGGGGAGCAAAAATGGAGAATTCCTTGACCAGGGGATGAAAGGCTAATATGGCTACAGTTGTACCTTGATTGAACTGATGGATAACCTGGATGTCTTCAGATCCAGCAGGTAAGCTAGGATGAGGGAGAAGGGAAGAGATTCCAGTTGGAGGTAACAACGTCCACACCAGTGGATGGATCTCTTCCATTTCTGCAGGCAAGTAGTGCAGGTTGATGTTTTTCTACTGTTTAATAATACCTGCTGCAGAGCAGGAAACCTCTTTTCCTTAGAACCCTCCTGAAGCCATGCCCTGAGGTGTTAGAACCACCAGGCTGGAGTGCAGCACATGACCTGCATCTTGAGACAAGACATGAAGAATGGTCAGGAGCTTGATTGACACTTGGACACAAAGTTAAAGCAGGTCAGGATACCAAACTTCTCTTGGCCAAGTAGGTACTAAGAGGATAACTCTGGCCTTGTCCCATATGATGTTGTTCAACACCCCTAGAATTAGGAGCATTGGGGGAAAGGCATAGAACAGAGTCTTATTCCATGGTAGAAGGAAGGTGTCACCCAGGGAGTGGTGAGCCAGACCCCCACCTTGGCCAGAAGAGAGGACACTTCCTGTTCTCAGAGGCGGTGAAAAGATCAGGCCAGTCCCCCTTTGTGGGCTATGACTCGGAGAATGTGAGTGTCTGGCTCCCATTTGTAGTCATGAGAGATATGTCTTTTGAGGGCATTGACTGTGCAGTTCCAGATGCCTGGAAGGTAAACTACTGAAATTCGTATATGGCTGGTTATGCACCAGTTCCAGAGCTTTATAGCTTCAGTGCACAAGGAGGGGGATCTTGCTCTTCCCTGCTTGTTAATGTAAAATGTGCAGGACATGTTTTCTGTCATGAACCTGATTGTTTTGCCCCAATGAGGGGCAGGAAATGGAAGCAAGAGTTCCCGACCACACTGAGCTCCAATAAGTTAATGTGGAAATTGGTTCCATAGACTGTCCATGAATCGTGAGGGTGCCGAGATGGGCTCTTCATCTTAAGAGGGATGCATCATTTGTTAGAATCACTGATGGGTTTGGACGACAGAAGGGCTGTCTGTACAGATGTGGAGTTGCTCCATCCACCAGGTTAGGGAGTTCTTTATGTGCACAGGGACCCACCTGCCCATGGTATCCTTGGTTGGAGAATGAGCAGTTCTTAGAGAACCCTGGAAGCAACGAAGGCCCAGCCTTGTACCACTGGTCACAGAGGTGCAGGCTGCCATATGGCCCAGGAGTTGAAGATAGTTCCTTATTGTGGTCCATGGGCTTCCCTAAATTGTCCCTACTTGTCTTGACAAGGTCACGAATCTATCTAAAGGGAGGTATACTCTGGCTCTCACTGAGTCCAAGTATGTCCCTGTAAACTGTATCCTTTGTACCAGTACCAGCATGGATTTCTTTACATTGAGTTGAAGGCCCAACTCTTGGAACAGATCAAGGGTATTCTAAGTGGACGATTATACTGCCTCGAAGGAACAGCCTTTGAGTAGCCAGTTGTCAAGGTACGGGAAGACAAGGATTGCTTCTTGTCTAAGGTAAGCCACCACTACCTCTAGAACATTTGAAAATATCCTTGAGAACGAGGATAGGCTGAAGGGGGCATTCAGTGCTGGAAATGATCTTGGCCTACTGTGAATAGCAGATATTTCCTGTGATAGTTATGTGTAGCACTCTACTAAATTCACATCCATTTTGGTCAATTTCATGGTCATAGGATTTTAAAAATCATAAATTTCATGATTTCAGATATTTAAATCTGAAATTTCATGGTGTTGTAACTGTAGGGGTCCTGGCCCAAAAGGGGATTGTGGGGGTGGAGGGTGGGATTTTGCAAGGTTATTGTGGGGGGGGGGGTCACAGTTTTGCCACCCTTCTTTCTGCACCGCTGCTGGTGGCAGTGCTGCCTTCAGAGCTGGATGGCTGGAGAGTGGTGGCTGCTGGCTGGGAGCCCAGCTCTGAAGTCAGCGCTGCCAGTGGCAGCGCAGAAGTAAGGATGGCACGGTATGGTATTGTCATCTGTCCAGCAGCCGCCGCTCTCCGGCCATCCAGCTCTGAAGGCAGGTCAGAAGTAAGGGTGGCAATACCATAACCCCCCTACAATAACCTTGCAAAAGACCAGATTTCATGGTCCATGATACGTTTTTCACGGCCGTGAATTTGGTAGGGCCCTAGTTATGTGGAAGTAGGTGGCTTGTTGGCCAAGGGATGAAAAAACTTTCCCTTCCTCTAGTGAAGGAATTATAGTTGCCAGAGTCTCCACCCTGAACTTTTGAGGCTTCACAAACTTGTTCAGCTGTCTTAGATCTAAGAGCAGCTTCAACCTCCATCCTTCTTTGGTACCGGGGAGCATTTTGAGTAGAACTCCCTGCCCCTCGAAGGGGAAGGAACCGGTTCTATTGCTCCTAGCTGGAGGAGAGCCCACCTCTTGCGTCAGTAGAAGCTTATGAGGCAGAGAAGGGGGGTTGAAGGGAGGGAGTGACAGGAAATGGATATTGTAGCCTGATATTATGCCCTCCCAGACCCATTGGTCCCTGGTGATCCATTCCCACACCTGGTGGAAATGGACAAGAAGGTCCCCAAGGGGAGGGAGGTAAGCTAACAGGTGCAACTGTAAATCCAGAGGAACAGGAGGATTCAAACCCTCATCCACCCATCAAAACTACTGTTTAGATGACACCTGAGTGAACGTGGAGGGCAGCTGAGCGGCCCTCTTCCTCTGAAACCTGTCTCTTTCTTGGGGGGTTCTGCCCGTCTATGGTACCCTGAGAACTGAGCCAGGTGTAACCTCTGAGCAGTCTGCAGCCTCCTAAAATGCTTCTTGCTCATAGATGTGTAAATGTTCAAGGAGCATAGGGTAGACCTGGAGTCCTTCAACATGTGCAGGGAGTCATTCATGTTCTCCAGGAAAAGCGTATGACCCTCAGTGAGCTGTAGCTCACGAAAGCTTATGCTCAAATAAATTTGTTAGTCTCTAAGGTGCCACAAGTACTCCTTTTCTTTTTATAGTACTTATCATCTGGCCTTTTACATGTTGGTGGAATAGTAGCTGGCATCTTCCATATTATCTTAGCCAGATCCAGGAACATCTCATTAATAGGTAGCAACACTCTGGAGGGTGTTGCCGACTGCAAAATGTCGAGCAGCTTGTGCTGAAGATCTTTAATCTCCTTCAAAGGAATCCGCAGAGTGTCAGTTACCCTTCTCATGAGGTTCTGAAACTGTCTGAAGTCATTGGTCGTGGAAGGTGGTTGAAACATAACTGCCTCAACCAGCAATGACAATGAAATAGGAGTCTCAGGGATGACTTCCTCATCTGCCCTTGCTTCCTGCTTTTGAAACATCTCCTCCTGCCATGGATGGGTAGAGGGAGGGCGTGAAACCCTGGTCTCCCTAAGGGACAGTACTGGTGGTCTGTTGAATTGCTGTCAGTAGGCAGCCCATGGGTCCCAATATGGCCATAAGGAAGAGGAGGTAGCATACAAGGTTGGTTCCACCATCCTTGGTGATCCACAAGGACCTCCCTGCGTGAAGGCGGATTCCCAAAGAGGCACGTAGAAAAACCCCTCACAGAAACTGAGGACACTGATTGGGAGTCTCTTCCTCCACATCCTCCCATATGGGGGGGCGGGGGGGCAGCCAATGAAGACAGAGAAGAGTCCTGTGCCACAGAATGACCACACAGAGACCAAGGTCTCGGTACTGAGAGAGCAATGGGAATTCTGGTTCATCTGACACAGAGATCCCTTGAGCATCAGAACTCCTGTGGTACTGGAAAGGACCACGGTACTGTCTCCATAGCTGAGGTTGCTGGAACTGGAGCTGACGGTACCAGCAATGATGGGAGTACTGGAGGCTTTATAGATGTCAGGTGCTGATGCTCGCTCAGTACTGAGGGTACTGCTGGTACTGGGACCACCAGCTGAACTGCTTGCATTGGGTTAAGGAGCATGATGGCATCAATGGCTAAGCAGAGTGCTTCGGTGCCAATGGCAGGATTGAACTTGATGGTATCCTGTACTTACCCTCCTTACTGGGGAAGGGTACAGATGCCATATTGGAGCCGTACTTCCTTTCCTTAGAGCTCTGGGGCTGTCATGGCTGAATCCCCTCTCTGGCACCGAGTGCAGAAGGTGGGGGCCCACAAGGATTCTAAAAATTAATACTTGCCACTCCAGGCTTGTATTAAACTCCCAAGGTTACAGCTTTTCTCTGACCTTGGCTTAGTAAACGCTGCCACCACCCAGATGCAAAAAAAAAAACCCTTGGACCCAGGAAGCAGCACTTGGGAATTCCTCCCTGTGGGGTACCCTCAAGCCCTTTCACACCCCGCCTCCGGGGAAGAGCTGAGAAAGAAAACAAAGGAAATTAGCTGTTACCACCAGCTAATCAAACAGCATAGGCATAAAATCTTGGGGCCCAAAAATCCAAATCCTGTTCTTAAAAAAGGTAAATTTTATTTAAAACAAAAGAAAGAAAATACATCTGGAACATAGGCTATTGCTAGATTTTAAAAGAGCAATTCCCAAAATAGCTTTCTTGGGGGTTCACCTTAAAGGTTACAATCAAACAAAAGCAACTGGGGTTAGCACAGAGGAGATCCACAAGCCAAAATAAACGTGATCGTGTTTATCTAAACATTCCCTATCCAAATGATTTCTTCTAGGTATGGAAGATAATTTTTCATACCTGCTTCAAACCTTACATAGCATTCCTGCTCGGTGTTTCCGAAGCCCAGGGAGAACAACACACAACAGAGGGAAGTTTTTTCCCCCAATTTTAAAAAGTTCTAGCCTTCCCATTGGTTCTTTTGGTCAGGTGCCCACTCCCTTTTTCTTTTTTGTACCAATCCAGGGAAGCTTTTTAACCCTTTACAAGTAAAGCAAGTAGAAAACAGCTACCAAGAGGAATTTGACAGCTAACTGGCTGGCTGGGTGTCCATAAAAGGGTGCTAACCCCCCTTCATTTATCACAGGGGCCTCACAGGCCTGCCAGCACCAGAGGAAGAGTGCTTGACCTCAACAGTACCCTTGGAGACAGAGGACCTTGACAGGGACCTGGTCTTTTTCAGAGCTGCCTCCTTACACAGATAGAATCCATGCTCCTCTTTTCGGAAGTCTTCCCAGCATGCTCCAAAGACTTCCTTTTCTTAGGGGAAGGATGCCCTGACATTGTCTGGGCTCTGGATCTGTCCATAGACAGATGTACATGGGAGAGGGTGTCTCCTGACCTGCTCAGAGGGTGATTGCAGGGAGCATTCCATAGCCAACAGTCTGAGCTTTATCTCCCTATTCTTCCTAGCCCTGGACTTATGGACCAAAGAGAAGGAACACTTCCGGGACATGTGGCACTTCCCTCGGCAATGGACACACTTGTACTGTCTGTTGCTTACCAGTATAGCCTCCTGGCAAGAGAGGCAACATTTGAAGCCTGGCAAACCGGGTATCCCCTGCCAGGAGAAGACAAGTTTCCCAGGTAAAAAGGGAGGGGAAACAGTCCTCCCACCTATTACTAACCACTGAACAATAACCTCCAACTACATACTAGCTTGGAAGAAAGAGAAACAGCTGAGTACGCTCTAGGCGGACACGACAGTGTTCCATCTTGGGCCAAGGCGGTAGAAAAGGAACTGAGGGTGCTTTGCCTGCGCACCCCTATCGAGCCTTGGCATCTGCCACGAGGAGGAAGAGAGAGCACAGCGGGGCCGGACGCTGTTAGCTAGATATCTCTGATCGAGGGTTCAAGAGGCGCATGTGCACCTGACGTGGAGCACCCATAGGGACGCTACTCAAAGAAGAGCGAACCATTTGCCAATAGAACTGTAGAGTCATGGGGATAGAGGGCTGGACATCCCCATGACTGGATGCCATTCCAGACTACCACAGGGGAAGGGAGTGAATGCAGCTGGCTTCCAGGAGACACCTGCTGCTTTACCAGGATCATGGATGCATATATGCTGTAAGGATGGAACTAGGCCCCTGCAGATTTCCTTATCCCTGCTGTTCCTTTTCTTTGCTTCGCATGCTTCCTGACTCGCCTGGCCTTACCTGGCCCAAACAGCCTTTTTATCCCATTGCTCTGTGGACATGCCCCTCTCATAGAGCAGGTCTTGCTCCGCTTCTTTCCATGTTCATCTAATACTTTCCTTCTCTCCACATGCACCTATAGACTACCTTTTGTTCACAGAGTCCTCTTTGCAGTTCCCATCATCTCAGCCAGTCATCTCTGTATCTCCAGCTACTCACCTCTCTGCTCATCTAGCACAGCCCTCCTGGCCATCCCATTGCCTTAACTCTGCCCCCTTAGAATCATAGAATATCAGGGTTGGAAGGGACGTCAGAAGGTCATCTTGTCCAACCCCCTGCTCCAAAGCAGGACAAATCCCCAATTTTTGCCCCATATCCCTAAATGGCCCCCTCAAGGATTGAACTCACAACCCTGGGTTTAGCAGGCCAATGCTCAAACCACTGAGCTATCCCTCCTTGTTCAGGTGCTTTTTGATACAGTCTTTAAATACCAGATCACATTCTATTTCTCAAGTAACACTGTATCCCAATTTTTTTTTTTTTTTTTACAATTAGAGATATAAATTTCTGCTTTCTACCCCGACTCATTTCAGCTGCAGGACTGTTTGGAGGAGGAGAAGGGAGTCAAAAGAATTTATTTTTTCATACTCTATGCCAGGGCCATCCTTACCTATACGCAAACTACGCAGCTGCATAGGACACCAGGAAACTTGGGGCAAATTTTCTGGTGCCCTACGCAGCTGCGTGGTGCTCCAGCGGCCAGCCCAATCCCATGGTCGGCTGAGCTGGCCAGGAAAGCTGCCCCCACTCCCGCCCAAAGCCCACTCCATCCCTTCCCCATAGCCCCCACCCCGCTCTGCCCCAGCCCTGCTCCCACTCCACCCCTTCCCCTGAGCTACATCCAGGGGGACTGCAACAGGGGTCGGGCATGCCCTGCACTCACTGGGAGGCAGGAAGTGGAGAGACTGGGCCCCAGCCTGCTCTGTGCTGCTGGTGAGTGCTGGGGGGCGGTTCCCCCGTGACTCCCAATTCCCAGGGCTGGGAGCCAGGGGAGCAGAGTAGAGCAGGCTGGGGCCAGGTCACTCCACTTCCCGCCGCCCCGTGAGTGTGGGGTCAGGCATGCCCTGCAATTACCAGGCGGCAGAAAGTAGAGCGACCTGGCCCCAGCCCGTTCCACTCTGCCGGCTCGTGCTGAGGGGCGGTTTCCCACCTGCCTCCCCCCAACCTGCTCCTGCCCCCCACAGACCTTGGGCACAGCCCCCTCCCCCTGTTGAGGGCTGGGGCTAGGCCCCCCCCCCGTTGCGGGGGGGCTGCATAGGGCACCACAATGTCTAGGGGCAGCCCAGCTCTATGCTCAAAGATTGCAGACCTTTGCTGTCTTTGCTTCAGTTTTCCAGGGAACAAAAAAATCATCCTTGGGCAGCGATCAAGCCTGGAAAATTTCTGCCCACAAGTAACATTTGTAAAATTCGGAGTGACTGGAAACCAGGGAACATTCCCTTCTGTCTAACGTATTTATATGGTCTCTCCCTGCCTTACTGTAGTATCTGAGCACATAAATCTTTTAATGTATTTATCCTCACAGCAGCCATGAGAGAAAGGAGGACTATGGGAAGAATTGTGGCACGGAGAGACTAAGTGATTCACCAAAGGTCACATAGGAAGCGTGCGGCAACGCAGGGAATTGAACCTGAAGATCCAGTGTCCCAGCCTGGCATAGGTGCCGACTCCATGGGTTTTCCGGGGCTGGAGCACCCACGGGGAAAAATTAGTGCGTGCTCTGCACCCACTGGCAGCCAAGCTGCCCTGCCCCCTGCCCCACTTCCTCCTCCTCCTCCCCCCCTCCCCTGAGCGTGCCGCCTCCCCGCTTCTCTTCCTACCTCCCAGCATTTCCCGCCCGGCCAGCACCAAACAGCTGTTTGGCAGTGTAGCAAGCTCAGGGTGGGAGGGAGGAGCGGGAACGTGGCGCGCTCGGGGAGGAGGCGGAGAAGAGGCGGGGGTGGGGCGGGGATTTGGGGAAGGAGTTGGAATAGGGGCAGGGAGGGGGCAGAGTTGGGGTGGGGACTTTGGGGAAGGGGTTGGAATGGGGGCAGCGTTGGGAGGGGGTGGGACAGGGGCAGAGGGGGGTTGAGCACACACCGGCAGGAGCAGAAGTCGGCACCTATGCAGCCTGGCACTGATTATCCTTCCTCTTGCCCTCACATGTACAAGCCAGGATGGGCTACACTAAGCCCTGAATAAGTAATTGGATTGACCTGCAACATTTTACAAGCCTACAGTGCTACAAATAGCTACTTTATTCCAACAGAAAGGGGAGAGTCCCAATTTTTCAGTGGGACACGAAGGTGAGATCTACATTAGAAACTTTTGCCAGTAAAATAATGTTGCTTAGGGGTAAGATTCTTCATGGCATTTTATATTAGCAAAAAGTCTTAGTCTAGCCACAGTTGTACAAACAAAACAGTCCTTTTGCAACATAGCTTATTTAATTCAGGGAACTGGTATAAGCTATATGGGCAAAGACACTCTTTTGGAAAAATAAGCTGTGTCTGTATTAGGGTAATTCACCAGTATTGCTATATTTTCGAGTGTAGACATACCCTAAGTACTTGCTTCTAGTGCTGGAGTCATAAGATACTGGACCTTAAAACTACAGCATTATTAGGTGTCAAAAAGCTAACTTAGAGTTGCCTACAATTTTCAGTTATAACTTTCCTCTTCTGATTGTTGTACAGTTGGACTTGAAATACATGGCTGAAAAGCACGAAATAATAGCTAAGTATTATTACTACTTGAGGGCAAAAATAAAAAAAAACAGGAGAAAAAATGTTAAACTCCCCACAAACATTTTGAAAACAGATTTTATGTAAAAAGAAAAGGAGAACTTGTAACACCCTAGAGACTAACCAATTTATCTGAGCATAAGCTTTCATGAGCTACAGCTCACTTCATCAGATGCATGTAGTGGAATCCACTACATGCATCCGATGAAGTGAGCTGTAGCTCACGAAAGCTTATGCTCAAATAAATTGGTTAGTCTCTAAGGTGCCACAAGTCCTCCTTTTCTTTTTGTAGACGCAGACTAACACGGCTGCTCCTCTGAAGCTAGATTTTATGTAGCATAACCAGAATATAAGGTCTTACAGTAGAATGCACTGGGCACCTTAACTATAGGCAGTGCTACCTGCCCCTGTAGATAGCCAGTAAGAGAAAATACTTTAATAAAAAAATAGTTTTAGCTCATGGTGCACATATCTAACTTTACTCACATGTGTAGTCCCAATAACTGGCTCTGTGGATGAGGGGAAAGCAGTGGACGTGTTAGTCCTTGACTTTAGCAAAGCTTTTGATACGGTCTCCCACAGAATTCTTGCCAGCAAGTTAAAGAAGTATGGCCTGGATGAATGGACGATAAGGTGGATAGAAAGTGGGCTAGATCGTTGGGCTCAATGGGTAGTGATCAATGGCTCCATGTCTAGTTGGCAGCCAGTATCAAGCAGAGTGCCCCAAGGGTCGGTCCTGGGGTCAGTTTTGTTCTATATCTTCATTAATGATCTGGAGGATGGAGTGGATTGCGCCCTCAGCAAGTTTGCAGATGATACTAAACTGGGAGGAGTGGTAGATATGCTGGAGGGTAGGGATAGGATACAGAGGAACCTGGCCAAATTAGAGGATTGGGCCAAAAGAAATCTGATGCGGTTCAACAAGGACAAGTGCAGAGTCCTGCACTTAGGACGGAAGAATCCCATGCATTGCTACAGACTAGGGACCAAATGGCTAGGCAGCAGTTCTGCAGAAAAGGACCTAGGGGCTACAATGGACGAGAAGTTGGATCTGAGTCAACAGTGTGCCCTTGTTGCCAAGAAGGCCAATGGCATTTTGGGATGTATAAGTAGGGGCATTGCCAGCAGATCGAGGGACGCGATCATTCCCCTCTATTCGACATTGGTGAGGCCTCATCTGGAGTACTGTGTCCAGTTTTGGGCCCCACACTACAAGAAGGATGTGGAAAAATTGGAAAATGTCCAGCAGAGGGAAACACAAATGATTAGGGGGCTGGAGCATATGACTTATGAGGAGAGGCTGAGGGAACTGGGATTGTTTAGTCTGCGGAAGAGAAGAATGAGGGGGGATTTGATAGCTGCTTTCAACTACCTGAAGGGGGGTTCCAAAGAGGATGGACCTAGACTGTTCTCAGTGGTGGCAGATGACAGAACAAGGAATAATGGTCTCAAGTTGCAGTGGGGGAGGTTTAGGTTGGATGTTAGGAAAAATGTTTTCACTAGGAGGGTGGTGAAACACTGGAATGCGTTACCTAGGGAGGTGGTTGAATCTCCTTCCTTAGCGGTTTTCAAGGTCAGGCTTGACAAAGCCCTGGCTGGGACAATTTAGTTGGGGATTGGTCCTGCTTTGAGCAGGGGGTGGGACTAGATGACCTCCTGAGGTCCCTTCCTACCCTGATATTCTATGAAGTTACATGTCTGCATAAGCGTTTCAAGGATCAGGACCCATATTTCCAATATTTTGTTTTTTTGCATACAACAGTTTTGTAACATTCAAATCAGACAACCTACCAGTAAGGGCATCTTTTAAAATATCCAACACTTATAATTTAGTTCATTCTACATTTTAACCTAGACTTGCAATGACACACATTTTCAAATTATGCTGAACTTGATTTACACCAACGATTCAAAACAAAATAAACAAACATCACTCCACCTTGCCTGGTTGTGATTATTGGTCACTACTAAAATATACATGTTAAATGACACTTCTTCTTGCCACCTATGTTTGCAGGGACACTGATATCAAAGTCACTTTGGAACTTATATCATTTTAGATAATTAAAAATAAAGCACTTTACACATCTAGTTTCACTAACCCTCTCTCCCCCCTCCAACCAACAAAAAAAACCAAAATGGATTCAATGTCACAAACCAACGTCTTTTCCATGTTATTAATATCACTCAGATTATTACAGTGAAAGAATTTTAAAAAACAAATATCTTTAATGGCATTTCTCTCAGTTTGGAAAATGAAATTCAATTAAATCAGTTTCAGTTTGGTTTACAGCCAATTTTACTTAATGTTTCTCCCTGCTGCAATGTTTAGCTAGTCCATGCTGCTGGGGATTTTTTTTTTTTTAATCACTAGGAAACTTTCTAATGGATTTGGACTTAGTTTTGGACTTCAAGTTTTGAATGATTTAAAGGCCTTTCTAAAAAACAAAACAAAACGTGTGTTCATATGAGATACCAAAGCTGCCCCCCCCCTCCTTTTTTTTAATTCCATATTTAGGCCTCAAATTACAGTTTTTAAAATGTCTCCTTCACAAGAATAAGGAGGCAACAGCTTCAGAAAATGCCTGAATGAGGAAAAACAGATTTTACTGGATACCAGCAGGAGGAGACAGAGCCTCAGAAAAACAATCATCCTTTCATTGTGGTGAAGACATTTGGACAAAATCCCCCATAGTGTAACAGCACTAGAATCAACTGACTTACTCCAGGGATAAATTTAGCCCATTGAGATGTGGCAGTCTGAGTCTTGTTTCTATCCCATATGCTATATTAAACACAATGACAATAGTACAGATGAAGACACAGGTTTTCAGAATGACCTCTGATTTGGGGTACCTCTGCTTTTGAATGCCTAACCTGGGGCATCCTTAGGCCTGATTTTCAGAGGTGCTAAGCCTCCTCTGTTCCAACTGATATTAATGGATACTCGGCATCTCCAACAAAATCAGGTCGTGGGTGTCTCAAGTTGGGGACCCACAATTAGAGACAACAGTAGAAAATGGGTTCACGTGTTTCAGCTCTGCAGACATGGTGCAAATACTAGTTAAAGTGACAGCAAGTGCTTTTAATAGATTTTATCTGGGGGAGTAAATATGGTTCTTTCAAGACGGGGAAGATAAATGCATTGCATTACATCTCCATCCTAACCAGCAGTGATCCCTGCCTAAGTGCTGGGGAGGAAAGATTTACACAGCCATAAGGCAGCAGGTAATACGGAGATGGGGGGGAGGAGGGTTTCCTTGTCTGGAAGGCAGGGGCTGGTTTTTCAACAGCAGGGAAGTTGGGTGATAAGGGGACCCCAGCCTTGGTGACTAGCTGAGGGAGGTGTGGATGGGGAGAGGATTCTAAAAATGAGGATGGAAATAATGGAAGAGTGAGACTTACTGTGGGCAGGAATTTCATCTCTTCCTGCTGATCAAAAGCTTCCCCCACTCCATATTAGCACCCTTTGCTTCCAAAACCCTCCTAACTTCACTGAGTCACTGCTTGTGGAATTGCTCTGGCTCCTAAGGGTTACATCTATTCAATGACACTTACAAAAACCTGTAATTAAAAGACAACTAAACTCCTTCAGGCAACTGAAGCAAAACACACACAGACGCAGGCATGCCAGGGTGAAGGGAAATTACGACCGCCCCAATTCCACATGAACAAAACAATGCACCACAGTATGTTGAGTTCAAAGGGGCACAGAAGAGAGGGAGATTAAACATAAGCCACTCAGGCTAAGGGAAAGAGATGGAAATATAATTAAAAGGAGATGGCTGGGGTGATGTAATTTTGCAGAGTTTGGCTGCTTGTAAAATAGACTCAACTCTTTCTCCAAGCACACTAGAGAATCCAGGGGCCTAATCCTATGAAGTGCTGAGCACTTTCTTTTCTCTTTTAAGACAGCAGGCATTGAGGGCACACAGCATCTTGCAGGATCGACTCCCCCGTCTCGCCCAGGGCAGCATCCAGAAAATCTGTTCCCAACCCAGCTGCAAGCTCCCCTGTCCCAAACTGCTTTCCTGTCCCCACTGGGCAGGAAGAGGCTTCAATCCTACAGGGGGAGAACAGAGCAGCAGTTCTCAACAAGGGCCCAGGACCCCCTGTGGGCCACAAGCAGGTTTCAGGGGTCCGCCAAAATAAACCAGAGGTGGCCAGTGTTAGATTCATTGGTCCCAGGGCAGAAAGCCAAAGCATGAGCCCTACGCCTGGGGCTGAAGCTGAAGCCTGAGCAATTTAGCTTCACGGGGCCCCCTGTGGCATAGGCCCCTGGGCAATTGCCCTGCTTGCTACCCCCTAACGCCAGCCCTGGGTATGCAGAAAGACAGTTGTTATGGCACAGGCGGGCAGTGGAATTTTTATAGCAGGTCCACAGGTGGGCAGTGGAATTTTGTGGGCAGTTGTTATGGCACAGGTGGGCAGTGGAATTTTTTGGGGAGCAAGGGAGCACGCCTCAGAAAAAAGTTGAGAACCCCTGGAATAGAGAACATGTACAGAGCTGGTGTGGATGTTTGTGGGGTGAGTTAGGAGAGCAGTAAACAGAAAGTTCCCTCTTAATCAGGAAGGGAATGTGATGTGCCCCAACACACATTGGCATAAAGCAGATTGCTGCATTCCCCAGGGACTCAAGCTATCATCCCCTCAGGCTCCTTATGCTCTTAGACAGACCTGTAAAAAACTTGATCTGTAAAATGAGGATTGTGAACCCTTGGTGCCAACTGGCAGAGAGCACACGGATTTATGGGGATCCCCTAGGTCAGATATACACATAATAGCTCACCAAAGGGTGGCATGTGAGGTCTCTGCTCATCAGGAGGTAACATACCTCTGAAATGTTCCTTTCAGGCAGGAGGTAACAGACAACTAGCTCCCTGTCAAGCCATTTGGGTATTGTCTGCCGCACACTGCCTGCCTGTTTGCATACAGAGCCACAAACGAACTGAGAGACTGCAAAATCTACAAGAAATCTACAAGATGAAACAAACAGCAGGGAGTGTCCTTTCTATGAATAAAGACAAGGGATTGTCTATCTTGGCGTGTAAGGAAATACACGGACTCCTTCACCTGGGAGGCAATCTGACAGCATACTTGCCTCATGAAACAAATATCTCAGCCAACTTGTCTGTAAAACACTGCAAGGATTTCGAGTAAGCAATATTCTACGAGATATGAGAGTATCTTGTTAATTAATTCTAGGCTCTACAATGTGCACTAGGATTTTGTTTTGCCTGTAACCATTTGTTTCCAATACTTCTAGTTGCTACTACTTGAATCTCTTTGTTAAATGAGCTCATACTTGATTTCACTGTAAAGGTATCCAAGTGCTGCATGTTAAGGAGAGCGGTGATCTGAGGCGTAATTGGAGAGCTGGGGGGTATTGTTCCTTTGGAAGCAGCAAATCAGTGAATACGGTGCGTCTAGGAGGAGATTGGGGCTGGGCACTACAGGGAAACACTCAAAGGGCTCGTGTGTTGGTGTGTGCCCATCGCTAACCTGTAGAGTAACAGTGGGGCCCATGATTACAAGAGCGGAGTGCTCGTGGCTGGTGGAGTTGGGAGCTGACCCATGGCAGGCACAGACAAGGCTTCCTCCCACTATAGGCAGGTGGTAGTAAGGTGCCTCACAACCCTGGGTGCCACCAGGAACCGTTATAGGGGTAATGCTGACCTACCTTCCAAGGTCAGAGAGTGTGAGTGACTTCATTACTTTAGAGACCCTCAGCTCAAAGGTGCTACTGAAGGTCAAATTAACATGGCTTCTTTGAGGAGACTGGCAGGGAATAAATTCAAGTCATTTGGAAGAGTGAGATCAGTAATACAGAGCCCAGCTCTGCTCAGGGCTGGATTAAGACCACCAGAGACTAATGACCGTCATTCCCCTTGACCAGCTGTCCACCAGGGGCAGGTGTAGTGGCAGGTCTTTTTCTTGC
This sequence comes from Chelonia mydas, assembly GCF_015237465.2. Lineage (NCBI taxonomy): Eukaryota > Metazoa > Chordata > Testudines > Cheloniidae > Chelonia > Chelonia mydas. The sequence goes on from NC_057849.1 coordinate 215,009,090, forward strand.
AGCTATGCCCATTCAGTGCAAACAACAGCAAGGGCAGGGAGTTCAGGAACAGAAAAAGTGATTGATCTCACTGTGTGTGGCAGGCAGGGCTCCTCATAGGATTCAGCCCTAACCTGCATTTAAAATACCACTTTGCCTCTCTCCCTTGGTTTCCACTCACAGATAGCAAAGTGCTTCACAAACACTGGGGAGTTTAGGGTCACAGAACCCTAGGAGGGGCACATCCATAGTTTCTCCATCCATAAGACTGGGCCACAGGATGTCATGTGACTTGCCTCAGCTCACACAGTAAGTCAATGGCAGGGCCAGGAAAAGAACACACGGATCCAAGTCTTGTCGCACTCCCATCTAGCCACTAGACCACCATGCCTTTCCTAAACATGCACCTGATTTCTTCTCTAGAATATTAACAAGCAAACCCTCCAAAGGGCTGAGAGGTTTGGTTCAAATCTCCCCGGCCTATGCCTTAAACACAGGACCATTGCTTTTTCCCCTGCAACAGACCACCCTGTTAGGGTTGCTGTTATAGCAACTAACATCACCGAAGGGAGAGTGGGGAAAAACTGGCAGCAGGCATCTCTCTTGGTCAAAGCTGTTTCAGAGCATTGCAAGAAAACGAACCCAGCAGAAAAATTAGTTGTAAAAAAACTGAACTGCATCAAAGAGCAACAGCAGTGGAACAAAGTAGGGAATGGCCATAATTGCTTCTCCTGAAGGAAGTTCTGCTTAGCACCTTTCACAGCCCAATATGATCAACTAGACACCCACAAGGTGGGTATTATCCCCACATTACAGCAGAGGAAAACAAAGGCAGGGTGTTAAGGAACTTGACCAAGATCTCATAAGGCAGCTGCAGATCATGAAAGACGACACCACTGTTCTGACTCCATAATCCCTGTTCTAACTAACACACAATACTGCCTCACGGTTGCTATCAAAACAAGCCAAAAATAGGGCAGCCAAGGTGTTGGGGGGAGGAGGGGAAGTGACCCAGAGAAGCAGGCAAGGTGGCAGAGCAAAAGGAGCTGAAGGAAAAGTGATCCAGAGAAACAAAGGGCAGTGGTCAAAGCACAACTGTCTGCTTATCTCATACACAGCTGGGAATGCAGACCAGCCAAATCATGAGGTTTTCCAAAGCTTGTGCTAACAAGATCACCCACTCCACTCCATTACACTAAGAAGTTTTGTTTATAACAAGGGCTCCACTGAAGGAGAATGTGCTGTGCAGATTCAGGAGTGCAGCAGAAAAAACGGTTACTTACTTTCTCGTAACTGTTGTTCTTCGAGATGTGTTGTTCACGTCCATTCCACATTAGGTGTGCGCGCACCGCGTGCACGAGCGTCGGAAACTTTTTCCCTTAGCGGCTCCCGTTGGGGCACCCCGCGTGGCGCCACTGCACTGTGCATATATACCACTGCCAGCCCGACCCCCTCCAGTTCCTTCTTGCCAGCGACTCCAACAGAGAGGTAGAAAGGTGGGTGGTGGAATGGACGTGAACAATACATCTCGAAGAACAAGTTAGGAGAAAGTAAGTCATCGCTTTTTCTTCTTTGAGTGCTTGTTCACGTCCACTCCATATTAGGTGAATTACAAGCTTACCTCTGGAGGAGGGTAGGAGTCATGGAACAACTGCTTGGAGGACCGCTCTGCCAACTGCCGCATCCTCTCTGGCCCGCTGGTTGACCGCGTAGTGGGTCATGAAGGTGTGCACCAAGGATCAGGTGGCTGCTCTGCAGATCTCCTGGATCGGGACCTGTGCCAGGAATGCCGTGGAAGTCGCTTGCGCCCTGGTCGAATAGGCCATGACCACCAGGGCCGGAACACCTGTGAGCTCATAGCACGCCTGGATGCAGCTTGTAATCCAAAACTAAATCTGCTGCACCGACACCGGGAGGCCTTTCATTCTCTCGGCTACAGCCACAAACAGCTGCGCGGATTTGCGAAAGGGCTTGGCGCGTTCCAAATAGAACACCAGCGCTCGACACACATCCAGGATGTGCAAGCTGCGGTGACTCGGGTCAGTATGGGGTTTCGGGAAGAACACCAGCAGACAAATGCCCTGGCCCAAATGGAATTGGGAGACTACCTTAGGGAGGAACTTGGGGTGCGGCCAGAGCTGCACTTTGTCCTTGTGAAATACTGTATACGGTGGCTCAGAGGTGAGGGCCCTCAGTTCGGACACCCTTCTGGCCGAGGTAATGGCAACCAGAAATGCCACCTTCCAGGAAAGGTGGAAGAGAGAATAGGAAGTGAGGGGCTCAAAAGGGGGCCCCGTGAGTTTAGAGAGAACCAGGTTAAGGTTCCATGGAGGGACTGGGGGACGGGAGTACGGAAACACCCTCTCCAACCCTTTAAGGAACTGTCCCACCATTGGGTGGGAAAACACCGAGCCCTGCCGAGAACCCCAGATGGAAGACGGAGATGGCCGTCAGGTGCACTCTGACTGAGGATGGGGCTAGCCCTTACTGCTTGAGGTGCAGGAGGTACTCCAAAATGGCCTGCACCAGGGCCTGGCACGGCCGCACCTGACGGGGTTCACAACAACATGAGAAACTTTTCCACTTGGCCATATAGGGCGCCCTGGTAGAGGGCTTTCTACTGCCAAGCAGAATCTGCTGCATGGGAAGGGAGCACAGGGCGGTTAGCCACAGAGCCTCCACGCCGTCAGGTGCGATGACTGTAGGTCGGGGTGGAGAAGCCGCCCGCCGTCCTGCGTAATGAGGTTCTGGTGAAGGGGCACGACTACTGAGGCCTCCACCAACAGCTCTAGGAGCGATGTATACCAGTGCGGGTGGGCTTAGGCTGGGGTGATGAGGATCACCGCCGCCCTGTCCCTGCACACCTTGAGTAGGACCTTGTGTACCAAGAGGAATGGGGGAAGGCATACATCAAGCCTCCTCTCCACGGGATTACAAACACGTCCGCGAGCGAGCCCGGGCTGCAGCCCTGGAACGAGCAGAACCGCAGGCACTGGGCGTTGGCCCTGGTGGCAAACAGGTCTACCCGGGGAAACCCCCACCTGCGGAAGAGCGAAAGCACAACGTCCGCCCTGAGCGTCCACTCCTGCATGTGGTACGACCCGCTGAGGGAGTCCACCAGCTCATTTCGTACCCCCTGGAGATAAGACGCCTCGAGATGAATTGCATGGGCTATGCAAAGGTCCCAGAGGAGAGCCTTGTGACAGAGTGGCAAGGAATGGGCCCCACCCTGTTTGTTTATATAAAACATGGGAGTAGTTTTGTTTGTCAGAACTGTCATGCTGTGACCACTCAGAGTGGCGTGAAAGGTCTGGCAGGTAAGACGAACCGCCCTGAGCTCCTTCACATTGATATAGAGCGACCGCTCTGCTCCGGACCACAACCCCTGCGTCATGAGGTCCCCCAGGTGAGCCACCCCTCCGTGATCTGACACGTCCGTCACCAGCATCAGGTCCGGCTGTGGGGTGGCGAAGGGGATGCCTTCACAAACCACGGGCTGGGACTGCCACCACAGCAGGGAGTCCAGCACGTCCCTTGGGGCTGTCACTACCAAGTCCAGGGGGTCCCGAGCGAGCCACGCCTGCAGAGTCTGGAGTCTCCGTCTGGCAAGCCTGACCACGTGTGTGCATGCCACCATGTGACCCAGCAGCCACAGGCAGCACCTGGCCGTTGTCATTGGAGACTGGCGCAGGGAGGCCACCGCTTGCTGGATAGCCCGGAATCGGGATACTGGAAGGCTTGCTCTGGCCTGCACCGCGTCCAGGACTGCCCCTATGAATTCCACTCTCTGCATGGGTATGAGCGTGGACTTGGGGACATCGACCAGGAGCCCCAGCTCGTGGAACAATCTCAGGGCCACCTTCACATGGCCCCGCACTTCCGCCTCGGATCGGCCCGCCAGGAGCCAGTCATTGAGGTACAGGTACACCTGGATTCTCTGCCTCCATAAGAAGGCCACCACCACCGCCATGCACTTCATGAACACCCGTGGGGCCGCAGCTAGACCAAATGGGAGAACCGCAAACTGGTAATGTTCTTGGCCCACAGTGAACCATAGGAACTGCCGATGTGCTGGATGGATGACCATATGAAAGTACGCGTCCTTCATGCCGAGGGCAGCGTATCAGTCCCCCGGATTCAGGGAAGGGATGATGGTGCCCAGAGATACCATACGGAACCGGGCCTTGACCAGGAACTTGTTGAGCCCACGCAGGTCTAGGATTGGCAAAGGCTCCCTTTGGCCTTGGGGATGAGGAAGTACTGGGAGTAGAACCCTTTCCCCCTTAGGCTGTGCGGCACCTCCTCTACCGCCCCGCCTCTAGCAGTGAGCAGACTTCCTTCTCTAGGAGATGCTCGTGAGAGGGGTCCCTGAAGAGGGGCGAGGAAGGAGGGTGGGAGGGGGGAAGGGAGGCAAACTGCAGCGAGTACCCATTCCGCACCGTGTGTAAGACCCAACGGTCTGATGTAATGTTGGACCACGCACAGGAGAAAAGGGACAGGTGGTTCAGGAAACAAAGGGACAGATCCAGTGATTGGTCCGGTATGCTGTCCTCAAGCGCACCTTCAAAAGCCTGGCTTAGTGCCCAGCTGGGGTTTGTGCTGGCCTTGGTTCTGGCCCAGCACATTATTGTTACTGTTGTGTTGTGCCGTCGCCTGTTATCCCTGCCTCGCCTACGGTAAGGCTCATGCCTATGGTGAGGCTGGTACTGGCATTGAGGGGGAGGCTGCGGCTTAAAGGGCTTCCTCTGGGTTGCCGGGGTGTGCATACCCAGCGACTTAAGCGTAGCTTGCGAGTCCTTAAGGCTGTGCAGCTTCGTGTCTGTCTGGTCTGAGAAGAGCCCGGACCCTTTGAAGGGGAGGTCCTGGAATGTATTCTGGACCTCGGGCGGCAGGCCTGACTCCTGGAGCCACGCCGAGCGCCTCATGACCACCCTTGACGCAATTGGTCTGGCCACCGTGTCTGCCGAATCCAGGGAGGCCTGGAGAGAGGTCTTGGCTACTGCCTTGCCCTCGTCCACCAGGGCTGTGAACTCCTGTTGGGAACTTTGTGGGAGGTTGTCCTTAAAACTTCCCCACCACCACCCAGGAGTTGAAATTATGCCTGTTGAGGATGGCCTGCTGGTTCGCAATCCTCAACTGAAGGCCCCCAGATGAGTACCCCTTTCTGCCAAAAAGGTCCAGGAATTTCACCTCCTTGGCCTTAGGGGCTGGGGCCTGCTGTCCATGGCGCTCCCTTTTGTTTACTGCTGAGACCACTAGGGAATCATAGAATATCAGGGTTGGAAGGGACCTCAGGAGGTTATCTGGTCCAACCCCCTGCTCAAAGCAGGACCAAATCCCCAACTTTTGCCCCAGAACCCTAAATGGCCTCCTCAAGGATTGAGCTCAAAACCCTGGGTTTAGCAGGCCAATGCTCAAACCACTGAAGTATCACTCCCCAGGGAGCATGGACTCGGGTGGCAGAACAGGAAGTCATAGCCCTTAGATGGGGCAAAGTATTTACGCTCCATTCCTTTGGCCGTTGGAGCGCTGGAGGCCGGGGTCTGCCGTATGATCTTATAGTTGGACTGGATGGTCTTAATGAGTGGGAGCACTATTCTGGACAGACCTTCGGGGCTCAAAATGTCCACCATGGGGTCCTCCTGCTCAACCGTCTCATTGCCCTGCAACCCCAAGTTCTGGACAACTCTGCGCAGCAACTCCTGGTGGGCTCTATGGTCTACCGGTGGAGGGCCGGACACTGCTGTACCCGCCACCGCCTCATCCAGGGGTGACGACGTGGTTAGCTGCTGCTCGACCCCCTTTGGCTGGTCCTCCTGCTCCCCTTCTCCCATGGGAGGGGCCTCTGGCTCGGGCCGGGGCGGGAGTCCATGGGATGGCACCGGACTCGGTCCCGGTCTCTCTGGTTTATCCTGGGGGGATGCTGGAGGCCTGGATACTGTAGCCTCAGGCACCGTCTGGCATCGGTGCGGGGACCAGGATCGCTGCACCGAGTAACTTGCCCTGGACAGGACCCCTTGGTGCTCCTGATAGGCCCGGGGGTCCAGAAAGGCCAATGGCCTGGCGGCCCCCATTGGCGTTGCCAGCGCACGAGGGTCCCTGCTGTCCGGGGCCTGGTGCGGGTAGCTATAGCAGCCACTGTTGGCGCCGGACTGCGGTGACGCCAATGATCTGCGCTGGCGGGAGAACGAGCGGCTCCTGGCTGTGCGGTACCGGTATCCCTGGGACCGGTACCGGCGTTCCCTGGACCGGGACTGTCAGAGGGCTCCTGCAGATGAGGGCCATCTCGACTCCTCCTGGTGCCAGTCTCTGGGTGGTGCCAGAGAGCAGTGTGCCCTTTCCGGTGCTTCCTCAAGCCGACCCGCTCCTGGTGCCGCAATCTCCTTCTGGGCCGCTGGTAACTGTGAGTCCGCGGAGTCGGAGCTTGACCGGGACCAACTCCAGGAGCAGTGCCAGGACGGTGTCCTTGAGCGGCACACCATTGCCGGCTTACCCCTCGACGGCACCCGTGGCATGGATGCCAGAGGGTTCTCCCAATACGGGAGGGGGCTCGCCGCCAACAGCTCAATGAGGTCCTTTGCAGCCTCAAAGGTGCCAGGCATGGAGGGCTGATCCGTTATGCCTTCGAGCCCACCGTCTGCACTGAGCTCACTTAAGTCTGGGCTCGGTGGGGCTTGTGCTGCCAGGACCACTGGTGTCGGCGCCGGTACCATGGCCTTCCCGCTCTTATCGGCGCTCGGGGCCTTGGGAGGCACCAGCCTCCTGTGCGGGGAATGACCACGCCTTCCTTTAGGCTGCGCCGGGGGCCACATTGGGGAGGACGATCGGTGCCAGGGCCTAGCCTGGCGCTCCGAGGCCGACAGTTTACAGTGCTTAGCCGGTGCTGGGTCTCTCGACGGCTCCGGGTCACTACTCACCGAGGAAGCCTGAGCCTGCATCGGGTGCTCTGGGCCCGGTGGCTGCAATGCGGCCTCCAACAACAGCTGCTTTAAACAAAAGTCTCTTTCTTTCCTTGTTCTTGGCTTAAACGCCTTGCAAATCCTACACCGCTCAGTCTGAAGGCAACGTAGACACGAGTCATGGGGGTCACTAACTGGCATAGGTTTGTGGCATGTGGCGCAAGCCTTGAAGCCGTGGGCCTGCGGCCCGGGGCGGGTGCTGGAAGCCTCCAAGCACATAATCACTTAAGTGTCCACAATAAAGATATGTTAACTAACTGATAACCGCTACTCTGAAGGCTAAGGGACTGCTCTTCTACGAGAGAGAGAGAGAGAGAGGTTGTTCCAACGTCGCCGGTCGGGCCGGCAGGGGTATATATGCACAGCGCAGTGGCGCTACTCGGGGAGCCCCGCCAGGAGTTGCTAAGGGAAAAAGTTTCCAGCATGCGTGCACCTAATGTGGAATGGACATGAACAAGCACTTGAAGAAGAACTGTTTATACCAGGGCTTCTCATGGGCCACAGTGTGTAGTTCCCTCACCAACCAAGGGAAGAGCACAAAGGAACACAAATAAGATGGGGCAGATGACACCCATTTATCCTAACACAGTGTAGCTGAGCGGCCCTTGAACTACAGCTGACCAGTTCCTTGTGGGAGTTGGCAGAATAAAAATTTGAGAACCAAGTAGCAAGGAAAGGGTGGAGAGATCACAAGGGAATCTCTACCTCTTATGAAGTCATGGTCTCTCTCACTTTTCTCAGCACTGATGCAGTGTTCTGACCTCCCTTACTTCAGTTCACTCCATTTTGGCAGTGGACCTAGACAGCTCCATTTCACTTTACTAGCTGCTCACTGCTGCTGTATTCGGGCTTCACATTCCTACAAGGGAATGCTTAATGTCTAAATAACAAACCTGGTTTTCACTAGAAAAAGGACAATAGGCCTTTTTGGGGATTCATTTGAATATCAAAGAGTGGCTGTCAATAGCCACTGAATAACAAATATGAATAAGCCTCTGTGATTTGGAAAGGGTGGGGAAGCAGGCAGCTAAAACAAGATTGCAGAGAGCAAGTAAGGCTAGCGCGTAGGAGCCGGTAAAGAATGGGGGAAGTCCCAGAGAAATTCCAAGGAAGCTGCAAAGCCACTATGCTATGGGGGCAGCCATTCTTGATATTGGTATTTGAGGGTGTTGCTTCAGGTATATGTTCCAACACAAAATAGCTGCAGATTGCTGATACTGGTATAGAGACTCTGCATAATATTAATCCCATTCCTAACTTCCACTGACATTTAATTAACATACAAAGACCAAGAATAAGAGGCACAAGTAAGCCCGGAAATCAAAGTTCTACAGCAGGTGGGTGTGATTGTCATAGTGAAGGTGTCTGCAGAAGCCACTGTCTCAAGGGGAAAAATCATCTTGACGTATATTGCAAAAGGTCTTTTGGTTAAGTTAGGGAGCTGGCTACAGATTTCACTACATGTACAAATTTGTGCACAAATCTGCTAATAATTTTTTTTTAAATTGTTTAGTTGTGTAATGCCCTGATAGTGCAAAATCCTGTGGATGGACATTCAACATATATATAATCAGCGAATGAAACAGCCTATTTTGGGGACAGAGTGATCCACATAATGAAGTGGGTTACTGATTTAGTAAGGGGCATTCTTTCCCAAATCTGTGTTAAGTGGTAATCCTGGCACTAGGGGCACTGTACAATTGGAGCAGCCATCGTTGGATGAATCATAAAACACAGCCCTTCACTCAGATACCCTATGATATTTTTCTCCAGGACCTTGTCTTCACTAGAAAAACACTGTATTCTTCCCACACGTCAGCTAGTACATGTTAACCTTGTGTGACCAAAGCAGGGCAGTTGTAGTCTTAAACACAGGGAAACACGATGCTATCAGTGTTAAAGGCCCAAGCATATTGATAGCACTACTGTATATAATTTAATGCTGATTCTATTTGTGCACAAATCTGCTAATAATTTTTTTTTTAAATTGTTTAGTTGTGTAATGCCCTGATAGTGCAAAATCCTGTGGATGGACATTCAATATTTATGATCAGCGAATGAAACAGCCTATTTTGGGGACAGAATGAGTGATCCACAGATCTTAAAGTACTTCACATGGGTTGCCAAGTGTAATTACTAGAGCTGTCAAGTGATTAAAAAAATTAATCACGATTAATCACGCAATTAATCGTGCTGTTAAATAGAATACCATTTATTTAAATATTTTTGTATGTTTTCTAAATTTTCAAATATATTGATTTCAATTACAATTATATTTATTTTGATTACAAATATTTGCACTGTAGAGAACAAAATAGTATTTTTCAACTCACCTACTACAAGTACTGTAGTGCAATCTCTTTATCATGAAAGTGGAACTTACAAATGTAGAATTATGTACAATAAAAACCTGCATTCAAAAATAAAACTGTAAAACTTTAGAGCCTGCAAGTCCTTGTTCAGCCAACCACTCAGAAAACAAGTTTGTTTACATTTGCAGAAGGTAATATTGCCTGCTTCTTATTTACAATGTCACTTGAAAGAAAGGTGTTCGCATGGCACAGTTGTAGCTGGCATCGTAAGATATTTACATGCCAGATAGGCTAAAGATTCGTATGTCCCTTGCTGCTTCAACCACTATTCCAGAGGATGTGTGTCCATGCTGATGACAGGTTCTGCTTGATAACTATCCAAAGCAGTGCAGACCAACGCATGTTCATTTTCATCATCTCAGTCAGATGCCACCAGCAGAAGGTTGATTTTCTTTTTTGGTGGTTCAGGTTCTGTAGTTTCTGCATCAGAGTGTTGCTCTTTTAAGACTTCTGAAAGCATGCCCCACCCCTCTCAGATTCTGGAAGACACATCAAATTCTTAAACCTTGGGTCGAGTGCTGTAGCTATCTTTAGAAATTTCACATTGGTATCTTCTTTGCATTTTGTCAAATTCGCTGTGAAAGTGTTCTTAAAACGAACATGTGCTGGGTCATCATCCAAGCCTTCTACAACATGAAATATATGGCAGAATGCGGGTAAAACAGAGGAGGAGACATACAATTCTCTCCCAAGGAGTTCAGTCACTAATTTAATTAATGCATTATTTTTTGAATGAGCATCATCAGCATGGAAGCATGTCCTCTGGAACGATGGCCAAAGCAGGAAGAGGCATATGAATCTTTAGTGCATCTGGAATGTAAATATCTTGCAATGCCAGCTACAACAGTGCCATGCAAACGCCTGTGCTCACTTTCAGGTGACGTTGTAATTAAGTAGTGGGCAGCATTATCGCCCGTAAACGTAAAAAAAAAGGTGTTTCTCTTAGAGATTGTCTGAACAAGAAGTAGGACTGAGTGGATTTGCAGGCGCTAGAGTTTTACACTGTTTTGTCTGAATGCAGTTATGTAACGAAAAGTTGCACTTTCTTGATAAAGAGATTGCACTACAGTACCTGTAGGAGGTGGACTGAAAAATACTATTTCTTTTATAATGTTTACAGTGCAAATATTTCTCACAAAAAATATAAAGTGAGCACTGTACACTTTGTATTCTGTGTTGTCATTGAAATTGATATATTTGAAAATGAAGAAAAACATCCAGAAATATTTAATAAATTTCAATTGGTATGCTATTGTTTAACAGTGCGATTAATTGTGATTAATTTTTTTAATCGTGATTTTTTTTTAAGTTAATCGTGTGAATTAATTGCGATTAATCAACAGCCTTAGTAATTACCCCCCATTTTACACAAGGGGAAACTGAGGCATGAAGGTATTAAACAATTTGCTTGAGATCACACAGCAAATCAGTGGCAGAGCTAGGAATAGAGCTTAAATGTCTTGGTTCCTTGCCGGATGCCCCTTCCTTCGGACCATGCTGCTCATCATGCATGGAGTAATAGGATGGTAATTTTCCATGGTACAAACCTCATCCGGAAGAAGTCAACAAGCTGTATGAAATCACAACAGCTCATAACCACAACTGTGTAAAGCAATCCCAGATTATACACAAAACAGTCAAGTGACCTAAATGCTGACCAAACACAGACCCCTGGAAAACACAGACACCAGGGACCACTGTCTTTTTTCAAATTTCAACACAAAGGATCCTGCGGAAAGAGAATTGTGGACCAGTTTGCAGTATAGAAAGAAGTGAAAGAATTCACATAGAATGGTGACTTACTAGTTAGCCAGTTTCAGCCACCTGGGATTTTGTTTCAGGCAGCTGATCAAATTGCTGGGGTACTGCAGTCAGCTCCCACTTCAGCGCATTTTTATGTACTGTTACTCAGCCCGTAACAAAGCTCTGCAAAAGTATTTCAGTACGATCATTTCTATCAAATCACGCACATATTTGGACCTAGTAGGCTTCTGACAGTCGAGATGGCAGCAGTCTGCCTCCACCTCCCATCTATACTTGACTAGGGAACTTGCAACAATTCTTCTCAACATGTGGACCTCATAACACAGTTTGGTGTGCCTTGGTGATCCCCAGATTGAACTTGTGTAAGGTGCTTCATATGTAGGGCTACAGTTGAACTGACATACCAGGGCAGATCAGTGGTCTACCACATCCTGTGTACTGTCAGAAATAGCTAGGACCAAATGCTTCAGAGGGAGTAAAACCCACCCAATGGGCTATTATGGAATAATATGCCTAAGGAAAATTTGTTCTTGACCCCAGGCACTTAGCGATTGCTTATGCCCAGAACCATTAGAGTTTATATCCTTTAGATATAAAAAGAAAAGGAGGACTTGTGGCACCTTAGAGACTAACAAATTTATTTGAGCATAAGCTTTCGTGAGCTATAGCTCACTTCATCAGATGCATTCAGTGGCTCCTTTAGATATGTGTATCCTATCTAAAACAACTGTAGATGTTCTTATTCACGTAAGGCCTAATCCTTTATTGAGTCCTGTTAAGTTCTTGGCCTCAGCCTGAATTGTACTTTGAAACTAACTACTTTAACACTGCATTTTACCTGCTTACCTAGTAGTGCTTAGTTGCATGAAATATATTACATTGGTACTCCCTAAACTGCACCAGCTTCCAACCTGGTCAGATGCAAGTAGTTAGTTTTAACCTAAAAAGCCCTTTTTGTGCTTTAGGTCCTGGACAGACACTGCCTCTCTCTGTCTCGTAACATCCTAGGACAGCTGCCATCAGCTATGGCACTTGAGTTTGGCTCTAGTTTTGCATGTCCAGAAGATCTCAACAAAGGGGTATAATGTTGAATTTTGTCAATCCTTATAGTACTTTGCAAAGCCTTCTGCAGTCTTTGCCCTGGCTCTTAAAGAGGGATGTGAAACTGAAGTTCTTGGCTTCTACCAGGAGGAAAGAGTTCATTGACTTGTGTCAATTTAGATTTCTTGGAAATTTGTTTCAATCTTTATATCACACACACCTAAAACTTTCCAAAGGCAAATTATAAAGTTAGCATTAGTCAAAATTTACTTTTCTTATATATTGTATTTTATTAATATCTTGCAGTTCCCTACCATGGTGAAATGTCCAGAATATGCATGTTCTGCATCTCAGGTTCTTTTTTAACACACATTCCTAACTATCACATGAAATAGATATTGTAATAAGTATATGGCTACCTAGGACATCACTGTTATAAGTATTTCACTGTGGCCCCTTGGAACTTCATAGCAACAGTTGGGGTAAAACTCAGACCCTCCTACTCCAAAAGCACAATCTAACCATTTAAAGCATTTCCATTTGGTGTCAGCAATACATGACCTATGACACACAGCTGAGTATTTCTGACTGGTGCACACACTCTGCCGTAGGTCATTACAATATGTTTTGTATTATGGTTTTATTGATTTTCCCTTTAAAACTCTGCTGGAATAAACATTTTGTTTTGGTTTTTGGTTTCTTTTAAGTCACTTGTCTTATTATCTGGATTTATAGCGGAGATCTGATAAAACTGAAGACCTGATGTTTAGTTTCTAAAGCATTGGGGAAAGTAAATTCATCACAACTCTACCCCATGCCCACTCCATAAAGCGTTTTGGCATCTTTCAGAATGAAACGTGCTGGGGAAATACAAATTCTCCATCCTGTATCTTTAAAATATCTTAGAGTTAGTGACAGGTTTCTGTCTTCACTGTACCAGTGCTGTGAGGTCAACACATTTCTGATGTCAGCTGACACTTTGAGAAATTAATCACAAGACAGAGGAAGAGAACAATACGTTTACAGAGAAACAACTACTGAAAAGAACCTCAAACTTCTGTGAGTTACAATTCACAACACTTTAATTTAGTTTTTCCACGTAACAAAGGCAGCATCACTGTGGCTGCTATCATCTCATCTCAAACTCTGGCTGTCGTCCCAAACTTATGCAGTTCTGTTCTCTCATCCCTTCATCATCGAGAGTAACGGAGTGAAAAAAAGTATTCCCATAAAGGGGAAAGAAAGATCTCTTGCCGCTTCACAATGCCTAGAGAAATAAACCACAGAAAATCAGTCTCCATCAGAATATACAATCAGAAATTCAAGCAGGCATCACAAAAACCACCACCACCAATTGGCAGTCTTAGTAGACATGCCAAGAACTAAATAGGCCATGGAGACCAAAACTCCCCTCTTGACCTTAAGGAAGGTCCCTCCAGCTCAGGGGGTGAGGAGCAGTAGAGGCTATGTGCCCTGAGGGAGAAGTTTGACCACTGATGCCTGTGTGTTACCTGTCCTGTGGATAGAGGATTTCAATCTCTGGGGCTGCTGATCCAGCACCTTTCACCAGTATTACATTCCTGCAGAAATATTTCATATGGAGAGAAATGTGTGTAAAATGTCTAGCAGAATCAAACTGCAACCTCTCTCTCTCTTCCCAGCTCTCCCACTGACAAAGCCTTGGAATCTGCCACATGGAAGACAAACATTTCTGGCATTCAGGGAGGGGCACAAAGCCTCCTACAACAGATTGTGATGTTGAGCTACTGCTCCCATATGCTGCCCCACAGATGGGCAGGGAAGGTAATTAGAATGCTGGTGTGGGTTCTATCATCCTTGTGTTTGTCAGATGGATGGGGTCGTATGGTGTTCTCACTCCCCTGAAGAAACTTAAGCAATTCATCTTGAGTGTCTTCCTAAAGCATCTAGAGTATATTGCAAGTTGTGTGCATAACATACAACAGCAGCAAAATGCCAATACCTGGAGAGAGCAGAGACTGACTGACACACAGTATTCCAAACCAAAGTGGTGACGAAGAAAAACTTTGCACAAGGATACTGGGGAAAATCCTATTCTTATAAAAATGGCAATGAAGTCTTTAAGGTATAGACAGAGCCATAGCTGTCTTCCCATCCCCCACCAAAGCCATCCTGCCATCACTAACCATCTTGGCCTCTACCCCAGAACTGCATTAAGGCATTGAAAAGTGAAGCTAGTACATGTATATACCAGTACTACCCACTCCCCTCTCTCTGCTGAAGTTTTAGGTTTCTGGGCTCATGGAGCTGTGCTCCACAGCACTTCCTGTTTATTTATTTATCTATGTAATAAGAATATGAATCATATGCACTTCTACAACTCCTCCCTTCCAAGAATTGAAGTGCTTTACAGGCATTAATGAATTAAGCCTCACAACACCCCCATGAGGGAAGTCAGTATGCTCAATTTCCCCCCATGCTTCTTTTGTGAACAATGGAGGAAGCCTGTGTGGTGAAATTGAATGAATTCCTCAAGGTGGCAGCAAGTTTGTGGCAAGGGCAGGAATAGAACCCAGGATTTCTAACTCCCAGTCCAAGTAATTTAACCATAATAGCATCCTTCTCCTTGTCAAACTCAAATTACCACACAATTTTCCAAAGACTCCACCATGTAATACAAAGAATTCATACGATGGACTCAGAACAAAAATCCCTCGGAACAGTAACTATACAAATCTTTTTATGTTACCATAAAACAGTATCTATTATCAACTAGATTCTAGTTTGCTGCCCAACCACAAAATATAGGTCCATCTCATACTGCCCTAGTTTAACCCAAGGATTTAACATTGCTACATAAATGCAGTGTATCTATAAATGAAATAACGGTACAGGACCACAGAAAAAAATCATGAAAAAAATAATTGGAGGTCAGAAAGCAGCTGCCATTTTCTGTAGCAGTTATGTACTATTCGTGCTCTGCAAATTCAAAGAAAGATTTTTGTAGTGCGCCCCAAAACAGAGCTCCCCTTACCATCATGCTGAGCATGGTATAAATATGCAGGCAGACTGAGTAAAGTCTGGACCCAACCACTACCTCTTTTCCTTTGTGGAATGAGTCTGAGCATTCACAGGGAGGAGAAGAGAGTCTAAATGACAGTATTTGAAAGGGTATGCCTAGACTAGTATAAAAGGTGTATTTTTAAAACATTAGCTAAAATATTTTAAAACTCTAGAGTAGACCAGGAAAGCTGTATTTTAATAGGTGTTAAAACCCCTCCTGGGAGTTCCCCTCAACCAGCTAACATGTTAAAATACAACTTGCTCGCTCGACAGACATTTTAAACATTTTAGCTAACGTTAAAAAAAGAAAAACACCTTTAATCGTAGTCTAGTCAAACCCGATAACTAAAATTCACTGGTAGGTAGGTTTTGGCTAGGTACCCGTTCAGTCTAATCCTCCCCCCTCCCCGATCTCAACTCTCAACAGCAGAGGGCTTTCTGCAGCCAGCCATTCTTTTAGTAAGACATATACACAACCACACCAGGAAGCTATAAAAAGCCAGCCACAAAGGATGCAGTTATTCAAGGCAGGCAGCACTTTCAACTTCCCCCTCCTTCTGTTTCTCTTCCTCCCTTACTAAACAGCAGGTCTGATCCTCTCCCAGCAATATCAATGAGTGCATGATTGGAACCAGACTGGATGGAACCTGCCTTATATTTTACAGGCAAAATTACTGCTTACCAAAAACGCAGCTATGTTCCCCTCCCCCTTCCCACTCTGCTCCCTACAGGAGAGAAATTCCAGAGCCTGGGAATGGGCAATGAAGTGACAAAACCATCCCTCTCCCACCCCCAGGCACTTTGCTCTTAGGAACAGTGCTACAGCAAAGAGAAACCTCTGCATATTCTAGTGATGCTATTTCTGTCTCTCCTATGCAGCAACTTGCCACCAAATCAGAAATGGACAATACCACAAAATAGACATAGGGGACGAAACCCACTGATATCTTTTTACGAAGCCCTCTTCTGGGCAAGTGTTCAATCTACTGAGCCTCCGCCATACTGTTCCTCTCTGTCACTTATATACTTTGGCAACACTTGCATCTCTTGTCATGCAATTAAAGAGAGTTTTGATTTGCTATCAGAAACTCCCCACTCTCTCTCTCTGCACCCCACCCAGCCCCTGCGTTTTTTTCTGACATGCTGTAGAGGAGAGGAAAAAGAGGGTTTCTGAAGAGAACAAAAGGAAAATGGAGAAATACCCTGACAATGCCCTGCCTCAGCAAAACGTAAATGCCACTCTTTGTCCCAGCCTAATCCACGCTGGCAGGGCTGGGGGGGTGGGGGAGGCTGAAGCCCCTCCCCTTTTCATTAATGCACCTCCTCTTCCATCCCCCCCCCCCCCCCCTTGGACTCTCTGAAAAGAAATACAAGCCATTCCACTCCCTTCTTGGGTCTCTTTACCAGTGGGGGGTTGCAGCAAACACAGGGCACTCTGCTCTGTGCTGCATCTGGTGGGGAAAGCAGACTGGATAGACGTTGACTTGCAAAAAATGGAAAAAAACATTAATTTAATCCCCACTTTTCTTGCATCTCAGAAACCTTTGCTGAACATCTAAAATGGCTACCTCAAGCCTTGCCTTTGTGAGATTCTGATTCTATACCCCTACCTCCCCAATTCAACTACCAAGATCAGCTGGAGATGCCTTATGAGTAGGGCCCTACCAAATTCATCATGGCTGTGAAAAACGTGTCATGGACCATGAAATCTGGTCTTTTGTGTACTTTTACCCTATACTATACAGATTTCATGGAGACCAGCGTTTCACAAACTGGGAGTTCTGACCCAAAGGGGGGGGGGGGGGGGCTGCGCGGGGGAGGTCGGGTCTGATATTGCCACCCTTACTTCTGACCTGCCTTCAGAGCTGGATGGTCGGAGAGCGGCGGTTGCTGGCTAGAAGCCCAGCCATGAAGGCAGTGCCCCATCAGCAGCGGTGCAGAAGTAAGGGTGGTAATACCATAACATGCCATCTTTATTTATCTGCTGCTGCTGGCTATGGCACTGACTTCAGACCTGGGCTCCCAGCCAGCAGCCACTGCTCTCCACAGGCCCAGCTCTGAAGGCAGCAGCGCCGTCAGCAGCAGCACAGAAATAAGGATGGCAATACGGCGACCCCCCTTCAATAACCTTCCGACCCTCCCTGCAATCTCCTTTGGAGCCAGGACCCTTACAGTTACAACACAGTGAAATTTCAGATTTAAATATCTGAAATCATGAAATTTAAGATTTTTTAAATCCTATGACTGTGAAACTGACCAAAATGGACCACGAATTTGGCAGGGCCCTAGTTATGAGACTGACGAATGTTTTTGGTTAGGGGACTGACTATTACCTGCCCTCCTCACGCCCCTTGGTTTTCCTGTTCCACTCATGCTCAGGGTAAAAAACTGTCATTTTACCACGAGAAACACAGCAGCATTTTTAACCAGAATGACCATCTGTCTCCATGGACAGGAGCTGTGCTGGTTTCTACACCATGCCCATCCCCAGGTCCACTGCAACACTCAGTTTTTCTCCTCCATCTTGTGAAGGCTAAAAAGCCTTTTCCACAGGGGAGGAGGGTGGGTATGTTTCCTATTTTCTTCCTCTCAACGGACAGATGGGGAGTGCTAAGGCTGAGAAAGTTCCATTTTAACTGTCTTGACTCCACTGCTGCTGAAACATTCACCTATGCTTTTGACTCTGCTTGCCTTGACTATCACAATCTGCTCTCTGGCATTTCAGTTTCTTAACTCTAAATACAAGAGCCTTCTTCTCTACAGCTCCTGCTATCTAGAACAGCATTTGTGTATCACTCCACTGACCAGAACTCTCTTTACAATTCTCTACTCAAAACACCGTTCCAATTTGCACCTAGACCTTAGTTTCTTGTGCCCTCTGCAATGACCTCGGGTCAAATCGTGCTTACTTCCCACATAGTAAGTACTCCAGATGGTTTTCATGGGACTACTCAGATAAGTAAAGAAAACAGGATTTTGCCCTTAGTATTTAACCAAGCGTAATATTTAAGTGCAAAGTGAACAGGGGATAGTCTTACTGAAGAAAAAAGGGACAACGGTGTATTATTCACTGTATGCATTTTAATCACATCCAAGTAACATTTCTGCCATATCAATGTGCTATAACCACAAGAACCTTCTTTTGGACTTTAAGACATTCTGGTGGGACAAACAGCAGAACAGTCTGTCTTGCCAGTTAATAACAGAGCTATTTTAGAAGGCAGGTTGCACATTTTACAAGTTACTTCTAAGGTACTTGATTAAGAAGCCAAATACAGTGAGGTATGCTGTAGATTTACGAAGTGTTCATTATAACTAAAGGGTCATACATTTTGTTGCTTCTGAGGGCTGAGTGTATTGGACATACCAGGTTCTCCTTGTAGCCCTTTAGTCCCCATAAACTACCTGTGTACCACCCTCTCTATTTCAGGGACTCCCTGTAACCCTCATCAGCTCCTCCCTCTATGCCAGGGGCAAGGTGTGCCCCCCCTCATTTCTTTTGTCTGTCTGTCTGGGAGGAAGACAGACAGAAACATGGATGCCATCAGGCTGAGTGTTAGGCTAGGTCTACATTGCGCAACTTACAGCGGCACAGCTGTGCTGCTAAAGCCTTACCGCTGTAAAGCATGCAATGTGCCCGCTCTTTGTAGGCAGGAGAGCGCTCTCCTGGAGAGAAAACAAAACCACACCCAACAAGGGGCAGTAGCTTTGTCAGCAGGAGAGCATCTCCCACCAACAAAGCGCTGTCCACACCAGTGCTTTTCGTCAGTAAAACTTTTGTTGGTCAGGGGTGTTTTTTTCCCTCACCTGAGTGACAAAACTTTTACTGACGAAAGTGCAATGTAGACATAGCCTTAGACCTTGCTTTGCATAGCCAATGAATAGGTAGTTTCCAGTAAGTATCTTTCGCTTCTGTCTTCCATGAAGACCACATAATATCCTTTCCACTGTATTTCTAGGGTGTCTATCACATACAGTATTCTAAGTATCATAACATTTACATAGTTATATGGAGAGTGGATTTTATAATGGCCTCTGCTATTTACCTCTTCCTAGCTCAATAGCTTTTTGCTTACCATGGGTTTGTTTTTGTTGCTGTATTAATTCCTTGTATCCTGTTATTATATAAAACTTTTTGATATTCTATATAACAAGTATAATCAGACAGGTTTTCTTTTTTAAATGAATTCCATCACTGATTTTAAATATTTTGAAGCCTTTTTCACATTTCACATTGTAAGCAATTTAGCTTTTTGCACTTCACTTACCAACTTGACTTACTGAACTAGATCAAGACAAGGTGGGTGAGGCAGTATCTTTTATTGGACCAACTTCTGTTGGTGGAAGGGACAAGCTTTCAAGCTACATGGAGATCTTTCTGAGGTCTGGGGAAGGTAACCAGAATGTTCAAGTTAAATACAAGGTGGGACAAACTGTTACACATAAGGGTTTGGCAAGCATTGTAGGAGACCACTTAAAATGAAGTGGGAAATTAACACATCTGCAGTCATAGGACAAAGGAAGGTAGTAGGCAGCAAGGTATGTTAGAAATTGTTATGAGTCATAAAATCAGTGTTTCTGTTATGTCCATGGTTTTTGTGTGTCTAGCAGAGTTACAAAGTTACCTTCCCAGGTTCATCTTTTGAAGATGCTTTGCAGGTTTCCTTTGAGGAGAGGACTCATATCCTAGGACCAACATGGCTACAACAACACTGAACCTGATGAGTTAGTTTCACTTTATATTCACATGCACCAGTACAATGGTAATGGGGACAGTATAAGTCCCAAGGAGACAACTGCTTCTTCTTATTTATTATTATTATTAATAATAAAGTATCATGGAAAATATGTCTACTCACATTAAGATTTTGAAAAATGTTTTTTTCTAAGGAAATAATGTGCTTAACTGACTAGTACACTCACCACTGCTCTCTACTGGCTGGAATCAGAATGACTTAACTGTGTCAACCTCTATCCTGCTAATGGCATGTCCTTCAGTTCAAGCAGCTGAGCCCTGTGCATTTACTGAAGGAGGATCTCTGCTGTTGCTGTGAAATTTTGAGTGGCCATGGTGTGCAGCAAAGTGACAACTGTGGCATCCCAGGTGGCACTGACTTGGACAATAAAACTAAGATATACAGCTGGTTGCATGCTACACAATATGTAGTTAATGCTCCCCACATACAGTAAATGGATGAAAATCTGTCAGAATACTACGATGAGAGCACTTGAGATTAAAGAGGTGACTGATTTTAACGTACACAGGAAAGTATCTTGGGGGAGGAAATGCTAAATATATTTATCAAGTGGCGTTTATTATTATAGATTAATACACAGAAAGATTCCAGAAAGGAATATATATAAAGTGAATAGCACACAGAGTAGCTAAGCATATTGGCTATGAGTCTTGTGGCTTCAGGGCTGATCATTGGCTGGGGGTCAGGAAGAAATTTTCTCCACATTTGACAACAAGTAGTATTATGGGGGCTTATGTCTCCCTCTGAGATATCTAAGTGTTAGCCCATGTCAGAGGCAGCTGGAAGTGGGATGCTGAATGTCAGACGACACTAGTCGAGAAGGGCCAAGGTGTCCATTCTACTATGACAATTCCTATGATGGGTAAGAATTGAGTAAAACCACACTCACCATTCAAAGTGACAGTTCAAGCACTCTGCCTCTCTCCTCTGTCCCCCTTACTTCAGTTAACATTTTGCAATCCATCTCTCCTTGAATTGTAGGTTTCGCAGGTCCCAGCCACATTAGTTCCTTCTTCTGCTACTGCCACCTACCAGTTTTATTATTCTGTTGCAGCAGAAGGGCATATAGAAGAAGTTCTTGTTCAGCACTCACATAATTACACAATAGGGATCCCTTTGTCTAAGTTGCCAAGACTTATTCAAGTTTCTCCAACATCCTCCCTTCACCCAACACCCTTTGCAAAGTACTGGACACAAGCAAGATTAGTATCAGGCTTTGAAAGCCATTCCAGCAACAAGGGAGGGGAGGGAGAGTAGAGGATTGAGACATCAGCTTCAGTGGACTGAAACAGCTTTTCTTTTCTATGCTTCCCACCAAAGACTGTTTATAAACACTATAGGGCTTAATGTTTTCTACCACCAAGAAAACTTTGAAGAAATATGTTAACTGTGGGTCTGAGCTGCAAAGTCTAGAGGCAAGTTCAGATCTGGTTAACTTAAGGGTGATGGGGGTAGGAGGAGGTTTCAGACCTATCTTTAAAGAGTATTACAAATCTGCAGATCTTTCCCCAAATCAGAAGACACCCAGCCACATGCCTGAAAGCCTACTGTGTCTTACAGCAGCTGATTCACAAAAATATACACAAATAAAGGAAAAGGCCTGCCCAGTGGTGAGACGAGAGAAGTGGGCGTGTCTGAAAGGAAAAAGCATTGGAAATGTGAGTATAACAGGTCTGTACAATTATCTTGCATGTGAAATTAAAGGCACAAATTCTATACTCTGTTATACCAGTGAAAATCTGGTCATTTCACTGATACTTCAGATTAGCATAACAGAGCAAAATTTGGCTCCATCTAAAATTACTTCCCTCCCTCCCCCCCCCCCCACATTTTGTTCTAAGTATTGCTGCTCACGCAAGCTGAATACACCAGCACCGTTCTTTTCTAGAGCACAGAGGAAACAAATTGAGATGGTCACAAGTAGAATTTTTTTAATGCCTACAAAGATCAGAGTTATTCACATATACAAAAGGTCTTCAAAAGAAGGGCAAGAGTACCTAGAAATAAATTATACGAGGGAGCACTTGTAAGCCAGCCTGAAGTGTCATACTCGCCCTGCTTAGAAACTCCCTCTGATACCCACTTCACCTCTTTGCTTACACCTGTAGAACACGGAATCTCCTACCCCACAAGGGATTTGGGAGGCTACACTGTCAACATCTGCAAGGTGCATTGAGATCAGTGGATGTGACGTACCACAGAAGGGCAAATTATTTATTGATCCTTGGATATTATAGTTAGGGGGATCATTAAAAATGCCCAAAACAGATACAGTCAGCCCAGATGTGGTTCTATTTAGCAGAGGTATTCTCCCATTTGCCATGTCCCCCATATCTGCAAAATTTTAACCCTAATCCAACCTTTTTAATACTAGTTTTCCATACCTTTCAACTCCTAATTGATGCTGTTAAACTTTGTGCTCACCGTGCACCTGGGAAGCACCATAACCCTGTGAAAACTTAAGCCAGAATAGCATATTGGAAGGAAAAAGTAGAGAGATACACAGAGGATGGTCAAATTTGTGCAGTTAGACATCATTCCTCCAATCATTCTGCCACAGCAGTGGTATTTAACCCACCCTCACAGTGGCTCACTTGAGCACATTAAGGGAGAAACCCTGAAAAATTTCTTAAAATCTATCTTGTACAAGTTGGGGTGGGGAAAAGAAGGAAAGTAGGATTTGCTCTCTAAGCCTCATTACTGAGGACATCCTTTGAGAAGCTTCATCAAACTAGTGGGTGGATGGTGGAAAATGGGAAGGAAGAAAGGCAAACACGTGAGGGTTAAAAAAGAAAAAGAAAAGAAAAAGAACGGAAAGAGTGAATTTACCTGCCAACAGGTCGGTTTTGGATGCCACCAAACTGCTGCGTTTACTGTTTTACCAGCTTGCATTACTGGGGAGAAAAGTTTAGGAAGGAACATTCTCAAGGACTTTTCATAAGCTCTCACTCTTGCCATCAGAAAGGGGAGAAGGGAAGTTTTTCTCTGGATTGTTTGACTTTTTTGGCTCCTGAAAAGTTTTGCAAAGAACAGTAAGAAAGTGCGAACTGTTAGAACACGTCTTTTTTAAAAGAAAAAAATAATACACACAAAATAGAACAATTTCAGTTAAACAAAATTACAATGCCCACCCAAAACCCACGCTTCACTTTCTGACGTTGGTTTAAACAAATGAAAAAAACCCAAACATTTCAACTGAAAATTGGAACACAAGGGGTTTGGAGATTACCAACAGTGGGCTAAGATCCGCCATCGGAACACTCTCCAAGGTCAAGAGAGACGTAAAAGAAAAAAACAAAACAAAACAAACGGAAAAGGCAGCAAACACTTGGTTATAAATCCTGCAACGTGTTAACATTTTAAAGGAATTCCTAGAATAGTGAAAAATTAAAAATGAAGAAAAAAAACAGTAGCAGCAGAGGTTACCTGTCTGAGCACCTACAATTCCATAGAGAGAACAGGAGTGGGTCGTGTGTCTCACACCAGCCATAAAGCCCATAAACCTTCTCAAAAAGAGCGAGCCATGAGAAAGATATTGTACACACGGGTTGCTTTCACAAAGTCTCTCTAAGCCCGTGAGGCCCCTTACATATTTAACCAACTAGGGCTTTTTGCATTTGAGGAAGAAGAGAGGAGATTTAGAAAGAGTTATTGATATCACATGTGGGATTTAAAAGTCCAGTGCAACATTTGAAGAAATGTCCTCTTTTTTTTTTTTTGGCCAACATAAACAGTAGTTCCAGAGGCGTTTCCTGGGCAGATATCACACATGAAAGACTGCAAATGTGAAGCAGGAGGGGAAAAGCCATCAGAGCATGACCACATAGCTCGGAGGGGGTGGAACACCAAAAAAATAAATAGTCCATGTGTATACAGAGCGTCACTCTTCCATCACGTGTTACAGATGAGGCATTGTAGCATTCCAGAGAGGGGTGATTTTATAAAACACATCAAAAAATTAAAAAAAAATACTTAATATACAAAGCCATACAGACAATTTAGAATTAAACATGGTAAACAAAGAATTGTAAACATGTAACCAAATCACACAGCAGAAAAATTCACAACCCCGCCCCCCCCCAAATCACTGTTACAAACAAGATGACAAATTCCATCAGGTTTAAATTAAGAAAACTTATTTCTGCAAACAAAAGTTTCTGCTTGGCTCGCTCAAGTTTCTCTCCCCTCCCTTAAAAAAAATATAGATATATTAACAACTCATGCATCACCATTATCTGTATCAGCCCTTTTTTTAAAAATCCTCAGGTGTATCTTGATTACGTGTCCTTTCCAATATAAGCTTCCAAACCAGAATATGACAGGTAATGTTAGCTCTATTAAGGCACTAGAATATGGAAAGCGTTCTTTAGGATGTGGAACTGAAGAGAGCATAGCACATAGTGCTGAGCTGTATAGTGTTTAGATGTGATGAGAGACATCTCTTGGTTAGCACAGGCTTGATTTTTTTAGTTGTATTACAGGCATACATGTGAAACCCATTTTTTCTTCTCCACTATATACATCTCACTGACCACGGGACAATGGGTAGGTTGCAGGGAGGAACCTATAAGATTGATTCAAATAGACAAAGCTTTGAATCCTCAGCAAGGCTTTCCGTAAGCATTATCAAGAATTACTGTCTACATGAATGTGTGTAAAGTTTTAACTCCTGATCCTCCCCCATAACAAGCACTACCCATAGACTTTTCTCCAATCTTGTAAAAGAAGCACCAATCGCACAAAAGGATCTCATCACAAGGGAGCCAGCCACAACATAATACCCTTCTGTCCATTTGCTTGTGTGTTTCAGAATAAAAGTATGTGTACCACTTCACAAATCTGTATTACTCTGAAGTGAGAGTAGGAAATTCTAAAGGCGAGATGCATTAAGAAGTCCCTGCAGCCACAGCCTCTTTCCCTCAAGCAATGTGGGGACTCAAGACAGCTCAGATCATACAGCTGTTAGCAGCCTTTCCAATAAGTTATCTTTGCAAACTGTGACAGTAGTGCAGAGGCCCTAGCTGATTACTTCCAGCTGGCATGGAGCTGACTTGTCCACCCTCCCTCACTTATATCCCCCACAGGTGCTCACAGTGTGTATATTAAAGTAGGGCTGGAAACTGCAGGCTCAATCAGGGTCTCAAAGGGAATACAGAACACTATTTAAAAAACAGCTCCTTAGTAAGCAGATGAGGGGAGAAGAGCCTGTAAGGAGGCAGAGCTTTCCCACCCAGTAATTAGAAAGTTGGGTTGGATGTAACCTGTACTGGGGTGTACTGATTTTTTATACAAGGGAAAACCTTTGTTTTCTTTTGTTATAATCTGTGCACTTGAAGGTTCAGGAATAAAACCTCAGAGATGACCTTGACTGTTGAAACGTCTTTTGTTGCTGGATCATCTGGATCACTCCATCAGCTAACATCAACAATCAACCTTCCACTTGTTTTTAATAATAATATTTAATTCTACAAAAACCCCTCATTTTATTACATTCCTTTTTAAAATTAAAAAAACTGTACAAATAAGCATGATCAAACCTCCATGAAAGCAGGTTAATACTGTTCTGTTTATTGCCTCTTGAAGTCTCTCTCCGTAGTGTCCATGAGTTGTGTTTGTTTAAGATCCGAGCGAGCGACGGTAAAGCAGCAGAGCAGCGGAGAGGTGAGGAGGGGCCACAGGGGTAGGAAGCGCAGAGCCTCAGCGGATACATGGGACATGCTCCTTTAAAGTATCCAGATAACAGCAGCATTGCACACACACAAACACCCCTCCAAACCCTCTTTTCACAAAACCATCTTTCAGTCACAAACGTTTTACCTTTTTTCCCCTAAAAAGAGACGCATATATATATATCTATCTATATATATCTATATCTATAGTTCCAGTGCTTTATGAACCCAGAAGGAGGGAAGGAACAAGCAGGAGGTGAGGAGGAGGAAGATGGGGACTTCAAAATGGACCCAACACTGCTGTTTTGGTTCTTTGTTTCCCAAAACTGCTCAAATTGAATGAGAAAATGCACAGCCAGAAGGACTGAGGAAAGAAAATCAGTCAGCCTGAAAAAAAGAAACTGAACAGCCCCAAACCAAAAAGAAATAAAGCAAAGCACACACACATACACAGGGTCCAGGATCCATCTATTCATTGCTTGTGGCCTTTTATATTTTTATTCTAGCTGAGCCCTTTTTTTTTTTTTTTTTTTAAATCTGCTGCATAGTTTCCCAAAGCCAAGAACTGTGTATTTTTCCCCTGGATCCATGTTTTGGAGCTCAGCTGACATCAGAGTTGAGACATTTTCAATGTGGAAAATACAAGCCTAGTAATAGTGGTAACGAACCAACTTCAGCTTTATCCTAAATGTCTGAGGTTTCAACCAACCTTTTCCCTCCTCCACACCCTACCACGTTTCCCAGGAAAAAAATGACAAAAATAAAACAATGATTTACAGGCTTCAAGTCAGTGTTTTGTTAAATAGTTTGTGGTGTTCTCACTTTGGCCACTGTTAAAGATGCAGGCATAGAGAAGGGTGTGTTGGACTAGCATGTATTAAAAAAATGGAACATTAACATAGCATCTCTCTCTCAAAAAGACTAAAACACTAACAAATACAAGTCAATGCACATTTGTTTTAAACTAGTGTAATTCTTTTTCACATTGGATTAAACATTATTTTGTACACCGAACATTACAATGCTGTTTATCTCCTCCAATCGTGCAAAAATAGTTAAAACGTGCCACTTCTGCCATGAATGAGAACATGACTGATTCCTCTACACACCTGCCCCAGGATTTAAAATGATAAAAAACACAAATTTAAAAAACATCCCTCCCTCAAAAGCTTTATAAACAAATATGGACACATTTTTGTGGACACATGCCAGTTAATACTGAGATGGCAGAAGTCGCAGGTTTGTACTGAAAGCTCAAGTTTCCTGTCCCTGCCCCATCACTTAAGGCCAGATCCTGCAAGGTCACAATGGGCTGATTTTAAGAGATGCTGAACTTTCACAGCTCCCACTTACGTAAATGGGAACTGCAGCTGCTCAGCACCTTTGAAATATCAGACCTTAAGCACCCTCAGCTCTCTTGGAAACTAAAGGCACTCAAGCAATTCACAAGATCAAGCTCTTAAAGAGGCAGGAGAGAGTTCACAGCTGCATTAGTTCACAAATGCTTTTGGAGAATTGCAAGATAGCATTCCAAAACCAGAAGTGTGAATTGCGCTGTAATATTTCCCCATCAATACACAAGTTCTGTGATAAGCTTGGGACCACAGCTGCACATAAATAAAATCCCCATGTGGGTTTGAACTGGGTATCACTGACTAGAGATTGGCTGCCAAAAAATGAAACCAATCATATGTTCTGGAGGATTAAAAAGTAAGAGCAGCAATCAGAGAATATGCACCTTTTAATCTCACTCTTTTGACTAATTCCCTCCCCACTCCATTCACCTCCCTGAGCTTCTCTGATAAACAGCATTGCAAGTTGGTTTAAAAAAATTTACAAGAGTTTTGTTGGTCATGTATTTACACGTGGCATCATTCCACAAGGAGTTTGATCTCATTGGCTAATAGCTGGTTCATGTTGAATAAAGCCCCCGGGAGCTTGGTGAGCAACTCTCTCTCCGTGGTCTCAGGGTCGCTGTCGACAGAGCTGGAGCTAGCACTCATATTGTCGACAGCGGCACTAGCTGGAGGGCCCAGCTCTGGCTCGCTAGTCTCGCTGGCCGTGGACACCACAGAGAGCAAGGACATACGCCGCGTCAAGCGACCGGGGGGAAGGAGAGAAGCGGCATAGTCCGCTATGATACCAGCTACATCTAGATTACAAGCCTTGTCAAAGGCAATGAAACCTACATTTGCATTGGCCTCACAGACGTAGAACGAGCCATCATCTTTCATCAGTAGGTCGATGCCACACACGTCCATCCCCAGGATGTTTGACACCTGGACTGCCAGCTGCTTGCCTTGTTCACTCAGTGAGCACATCATCCCTACACCGCCTGGCAAAAGGGAAAATAAGGGTCAGCCCTCAGACTGCGATCTGGTCAAATGTCACCTGCTGAGCATGGTAGGGATGGCTCAGTTCTTGGATGGGAAACATCCAAGGAAAATCCAGAGTGCTGCAGGGAAGGGTGTGACCACTTTTGGTCAGGAAGTATATCAACACATTTTTTATTTGTAGGGGTGTTAAAGCTGACCTGCAAATTAAAAAAAAACGCCATGTGTCTGTTTTGCTTCTTTGTTCCGTTAGAAGGTGGTCTGACACAGTGTCATCCCTCTGCCCCCCACCTAAGAGCATTGCTTGCTTTCCTATTAGCTACTCAGATCTTTGCTATGCTGGAAGACTATGGTAACTGAAGAATCAGTGATACGACATCAAAAAAGATAAGCCTGAAAGCTAAGCAGTTGAGGAAAATGAATTTTTAGTTTTTCTTGTTAACATTTAAGACAGACTATTCTTAAAAATTAGATTGACCTAACTACATTAGTGAGGGCTGCGAAAAATTTTGCACCCTGTCCTACATATTTATCACGACCTAACCCATTCTGTGGACATAGGAACCATCTACACTATGGGCTTGGCTACACTTGCGAGTTAGAGCGCATTAAAGAAGCCCTGGGCGCACTAGCTCACTACCCGTCCACACTAGCAAGGCACGTAGAGCGCTCTGACTCCACGGCTAGAGTGCTCCTGGTACTCCACCTCAGTGAGTGGAATAACGTTTGGTGCGCCCCCCCCGGAGCACTGCGGCACGAGACACCCTGGTCTGTTAGTGCGCTCTGATCGGCCTCCCAAAGTGTCCCACGATGCCTGTTCTAACCACTCTTGTCATCACTTTGAACTCTACTGCCCTGCCCTCAGGTGACCAACCATCAGACCCGCCCTTTAAATTCTCTGGGAATTTTGAAAATCCCCTTCCTGTTTGCTCAGTCAGGCGTGGAGTGCTCTCAGCGAATCTTTCTAGGTGACCATGCCTCCACCCGCCAGGCAATCCCCAATATGGAGCAATGGCAAGGTGCTGGACCTCATCAGTGTTTGGGGGGACGAAGCTGTACAGTCCCAGCTGCGCTCCAGCCGTACCTTCAGGCAGATATCAAGATACATGATGGAAAGGGACCATGACCAGGACGCACTGCAGTGCAGGATTAAAGTGAAGGAGCTGCGGAATGCCTACCACAAAGCCCGCGAGGCAAACAGCCACTCTGGTGCTGCCCCTGCAACCTGCCGTTTCTACAAAGAGCTGACTAGCAACATTGTCCAACTGGCAAGAGAAGTCCAGACCTACCAAAGCTGGAAGAATCTGTCATCCTTCAGCCCAAGTTCTCAGATGACTTTATAAGTAGAAACGGCAGGTCGCAGGGGCAGCACCAGAGTGGCTGTTTGCCTCGCGGGCTTTGTGGTAGGCGATACTTGGGGGTGACCCCACCTCCATTCCGAGGACCACCATTGACACTTCAGAGCCCAGTGGAACAAGACAGGAGGAGGAGAAGGAGCAGCAAAGCAGGAGCGAGGGTGCTGAGGCAGAGGAAGACACCCCGGAATCCCTAGATGCATGCAGCCAGGAGCTGTTCTCAAGCCAGGATTAAGGTAGCCAGTCACGGTGGCCAGTGCTTGGGGAAGGACAAACACCAGAGGAGGCTCCCGGTAAGTGGCTTTTATTTTGGGAAAGAAATTATTCGGTGTGGGCTCTTGGGGCAAGGAGGGCTATGGCTGCATTGATGCCTAGATGCAGAATAGGGCATTGATGTGCTCTCTCACAACACGGTAATTGGCCTCAGTGATTTATTCAAAGATCTCGTCCAGAACTTGGGCAATGTGCTTGTGCAGGTTTCTCGGGAGAGCCACTGTGGTCCTTGTCCCAGTAATGCTAACTTGTCCGTGCCACTGTGCCGTGAGGGGCGAGGGGATCATTGCTGCACACAGGCAAGCTGCATATGGGCCAGGGCGGAAGCCGCATTGCAGTAGAAGACCCTCCCTTGCTTCCCAGGTCACCCTCAGCAGTGAGGTATCTTCCAAGATGAACTCCTGTGGAAAATGTGGGCACAGTGTTCAGTATAGGGGCCCCTGCCGCTGTTGGCTCTCCCCAAGGCACAGAAACCCAGAGGACAGTACAGCCGTGAAACAATCAGTCACACCTGACCCTGTGCTTACTCACCATTTTGGGGCTCCCGGGAGTTATGTGCGCTTGCTTTGGGACAGGCAAATTATGCTATTGTGTAGACTGTGCTTGCTCTTAAATATGGGGGAATCATTGCTCTGTCTGGTGTGAACAATGCTGCCTCCGTTAAGTGTTGCATTTTGCCTTTACAAATGCAACCTTGAGATCTCAGCCGTCCATGTTATCTCCGGCTGAAAGACTCCAAAGAATCAGAAAGAGGCCACGTGGAAGCAAGGAAGACATGTTGCATGAAGTAATGCAGCATTCAAATAATGAAAATCAAAAAGTGCAGGAGTGGCGGGACAGTGAAAGGAGGATCCGCCAGCAGAATGAGGAGCACCGGCACAAAAGCACGGTGCTCCGGCAGCAGAGCACGGATCGGCTGATAAGCATAATGGGGCGTCAAGGGGACTTGATCCAGGCGCTCATAGCCATGCAGGAGGAGCACTATTGCGCCCGCCCTCCCTGCAGCCCTTGTCCCAAAACTCTTTCCCTTGTGCCCCCATGCCACCTCCAACCCACTTTCCCCAACATCTGGATTCTTACCGCCACCAGCTGCCTCCAACACCTGTAGCTTCACCACCTAGCCCTGAAAACTACGACCCTTATCCACTGCACTCAACCCCCACCACCATGCAGTATAGCCATCCTGAAGTGCAGTACTCATTGCACAGACTCCAGACAGGAAGGCCGAGTAATGTAACAGGACATACGCAAATCTGCGATTGTACCGTTCCCCACTCCACCCCCTTGCCCCTTCTGTTTCCCAAGCAGTTGTGTTTCTTTTCAATAAATGGATTTTTTGGATTTGAAAACATTTTTTATTATTGCATAAAGTAAAAGATACCTTAGCCCAGGAAAGAAACAGGCACTGCAAGTCAGCATAGCAGACACAGAGTCCTACTAACATTGGAACCACTGCACTTCGCTCCCGTGCAGGGCACCAGACATTACCGGTGGCTTTCAGCCTCAAATTGCTCCCTCAAGGCATCCCTAATCCTTGCAGCCCCACGGTGGGCCCCTCTAATAACCCTGATCTCTGGCTGTTCAAATTCAGCCTCCAGGTGTTGAACCTCCGAGTTCCATGCCTGAGTGAAGCTTTCACCCTTCCCTTCACAAATGTTATGGAGGGTACAGCACGCGGATACAACCACGGGGATGCTGCCATCGGCCAGGTCCAGCTTCCCATACAGACAGCACTAGCGGCCCTTTAAACGGCCAAAAGCACACTCCACAGTCGTTCTGCACCGGCTCAGACTGTTGTTGAACCGCTCCTTGCTGCTGTCAAGGCTCCCTGTGTAGGGTTTCAAGTGCCATGGCATTAAAGAGTAAGCGGGGTCTCCAAGGATCACAATGGGCATTTCCACTTCCCCTATGGTGATCTTCTGGTCTGGGAAAAAGGTTCTGGCTTGCAGCTTCCTGAACAGGCCAGTGTTCGGAAAGATACGTGCATCATGCACCTTTCCGGGCCAGCCTGCGTTAATGTCAATGAAACGCCCACGGTGATCCACAAGCGCCTGGAGAACCACAGAGAAATAACCCTTCTGATTAACGTACCCTGAGACTAGGTGGGTTGGTGCTAGAATTGGAATGTGTGTGCCATCTATCGCTCCTCCTCAGTTAGGAAAACCCATTTGTGCAAAGTCATCCACAATGTCATGCACGTTACCCAGAGTCAAGGTTCTTCTGAGCAGGATGTGATTAATGGCCCTGCAAACTTGCATCAACACGATTTAAACGGTTGACTTTCCCACTCCAAACTGGTTAGCGACCGATTGGTAGCTGTCTGGAGTTGCCAGCTTCCAGATTGCAATAGCCACCCACTTCTCCACCGGCAGCCACCCACTTCTCAATCTTGTGTTCTTGCGCAGCAGGGTGGGGGCGAGCTCCTCACACAGTCCCATGAAAGTGGCTTTTCTCATCTGAAAGTTCTGCAGCCACTGCTCGTCACCCCAGACTTGCATGAAGATGTGATCCCACCACTCAGTGCTTGTTTCCCGAGCCCCAAAGTGGCATTCCACGGTGGTGAACATGTCCATGAATGCCACAAGCACACTCATGTCATATGCGTTACAAGAGTCGATATCGTCGGAGCCCTCACTGTCACTTTGGATCATAAGGAATAACTACGCTGCCAAATGTGATGTGCTGGCGAGACTCATCAGCATACTCCTCAGCAGTTCAGGCTCCATTTCCGCAGACCGAAAGGGAAGACAAAGTGCGCAGTACAAAAAACGTTGAAAGATGGCGCCAGATGTGGACTGAGGCACAGGGATTGCTGGGATGCGAACCGATGCATCACAGGGCATTGGGACAGGACCCAGAATGCCCCGCCCCCTTCCCACAAGCCACAGCGCCAGAATGGGAAGAGGGGCTCTGTGGGGTGGCTGCCCATAATGCACCGCTCCCAATGCCGCTGCAAGTGCTGCAAATGTGGCCACACCAGTGCGCTTGCAGCTGTCAGTGTGGACAGACTGCCGCGCTTTCCCTACTGCGCTCTCTGAAGGCGGGTTTACCTCAAAGCGCTCTACATCTGCAAGTGTAGCCATGCCCTATGACACCACAAAAAGCACAACTGCAGCGCTGTAGCTGTGCCACTGTAGTGCAAACAATGCCTTACTTAATTCAAATGCCTAATGAATATTTGAAAGAAAGAGCATCTTTGTTGAAGATTTAGCACCCCGCCCTTTAAGCCAAAGTGTGGGCTCCCAATACACATCTCTAAGCACTCTTAAGAAGCCTTTGAACAAGACCAGGGAGGACCAGACATAGTATTCCAAATATTGCTAAGGTCAAAAGTAAAATAACATTTAACAAAAACCTTTTAAGGCCACCTTTACTCAGTATAAAGCAATCTTCTCCACCCCACACAAAAAAACAAAAGGGAGTACTGCTGACCCCATATATTAAAAATCTTTTGCAGATTTCTTAACTCCAGTGTCCAGGTTGAATTCTAGCTTGGATAGCAGTTCTTTTGATTCCCTACAATTCCCCTTGCAGATTCAATTGTATATATATTCATTTCCTGTACTAAAATATTATACAGCACTGCTGTTTAATGTTAAAACAGCTGCCCCAGAATGGCTGTATTTCAGTGGTGGGTGTTTAAGTGTTCAGAGGTATATCTAGATTTCAGACATGTATGCGCACGTGTTTTGCCAAGCTCTTTGGGATCTTTGCTTTAGTGTGCCATACGCACTAATGGCCTGATGTTCAAAGCTCCCACTGGCTTTAATGAGAACCGTGGATGCTCAGCATCTTAGGAAGAATTAAGCTATAGAGTATGCTATCTGAAACACCTTTCCTCAAGTCATCTCTCAAAATGAGTCATGTCCCCTAGTATCTGTTACACTGAAAATTCCCCAATTATTCAAACATTTTTGATCTCCCATAAGATTTGAAGCTGTACTACGTGTGAAGGAGGTGGTAAAAATGGGGCCCAGCCAGGGCCAACTCTCCCCCCACAGCGCTCCCCAGACCCAGAACTATGCAGGGGAGGACCCCTTCCCCCCCACCAACTTTGAGGACACTAAGAGCCATGTGTCTTTGGGAAAGAAATTGCATGGAGAAGCCAGCCAGAGACTGAAGCTGGTCCAGCACCTGCAGAAAACACTTTAAGCAGGGGCTGACAGACACTTATGTCAGACAGCTCTCTCCAGTTTTCACTCTGAACATTCTCTCCCCTGTGCTGATTGGTTTGCTCCAACCCCTCCCATCCCCTTCTTTCCTGTGTCTTTCCACCTAGTTCAGCAGTTCTCAAACTGTGGGGCGCAAACCCATTTTATTGGGGTTGCCAGGGCTGGTTTAGACTTGCTGGGGCCCAGGACTCAGGTTACAGGCCCCCTGCCTGGGTCTGAAGCCCTTGGGCTTCGGCTTTGATGCCCCCTGGCCTGGGAAGGTGGAGGTGGAGCTTCAGCTTTGCCTCTCCTCCCCTCCCGGGATGGCGGGACTTGGGCAGGCTCAGGCTTTGGTCTCCTCTCCTTGGGTCCTATAGTAATTTTTGTCGTCAGAAGGGGGTCACGGTGCAATGAAGTTTGAGAACCCCTGATCTAGCTTATCCCCTTCTAATATAACCCCACTGAAAGACCAAAAATACCATGGCACTAATATGACATTTGCCACCATTGCATCATTCACACTGCTTATGTGTCCTATCTTTTTCTCCCACATTGTCTTATCTATTTAGACTATAAGCTCTTTGTCGCAGGGACTGTCTTATTCTATGTTTGTACAGTTCCGAGCACAATGGGATCCTGTCCTCAGGTGGCCCCTAGACATTACTGTAATAAACATCAATAAATAAAAAATAAAATGTGCAACTTCTCATTTAAATTGGGGTTGCCACTCATCTCCCATTGGGCTCCACAAATTCCAATCAAGACCACAAACAATGCCATTCCTACCAAGTGAGCAGTTGCTCTGCATCCTCCCATCTGTTGAGCAGCGCAGCATGGTCCCCACCACGCGGCCGCCTACCACGATGACACGAACATCCTTGCCATGGGACTCCTTGACATATTTCTGGAACAGGTAAGGGGCCTCATGACGAATTAAATGGCTCAGGTCTGCCAAATGGTGCTTATCTCGTGCCAGGAATACAGCTTTGCCTGTTCCAAGAGAAAACATTGAGAGTGGGAACTGGGAACAAGGGCAAGAGCCACTAGACTTGTCTTGTGTTATAGATACAGCACATGAAGAATCTCCAAAAAAACTGCCTATCCTCATGAGCTGGATATATTTTATATCCCTTTACACATTCTCCTGTGTAGATCAGTACTCAACTGCCTCAGTGCTGCTGAATGTACCAAGTACTGAGACAGTCAGGGTGGTAAGTCAGCCAAAAAAAGCTCTTTAATAGAGAAACTGGGCCTTATAACTCCCACCCCTTTTGGGACAGGTGCCTGGTAAGACAGGAGAGGAGAGACAAACCACAGAGAGAAGCACACATGCAACCAACAGCACAACCTCTCCCCATTTCAAGCAGAAAGCTGGAACTTCAAGGTATAAAAAGAAAGTTAATTTAGAACTCTACCCAGATGCACTGTAGGAAGTATGGCATTAGTCCACTGCTGTAAAATCATAATAATAATACATGAGGAAAACAGCACCCCTGTACCCACAACATCCCAGTAGTGGGGTGACAGACGTCCAATGGAACATAAGGGTTTAGAGAGAAATGTAGCTGTGAATGACACTGATGGAGCTGATAAAATGAGACAACTTCAGCAGCTTATTCCACTAAAAATAACGTGGGGCATACTGACAGTTGGTGAAAGAGGGCCAGCTTGTTTCTTTAGAAATTCAATGCCCCTTACCAGCAAACTATTCTGAAGACTTACTTCAGCCAATCTCTGATTTGTTCTTTTTACTCCTCACTTTGTTTCCTCAGCTCACCTCACAGAGACTTCCCATCCCTCCACGTAATCTCCCCAGTGTCTGTGAAAGGCACTTCTGGAACAGTCTCCACTACTCTGTAGTTCATTTCCTTTCCTTCATCAGCCTTATCTCTTAATTGCTCTCCTCTTCTGTTGACACCTCTTGTATTATATGGCACATTAGATTTACATTTTGCAGTAAGGCACCACCAATTTATGTGGCAGAGCTTCACTGAATTATGCTGCAACATTACTGCATTACAAAATCCCTTGATAAACTGCCTCATTTAACGAGGAAATGGGAAAAAAAAAGCAGAAGGAAGAGGAGATGAAGTACTGTGTTGGGGGTACTGCCTCAGCAGGCTCTGCTCCTTCAGGGCTTAGGGTCTGTGTAGCAAAAGACTCCTGCGTAACATGGAGCTGCTAAAGCCAGCAGTAATGGAGCACTGCTTCGGAAGGATTTAAGATGGTACTGGTACCACCTGCTCAGTCCCGGTCCGCACTTAAGCTCATTCTCCTCATGCTGCTGCTTATCCCCTACTTCCCCACTCTCCTAGCTACTGTGCTCCCAAAATGGGGATGAAAAAACCAAGGACTTGGAAGATGGTAGGAAACTGCCCATTTCAGTGGGATTATGTGGTACCAGAGATGTGTGGCATTTTGATAAAAAACTATGTGCCCATTTGCACTGATGCAAGTTGCACTGCTAATGGCCTTAAGTGTGAGTGGTTAAATTCATTCACCATATATAACATGTAAGCCACTGTTTTCTAAAATATCATTTGCTATCTGCTGTTCTGTATTTAACTTCAAAGTATTTGGTGGGAAGCTTTTCATCTAAGAATTCATGCCACTGAAACGACACTGCACAGAGACACTGGATTAAGTGTGCTTTAAAGTACCCCTTATAAACAGAGGTTTATGCAAGCCCAGATTGGGGAAGGAGAAGAAATTTGATAGCTGTAAGCTATCTAATTGATTATATTTAGTAGATCTAATCAGCAGAATACCACGTAGTGTCAAGTTAAATCCTGGGTCCCACATATTCCACAGATATGAAATTCACCCTTTACTGCATAATCATGCTCCAGAGTCTAAGGCTCTGGCTACATCAGAAACTTTCATCACTAACTAAAATCAGTTTTTAAAGTTAATTTAGTTAAATTGGTGCAATCCCCTGTGCGGAAACACATCGGCTTACACCTGTCTTCATTTGATAATCTACTGATTTAACATTAAGATAAACTGATTTAACACTTAATATTTAAATTACAAAATGAGGTTCTTATTCAGTTATTTGAATCTGCACCGA
Organism: Chelonia mydas; assembly: GCF_015237465.2. NCBI lineage: Eukaryota > Metazoa > Chordata > Testudines > Cheloniidae > Chelonia > Chelonia mydas. The sequence continues at coordinate 215,045,855 of NC_057849.1, forward strand.
AGTCACAAAATCAGAAATCCAGTTGTAGAATTTAGGTCCAGTTTGGTACTTAATGCCTTGATTAAACTGAAACCTGACTATTGGCAACGCGAAGTAGAAAGAAAAAGATATTAAGATTCACTGAACTGAGATGTAGTCTCTTAAGCTTATTTAGAAATTTCCCCTTAATTCCACTACTATTCCAAGTCCTGGAGCCTCTCTCCACAGTTGTGCCCGTGCCACTCACTCAACAGCTGTAGAAACCTTCTGCTGTTCCAGTCCTGGCTCCTCACACGGCTCTGTGAATGCACCACATGCAGGACCCCTGTTATTTCTATTCTACGCTCCTTGAACAAGTTACCAGCTGATTTAAAAACTGCCTCCCACATTTGAAGTCTGTTCAATGCTCATAAGCAATTCAGAAGTTGGAAGGATTTAGAGAAGGAAATCAAAGTCTAACCCCCAACATAAAGCCTCTTCAAGCCCCTTTCCCTTCACCACACATGGAACCCTGGAATGCTGGTTACCACCACACGCTTCTTCCCCTCATCCCTGCACCCACCTCGGTGACCCCGTGTGTTCTTCACCACCATGGGAAACTCCAGCACCTCCGCTTCATCAATCATTTTGGCAAAGTTCTCATGACCACCTGACAAGAAGAGAACCAAGAAACGTTATAAATTGCCAATCAGATACTACCAATCTAATCTGTGACTGCTGGATACAGACTATATCCCTTCCACCTCTGGTCTTGAAGACAGCAGTGTAGGCCAAAGGTTAATAGAAGGCAGGTCATTCAGAAGGGCCAGCACTTCCCTGACACATGTCCTCTATGAGACATTAACCCGTAGTAATTGGGAAAGGGTATTGTTGCCCTTATCTCATCTTCCTTCCAAATATGCCCCAGTACTCCCTGGAACTCCTGATCCCTACCCATGAGGATAAACCCAATCCCCAAATCTTAATTCCCCCAAACTCTATTGTTCTTTCCTGCTCCCTATTCCTTCTCCATGTTTATCAACTCCCACCTACCTGCCTCCCATCCACCTGGCAGGGAACCAATAGGGGGATGCTCTGGAGACACAAGTCCATCCTGGCTACGTGTAGCAGGGGAACAAGATGTGATACAGGGACCAGCACCCCCCAAATCCTGTCCCATTCTACCTCCCCAGATTCCTAGATCTGAGTTCCTCACATCTCAGCCTGCCCCCCTAACTCCAGACTAATGTTTCCACTCCTCTATCCCACTCCATCTATAAAGCCACTAGAAGAGTCATTTTTAAATGTTGTTTACCTGATAACAGCCTAATGTTAGGCTGTTACCTGATAAGCTCAATTCACCCTTCATTCAGAGGGCTGACTGTAGTGTGGGGAACAGAAGGGAGGGGGTTAGAGGGAGAGAGAATGAGAGCCCTCAGAGGCTTGTGCAGTAAAGCAGAGGACTCAAGTCAGGGTGATGGTTTGAAAATCAGCAGCATCTGCCGCCGCCTGGATTTTGCTGCTCACAATGGAATATGAGCAGCTCAACATCTCCTGCTTTTCTTGGCAATGCCACCCTTTACAAGCCACCTACCACTTAAACAGAAGAGAGGGCAACCCTGAATCCAATTTGTTATATAGACAGGGCGAACTGTGCAGGATGGGAGACACTCTCTCGTTACCCCTCATGCTTCATGTCCCCCTTTCTCAAAGGGGCAACACACATCTCCCCTTCCCCAGCAGTTGGGACTTCTGAATCTCTAATGCAAGGACACAGTCACTTTTCAAATAAGTATCTGTTTTATTTATATCACATTAGTTTATGTAACAGGTGGACAGATTTTATTCATGGATCAGTTCTCCTGTTAACTGAGACTTTGTATGACAGATCCCATTACTAGAGCCCGTTGGTGTTTCTGCACAGAGACAATAAACTTCCTCCTTTCCTTAACAGAAAAGGAGGCTGAGAGGGAATCTTCCATTCTTAAATACCTTACAGTTAAAAACAAAGAAGTTCCCATACTAGATCAGAGCACAGATCTATTTAGCCTAGTATCCTGTCTCTGACAGTGGCCAGTACAAGACACTTGAGGAAGGTACAATAAAACCACTTGTAGACAAGGACTGAGTAATCATCCCGTAGGGGAAATTATCTTCCTAATACCAGACAGTTTTTGATAATAAAGCATGAGGATTTGTAACCCTTATGCATTTTTTCCTATCCAATATAGCTGTGGATGTTCTTGATCATATACATTTCTAATCCTTTTTCAAATACAGCTAAATTCTTGACTTCAGTAATGCACCGAGTTCCACACATTATCTGTGTGTTGAACAAGGGACATAGCTTTTTCATCTGAAGATATCAAAGTATTTTAGATAATAATCTTCACAATACCCCACTTTACAGATGGGGAAAGTGGGGCATGGAGTCTAAATGACTTGCCCATGGTGTCACAGCAAAGCCCAAAATAGAACAATCAAGCAGTCCTGACTCCCAGTCCCCAGTCTAGCCACTACACAACACTCCTCTAGGGCAGTTACACACTGCAACCCAATAATAAGGGCCTTGCCGAACTTGACTAATGTCCCACCTGCTATAAGTGCTTTTAGTATGTTGCCCTTTTAACCCAATGGGCTTACCATAGGAGAAGGTGTCTGGGAGAGGCACACCATGACCAGCCAGCTCCTGGAAGGTCCAGAACTTGTTGACGCAGTTGAGGATGGCTTGGGGCCGATTCATCAACCGGCAGCCCATCTTCTCCAAGTGGCGAAGGACCGTGATGTCACTGTCGCTCTGGACCCAGGGTGTTGGCACACGTACAACCACCACCTGTGGATAGGCAGTAATGAGCTCCCCATTCACCCGGAGACCTACAGAAGGGAAGGAAAGGAAAGCCATTCCAATCAACTCCAAGGGCTCAAGAAGATGACAGATGGATAAACAAAGAATAGAAATAATTATAATACCAGAGCACACCATCGATCCATCTGTATTCTGCATCTAACAGATGTCTAACGCCTTATGTTTAAATGGCACCCCGTTACTCTTATAACAGACCTAGTCAACTGTGCCACTTTGTACACAGAGGCAAAAAATCCTTCCTGTCCCCCCCACTGATATATTTAAAACTAGGTCTGGACAATCCTGGACTAGCCCTCAGAGTGATGAATTATTAGAGATGGGAAAATACCAATCTAATCCAACAGTCTGTGTGTCTGGAGGGATGGGGTGGGGTGGGAGGGAAAGTTGGAGTGAAACAAGTTGCAGGAAAGTAAGTATGATGGCCTTGCTTTTAGAAGATGTCAAGTCTCCTGAGGAGGACCTAGCAGATGACAGTGGGTTGGGAGCCGAGAAGTCATTTTGACCATCTTGTCAGGTCAATAAAGTGAAAACTGATGGAAACTCATCAGTCAGCGCAATTCACTGAGGTGATGACACTTGCTATTGGTACCGTAATGGTTAAAGGAGGAGAGAAGAGATAGGAAGAGAGATAACAATGCGCTTAGATTTCCATAAACAATGGAAGCCAGCTGGAACAATTCAAATCTGGTACTGTGTATTTGCTGACTATCCCCATAACAAAAATGGGTATTTATTCTTAAAACAGGGCTGCAAATCCACAGTATACAACTGCAATATTGACCGTTTGTGTTTCATTTTGCTTTTAAGGAGCACTTAGAATTAATGCTTTTTCTTGAAGACAGGTCTTTTTTGCTCCTCTTCCTCTCATATCCCTCCTCCCACCTCAGATACATTTCAGTCATGCCTTTAATAGAAAGGAGAAGCCACCTCTACCCTACAATGCATGGAGAAAGATACCCTCCCCACCTTCACATGCACACAGACACAGAATCTTTTTTTTTTTTTGGAAAGAGCAGAAACAGAGCCATTCCCAATACAGATCCCTTTCCCCAATCCCCTCTCCTACTATTGTGCGTGCGTGTATATATAGACACACACACACACACACACATATATATATGCACGAGAGAGAGCACACACAAGAGGAAGGCTGCTCTGAAAGCTCACCTCATTAGCACCGAGCACTGCCGCATTGCAGCTGACATGACTTGCGTGTTTAAGCAAGCAGGCTTCACAACACCATTTTACAATGTTTTCTCAAACAAGATTAGAAATAGCCACTGCAAAAAACCCAAGTGGGATGCAAACATCAGGGAGAGGGCCACCATCTCCTTCAACATGAAAAGGAACTCTGATTTGGCAAGCACGGAACTTTGACGTTGTCAGAACAATTATATAGTAGCATTCTCCATTAGACACACTCTTCCCCGCCTAAATCTCCATTCACACACACTTTTCACTATCCTATTTACATGCATGTATTGAGACACATGGAAGTTGAGTAACAGTTTACATTAGTGAGAAGTGCTTTTTCAACAGTAGCCGTTGTATATTTTTGTGTTGTGAATTGGAATTATGCAGTTTTCTGATGAAAAAAATCTCTCTCAATCCATTTTGGCATTTTCTCTTTAAAATGGAATATACTAAATTGAGTAGGTTTTGGCTTCAGGAGTTTGCAAAAGGGATGCAGCAATCTGAAGGAGAAGTATAAACCACCTCCAATGTCCTCCTAAATATTTTGGACCAGATTTGACTGTTACAACTGGTATAAATTCAGTCAGGCCATCAGCTCCCATGGAGTGACACTGGAATTACAATGATTTAACCAAGAGGATAATCTGGCTCTTTGTTTAGATTCAAACTGGTCTGGACACTGTTCTCTCCAGAACAAAAAGCATTTTCTCTCCCTTTAGAGAAGACAGTTTAAAAACAAAGAGGAAAAAGGCACTCAATGAAATGTATAATTTGAGTCACCGCTACTGACGCGCATCATAAAAATTAGCTGCGGTCTCCCAGCAACGGAGTACTGCAACTAGAGGCAGCTCCATTAAGGTAAACAGGAAACCCAGATCCTGCCATTTTGAAAAAATAAGCTTTTATTTAGCATTGGCCCTGAGATGCAGTCATTTGTAGTTAAATGAACATCCAGGAGAACTGAATGCCCTGATGAGTAGATTTATCAATCCACGCATTAGGTTGTAGGGCATGCAGCAACATGTTTATGTATATGACTAATTAGCTTTTCAAAGAACAGATCTATACATACAATACGAAATGAAAACCAAGACACCAGAGAGTTATAGGAAGTGACTGAATGGCTTGAGAATTTGGCAAACAGTATGCAGAGTATCTCACCTCTAAGTACTGGAACCATTCTGGCCTTTGGACAGAAGTAATAAGTTACTTCCCAGGCTATTTGGCATCCTACGTGAAATGAATTCGTTTCAGGCCAGCATTTAGCAGGCATCTGTCAATATACAAAAAAATCCTGAACATGACTAACTGGCTGCCTTGGTGGCAGTCTCAGGCTACATCCACCCTACCGCGGGATCGACACTGCTGCGATCAATGCACTGGGCGTCAATTTAACGGGTCTAGTGAGACCCACGAAAACAACAGCACAGAGCTCTCCGGTCAACTCCAGTACTCCACAAGGAACGAGAAGAGTAAAGTAAGTTGACGGGAGAGCATCTCCCATCAACCCAGCACGGTGCAGACACCGCAGTAAGTCGACCTAAACTATGTTGATTTCAGCTACGTTATTAACGTACGTTATTCAACTTACTGTGGTAGTGTAGACATAGCCTCATGAATAGGCCAGGTAGACATAGCTATCCACTCATCCTCAGCCCTAGCAGGTTTAGGCACATTGGGAGGAGGGACACATGTATTGACACTTCCTGTACTTCACTGGTATCCACTTGGGGCCTTTTGCCAGCAAAAATGTTCGCTTTAATGGGGGGGAGTGGGAGTGGGGGTGGCCAATTCCTATATATGTAATGATTATAAAGCACTTTGGGATTCTCTGGCACAAGTAGCTCCTAAGACTACACGAGCTTGAACAGCACCATAAAAAACAACAATCTTACATTTAAATAGGGTTTTACACTTAGTGATACAGCCATTCCTTAGCCCTCCTCTGCAAGGCAGATGTCTCTACAATAGAATGAGGCAGTTCTAACTCTACTCAGTGAATTTAATTCACTGTATCCAGATGATGCTGTAAGAGGAATTTTAGCAATGCACAATGTAATTACTTAAGATGGAATTTTGCCAGGACACTTCACTCTTGCGGGGGGGGGGGGGGGGTGGGAGGAGGAGCTACAGAGCTTCAGTTCTCGCTCTCACATGAAGGGTGGCCTCTCAAAACAACATCTGATAACTAAGTAAGACAAGCACTCCTTGAATCACTATTACATTCATAACAGCCAACCCTATTTTGATGGTGAGCTAGATGGGATAACAGCTTCCTCTCCACAAGCTGAACTGACTGCCATTTTATGCATTTCTCTAGGAAAAAATGCTTTCTCCCCATCTCTTCACACCAGAGGTCTCTCTAGCTGCTTCATTGTGACAATCCATCCATTAACCACCTTTTCTGCAGAAAAGGCAACTGTTCCTAAGACATGAAACATTTAAAGAGGGAAGATTACATTCCAAAGAAGTATCAGAGGGGTAGCCATGTTAGTCTGTATCCACAAAAGGAGGATCCACAAAAACAACGGCATCTTAAAGCAACAGTGGCACATTAAAGACAGATTTATTTGGGCATAAGCTTTCATGGGTAAAAAAACCCCACTTCTTCAGATGCATCTGAAGAAGTGGGGGTTTTTACCCATGAAAGCTTATGCCCAAATAAATCTGTTAGTCTTGAAGATGCCACCGGACTCCTCATGATTCCAAAGAAGATGTATCAGTGTTTAAATGTTTCAACTTTTGCTGTCCCCACCTTCTTTCCAAGCTCAACAACTATTATTAGTGTTTCAGCCACATAGCCATCTGTTTCTCTCATGCTTCTGAAGCTGCTAGGTTGAGACTGCAGATATACTTTTGCACTGACGGCATTATAGTTCATTGAAAAGGACCAAGCTATTTCAAGACACCACGTCCAGGTCTGATCATCATCTTAGTTCATGCACCAGAAGTATTTGATAGCGTCTGACATCTTTATAGCTCACTATGCCTACCTTTCTCCCCCCAAATCCTTTACAAACTCCACAAGAATCACTTCACCAGTAGCTGTTCAGATGTGACAACAACATAACACTTCCTGTCCTCAACTGGAAACACAATTTTTCACCACAGTTTAAACAGTGGAGTGAACTTTAGGGAGACAGAAAGCTATTCAGAAAAAGGGTATAATACCCCCGTGGAGTTGCAAAAATTGCCAAAAGATTTTAACAAGTTTTATAGAATCATAGAATATCAGGGTTGGAAGGGACCTCAGGAGGTCATCTAGTCCAACCCCCTGCTCAACGCAGGACCAATCCCCAACTAAATCATCCCAGCCAGGGCTTGGTCAAGCCTGACCTTAAAAACTTCTAAGGAAGGAGATTCCACCACCTCCCTAGGTAACGCATTCCAGTGTTTCACCACCCTCCTAGTGAAAAAGTTTTTCCTAATATCCAACCTAAACCTCCCCCACTGCAACTTGAGACCATTACTCCTTGTTCTGTCATCTGCTACCACTGAGAACAGTCAAGATCCATCCTCTTTGGAACCCCCTTTCAGGTAGTTGAAAGCAGCTATCAAATCCCCCCTCATTCTTCTCTTCCGCAGACTAAACAATCCCAGTTCCCTCAGATTCTCCTCGTAAGTCATGTGTTCCAGTCCCCTACTCATTTTTGTTACCCTCCGCTGGACTCTTTCCAATTTTTCCACATCCTTCTTGTAGCGTGGGGCCCAAAACTGGACACAGTACTCCAGATGAGGCCTCACCAATGTTGAACAGAGGGAAACAATCACGTCCCTCGATCTGCTGGCAATGCCCCTACTTATACATCCCAAAATGCCATTAGCCTTCTTGGCAACAAGGGCACACTGTTGACTCATATCCAGCTTCTCGTCCACTGTAACCCCTAGGTCCTTTTCTGCCGAACTGCTGCCGAGCAATTCGGTCCCTAGTCTGTAGCGGTGCATGGGATTCTTCCGTCCTAGAGTGCAGGACTCTGCACTTGTCCTTGTTGAACCTCATCAGATTTCTTTTGGCCCAATCCTCTAAATTGTCTAGGGCCCTCTGGGCCTTATCCCTACCCTCCAGCGTATCTACCTCTCCTCCCAGTTTAGTGTCATCTGCAAACTTGCTGAGGGTGCAAATCCACACCATCCTCCAGATCATTTATGAAGATATTGAACAAAACCGGCCCCAGGACCGACTCTTGGGGCACTCCACTTGATACTGGCTGCCAACTAGACATGGAGCCGTTGATCACTACCCACTGAGACCGACAATCTCGTCAACTTTCTATCCACCTTATGGTCCATTCATCCAGCCCATACTACTTTAACTTGCTGGCAAGAATACTGTGGGAGACTGTGTTAAAAGCTTTGCTAAAGTCAAGGAACAACACGTCCACTGCTTTCCCCTCATCCACAGAGCCAGTTATCTCGTCATAGAAGGCAATTAGATTAGTCAGGCATGACTTGCCCTTAGTGAATCCATGCTGACTCTTCCTGATCACTTTCCTCTCCTCTAAGTGCTTCAGAATTGATTCCTTGAAGACCTGCTCCATGATTTTTCCAGGGACTAAGGTGAGGCTGACTGGCCTGTAGTTCCCCGGATCCTCCTCCTTCCCTTTTTTAAAGATGGGCACGACATTAGCCTTTTTCCAGTCGTCCGGGACTTCCCCCGATTGCCATGAGTTTTCAAAGATAATGGCCAATGGCTCTGCAATCACAGCCGCCAACTCCTTTAGCACTCTCGGATGCAGCGCATCCGGCCCCATGGACTTATGCTTGTCCGGCTTTTCTAAATAGTCCCAAACCACTTCTTTCTCCACAGAGGACTGGTCACCTCCTCCCCATGCTGTGCTGCACAGTGCAGTAGTCTGGGAGCTGACCTTGTTCGTGAAGACAGAGGCAAAAAAAGCATTGAGTACATTAGCTTTTTCCACATCCTTTGTCACTAGGTTGCCTCCCCCATTCAGTTAGGGGCCCACATTTTCCTTGACTTTTTTCTTGTTGCTAACATACCTGAAGAAACCCTTCTTGTTACTCTTAACATATCTGGCTAGCTGCAACTCCAGGTGTGATTTGGCCTTCCTGATTTCACTCCTGCATGCCCGAGCAATATTTTTATACTCTTCCCTGGTCATTTGTCCAATCTTCCACTTCTTGTAAGCTTCTTTTTTGTGTTCAAGATCAGCAAGGATTTCACTGTTAAGCCAAGCTGGTCGCCTGCCATATTTACTATTCTTTCTACACATCGGGATGATTTGTCCCTGTAACCTCAATAAGGATTCTTTAAAATACAGCCAGCTATCCTGGACTCCTTTCCCCCTCATGTTATTCTCCCAGGGGATCCTGCCCATCAGTTCCCTAAGGGAGTCAAAGTCTGCTTTTCTGAAGTCCAGGGTCTGTATTCTGCTGCTCTCCTTTCTTCTCTGTGTCAGGATCCTGAACTCGACCATCTCATGGTCACTGCCTCCCAGGTTCCCATCCACTTTTGCTTCCCATACTAATTCTTCCCGGTTTGTGAGCAGCAGGTCAAGAAGAGATCTGCCCCTGGTTGGTTCCTCCAGCACTTGCACCAGGAAATTGTCCCCTACACTTTCCAAAAACTTCCTGGATTGTCTGTGCACCGCTGTATTGCTCTCCCAGCAGATATCAGGGTGATTGAGAACCATGGGCCTGCGATCTAGTAACTTCTGTGAGTTGCCGGAAGAAAGCCTCGTCCACCTCATCCCCCTGGTCCGGTGGTCTATAGCAGACTCCCACCACGACATCACCCTTGTTGCTCACACTTCTAAACTTAATCCAGAGACAACTCAGGTTTTTCTGCAGTTTCATACTTGAGCTCTGAGCAGTCATACTGCTCCCTTAGATACAGCGCAACTCCCCCACCTTTTCTGCCCTGCCTGTTCTTCCTGAACAGTTTATATCCATCCATATATCTCCTCATAACAAATAATTGACATTTATAACAAAGCTCTTCATCTATCACTCTCAAATCTTTTTACAAATCTGGTTGCACATTATCACTCCCATATTATGGATGAGTAAACTGAGGTAGAAAGAGGTGAATTGACTTGCCAGGATATCTAAGTCTGTGGTAATCAGGAATCAAATCCAGGTTTTCTGACTCCTAGAGTTCAGTGTTTGACCACTAGAATTTTCATATAAAGTTAAACATGTAACAATTTTTAACACACAAACACAAAGGGTATTGTATGGGCATATATTTACAAATGTAGTTACATAAATCAAACATCTAGTTATGTGCAAATTCTAAACAACTTTAAATGATGTTGCTATCAGATCAGATGTAAAAGGCTGCATCTCTAGAGTATAGGAAGACATACAGGGAAGATGCATTTAGGGCGAGGAAGGAAAAACTTTATTCATGAGAAACCTTGGACTTGCATAATTGCTGCTTACTCAATGTTAAAATCTGCAGCACAAGATTTCCTGGCTTGGTATTGCCAAACTCGCTGAATTCCTGGCCCAACACCAACTGATAATAAAAATGCCTTGCTTAAAAAAAATCCAGTGTCATGTAAACAAGCCTGGAGGAGTCTATGACGTACACACCAAGTCAAAAGGAGCACAGTTGTGCAAGTTCCCTTTTCAGCATGTTGCAATTGATCCAGCAACACAGAACATTTGAGCATCTTGGACCTTCCTTGTTAAAGCTGGCTTCCAACTAGACATTTTTTCTAATTTCATCTGTGAACATACCAATGATGAAAGGTGCCCAAATGAAAAACTGGATGATTGAAGTTCTCTATTTAACCCAAAATAGGTATAGCTGTGCAAGTTTCCCACACCATCCCACCAACGGGAGTTCTCATTGCCCAGGAGAGACCATCTTTGGGAGTGAGAGCAGAGTTCAGCCTCTATGACTTGTTCTATCCTTGGAGTCTTTGCCGAGATTGCCAATAAGTGCCAATGCAATGGTGTGGTTTTTTTTATTTATTGTTATTATTATTATTAGGAGTATGCAGACACTTGTCCTGTTACGAACAGAATGGACTCACAAAAAAATCAAAAATGCCTTAAAGTTGTCAATTACAACAGTAAAATGAGCACACCCAAAAAATGCCCCTTCCTTACTTTATATATTTGCCAACTTCACTGACCCAAACTAGACTTTAAGCCCATTAGATCTACAAAGCCCACAAAAGATACAGGAACACAAGCTCTTGAGCTCCATGGATAAACTCCAGTGGTGGAATCTTTACTACCAGTGAAAGCATCAGAATCAGAAAGGACAGAACTCCTGCCTCACCCAGAGCACAGGATAGTCTTGCTCTGGAGATGAATCAGGGTTGTGTAGTGAAGGAGGGTTTTGGCTATAGGACTTGTGCCTCATTTTTTGAGGAAGTTGGAAGGTATGTAGTTAAAGAGGCAGGGAGAGAAAGGATGGCCTCATAGTTAAAGACAGTTGAATGCTGCCCTGAAGAACTGGATTTTACCCCTGCTTTTTAGAGTTGCTATGTGAAGCTAACCAAGGCACTTTAACCAAGCTTTTCACAGATTTCCAATAATTTGAAGTGACTCAAGTGATGGAATTTTTTTTAAAAAGGTCCACTTACATCATATATTTAACTGGACACAGTCAAGCATTGGGCCCTTTTTGTCAGTTTGATGCATCAATTCAGGACCACCACAGAAAGCTCCCTCCCACATCCTGAAAATAATCTTAAATCCAAAGATATGAGAGAGAACAAAGATTTGTGCTTAGTAAAATGAATAGTTCAAGCTGCAGTTCTCGAAGTTCTGAACCTGTGGGTTTTTTTGTTTTTCCTCTCTCCCCTTAAGAATTAGCCAAAGAACATTTCTTGCATAGATTCCTGAGCAAACCACAAAAGGCAGAGGGTGAAAAAATGTGAACCTGCTACTAGGAGCATGATGCTAACTACATATTAGTTAGAATTCAAGGGACCATAACAAGTGTATTACTTATTTAGAACTCTTCTCTGGATTTATTTCCACCTATCTTATCCTTATATATTCATCTTGTACTAGCTCCCTTTCCACCTTTTCCCAAAAATCTCATTCCTCACTGAGTGCTCAAGAACCTTCTCCTCTGCAGCTCCTCTCATCTGGAAAAGCCTCAATGTATCAACTCAAGAATACCACAATTTGTTTCAATTCTCTCCTAAAGCTCTTTTCTCCCCTGCCCATGCCTCTTTCACACCATCTATGATGACTCTAATGTACACCAAAATGGTATCTTCCAAAATACTTTAATGCTGGATGATCTAGTTTTATTTCTCTTTCCTTGTCAATCCACCCTTTTATTTATTAAAGCTACAGCATGGAGCAGTGTCATTTCTAGCTCACCTTGGGCATGAGATCTCCCCTCTCCATCCAAACTCCAAAATGCTTCATAAAACACTAGGGCTATAACAGTTAACACACATTTCTTATAAATGTGTTTTTACATAATTCCATTTGAAACTATAGCAAAACAAAGATTCAAATGCCAAATTACAAATAACTAAGCCATTTTGGAAGCCATTCCATTCTGGCTACTGCTACAAATCAATTAAAATACATCATAAAAAAAACTAACTTCTCATAACCTGACAAATCAGAAACTAGTTACAAAAGAAACAGAATCAGGAGTTCTAAAGTAGGTAAAAAAGCATATAATTTCTTGACTCAGCCTTGAACTCAAGTCTGCAAAAAGAATGCTTTTAATATTGAGATTGATTTAAATCTGTTGAATTTAATTTTTCAGATAAGTTGAAGGTATCTACTAAATCAGGAGATATTTGGATTTGTTGATTATAATGAAGCCAAGGCTTTAATAGCTTACCTTAATGAGTGTCTGCATGCAGAGGGAATTTCGTTTTGATATTGTGGAGAGGTTCCTGAATTAAAAAAACCTAGTATGCTTTTACAAAGCATTTTAACCAATTATTAATCATTTTGATAGATTCTTCTTGTCTACCTTATGTCCAACTAAACATCTTAATGAATGGAAGGTTTATTCTAATTAGGAGAAATATTCATAAGTACACATGTGATTTAGGCACCCAGCTCCCACTGACTTTCAACGAGGGTTGGACACAATTGCTTTGTGTGTCCTTGAAAATCTACCACCATTAAGAGTATTTATAGACATTCCCCATCACCTTGTTATCTAGTAAGTGTCAAATAAACTTAAGAAAAGCACTAAAAAAAGTCTTGAAAAATTAGAGTTTCCTCTCCATTTCCCAGAATTCCAGTAAAGGGGTGTTTGTAATGTTGCTGTAGCCATGTTGGTTCCACTACAGAGGTGTATTAATTTATATTGTATGGGAGCATATTTTAAAGAAATTCTCATAATTACTTGATAGAGGCTTTATCAAAGGACTATACTTTGAACTTCAAATGAAATACAGTTAGACTTGGGGTGCAGATTAACTTATTCTGACTAGTTCCATAGTTTGGGTCCTGCTGATTGTCCCAGTGCCTGATAGTGCAAGCAGTCCATTCATCCAGCCCATACTACTTTAACTTGCTGGCAAGAATACTGTGGGAGACTGTGTTAAAAGCTTTGCTAAAGTCAAGGAACAACACGTCCACCGCTTTCCCCTCATCCACAGAGCCAGTTATCTCGTCATAGAAGGCAATTAGATTAGTCAGGCATGACTTGCCCTTAGTGAATCCATGCTGACTCTTCCTGATCACTTTCCTCTCCTCTAAGTGCTTCAGAATTGATTCCTTGAGGACCTGCTCCATGATTTTTCCAGGGACTAAGGTGAGGCTGACTGGCCTGTAGTTCCCCGGATCCTCCTCCTTCCCTTTTTTAAAGATGGGCACTACATTAGCCTTTTTCCAGTCGTCCGGGACTTCCCCCAATCGCCATGAGTTTTCAAAGATAATGGCCAATGGCTCTGCAATCACATCTGCCCACTCCTTTAGCACTCTCGGATGCAGCGCATCCGGCCCCATGGACTTATGCTTGTCCGGCTTTTCTAAATTGTCCCGAACTACTTCTTTCTCCACAGAGGGCTGGTCACCTCCTCCCCGTGCTGTGCTGCACAGTGCAGTAGTCTGGGAGCTGACCTTGTTCGTGAAGACAGAGGCAAAAAAAGCATTGAGTACATTAGCTTTTTCCACCTCCTTTGTCACTAGGTTGCCTCCCCCATTCAGTAAGGGGCCCACACTTTCCTTGACTTTCTTCTTGTTGCTAACATATCTGAAGAAACCCTTCTTGTTACTCTTAACATATCTGGCTAGCTGCAACTCCAGGTGTGATTTGGCCTTCCTGATTTCACTCCTGCATGCCCGAGCAATATTTTTATACTCTTCCCTGGTCATTTGTCCAATCTTCCACTTCTTGTAAGCTTCTTTTTTGTGTTCAAGATCAGCAAGGATTTCACTGTTAAGCCAAGCTGGTCGCCTGCCATATTTACTATTCTTTCTACACATCGGGATGATTTGTCCCTGTAACCTCAATAAGGATTCTTTAAAATACAGCCAGCTATCCTGGACTCCTTTCCCCCTCATGTTATTCTCCCAGGGGATCCTGCCCATCAGTTCCCTAAGGGAGTCAAAGTCTGCTTTTCTGAAGTCCAGGGTCTGTATTCTGCTGCTCTCCTTTCTTCTCTGTGCCAGGATCCTGAACTCGACCATCTCATGGTCACTGCCTCCCAGGTTCCCATCCACTTTTGCTTCCCATACTAATTCTTCCCGGTTTGTGAGCAGCAGGTCAAGAAGAGATCTGCCCCTGGTTGGTTCCTCCAGCACTTGCACCAGGAAATTGTCCCCTACACTTTCCAAAAACTTCCTGGATTGTCTGTGCACCGCTGTATTGCTCTCCCAGCAGATATCAGGGTGACTGAAGTCTCCCATGAGAACCAGGGCCTGCGATCTAGTAACTTCTGTGAGTTGCCGGAAGAAAGCCTCGTCCACCTCATCCCCCTGGTCCGGTGGTCTATAGCAGACTCCCACCACGACATCCCCTTGTTGCTCACACTTCTAAACTTAATCCGGAGACTCTCAGGTTTTTCTGCAGTTTCATTCTTGAGCTCTGAGCAGTCATACTGCTCTCTTACATACAATGCAACTCCCCCACCTTTTCTGCCCTGCCTGTCCTTCCTGAACAGTTTATATCCATCCATGACAGTACTCCAGTCATGTGAGTTATCCAACCAAGTCTCTATTATTCCAATCACATCATAATTCCTTGACTATGCCAGGACTTCCAGTTCTCCCTGCTGGTTTCCCAGGCTTCTTGCATTTGTGTACAGGCACTTGAGATAACTCGCTGATTGTCCCTCTTTCTCAGTATGAGGCAGGAGCCTTGCCCTCTCGCGCGCTCCTGCTTCCTCCCGGTATCCCACTTCCCCACTTAGCTCAGGGCTTTGGTCTCCTTCCCCCAGTGAAGCCAGTTTAAAGCCCTCCTCACTAGGTTAGCCAGCCTGCTTGCGAAGATGCTCTTCCCTCTCTTCGTTAGATGGAGCCCATCTCTGCCTAGCACTCCTCCTTCTTGGAACACCATCCCATGGTCAAAGAATCCAAAGCCTTCTCTCCGACACCACCTGCGTAGCCATTCGTTGACTTCCACGATTCGACGGCCTCTACCCAGGCCTTTTCCTTCCACGGGGAGGATGGACAAGAAGACCACATACACCTCAAACTCCTTTATCCTTCTTCCCAGAGCCACGTAGTCTGCAGTGATCCACTCAAGGTCATTCTTGGCAGTATCATTGGTGCCCACGTGGGGAAGCAGGAAGGGGTAGCGATCCAAAGGCTTGATGAGTCTCAGCAGTCTCTCCGTCACATCGTGAATCCTAGCTCCTGGCAAGCAGCAGACTTCTCGGTTTTCCTGGTCGGGGTGGCAGATAGATGACTCAGTCCCACTGAAGAAAGAGCCCCCAACCACCACCACCCACCTCCTTCTCTTGGGAGCAGTGGTCATGGAACCCCCAACCCTAGGACAGTGCATCTCATGCCTTCCAATCGGCGGAGTCTCCTTCTGTTCCCTTCCCCCAGATGTATCATCTAGTCCACTCTCCGCATGGCGGTTCTGCGGCTGGTAAGGTCGCAGGGCAGGCACAGGCCTAAAATGCCTGCACTGGGTTGCTGGCGTGTGGAGCCCCAGAGAGCACAGAGTAACCCTAGAGTGCTTCAAACTGTGAAGTCTCTTGTCAGTTTTTTCAGAAGAGGGAGGATCCCTCAAAGGGGAGGTCCTTTATAGTCTGCTGGACCTCGTGATGCAGTCCAGAGACTTGTAGCCAGGAACCTTGTTTTATCACCACCCCGTGGCCAAAGTGTGCGAGGCTGCATCAGCCGGTCTAAAGCCATGAGGCTGGGGAACGGTGTGGCCTGTCTGAGCGGGCAGCGCCGGGGATGGAGAGCAGCGCACCATCATGGCTGGCTTGCCCCTAGAGTGGAACGGGGGGTGCGCGGTCACCGGCGACTTGTCCCTCCTCTGAGGGGAGGACAGCACTGGGAGACACATCAAGTCTCTGGCCGCTTCAAATGCTTCCGGCATCGACGGGAGCTGTATGTCACCCTGGCGATCCGGGGACCAAAGGACGGTTCAGACTCGACTGGACCCCAGCCGGGGCAGGAGTCAACGAGACCCTGGAAGGTTGCAGGGAGAAGGCGGTCTGTCCCGATGCATTCATGGAAGGCGCAGACCCCTTAGGTTTTGATTGAGGGGACCGACCTCTCTCCAGCCTCTTCTTCTTTACCAGCACCAGGGATTGAGAGTGGTGCCACACTGAGGTCGACTTCTTATGGCCCAAGCCGTGGTGGTACAGGGGGGCCTTACAGTCCTTAGCTGGTGACATTTTGCACGTTGTTGGCGCTGGAACACTGTGCACTGATGAGGATGTGCTCGGTGCCGGTTCAGCAGGTCCCGGGTCGTAGTGGGGCCCTAATGCCCCCTCCATCAACAGAAGTTTAAGTCTCTGTTCCCAGTCTTTGAGGGTTCTGGGACGGAAACCCTTACAGATACGGCACTTCTCTTTCTGGTGACTCTCTCCCTCTGCACCACAGGCAGGAAGAGTGAAGATCACTCTTAGGCATAAACTTGCCACAGCCCTCACAGAGCTTAAACCTTAGAGAACCAGGCATACTCCAAAAGGGGAAAATGTTGTTGCGGGGACCCCCCCAAAAAACTAACTACAACTATAAAGAACAACTATTAAAGAATACTATTAACTGAGAAACTAGATACATGGTATGGTATCAGACACCGCTAAAGCACCTGCTACAGGAGTAAGCAACATTCCAGCTAGCTGTCACTGGCGGTAAGAAGAAACTGGAGGGGTTGGAAGGTCGGTAGGGCCCTATATTGGGCACCATGAAGACGCCACTCCAGGGAGCGCCCAGGGTGACCCTACGGATGCTGCTAAGGGAAAATCTTCTGAATGACATGCACGCAGCGTGCACACACCTGGTTGGAATGGACATGAACAATTACTCAAAGACGAATCATGGCTACTGAATGAGAGGCTGTAAAAGCGGCCTCAATAAGCACTTGAAGAGAAGTTCTGACCATGAGCTGCCCCTCAAAAAGTAGAGCCAGAAACTGTTCCTTATATTCCTCCTGCAATTTGTCAGTAAACTTAGAAATTGCACACAAATTCATAAAAATATATCTAGACAAGAGAGACCAACAATTATTCCACCATTACTCTTCATACGAGGGAGGCTAAGCCTTTTAGCCACATAAATCCAATCTCTTGAATTCCCTGTTTTTGGGAGTGGCTTTAGAATAGGATTAATGAGACCGCTCCAACTCTCACCATAGGGGGCAAGAAGGACCTGAGGGGAAGATGGGAGACACCCCTTTTTTGCTCTCATTTGAGAGCACAAAGAAAGCAGGGGTGCACATGCCATTCTGTGGTATTACTGGCAAAAGCTTCTGACTCAAGTTCATTGAGTATATGTTAATATATACACACACACACAGTGGAATGTATATGTGCACCACTCGAAGGAGAAATACTCAGTGCACCCAAATGTGCACTGCACATGGATTTGGGACTTGTCACAGGACACACATCTTAGAGAAAACAGCTCTCAGGACCATGAGCTATAAATTGATTATTGTCAACTGGCAGGATTAAGAATTTGCAATGGGAGATGAGGCAAACACAGCAAAAGGACCTCAGCTTTCTCTAGCCCGGTTAAGATGTGCTTGTTTTCCCTACACAAGTTACATGATTTACACTGCAGTGCAGCAGCAGGCACACAAAGGTCTGACACCAGAACTATAAAGAAAACACCAGTGACCTCAAGACTACTGATCTCAATCTGAGGTGGCTACAGGATCTTCCAACACACACCAGGTATACAAAGGTCAGTAATTAAGAACTGGGCACGACCCCTGATTATCTTATAAAAAAACATGGTATTACACTTGAATACAGCTCTTCAAACTGTGATTAGAAAAACGTTCAGAGATTACTACTACTCCATTCCAAAGACAGCAAATTAAAGCAAGCATAAGGAAAGCTCTCTGCTGTCCAAACCTCTACTTTCCAAAAATAGTTAGTTTTGGCCTTTGAAGATATCATGTTCAATACAGGAGGACACACTGCAGCCAGGCTTCAAGTTTGAAAATGTGGTTTTGATAATTTAGTTAGCGCTACAAGTTGATATTTAACACTTATATATGCATTTTAAGCCTTACAAGCACCCTTAGCTACCTCTTGGGGGATGACGAAGTAGTACTATCCCCATTTTATAGATGTTGAAACAGAAGCAGTGAAAGGTCACCAATTTGACCAAGGTCACACAAACAAGACAATGAGAGAATCCCAGAGATAGAAGTTCTCTGTTGACACACATCAAGTCCATAAGCTTCCCCAGCCAGCATGCCTTAGTCCTGCACAGAAAAACCCAGCTCTGCAAGAAGCTCATTTTAATGTCTGACACATATATATTTTTCCAATGACCTCCCTCATTTGGCAGCATTTTGGATGCAACCCACTAACTGCCAGTTTGAATGCCTCGCAATGACAAAGCTCTTGACAGTATGTACGGAAACTATGGTATTTGACTATGTTTAGCTTCAAATTCACAGTATCTGACCCACCAAGAATCCCACCCTTGATCCATTCCCAACGGAATTGGATACACTCACTCATGCAGTGTGAGCCCACAATACTAAATATTCTTAACAAATTATGCCCCTTTCCTCTAAATGTGTTTATCAGCACTTCTTATATCTTGAAAGAGTCAAGCCAGCAAAAAGGAAGAGTGGCAGGAAGTATATTTAGAAATTATTTGGAAAGGATACTAAATGAATCAGACACGAGATCACATATGTCTGCAGAGAGCTTTTACCATCCTCTTTTCCCTTATGTTTACAGACCCATGTTCACTGCACTAGCCCAGGATCCATTTTGTAAACACAGAATGGTCAGTCAAGCATCTCTCCCTCCAAAAGTCCTTCACCCTCCTGGCCATGCAACCTTTCCCCGAGCAGAAGGCAAGTTCATCAGCATAAAGAGTGACTCATGTTTCCAGGCAGTACAGCTCTGTGCAAATGTAACTGCTATAAAGGCCCAGCTGCTCAATTCCTTATTAGCACAGTCGGTGATCATTTGGTTAACCCATGGTAGGTCATAATTTCAGTGCCCACTGCTAATACTTTCCCCAAATTTACATAATAATTGTAAAGCCAGGTCATGCTGGTGCAGCCTACACATTAAGCCATTTTCGAGCAAGTCTCTGTAGACTTCAAAGCCCTAATAGCATGTTCATTATTTAAACATGCATGTAAAATATATACAATGATATTACACACAAAAATAAGTTAAAAAATATTAAGATTGCAAGCAAGCCTACAACGGTTAGAAAATGGAAGAATTAAGATTGTCTGTGCAAATGAAATTCGGCCTCCTTTTGCACATGCATTATGATAGTCTTAATTACATGATCACAAACTCTTTTTCTCACAACACCTCTCATTCAGTGCATTGAGGGATGTGCTCTGGGGACGAATCAGGGCTGCACAGAGAAGGAGACTTGCCCCCTTTGCATTTGTTGCAGAACTTGGAAGATATGTAGTGAATTTCACCAGGGTGTTGTAAAGACAAATTCATTAATGTTTGTGAAACACTTAGACACTGAAGTGATCAGTGCAATAGAAAAGACCATGAATAAATTAATAATTCTGTCTTCCAAACAGGGGTTGCAGTAAATAAACCATAGGGTCAACACAACAACCAATGAGAAGAAAACAAAAAACTGAACAACCGCTCATTAAGCATTGAGCAACGTCTAATTCTGTGCACTGAATGAGGCAGTGCTTCTGTGGAAAAAAATAGTATTTGATCATATAATAAGTCTATTTCAATACATACTGACCAGGAAGCCAAATTAAGTTGCACAAGCAACCTTTATTCCAGTGCTCTCCACTATTTTTGAAGTGAGGCCCACTTTGGCAAAAAACCTTCAATGTAAGAGCCACAACAACCCGACACAGACTGTTGAACATTCTTTGTCGGTTGATATGGTAATATTACCGTTATTGGTAATATTGCTTGGGGTGCACGAAAGGATATGGGGGGCTGGCTCTGGGAGGGGGCTCAGGGCTGGGGCAGGGGCTTGGGGTGCAGGAGGAAGTATAGGGGGCTGGCTGCGGGTTCGGTGGCGGAAGAGCTATTCAGAACCTGCCCACTGAAGCGGGCGGCACTTACTTCTGGCAGCCCTGGCCCCACACCACTCCTGGAAGGGACCAACGCACCCCTGCAGCGGGCATCTGGCTCTACGCGCTGTCCCTTTCTGCAGACACCACCCCCACAACTCCCATTGGCCACAGTTCCCTGTTCCCAGCGAATGGGAGCTGCAGGGGTGGTGCTTGCAGGCAGGAGCAGTGCGCAGAGACCTCTGCTCTCCCCCTTATCCCCCGGAAGCGTGCTGGTCACTTCCGGAAGCGGCATGGGGCTGGGGTAGGCAGGGAGCCTGCCTTAGCTGCAGCCCCACTGCGCCACAAGAGAGCGCAATCGACAGGGAGCCGCATTTAGTGTCCATGGGAGCTGCCATTGGCTCGCAGGCCTTGCAGTGAAGAACACTGCTTTATTCTGCCATTTCTTAACTTCTGAGGGCTTGAGTTTGCAATCTTAATGTCCTTTTAACATTGTTTTATGTGTAATCAAAAGAAAACTGAAAACTAACAGCTACCTAAAAACACAAAAAGAAAAAAGTTACTAAACTTTTTCTGTAACTGTTGTTTTTCAAAATCCATTGCCAAGTCCATTCCACTGTAGGTCGGTGCACACCTTGTGCACAGTTGCTGGAAACTTTTCCCTCAGCAATACCCACTGAGGAGGTGTGAATGCCT
The DNA here is from genome assembly GCF_015237465.2 of Chelonia mydas. NCBI lineage: Eukaryota > Metazoa > Chordata > Testudines > Cheloniidae > Chelonia > Chelonia mydas. The sequence goes on from NC_057849.1 coordinate 215,067,139, forward strand.
TCTGTTGCCTCATGCCACTGCGTGCAGGCATAAAGGGCGGAGCTATCCTCACCCCCTCAATTCCTTCTGAACAGAAAGGCTCTGATAGAGAGGGGAAGAAGGAAAGGTTGTGGAACAGACATGTGCAACGTATCTTGAACAGTTACAGAAAAAGGTTAGTAAACCTTTCTTCAAATGACTGCACTTGTCCATTTCACTGTAGGTTACCCACAAGCAGTTCAAACTGGAGATAGGCTATAAGTCTTCTTGAAGCAGGATTTGTATAACCACTTGTCCAACTCTGGCACCATCTCTAGACTGATGAGAGACGATGTAGGAAGAGGCAAACACATGGATTGATGACCAGGCTGCAGCCTTACACATGTATGAGAAGGGCGCACAAGAATTCTGCCCCTTGATATGCAAGCCAAACAGATGGCCTGAAGCTCCCTGACATTTATATTGAGCTTTAGGTCACAGATAGACCAAAGACCTTGTGTCTAAAGGAATTTAAGTGAGCTCACCAACCTAGATCTGATTCATCTGTGACTAGGGTTAGTGACTTGTGGAGGAGCAAAGGGGACTCCCATACAAACACTCAGCGGTTTTATCCACCAGGCCCGGGAAGACAAGACCTTAGTAGGCACTTGAACCACTATGTCTATATGATGATGGTCTGGTGAATACACCGCAGCCTGCCAGCTTTGTAGTTTCCTGAAGTGCAGCCTGGCATGCTGCACCCATTTAAGTGCACGCTGCCATGTGCCCTTGAATCTTAAGGCAGTTTTGTACTGTAATGACAGGATGCATCTTTAGATCTAGAGCAAGGGGAGGAAAAATAAGGCCCATGGGCCAGATCCAACCAAACATTTCTGTCCGGCCTTCTCTGCCCCTTCACAATCTCCGAGTCTGAGCCACTAAAAGTCCTGCATTGCAGCGGGGCGCTCAGGCAGGCTGCCTGCCTGCTGTGGCCCCACACAGCTCCCGGAAACAGCCGGCTGCTGCTGGAATGTCTCTGTGCGCCCCTGGCAAGGGAGGGGGACAGGGGACGCGACAGACGGACAGACTCCACGCACTGTCCCCACCGCCAGCACCGTCCTCACAGCTCCCATTGGCCAGAAACTGGACAATGGGAGCTGTGGGGGCGGTGCTTGCAGGCACAGGCAGTGCAAGGAGACCCACTACCCCCATTCCCCAAGGGGTGTGCAGAGACATGCCAGCAGCAGCTGGCTGCGAACGCTTCCGGGAGCGGCGTGGGACTATGGCAGGCAGGCAGCCTGCCTGAGCCCTGCTGCGCCACCAGCTGGAGCCACCTGTGGTAAGCCCCTCTTGGCCAGAACCTGCACCTCAACCCCCTGCCCCAGGTCAGGACCCCTTCCTACACCCAAACTCACTCCCAGACCCTGCCCCCCCCGCACCTCAACCCCCTGCCCCAGGTCAGAACCCCCTCCTGTACCCGAACTCCTTCCCAGATCCTGCACCCCAATCTTCTGCCCCAGCCCAGAACCCCCTCCTGCACTAAACTCCCTCCCAGACCCCACACCCACTTAATTAATACAGTTGAAATTAATATACCAAAATTCGTGGAGTGGCCCCCCTGCGAAAATTATTGCCCACCCCTGATCTAGAGCAATGACCCATATCGTTTGGAATCTTAATCTTGGCAAGAAAGCCAATGGGGGAGGGATAGCTCAGCAATTTGAGCATTGGCCTGCTAAACCCAAGGTTGTGAGCTCAATCCTTGAGGGGGCCATTTAGGGATCTGGAGCAAAAATTGGGGATTGGTCTTGCTTTGAGCAGGGGGTTGGACTAGATGCCCTCCTGAAGTCCCTTCCAACTCTGATATTCTATGATAAGCCTTGGCATTTGTAGACTCCAGGACCACCCCAATAAATTATTTTTCTTTGTACTGGAGGAATCTATCCTGATTGATTCGGTGCCCCAATGCACTGAAGCTGGACTGTCTAGTGGCCATGCTGGACAGTACCTCGGACCTGGATCAACCTCTCATTAACCAGTCATCTAGTTAAGCGAATACATGGACTCCTGACTTTCACAGGAACTCCACTACCACAGCCATGCACTTTATGAATATGAGAGGAGCTACTAACAGGCCAAAGGGCAGCACTGTGAATTGATTTTGGGATCTGTTGACCATAAACCTGAGGAATTTTCTGGGGTTCTGGTGAATTACCACATGAAAATAAGTATCTTTTAAGTTAAGGGCAACATACCAGTCCCTGTGATCTATGGAAGGGATAACATAAAATTGTGATTGGTCACTCTAGCTTATTTTCTTTAGGAACTTGTTTAGCTGTCTTAGATCTAAAATAGACCTGATACCCTCCCTTTGCTTAGGCAACCATGATAACAGATGGTGCTACCTGCCCCCTATAATATACAGGTGTCATGGAGTCCACTAAGCCACAAAGTGCAGAATCAGAAATAGAACCCAGGACCCCTTCGCTCAAACTAAGCAACGCTTCAGTTTAGATCAGTGTCCTCCAATATGGGGTGTAGGAAGAATGCTACCCTAATCATTTTTTAGAGGCTTGGGAGGCGAAGGAAGGACTTGATCCCAATAGTCTGAACTCTTATTAGGAAGTGAGAGAGGATGGCAGTGTTGGGCTTAGGACATTTTATGCTTTTAAATCTTGAATGACTGAAATCAGGCACCTACGTAAGTGGCCTGATTTTCATCCTGACAAACATATGAGGCTGCCAATGCCCAGTAACTTTGAAAATTAGGTCACTTATACAGAAGTCAAAATATGAATTATATTCAGGCATTTTGCTTCTAAATACGGAATCATGAAGGACAATGTTCTATTCTCACCTCTGCCGCTTACTCACTTTGTGACCTCAGGTAAGTCCCATAACTTCTCTCAACCTCATTTTCTTCATTGAGAAAATGGGAATACGAGCAGATCTATGTTACAAGGGTATCTGGAGGTTTAATCAATTAACACTGGGAAGGAGCTTTGAGACCCTGAAATGGAAACTGCTATATAAATGTGGGATATTGTGGCTATAAACCTAGAAGATCCTACGATCTTCAGTTTCCAAAAAGTCACACAGGCATCTACTACTGACAGAACACTGAGACTCTTCTGCACCTATGATATTTACACTTCTGTTCCAACATATATATTCAGCACCATCACCTACCGAGTTGGAATAGAGTTTGAACTGATTCTCCCAATTTACTCAATCTGACAGAGTGGTGTGTGTGTGTCAACTTTCTTCCGAGTGTCATTGTGAGGGGGTGGATTAGGCCCAGAGGCCCCCTGCTGGAGGCCTCATGGTCCTGTCACATGTGTGTCAGGAAAGGAGCAGTGGAGAGGTCCTCCAAGCTGCCTAGAGCAGCAGTATGGGACACAGCCAATGAGAGGGGCTGCACGGAGCAGCCAATCAGGGCCAAGCAGGCCCATATAAAGAGCTGCAGGGCCAGAGTGAGTTCAGTCTGCTTGCAAGAATCAGGGAGCAAGAGGTGCTCCTGACTGACTCCATGGGCTGCAAAGGCTAAGGCAGGTAGTTGCTGGCAGGGACCAAAAAAGTGAGGGAACAGCATCTGGCTGGCTGCCAGGACTCAATTAAGATGGGCTACAGGGAAGTGGCCCAGGGGAATGCAGTTAGTTAAAAGGGCGTGGCACATGGCCGATACTTAGAGGGTCCCTGGGCTGGGACCTAGAGTAGTGGGAGGGCCCAGGTCCCCCTAGCCTCCACCCATCAGCCATTGGGGAAGTGGCTGTGCCCTGAGAGAAGGGAGTTTAGACAGGCCCAGGGAAGGGACTGTATGTGCACCTGTTACTCCCTCTTCTCCAGAAGGAGGCTGAACTGAGACTGACACATCTAAAGAGCTGGAATCAGAGGACTAAAGGGAAGGCAGAGAACCTCCAGGGAGGAAGCACTGGGGTGCTGCTCCATCCCAGAGCACGAACCTTCACACACAAGCGGGCCAACTACGGTACTGAGATCGGTCCTCAGTCTGACCAATAGGGTCTGAGCCAGGGGAGAGCTAGAGAGACGTTGCCAATGGAGGGGTACTGTGATGGGCTCGGTTGGACAAAGGACTGAGCCCGGGAAGAGCTTCAGGGTGTTTTGGACTTATACCCCCAGAAAGGGTGTTTGTCTGTTTGCACATGGACTGTGTGAGTCTTGGCCAGAGGCCTGAGTAACTGAAGACCTGCCTGACAAGTGCAGCAGCCAACAGGGGGCACTGTGAAATTGAGAAAAACTGCAAGCATGCACACACTCGAACAGGGCGTGCTCACAAGAGGTGAGTGCCACCCCATTACAGACAGTCTAACTGGCTCTAATTCAGCCATGTAATGTTCCTTTTTGTAGCCAAATCCTTAGTTTTTTGCTGATTATCTGTTCTGAACAGTTTTATGGGCTAGTTGTAAATAATTAAGTTGAAGGCTACATGTTTATGTACAGAGGTTCAATTTTCATCTGCCCAAAATTAATCAGTAACTATGAATTTCTTTTAAACCTATATTTCTTACTTAGCCAGATTTCCTGTGCTCACACAAACCATTAGGTCAGTTTGTCACATCCTCCTCCCAGTATACAGCCCAGGGAAATGCACCACAAAGATGGCAACAGATAATTCACTCTGGAGGAGGGAGCCTACCAGGCTGGTAATGCATTTGGAGCTTTGCAGGCATCAAATCTGGACAGACTGGCTTAAGAGATTACACCAATGATTAAGCAGAAACAAGTCTGGACATTACAACTCTGCCCATGGCATTCACACCATTATCTCCATTTGTTAAATTGACTCTCAAAGTTAGATACATTTTCTTTGTTCAGAATTGAGGTTAAGTATGCAATTCAATCCAAACACCTCCTACTTCTGTGTTGTCAGTGCAAAGATATTGAAAAGAATCCTTATGCTCCAAGTCAAAAGTTCTGCGGTACTTCCCAACAAGGCAAGAAAATAGACTACTAGATGACCAATTACAGATCCTTTCCAACACAAACTCCTATAATCCTAGATGGGCATTTTCTACTCTTCTGAGGGTATGTCTATACCACAATTAAACAACTGCAGATGGCCCGTGTCAGCTCCCTAGGACTCAAACTACAAGGCTGTTTAACTGCAGTGTAGACATTCGGACTCAGACTGCAGCTTGGGCTCTGGGACCTCCTGAGGGGGGAGAGCAGACATACCTTGAATTCCCATATCCTCACTTGCTAGAGCTAATTCATCATTTTAAATGCTGCACTACAAGAAAACAGGATAGACTGAAGGATGAAGTCCTGGTGGTTCTTCAAGGTGCTGTCCCTATCTGTATTCCACTAAGAGTTATATGCATGCACCATGTGTCCAAAGCTGGAGATTTTGTAGTAGTAGTCCACTGGTCTGCACATGCGCCCTTGTTCCTCCTCATGGTTTCGACCTAGGAGATACAGGGCGGGGCAGACCAACCGCCCCCTCAGTTCCTTCACTGCAAATCAATCAAATTCACAAATCTTGCAGAACCTCCAGTTAGAGGTAAGTAACCTCCTTTTTCGAGTGATGGTCCCTACTGTATTCTGGCTTCAAAAAGGTAGGTAAGATAAGTGTATGGGTTGGCTGAGGTGAAAGCAGGAAACCACTTTTTCCAAAAACTTGGGATGCAAACACAGGAAAACTTTGTCCTTATGGAACATGGTGAAAGGAGGGTCCACCATCATGGCCCCCAATTCACCCACCCTTCTCACCAAGGTAACAGCTCTCACAAAAGCAGCCTTCATGGAAAGAAGGGAAAGGCAGCAGGAGGCCAGAGGTTCAAAGGGCAACTTCATCAATGCCATGAGGACATGGCTTGAGGTCCCACTGGGGAGCGATGGATTGAACAAGAAGATATATCCCCATTGAGCCCTTCCAGAATTGTACAGTCAATGGGTGAGTGACAACCAAGTGCCTCTCCACAGTGGGGTGGAAAAAACACTAATGATCACTACATGCACTTTGACAGAGCTGAGAGCAAGTCCCAATGCCTTCAGGATAGGAGAAAATCCAAGAAGAGAGGAATGCATATGGTCTCAGGATCAAGACTTTTGAACTGAGCCCAGGAGGTAAAGCATTTCCATTTGGCTTGGTAGGACCGCTTCATGGATTACTTCCTGCTACCAGAGAGGACTTCTATCCAAAAAACAAGTTCTCAGGTGAACCGTTTGTGGATCGGGATGTCTGATCCCACTATTGTGTTGCCTGAGCAGTTCCGGGAACGTCAGTAGCGGTAGAGGAGGATGCTTCAACATGCAGAGAAGGGAAGGAAACCAGAACTGGTCAGGCCAGAAAGGGGCAATCAGAATGACCGTTGCTGTCTCCTGCCAAATCTTGAAGGATGTGGGGAAGGAGTGGTAAGGCATAATTGTTCTGGTCCAACTAGCCAATGACTAGGGAGTGGACTCTGAGCCCGCCCCGGAACAGTACTGGATGCATCTGGTGTTAGTGCGGGAGGCAAAGAGATCCCTGACCGGAGTCCCCAAATGGTGAAAAATGTCTGACCATAGAGTTGTACAGCTCCCATTCGTGGTCGGCCACGAAATTCCTGCTGAGAGCATCTGCAATCATTTTCTTAGTCCCCGGGAGATAAGCCGTTGACAACAGGATACCGTGTGCAATGCACCATTTCCAGTGGCAAACCACTTATGCACAGAGTGCTGGCAACCTCCTGCCCCCTTGTTTATGTAGTACATTGTAGTGATATTGTCCGACATGATGAAAATATGGCGGGAGCATATGGACAGGAGAAGTAGGTGACGCTGTCCATACTGACCTAAGTTCTAGGTGTTTATGTGCATCCTGGATTCCCAAGCGGACTAAGTCCCTTGCATCATGTGTTCATCCATAATGATGGTCATGCTTGGGGAGGACAGATGGAACAGCATTCCAATGCAAACCTGATCTGGGTCCATCCACTGCTGTAGGGAACTCACTGAAACAATCAGTTCCAACAGGGTCAGGAATCTATCCTGCAGTAGTTAGGCACGCACAGAGACCACATTGATGCGTACCCTGATGAACTTGAGGGACTGTGTGGGGTCCAATGTCCATTTTCCAACATTTACACTCACGCTCAAGGAGGAGAGGAGAGGAGTAGAAGCAGCAGGGAAGTTGATGCTTGAGCCTTGCCTCTGGATCGCACTGACAGCAGCCAGTTGTTGAGATAAGGGAAGATGAGGATCCCTTGACGCCGGAGGTAGGCCACCACTACAGAGACGGGCTTGGTGAAGACCTGGAGGGAAGTGGTGTGTCTGAACGGTAAAACCCTGTATTGGAAATGCTAAGGGCCCAGGGTAAACCTCAGGAATCATGTCGGTCAGATGGATATCTATGTGAAAGTAAGCATCTTGCATATTGAGAGCCGTAAACCACGTCTTTTTCTAGCGAAGGACTGACGGCCGTGAGCATGACCATAGGAAACTTTGGCTTGTGTATGAAGCAGTTGAGATGACTGAGATCTAGGACTGGTCTCCATCATCCCGTTTTCTTGAGTACCAGGAAGTAGGTGGAAGTAGAAACCTGCGCCTTGGATGGCCGTGGGCACAGGGTCTATCGCCCCTCTCCTCAGAAGGGAATCTACCTGTAGGACGAGGATACTGTCATGAGAGTGGTCCCGGAAGTGGGACTGGGAATGTGAATGAGATGGTATACGATCGAGTTCACGATGCTATGTTGAATGACATCCAGGACCCACTTATCTGATATCACATGCCAGACTGGTAGAAAGAGAGCAAGGCGAGTGGGGTGCAAGAACAGTAGGGTGCAATATGGTTGACAGTTCTCTATCTGCACTCAAATATTGCTAATGTGAAGGTTGAGCATGTGGTGTTCAGAACTGTGCTGACAGGCCAGGCGGACAGGGTCAATGAGGATTTTGACACTTGTGAGGAGGCTCACAGGGCCGCTGACGGAAAAACTGAGGGGCTCTGTACAGTTGTGCAGGAGGTGGCAGACAGAATTTACATTTGAGTGCTGGTGTATAAATGTCCAGAGATCACAGGGTGGTTCTAGTCTTTGAGGGTAGTGAATCATCAATCTTCCAGTTGAAGAGGCAAGATTCATTAGAGGGGAGGTCCTCAATTGTGTGTTGTACCTCCCTCAGGAAACTAGAGGAACGTAACCAGGATTCCCTCTTCATAACTATACTTGTGGCCATAGTGCCTAAAGACATGTCCATTGAATCTACCGCAGCCTGGAGTGTCGTCCTGGAAACCAGTTTGCCTTCCTGTAAAACAACCTGGCACAGTCCTGCTGGAGAAGTTTGTCCGCAAATTCTGCTAACTGGCCATAATTCAAAAAGTCATATTTTGCCAGTAATGCCAGGTAATTAGAGATGTGAAACTGAAAGTTCGCCAACAAACAGACCTTCCGACCCAGGAGGTCCAGGCTCTTTACCCTCGTCAGTCGGAGTGGAACGTGGGTGCTGCTGCCTGGCCCGCTCTGTAGCGGCTTGAATAACCAGGGAATTGGATGGGGAGTGAAAAAACAGACACTCAGATTTCACTGGTACATAGTATTTCTTTTCTGTCCCCTTCAGAGTGGGCGCACAAGTTGTCGGGGTATGCCAGACGGTGTGGGCCTGTTGGAGAATTACACTGTTGCTTGGTAGCACCACTCTGTCCAGTACCAGTGTATGCAGAATGTCCAGTAACTGATGCTGGCTGTACCCTACACCTCCTCCAGTGGAATGTGGAATGCCTCAGCCACCCTTAACAACTCCTGTAAACGGCAATAGTCTTTCGGAGAGAGGAAGGAGTCGAGGACACTGCCGCATCCAGAGATGAGGGTGAGGGAACCTCTCCAGATCCGGCAGCATGACATCAAGAGACGAGGAGAGAACCGCTCTGGATCTGGCAGTCGGAAGTTGGGCTGACTGGTGCATCCTCCAACCCTGGTTCTGAATGTCTACTTGACAAAGACCAGGGAGGTGAAGAGGGGGACGACTCCTCCTCAAGAGGGTTCCAAAGGTAGGATTCTGGGGCCAAGATCCCTAGTATGACCAACCATGTGGATCCAGCAGTTGCTGTGGCGGTCCCCATGGAGCTGGGTACCACTGACTCCTGTGCTGAGGAAAGGGAGGATACTGCCACTGGGCCAACAGAGTCTTCAGATATTCTTGCCATTACAGGAGCGGTGGACCATGTGCACCTTCTGCAGGAAGCGCAGATCTTGGGCATAATCCAGTACCCAGGTGTACGTGCTGGGGGGAGGGGCTAGTAGGTGGAAAATTGCCAAAGCAGCATCCCTAAGTCCTTAAATCCTAAGAAAACTACTACTAACACTAAAACCTACTACAAAAACAATAAAACATTAACTATATACAAGATTGATTATTGTATGGGTGGCCAACTCCTCAATCTTCGATGTCTTCAAACAAAATCTAAGCTCTTGAGAATTGGCATCACTGACTTTCAGTATGCAGATGACTATCATTCTTGCATACAGAGGCAACCTGTAAAGTACCCTAAATCTTTTTGCAGATGCCTATCACAGCCTGAGTGTCTCTCTCAACATCAGGAAAACCAAGGTACTCTACCTGCCCTCACCTGCACAAACTACTCTTCGTACTCCACAAATCACCATCAGCGGAGAACCCCTGGAAAATGTGGATCATTTTCCGTACCTTGGCAACCACTTCTCCCAAACAGCCAGCATTGACACAGAAATTGAATACAGGATCCACTGTGCCAGCACATCTTTTGAAAGACTACTCAAACGAGTCTTCAATTATAGGGATCTACAAACAGGTACCAAAATCCTGGTTTACAAGGCAGTTGTCACCCCCACACTTCTCTATGGGTGTGAGACCTAAGTGACCTACAGAAGACATCTCAAACAGCTGGAGTGGTTCCAGCAGCGCTACCTCAGGAGCATTCTCAGGATCAGCTGGGAAAACCAATGCACTAACATCAGGATTCTCACTACAGGCAACATCAGCAGCATAAAAGCACAGGTCATGAAACACCAACTCCGCTGGGCTGGCCATTGTGTATGTATGTCTGACACTCACCTCCCAAAGCAAGTACTCTTCTCTCAGTTAAGTCAGGGAAGAAGGGCTCACGGAGGACAACGGAAGTGATTCAAAAGACATACCGAAATTACACCTTAAAAAGGGAGGCATCAACTCAAAAAACTAGGAGGACTTGGAGAACAGAACACAGTGGCACCACACCATACACCAAGCCACCGCTCACTTTGAGGAGAGCAGACGTGCTCATGAGACAGAAGTGACAAAGGAGGAAAGAAAGGGCACAACACTCCAGCCAACAATTATGTCTCCTCCAAGATTACCCCATCACTTTTGTGGGAAAAATCCACCTTGTGGGAAAATCTGCAGGGCAAGAATTAGGCTCCTCAGCCACTTAAAAAACATCACAAATGAATCCCTTGGCAGACATCATCCTCGCATCGAGGCACAGACGAAGAAGACAAGAATAAAACAGCTTTTCAGTAAAATGTGGAAAGTGCATCACAAGGGATGAGAGAACAGCAGAAGCTCCAACTTGGAGAGTAGTGAGAAGAAACTGAGGGTGCAGTCGGTCCGCCACACCATTTACTGCCTCTGTCGAAACCATGAGGTGGGACAAGGACACACACATGGACTACTACTTTCAAAATCTCCAGCTCCGGACACATGCCACATGTGTATAACCCTCAGTGGAATACAATAGGACCACCACCCACGGAACACCACTAGCTTGTTCCAGAGAGTTTGATCTAGAGCAGCATGATGCCTATCTAGTGCAGTTTCTTACCTTCTCGATGCAGCAATCAGATGAGTGCATTGGTCCATCTAGCCCTAGTATCCCACCTCCTGCTATAGTGGATCAACCACTGATTCATCTAGTCTAGTATCCACTCTCTGCCGGATACTTTTAGCAAAGGGGGGAAAATAATCCATAATACATCTGGATATATTGTGTAACACTGTATAATTATGTGATGGAGAGTGTGTATATGAAGAGGAAGGGGAGTTTCTTAATGCAAGTGACCAGCTGAAGCATGAGATTTGATTAGCTCTCATCTTGCCTTCAAAAGGAACACTCTCCTCTTATTCTCCACTCTATCAGTGAACACACGGCTCTGGAATTTAGAAGCCAAATTCACTACTGGTGCAACTCCATTCAATTCAAAGTAGTTAAACCAGGGATTAATTTTGCCCTAAACCCGGGTCCACACTACGGGGTTAGGTCGAATTTAGCCTTGTTAGGTCTATTTTAAAATGAATGTGTCTACACAACCAACCCCGTTCTGTAGACCTAAAGGGCTCTTAAAATCGACTTCTGTACTCCTCCCCGGCGAGGGAAGTAGCGCTAAAATTGACTTTGCTGGGTCAAATTTGGGGTAGTGCAGATGCAATTCGACAGTATTGGCTACCGGGAGCTATCCCAGAGAGTGCTCCAATGTGACCGCTCTGGACAGCACTCTGAACTCCGATGCACTAGCCAGGTACACAGGAAAAGCTCTGGGAAATTTTGAATTTCATTTCCTGTTTGGTCAGCGTGGCGAGCTCAGCAGCACAGGTGACCATGCAGTCCCCGCAGAATCACAAACGAGCTGCAGCATGGACCGAAAGGGAGACACTGGATCTGATTGCTGTAGGGGGAGAAGAATCTCTGCAGGCCAAACTCCGATCAAAGAGAAAAAATGCTAATATATATGCCAAAATCGCACAGGGCATGGTGGAGAGAGGCTACAACAGGGACACACAGCAGTGCCGCGTCAAAGTTAAGGAGCTCAGGGAAGTCTACCAAAAGACAAAGGAGGTAAACGGTCGATCCGGGTCAGAGCCCCCTACATGCCGCCTCTATGATCAGCTGCATGGCATTCTAGGGGGGAGACCCTACCGCTATCCCACCACTGTCCGTGAACACCTGCAAGGGGGGAGTCTCGCAACAGTGAGAAGGATTTTGTGGCTGAGGAGGAGGAGGAGGAAAATGTGCAGCAGGCAAGCGGTGAATCCATTCTCCCTGGCAGCCAGAACCTTTTTGTCACCCTGGAGCCAAATACCCTACCAAGGTGGGATCCCCAACCCTGAAGCCGGAGAAGGCAGCTCTGGTGAGTGCACATTTGTAACTACAGTATAGGGTTTAAAAGCAATAGTGTTTAATGTTTGATTTGCCCTGAAGAATTGGGATGCATTCACGGCCAGTACAGCTACTGGAAAGGTCTGTTAACATGTCTGGGGATGGAGCGGGAATCCTCCAGGGACATCTCCATGAAGCTCTCGTGGAAGTACTCCGAAAGCCTTTGCAGAAGGTTTTTGTGGAGGGCTGACTTATTTCATCCTCCACAGTAGGACACTTTACCACATCAAGCCAGTGGCAAGTAGTCTGGAATCATTGTTGCGCAAAGCATTGCAGAGAATGGTCCTGGGTTTTGGTCGCACTCAAGCAACATTCGGTCTTTATTTTTCTGTGTTAGCCTCAGGAGAGTGATATCATTCATGGTCACCTGGTTGAAATAGGGGAATTTTTGTAAGGGAACAGTAAAAGGACCCCGTTCATGCTGGATTGCTTGCACTTGGCTAAAAGGGATCATCTCAGAGAATAGCCACGCGGCAGGGGGAGGGGTGTCCCAGAAAATAGCCACACGGTGGGGTGGGGGGAGGTGTGCTCTGCATATCCACCCAAGAACCGCAGCCCCTGTTTTTAAATGTGAAACCCAACCGGCATTGCTTGCTATGGGAAAGGATGGCGCTGCAGTTTGAAACCATTCCCACATGTTATGAAGGCGTAAGACGCCAACCCCACATACCAAAAGGCTTACCATGGCTGCCTGGAAACCGAATTCTGTTGCCCAGCCATTTGTGATGTGTCACCATACCAGCAGGTGCTCAATATAAAAGGCAAAATGTGACCTTGTACCTAAAGCACATGTACTGTCTGCTGTGAATTGCTTGATTCACTGTGAAAGAGTGTCCTTTTTGTTCTCAGAAATGTATCTTAAATTTTACTCTCCCCTTTTATCTACCCCCAGGTGCAAATGTTTCTATGCTCCCCCTATCATCTCTGTCCCTGAGGTTATCGCAGATTAGAAGGCGGAAAAAAAACGTACTCGCAATGACATGTTTTCTGAGCTCATGAATTCCTCCCACACTGATAGGGCACAGCTTAATGCATGAAGGCATTCAGTGGCAGAGGCCAGGAAAGCATTAAGTGAGCGCGAAGAGCAGAGGCAGGAGGCGATGCTGAGGCTAATGAGAGAGCAAACGGACATGATGAAGCGTCTGCTGGCACTGTAGGAAAGCCAACAAGAGTACAGACCCCCCCCCCCCCCCCCACTGCATCCATTGTATAACCGCCTGCCCTCCTCCCCAAGTTCCATATCCCCCTCACCCAGACGCCCAAGAACGTGGTGGGGGAGGCTCCGGGCATCCAGCCACTCCACTCCAGAGGATGGCCCAAGCAACAGAAGGCTGTCATTCAAATAGTTTTGATTTGTAGTGTGGCTACAATAAGCAATGTGGCCTTGTTCTTCCCTCCTCCTGCACCCCACCCCACCAGGGCTACCTTGTCAGTTATCTCACTTTTTTTTTTTTTAATAAAGAAAGAATGCATGGTTTCAAAACAATAGTCACTTTATTTCCTTTGCCAGCTGTGATCAAACGGGGGAGGGTGGTTGGCTTACAGGGAATTAAAATCAACAAAGGGGGCGGGTTTGCAGTAAGGAGAAACTCACACAACTGTCACACCGTAGCCTGGCCAGTCATGAAACTGGTTTTCAAAGCCTCTCTGATGTGCAGCACGCCTAGCTGTGCTCTTCTAATCGCCCTGGTGTCTGGCTGCTCAAAATTGGCCGCCAGGCCATTTGCCTCAACCTCCCACCCCACCATAAACATCTCCCCCTTACTCTCAGATATTATGGAGCACACAGCAAGCAGCAATAACAATGGGAATGTTGGTTGCACTGAGGTCTAACCTAGTCAGCGAACAGTGCCAGCGAGCTTTTAAACCTCCAAAGGCACATTCTACCACCATTCTGCACTTGCTCAGCCTATAGTTGAACTGCTCCTTACTACTGTCCAGGCTGCCTGCGTACGGCTTCATGAGCCATGGGAGCAAGGGGTAGGCTGGGTCCCCAAGGATACCTATTGGCATTTCAACATCCCCAATTTTCTGGTCTGGGAAGTAAGTCCCTTCTTGAAACTGCTCGAACAGTTCGGAGTTCCTAAAGATGCGAGTGTCATGCACCTTTCCTGGCCATCCCACGCTGATGTTAGTGAAACATCTCTTGTGATCCACCAGTGCTTGCAGCACCATTGAGAAGTACCCCTTGCAGTTTACGTATTGGTTGGCAAGGTGATCCGGTGCCAAGATAGGGATATGCGTTCGGTCTATCGTCCCACCACAGTTTAGGGAATCCCATTGCAGTGAAGCCATCCAGTATGACCTGCACATTTCCCAGAGTCACTACCCTTGATAGCAGAACATCAGTGATTGCACTGGCTACTTGGATCACAGCAGTCCCCACAGTAGACTTGCCCACTCCAAATTGATTCCCAACTGACCGGTAGCAGTCAGGCGTTGAAGCTTCCACAGGGCTATCGCCGCTAGCTTCTCAACTGTCAGGGCAGCTCTCATCTTGGTATTCCTGCGATTCAGGGCGGAAAGCAAGTCAAAGTTCCATGAAAGTGCCTTTATGCATGCAAAAGTTTTGCAGCCACTGTGAATCATCCCATATCTGCAACACTATGCGGTCCCACCAGTCTGTGCTTGTTTGCTAGACCCAGAATCGGTGTTCCACTGTATCAACCAGCCCCACTGCCGCCATGATGTCCCAATTGCCACAGCCCGTGCTTTCAGGAATGTCTGTGTCCATTGTTCTCATCACAATCGTCCTCGTGGTGATGTCTCTTAGCCCAGTTCTGCACATACTCCAGGATAACGTGCGAGGTGTTTACAATGCTCACAGCAGCAGCGGTGAGCTGAGCGGGCTCCATGCTTGCCATGGTATGGCGTTTGCACGGGTAACCCAGGAAAAAAGGCGCGAAACGATTGTCTGCTGTTGCTTTCATGGAGGGAGGGAAGGGCAACTGACGACATGTACCCAAAACCACCCGCAACAATGTTTTTGCCCCATCAGGCACTGGGAGCTTAACCCAGCATTCCAATGGGCAGCGGAGACTGCGGGAACTGTGGGATAACTTCCCACAGTGCACCACTCCAGAAGTCGATGCTAGCCATGGTATTGAGGACACACTCCGCTGACTTAATGTGCTGAGTGGGGACATACACAATCAACTGTATAAAATCGATTTCTATAAAATCGACCTAATTTTGTAGTGTAGACATACCCTAAGGATATAAAACATACAGTTACAGAGCAAGCACACACACTAGATTTCCCCATTCATTCCAATGACTTGCACATTGTAAGAATGCATGTGTCTGCCTTCTAAACCAGAGTGTGCTTTCAATCCAGTATCTGCAATATATGGCAAGAATGACTGTCTGTAGTGGAAGTGGTTGAATCAGAGGCCTTTTCTACATTATGGCTGAAACAATTCCAGTAATGAGGGTAATCCAGCAGAGTTTTCTTGATCATTGAGAGTAGACTATTTCTCCTCAGGTAACAGTACATATTGCCTATCATGATGTTTAGAAAGTGGCTTCCATCCAAGCTCAACATGCTGTGGAAACATTAAAAGGGCACTGTCAAATTAAAAAAAAAAAAAATCACAACTGTCTGAAAATGGTGTACATGCTATTACCACTTGCAATACCTAGCTGAAAGAGATAAATAAAAGAAAAAATACATATGTTTGTTTACTTTGTGTATTTGACAGCAGTCTAGTCAATTTCACGGTTTCCCCCTGTATAGTCAGTTTCCCTTATTTATGGCAGTTTCATACAGTAATGGGAAAATAAATTGAAGGAAAATGTTATTGTAAAAACAACAAAAATTGACAGAGTGACTCAGGAGCAGGTGCCAGATCTCAAACTATTTTTAATTCAATCTTTGAAATTAACGAGATTAAGGTCCCTTTAAATCTCATAACAACCTTATGAGGTCAGTCAGAATTTTGGGTCCATTTTACTTATGGGGAAAACTGCCACACAAAAAGGCGAAGTGACTTGTCCACAGTCAAAGAGTGAGTCAATGGAACTTCTAGGAACAGAACCTGTGTCTCCTAATGCCCAATCCTGTGCTTTAAGCACTAAATTACCTTGTTTCACCATACGCCATCTAACCAAGATATCCTAATATCCAGCATCCTTCACACCCACAATTCCATGTAGTAATCAAATGATGTGTATTATCATGAACTGATGACCTCTAGCACTGCTCTAGGGAAAGGTGAAAGTACCCCCACTCCCTTCAGGGAATGACAATTAGAGTTGTTTTCTGATCAAATCTAGTGAGATGCTTAAATTCAACCCTCTACATGTGACATAGATAAGCATCCTTGATCCACGTTTGATCCATTTTGACACAAGATTGTTTTCCCAAAACATCCATCCTTGGGATTCCTTGCAGTGATCCCAAAATCCAGCCACGTTCTTCAGCATTTTCAAACACAGTGACCTGCTTGGAGGTTCACGCTGCAGCTTCCTTCAGTTCTAACTTTCTTGCTCAATGGTCTAAAAAGTGAGCAAAACAGAATGGCCTGACTTCTAAGAGCATTTCTGAGGTGATGAATGAAGAAATGGTTCCCCACACAAAGATTCTTGTCCTTCTACCTTGCTTAACTGATCATGCACAGATGATACTCTGGGGTGAGGCCAGTTCTACTATTGGTGGGATATTATTGAGATCCCCTGGAGTGACTGAAGAACTTTAAGATAGCTATGCACACTTTTAGCCTTCATTATGCGGAATTAGCCACAACAGAATACCAGCCAGCCAGCGGCACAGACAGCTGCTGCGGCACAGGAGCCAGCAAACAGAGCTGTAAACAGGGGAATTTGGGGGGGGGGGGGGGGGGGACGGGACTAAGAGAGCCAGGCAAAGGAACTGACAGGTTAATGAAGGGAGTGTGGGATGGTCTGGCAGTGTTTTCGTGCTCGTTGGGGGTTTGTTTTGCTGTGGGTGGTGTTTTGGTTTGGTTTGTGTTTCCCAGACTAACCGGACTTAGGTGAGAAGGCGATGACAGATACAGAGGCAGCAGTGGTAGTGACCCAAGTAGTGGAAGACACAATGAAGATGACTGGATGTAGAAGCGGCAGCATGTACATGATCCTGGAGGGGGTACCTGAAAAGAGTTTCATCTGCATGAAGTGCCGCCTGATAGAGCTGATGGAAGGAAAGATCCTAGGATTGGAGATGCAGATGGAAACTCTGATTGAGTTTAGAAGGGGGGGGGTCGAGCAGATGATGAAGCAAAGACATGAGGAGGCTGAAGAGAAAAAGCTCAGACTTGCAAATGGAAGCAGGACCAAAGAACTCTGAGGGGATACTATTGGGTGAGGAAAGTGGACAGTGGAAGCATGTGACTAAGAGAACCACGCAGAAGAAAAGACGGGCTAATGAAGGAAAAAGAGCTCAGGAACAGGTTTGCGGATTTGGAAAATGAAGAAGGGGCACAACAGGTGGTCACTGAAGGTGAGAGGGCAAGGAAGAAGAGAACAACAGCTAGTCCTATAGGAAGAGGGCAAGAGTCAATGGAGAGAACACCAAATATGAGTCCCAGGAGGTTACGGGATGGGTTGCAGAGGACTGCAAGGGACAACAGGAATCGAGAGGACTTGCAGCCAGAGGGAACAGGAGATAGATTGGAGAATCGCATCATCACCAGGAAAAGGCAGGTCTACGTGATTGGGGACTCCTTACTGAGAAGAACAGACAGGCCTGTAACAAGAGCTGATCCAGAGAACAGAAGGATGCGCTGTCTGCCGGGTGGTAAGGTACGAGATGTGGACCTGAGGCTGAAGAGGATCCTAATGGGAGTGGGAAAGAATCCCCTGATTGTCCTTCATGTGGGAACAAATGATATGGCTAGATTCTCGCTGGAACTTATCAAGGGAGACTATGCCAGTCTGGGGAAGATGCTTAAGGAAACTGAGGCTCAGGTGATCTTCAGTGGGATTCTGCCTGTTCCTAGAGAAGGGCAACAAAGGCGTGACAAGATTATGAAGCTCAACAGATGGCTCAGGCAGTGGTGCTATAAGGAGGGCTTTGGGATGTATGGCCACTGGGAAGCATTCCTGGACAGAGGACTGTTCTCTCGGGATGGACGTCATCTGAGTAAGGAGGGAAATAGACTTCTAGGATGGAGGATGGCACAACTGATCAAGAGAACTTTAAACTAGGAATCTGGGGGAGATGGTTTGGAGATGTCCAGGTGATCTCCACGCCGGATTTTAACATTGAGAGGGAAGAAAACAAAGTAAGAAAGGATACAGCCGTGGGTAGGAGAATAGACATAAGGAGGAAGGGTAGTGTACATACCAGTCTAATAGGTGATACTGGCGGTAGAATGTCTGTGCCTAATCGGGTAAAGAATGTGGTCAAGGCCAAACAGCAAAAATTAAGATGTTGTTTGTACACCAATGCGAGGAGCCTAGGTAACAAAATGGAGGAACTAGAGCTATTGGTGCAGGAAATGAAACCAAATATTATAGGGATAACAGAAACATGGTGGAATAGTAGTCATGACTGGAGTACGGGTATTGAAGGGTATGTGCTGTTTAGGAAAGACAGAAATAAAGGCAAAGGTGGTGGAGTAGCATTGTATATCAATGATGAGGTACACTGTAAAGAAATAAGAAGCGATGGAATGGATAAGACAGTCTGTCTGGGCAAAAATTACATTGGGAAAGAAAGCTACTAGAGCCTCCCCTGGGATAGTGCTTGGGGTGTGCTATAGTCCGCCAGGATCCAATCTGGATATGGATAGAGACCTCTTTAATGTTTTTAATGAAGTAAATACTAATGGGAATTGTGTGATCATGGGAGACTTTAACTTCCCAGATATAGACCGGAGGACAAGTGTTAGTAATAATAATAGGGCTCAGATTTTCCTGGATGCGATAGCTGATGGATTCCTCCACCAAGTAGTTGCTGAACCAACAAGAGGGGATGCCATTTTAGGTTTGGTTTTGGTGAGTAGTGAGGACCTCATAGAAGAAATGGTTGTAGGGGACAACCTTGGTTCGAGCGATCATGAGCTAATTCAGTTCAAACTAAATGGAAGGATAAACAAAAAGAGATCTGTGACTACGGTTTTTGATTTCAAAAGAGCTAACTTTAATAAATTAAGGAAATTAGTTCAGGAAGTGGATTGGACTGAAGAACTTGTGGAGCTAAAGGCAGAGGAGTCCTGGAATTATTTCAAGTCAAAGTTGCAGAAACTATCAGAAGCTTGCATCCCAAGAAAGGGGAAAAAATTCATAGGCAGGAGTTGTAGACCAAGCTGGATGAGCAAGCACCTTAGAGAAGTGATTAAGAAAAAACAGAAAACGTACAAGGAGTGGAAGATGGGAAGGATCAGCAAGAAAAGCTACCTTACGGAGGTCAGAACATATAGTGATAAAGTGAGAAAGGCCAAAAGCCATGTAGAGTTGGACCTTGCAAAGGGAATTAAAACCAATATTAAAAGGTCCTATAGCCATATAAATAAGAAAATAAAGAAAGAAGAAGTGGGACCTCTAATCACGGAGGATGCAGTGGAGGTTAAGGATAATCTAGGCATGGCCCAATATCTAAACAAACACTTTGCCTCAGTCTTTAATGAGGAGCTTAGGGATAAGAGTAGGACGACAAATGGGAAGGAGGATATGAAGGTAGATATTACCACATCCGAGGTAGAAGCCAAACTTGAATAGCTTAATGTGACTAAATCAGGGGGCCCAGATAATCTTCATTCAAGAATATTAAAGGAAATGGCACATGAAATTGCAAGCCCATTAGCAAAAATTTGTAATGAATCTGTAAACTCAGGGGTTGTACCGTATGACTGGAGAATTGCTAACATAGTTCCTATTTTTAAGAAAGGGGGGAAATAACTGATCCGGGTAAGTACAGGCCTGTTAGTTTGACATCTGTAGTATGCAAGGTCTTGGAAAAAATTTTGAAGGAGAAAGTAGTTAAGGACATTGAGGTCAATGGTAATTGGGACCAAATACAACATGGTTTTACAAAAGGTAGATCGTGTCAAACCAACCTGATTTCCTTCTTTGAGAAGGTAACAGATTTTTTTAGACAAAGGAAATGCAGTGGATCTAATAATTTACCTCGATTTCAGTAAGGCATTTGATATGATTCCACATGGGGAATTATTAGCTAAACTGGAAAAGATGGGGATCGATATGAAAAGGTGGATAAGGAACTGGTTAAAGGGGAGACTACAACGGGTCACACTGAAAGGTGAACCGTCAGGCTGGAGGGAGGTTACTAGTGGAGTTCCTCAGGGATCGGTTTTGGGACCAATCTTATTTAATCTTTTTATTACTGACCTTGGCACAAAAAGTGCCAATAATAAAGTTTGCGGATGACACAAAGCTGGGAGGTATTGCCAATACAGAGAAAGACCTAAAGTTTGCTGCTGTTGCATAATCTCATGGCTATACTCAGCAGCTACTATTACAAACCCCACTACTTGTGGTCCATAGTTGCCAAGTAGTGACCCCCACCTTTAGGGTTTAACCTGAATCAATTTGGCAAGTCCTTGGAAATTCAGATTAGAGGAAGTAAGACACACAAAGTTAATGGGATAGAACTTGGTTACTACTAAAAGGAAAACTGAAATGGTTTTTTTATTTGTCAAGGCCCAAGTCAGTAGTTACAAGTGTCTTGCACAACTGCTGATGTAATAAGTAGCAAAGGAACCTGCTCTCCAATGCACTGCTTTACTAATTATCCAATTTTGAGATATAGTTGCTGGGAAAGCAAATACCAGGTTTCATCAGGTAAGCAAAGGAAAAAGCAATTTTTAAATGCTGGTAATGTCAGCAGAGAAACCAAGGATTGAATAAACCACAGATTAACCTTGCTTTTCCTCCTAGAGATGACCCTGACTACTCTGAGGCACACTGGGAGGAGGGCAAGAACAGAGGAATCTTGCACCTTTGCTGTTCTTGCTCATGGAATAAAGACCACAGTAGCTCTAATAGGCACCCATCTCAGCACCTTTCATGAGCACTAAATTCATCTAATTTCTAGTCACCGTTAGGTATTTTGTGCTGAGGGCAGTTTCCTCTCCAGCCTCTAGTGTGGAGTTACATCATCTACATATCAAGGAGACAGTTTGTGATGGCTGCTGCCAGCAGCAGGAGACATGCCAATTCTGCAGTGCTGGGCGAGGCTGGCCAAGGCTGCTGGCCTCTGTTCCATCATTCCCAGAGCCATTTGCTGCATATTGTAGGGAGGGCTCTCAAACAGAGCTGTATGACTAATACCAGAAAGATGCTGAAGGGAGCAGCAGCAAAGCATCTGGATATAGAGCTGACTGAAAAAGAGACAGATGAAAACACCTCTTGGTAGATTTAATGGCAGCTCTTAGAGAGCTTTAGTAAAGGGGGACTGTTTTTAAAACACAAGAAAACATCTTTCCACCAGAGATGATCCGGGTCCATTCCTTATGTTGTACTGTAAAGGATGATAGTCATTCTCTAATCCTCATTGTTCCTTCCAGTTCTCTCAACCTCCAGATATGCCCACATGTCCTGGTCTCATTATTCCCTTTAGCATCTTCATCTGCCAACACAGGAACTTGGCGAGACATGACCTCAACAACTTGTTTCCAACTCAATGGCTGAATCAGTAACAAGGGGCAGGTTGCATGAGGGGAAATGAATCAGGTCCCAGGAAGTGGTGGAGAGGTAGGTCAGGATGGACTTGCACTAGACCGCATCCTTCCTGGTAGCAGCTGCCTGAGCAACCTCAGATGCTTGGATCAGCACCTTCTATTGACTGTAGGGGCAAGCCATTCTCCGCAACCCAGCATCTCGGTTTTATTAATATCTCCCTTTCAAAATACAGAAATAAAACCCCCTAGCCAGTTCCCAGACATCATCCATCTGTCAACGAACAGGCCAACTAACCACAGCGCAGGTCTTTTCACTTATGCACATACCACTACTCTCCCTTTCTGTAATCCCTAATCCAGGTTCTCATTCATTTTTGCATCCCCAATTGTGGGGGAGCCCAGAAGTTGCTCTAAAGACTGAAGTCTTAGTTTTATGACCAAACAGTTTTTAGGACACACCACCTCCATTCAATCCAACAGCTCTAACTGCTAAAAAGCTCATGAAAGAGCCTCTCTGTTTTACCTCACCACCTCTCTTCTCCAATATCAGAGGCAAGGAGGAGCTACTACTCTCAAACTGCTAATAATTACAGAGCAAGGTTTTCAAAGATGGAAGTTCAGGTGAACAATTTTGGTGGAAAGGGGGTTCAGAGTTCCTTAGTGATGTTCTCACCAGCATCTAGGTCCTATGCTCCATTTCTCTGATAGCCAGCTTCTTTAAAAAAAAAGAAAAACAAAAAAAAAACATGCAAGACCTATACACAGGCAAGGGACAAAAACCTACTCAATTCTATACAGATAACCATTGGGTTATATACCTTTGTCCATCTCCCTCTTCCACTCAGAGCAAAATTGTTCCCTATAGTCTATTCTCCAGAGCTTTGTCTACTCTAGTTTTAAATGTCCCAACCAAAAGAAAGAGGGACAAACTGGGCATGAGGAATGTTCCCTTGGGAACATTACCCTTGGGAAGACTATTCCATAGTTTAACAGAACTCTTACTGTTAGCAAATGTTTTCTAACAGCCAGACTAAAGTCACACAGTTTTGCTCAATTTCATCCCATTTACTTCTAGTCACGTTCAGAAGAACGCAGCAATTGCCATACCAGATCAGATCAGTAGTCCATCTAGTTTAATAATGCAATACCCTATCTCCAACAGTGGCCAGCAGCAGATGCTCCATGTAGGGTACAAGAACCCTGAAGTTGGCAGTTATGGAGTATCCTGCCCATAGGGAAAATCACCCTCCACTTCCTTTAAGGCAGGGGTTCTCAAACTGGGGGTCAGGACCCCTCAGGGGGTCATGAGGTTATTACATGGGGGGGTAGCAAGCTGTCAGCCTCCACCCCAAACTGCGCTTTGCCTCCAGCATTTATAATGGTGTTAAATATATTAAAGTGTTTTTAATTTATTGGGGGGGGGGGGCTGTCGCACTCAGAGGCTTGCTACATGAAAGGGGTCGCCAGTATGAAACTTTGAGAACCACTGCTTTAAGGTCTGGTTTATGCCCCAACTCATGAAAGGTTTCTATCCCTTCCAAACTTTAAAAAAAAAAAAATTACTGTAATTCTGGATGTTCGCCGTTTCCCTATAAATATACAATCCTGTTTTGAATCCTGCTAACTTTTTGACCTGAGTGGTGTTTTATGGCAAGGAGTTCCACTGTTAACAGTGCACTGTATAAATGGATAATGTATTTCCTTTCATCAGTTTTCAACTTGCTGCCTTTCAATCTCACTTAGTGCGCCATTGCTCTTATTTTGTGAGAAACAGTGAACAGAAGGGCCCAATCTACTTTCTCTGTACCATTCATTATTTTGTATGACAACTTTTTATATCCTCTGTTATTCATCTCTTTTCTAAGGTAAACAGTCCTAGTCTTTTTAATCTCATCATAAGCAAGTTTTTTCTTGTTGCTGATCATTCTTCTCTCTGAACCTCTGCTGTTTCTGCCAGATTTTTGAAACAGGATGACTACAACTGCACACAAGCAGAGTGAAAATGTGCCATTGATTATACAAAACAACATGCTGAAAGATTTTTTTTTTTTTTTTTTTTTTTTTTAAAGTTACAACCTTAATTCTAGCATTTCCGAACTTGCGGGTTCTTGACTTTTCAAACTTAAAGTTTTGGGTTTTTTTTTAAAATGTAATGTCTTAAGTTTTTAAACAAAGAAAAAAGGCAAACACAAACTCCATTATACACAATCGTAACCACCAGCTTCCCCACACCATGTGTTAGCAGCATTTGAACCCTACACCTCCAGACCTGCAGTAGATGATTTGTGATTTGATCTATGATTTGTGCTAAAATAATATGAGCTGGCAGCAGCAGTAGGTCATTATCCTCTGTGGATCAGTCACTTGAGAAGAAAGAGTGGATTATATCTGCAGGGAGTTAAAATATAAGAATGGCTATACTTGGTCCATCTAGCCCAGTATCTTTTCTTCTGACAGTGGCTAATGCTAGATGCTTCAGAGGCAATTAACAGAACTGGGCAATTACTGAGTGATCCATCCCCTGTCATCCAGGCCCAACTTCTAGCAGTCAGAGGCCTATGGACATCCAGAGCATGGGGCTGCGTCCCGGACCATCTTGGCTAACAGCTATTGAAGAACCTATCCATTAACTTTTCTCATTCTTTTTTGAACCTAGTTATACTTTTGACCTTCCCAACAACCCCTGGCAATGAGATCCACGGACTGACTGTGTGTTGTGTGAAGAAACACTTCCTTTTGTTTAGTTCTAAACCTGATGCCTATTAATTTCATTGGACAACTCCTGCTTCCTGTGTTATACAAAGGGGTAAATAACGCTTCCTTATTCCCTTTCTCCATGCCATTAATGATTTTATAGATTTCTATCACATTCCCCCTTAGTCATCACTTTTCCAAGCTGGAGAGTCCTAGTCTTTTTAATCTCTCCTTGTACAGAAGCTGTTCCATATCCCTAATCATTTTTGTTGCCTTCCAAAAAAGATATTACCATTGGAAAAAGTACAGAGTGGCAGGGAATACAGAACTGCACACAGTGTTCAAGGTACGGCCGTACCATGGATTCATATAGTGGCATTATGCTATTTACGATCTTATTATCTATCCCTTTCCAAATGGTTCCTAACACTGTTAGTGTGCAGTGGCAGTCAAACTGATTGGATGTTTTCAGAGAACTATCCACAACTCCTAGATTCTTTCCTGAGTGGTAACAGATAATTTAAACCCTATCATTTCATATGTATAGTTAGGATGTTTTCCAATGTGCATTATTCTGTATTTATCAACATTGAATTTCATCTGTCATTTTGTCACCCAGTCTTGTGAAATCCATTTTGAACTCTCTCAGCCTGCTTTAGATTTCTCTATCTTAAGTAATTTTGAATCATCTGCAAATTTTGCCACTTCATTGTTTACCCCTTTTTCCAGATCATTTATGAATATGTTGAACAGCACTGGGCCCAGTACAGATCCTTGGGGAACCCCGCTATTTACCTCTCTCCATTCTAAAATCTGACCATTTATTCCTACCCTTTGTATTCTATCTTTTAACCAGTTACTGATCCATGAACGGACCTTCCCTCTTATATCATGACTGCTCACTTTGATTAAGAGCCTTCAGTAGGGACCCTGTCAAAGACATTCTGAAAATCTAAGTACCCTAATGCGACTGGACCACATTTGCCCATGTTTGTTGAACACCCTCAAAGTATTCTAATAGACTGGCAAGGCATGATTTCGATTTAGAAAAGCCATGTTGGCTCTTCCCCAACATATCAAGTTCAGCTGTGTGTCTGATAATTCTGTTCCTTACTACAGTTCCAAGCAACTTATCTGGTACTGAAGTTAGGCTTTCCAGCCTGTAATTGCTAGAATCACCATTGGACCCTTTTTAAAAAATTGTCATTACATTAGCTATCCTCCAGTCATCTGGTACAGAGGCTTATTTAAGTGATAGATTACATACCACAGTTAGTAGTTCTACAGTTTTGTGTTTCAGTTCATTCAGAACTCTTGGGTGAGTACCATCTAGCCCTGGTGACCTATTACTGTTTTATTTATCAATTTGTTCCAAAACCTCCTCTATTGACACCTCAATCTAGGACAGTTCCTCAGATCTGTCACCTAAATTGTATGGCTCCAATGTAGGAATCTCCCTCACATCCTCTGCAGTGAAGACCGATGCAAAGAATTCATTTAGCTTCTCTGCAACTGTCTTGTCTTCCTTGAGTGCTCCTTTAGCACCTCTATCATTCAGTGGTCCCACTGATTGTTTGGCAGGCTTCCTGCTTCTGACATACTTTAAAAAAAAAAAAAAAAAAAAAAAAAAAAGTGTCTTTTGGTAGCTACTCTTCAGATTCTTGGTTGGCTTGCCTAATTATATTTTTACACTTGATTTGCCAGAGTTTATGCTCATTTCCATTTTCCTCAGTAGGTTTTTACTTCCAATTTTTAAAGAACGCCTTTTTGCCCTGACTCTTTTACTCTGTTGTTTAGTCATGGTGGCCTTATTTTGACCCTCTTTGCTTTTTTAGTTATTATTTTGGGGCATACATTTAATTTGAGCCTAGAGCCTTATGTTGTTTTTAAAAAGTTTCCATGCAACTTGCAGGCATTTCACTCTTGTGACTGTTCCTTTTAATTTCCATTTAACTACCTTCCTCATTTTTGTGTAGTTCCCCTATTTGAAGTTAAATGCTACTTTGGTGGCCTTCTCTGGTATTTTCTCCCCCACAAGTATGTTAAATTTAATTACATTATGGTCGCAATTATTGAGCAGTTCAGCCACTCAGGACTAAATCAAGAATTGCTTCCCCCTCATGGGTTCCAGGACTAGCTGCTTCAAGAAGCAGTCATTAACGGTGTCCAGAAATTTTCTCTCTACATGCATTGTGAGGTGACATGTACCCAGTCAATATGATGATAGTTGAAATCCCCATTACTGAGTTTTCTGTTTTTGTAACCTCTCTAGTCTCCCTGAGCATCTCACAATTACCATCACCATCTTGGTCAGTAGTATATGCCTACTGCTATACTCTTTATTATTAAAGCATAGAATTTCTATCCATAGAGATTCTGTGGTATAATTTGGTTCATTTAAGATTTTTATTATATTTGACTATGCTTTCTTTCACATATAGTCCTACTCCCCCACCTGCATAACCTATTCTGTCATTCCTATACATTTTATACCCCGGTATTACCATGTCCATTGATTATCACCGTTCCACCAAGTTTCTGTGATGCTTATCATATCAATATCCTCATTTAACACCAGGCACTCAAGTTCACCTATCCTAGTATTTGGACTTCTGGCAGTTGTATACAAGCACTTATAAAATTTGTTTATATTTTGTTGTCTGCTTTCATGTGATCTAATTGAGTAGGACTCTCATTTGTCTGTTTCTCTTCAGCTCCTACCTGTACACTTTATCAACTTCTCTCCTCTCCTCTTTACTAGGACATAGAGTTGTCCCATTTTACAGATAGTGTAGCCAAGCACACAGCACTAGCAGATTCTTTCTGAGAGGCAGTGTGATAAAATGAATGAGCTTGGATTTGCCATATTAAATATGTGGATTCCATTCCCAGCTGCCAGAGTGACCTTCTGTAGCTTCTCAGTGGAGTATGATGCCTTGTTCAATAATAGTTCTGTGCCCTTCACAACCCTGTACACAAGTTAGTATAAGAGATGAGCACAGAACACATTTCTACTGGATCTATTCCAGCTTTCCTTCCCCTAAGCCAAACGGGTATTTTGATGGGGATGGGTAGACAGTGGCGGAAGCAACAGTGGAAGATGACAGATTCATTTTGCCTGTGTCCCATCTGGAGATTTGGTACTGTATATAGGTGCAATCACAGGGGGGAAAAAGCCTGCAAGGCAGGGGGAAGAGATGACTAGGAGGGAGAATGTGGTTCAAGAAAAGACAAAAATAAGGAGAGAGGAAGGCTAGCCCGAAGCAAATTTCTCTTCCCACCCTTCCAGCACATTTTATATCACTCCTTTAAACAAATATAAATGTTACTTATGGTATTTTGCATCACCAAGGAGAAAATAAAGTAAAAATGTTGAAACGCTGGGGCACATCCTCTCTGTCCATCCTTCCCAGCAGCTGTGCCTATGGTTCTGTGTAGTTGCCTTAGCCCAGCACAGGGACAGTAGCGAAGCATGCTCGATGCAGACAGAATCTTCTGAAATTTTAGCAGTAAGACTCTCATAAATGCTGTAGAGTACATCAACTACTTTAAACTGCCAAATCTGAACAGACTTCATGGGGAAAATACAAAACACCTATTTGACCACAGGACCATCTCCTTGACAAATGTCACATTCCTCATACAAATCTCAGAGCATTAGAAATCTTAAAGGTTGAAAAGATTTTGATAATGGGAACTGCTAGACAACTTTACGTAAGTGTCACTATTGCTCCTCTTGTAATAGTGGCATTGTATTTTCAATATTATTTTACATCCCGTTCCTTATACATCTAACATCTTGTTTTCCTTTTGATCACTACTGAAGAGATATTCACTGATTGTCCACAGCACCACCAACCACCTTTTCCCAAACCATTATAGATAATTCAGAACCCACTAAGGTGTAGTAGTAGTTCAAATTATTTTGATGTGCAGTACTTCGCATTTGTCAACACTGAATTTCATTTTGTTTTTGTTTTTTTAAGTCCTGTCTTCAGTTTTGACTAACCTAAATAACTATGCATTGTTGAAATTTTACTTCCTGACCGCTCACCACTTCTTCCAGATACCTTTTCATTTAGGTGTTTACACTCATCATATAACTCAGTCATCTTTTAACTAAGCTACAGATATTCAACTATTTTAATCGCAATATAAATCAATCCTTCCAACCCCATGACCACTCATATTACTCTTCTCTGAAATTTCCTTTCAGTTTGTTTGCTTGCTTGACTATCTGGGCTGAGTTCAGAACCCAACCTGCAGAGAGATATTGATGGGTTACCCTCACAGCTTCCCCTAAACATAAGTAATCAACTTACAAATGCACACAAAATTAAATGAAGTCAATTCTCTTTCACTCAGCAATCCTGGAGGTAGTTAACCTTGTATTAGTTCACTATTGTCTGTTGGAGAGAAACCCCTCATACAGTAAGGCTGGGTTGCCAAAACATGACCCCATGGCTCTAAAACAGACTTGCTCCCCTCATTCTGCAGAGGGAGAACAAAGCTTATCCAACTGCAAGCCAACAATTTCTATTTGATGATCAAGTACCCAAAAGCAATGCATTTATACGAAATATTAATTTAGATTAGGTGTACTGATCCTGGCATATGTGCACTTCATTGTCATGAAGTTTAGCCACCCCTGTATTACAATCTCCTTGTCAGATCCCCTCCCCAGCCCACACTCCAACCTTCACTTCATCCTCACCCAAGTTTCCATGCTCAATGGTCAGTACCACTTCATCCATCACCAAGGCCCGAAAGTCTAGTTCCTCTTCACAGCACTTGGCCTTGAGCGCCCTCAGGATCTCCTGTTGAGGGTAGTCTTCCCTGATACGACGATCTGTTAAGAACCACAGCCTGGGAGCAACTGAGCTGCACATCTTGTTTTACTAGTCTTGCAACCTCCGGGATCTCCTTTTAATGGAACTCTAAGTAAGGGAGAAGATAAGAAATCAGACTACAAAGGTTTCTGTCCACATGCTTCCCACCATCCCTCAGATCTCTTCCCTGTACACACAGCTCTGTCCTTGGTTTAGAGGGGAGAAAAAAAATGTATCTATATAGCATTTCCTATCCAAGGATCTCAAGGAAGCAATCAATGTCTTATAAATATTAATTAAGCTTCACATCTCCCTTATGCGGATATTCAATATTATCCCAATTTATTGATGGAAAAACTGAAGCATACAGAGATGCAGTAACGTGCTTAAGACAATACACTGAGCCTATGGCAGAATCAGGACTCAGGTCTGAGTCCCAGTTCTGTTCCTTAGTCACAAGGCCATCCTTCCTCACACACAGAAAATATCAGTGGATTCCAACCCACTCCCACAAGTGGTGCAAAGTACTGAATTTGAACACTGTTGGTAGAGATGATCCCACTAAGTGACTAGTGAGGCCATATGGATTTGCATTGCTGTTGCTCCCCATGCTTTGGCTATATAGAGGACATCAGTCTCTAGTGACGTTTTACCATCTGCTAACATCATTAAAAACCGTAAAGCAATCAAGGCAGACTGATATGCAGACTGAAAAATCCACTCCATTGGTGTGTAAGAAACCTTCCTTGATGAATTTGAGGAAGCATGAGGTAAGCAAAAGAATACAAGAAAACTTAAGACTTTCATTTGTTTAAATATGAAGTTTCCTATTCTCCTGGTTGCGAAAAAAAGGAAAAGAAAAGAAAACTCTTCTGAATACGACCTGAAACAGGTACTATCTACTGAAGGACTTGTCTATGCTGAGATTTTCCCTGGAAACAGCCATCAGTGGCCAGTAACTGGTAGACACTCAAAGTATAGACAGGCAAAGCTGCTACTCAAGGCTTTCCCAAGCAGCAGCAGGATGAAATTAAAACTGGCCATTTTCACCTGGTATTTGGAACCCAGTGGACAGCAAGGAAACTGTCAAGAACCATATCAACATCACAATACTGTTATTGCTTTGGAAACCTAGGAGCAGCAGCAGGGCCAAGGACCAGAGCTCTTCATGCAGGAGGAAGGACAAAACCAACTGCTGGGGGAGGGCAAGTAAGGGAGCAGACCTGCCTCCTGTGGCAGACAAGAAGGTCTTGCAGAAGAAGTGTGAGAGGGAGCACCTTCTCCTCCCAGCTGTGAAAGGGTGTGTGGAGTGGAGAGGGCAGGATTCAAGTTTTATACCCCCAGTACACAGAAGTTACAATACAAAAGTCCCAAAGCAGTGTCCACAGCACCCCAGTCACAATAATTTCTCCTTCCAAGCACCAAAAGTGGCAAGGGGCAGGGGAAGTCTGGGCTTATGCCTGGGCCTCACTGGCTGACAATTCCCCAGCCCTGCCTTACTTCATCTTTCATATTAGCCTCTGGGAAGTAGGTTAAGGTTTCCTTCTATGGCTAGCAGGTTACTGAAGCTCTGCTGGCAACATACTTAAATAAGCACTGGAAGAGGATATATAGTTCAGAAACAGCAGAACATAAGAACAAAGGAAAAGCCAAGTTCAGGAGGTTTCTAGTCAATTTATCCTCCTTTCTACTCCCTACAAACATCTTCTTACTATCAATAGACAGAAACAGACCACTTACTGTCTCTCCCCTCAAAAGCATGCTATGCCCATTAGAAAGGCAGACCCACCTCATTTTAAATCCAGCCATAGAGCATTAAGTGTGTAAAGAAAACAGACAGATGTTTTGATTTTTAAGACCACGTCAATCAGAAGCCATTACAGATCTGCAGCATGTGTTTCAAGGGACTTGTCTACACAGGGAAGTTAGTGCACACTAAGCTAGGGTGTGAATTTAAAGTGCACTTGTTACTCCCACACTAATTCCCGATGTAGATACACTTACTGCACACTAACAGTGCTCCCAGGCAGTTTAGCTTAGTACACTTCCAAGGTGCATTAAGCTAACATGCACAAAGGCACCCCGTGCAGTGAGAGTGTCCGTGTAGTAAGTTAGTACAGAGTATCTAACATGCACCAGCTACTTCACTCTTTTTCCCTACATAGACAAGCCCTAGGTCTCATTCCCTGGCCCCAATATCAAAACCAGTGTCAAGTACTCTCACCTGTACTTGTTTTCTACTCCTTCTTGCCACTAATGTGCCCCTCAGTTCTTCTGCCAAGAGGAATCTCTTCCCTGCACTTCCCCTTTCTCAAATCTCTTCTTCCCAACATAACACCCCTTCCATCCTTGAAAGCTGCACTCAGCCATCTCCTTCCTGAATATTTCAGCCAGAAAGCAATTCACCAGCAGAGATAGGAAAAAACAAAAAAAAACAAAACTTACAAATCCTAGCTCCCAGTCCTCTGCTCTGCTAGCACTATACCACATGATCACCACCTCTTTCACATCCTAAGTAGGCCATGCTGGGGTGTAAAGACATCTTATCCCCACTACTTTAGTATTTCTGATCAAAGTCTGGACAATTCAGCTTCAAGCTCTCATTAGAACTCTTCAGTCAGTCAAAATTACTTATTAGGGACACATTGAAAATATTACAATTTGTTCTGGTAACGCCAGCATCTCAAGGGTCCTGCCCACATTCTCAAGAATATTCTGAGGAAAATGTGCCTGTCAGAGCTTGTCTACACTTAAAAGGCTGCAGCATCTCCGATGCAGCTGTGCTGCACCAATGCAGCTTCACTGCTGTAGTGATTCAGTGAAGAAGCTACCTACACCAATGGGAAGGCTTCTCCCATCAGCGTAGGAAATCCACCTCACAGAGAGGCAGCAACTATGTCAAGGGGAGAAGCCTTCTCATCAATATAGCATTGTCCACACCAGGAACTAGGTCACTATAACTGCATATAACTGAAAAGTCCACTCCTCTGAGGAATGCAATAAGACTGACATAAGTTACTAGTGTAGACCAAGCCTCAGACAGCTAAACGCAGCATCAGCTTTTAAGTATGATATGCTTTCAAGAACTCCTCCCCGGAAACTAACCCCACCCACCTGGATCTAACAGACACACAGCCTGAGACAATGCTGGGTGTGTGTTAAACATTTTCTGCAGTGTCTATGGGAGTACCAAATCCAAAATATGCATGCGTGAGGGAGAAGGAAAAACAGGAAATATTTAAATATCTTCAGAGATCAGAAGTGGTTGAAAAGCCTTTGCACTGAAAGCCACAATGGCCAAACTGGGAACAATCTCTCAGCAGGTGCTCAACCCACTTACCTGATCAAAAGTGACAACAAAAAACCCATCAAGGACAACAGCTAACTGAATGTCAGACTATCCCTGCAATCACAGATTGCATCTGCTTCAGAGATTAAATCAATCAGTCACAAAACCTCCAGTGATTTGATTATGGATGGAATCAAAGTGCCATCTCAACTTTTAGCTCTAATACTGCTGATGCTAGGTTTCACTCTAGCATCTCCACACCAGCTCCTTTTCCCTTCGTTTGCAGTCTTCCTCAGGGTACATCTCTACATGGGAATAAAAGACCTGAGGCTGTGTCGCAGGCGTTTAATTGCTGTGTAAACATACCCTGGTTGTCATCTTGTTCCCTGCAACAGTCTAGTGGAACACACCTATACTGCCTCAAATCATATAAGGTTTTATTCACTAAGCATGAAGGGAGATCAGACTGGCTGTCTTTAGAGTCCTAGAAACCTGAAGTCCTCTGTTTACACTCAGAAGTGGTACAGCAAAAGCTTCCTATCCCCACCAACACACCCTTGCCCTGTACATAAGGAACTACTTCCAGGAGCGAGAGGGGAGTTCAGTCTCCATGGACCACTCATTCCTGGTCTCCAGACTAGCGACAGCCAACAAAAGGGACAATTGTGGTATTGTATTTTTTGTTTTTGATGTGAAGAGTTTTCCTTTAGAAGATGAGAATCCAACAATTCATTTTATATTGTGCAAACTGAATAACTGTCAAGATAGTAACTCCTTTAGGTATTACTGACAAATGGCTGAATTAGAATCAATCATCTAGTGTAGAAGTAAAATTGTTCCATAACCCTTTTCCTCAAAGTCGCCACTGTTACAAGAGCTGCTGCATTTAAAAAACAAAAAACAAAAAAAAAACAAAAACAAAACCACACACACAATTTCTTCCCTGCAGGAATGCTGAATGAAATTCCAGATGTTTCACAACATTAGGACTCCATGTCATTTAGCCTCAATTGTCTGGCTTGTGATCTGTGGTTGTGGTAGAGTCCTACTGTCTACAGAATGCTCTGGGGCACAAGATATTGGAGAAGATCTCTCACATTAACTTGTTTCTAGTCTTTGGGTTAGATCCTGGTCTCAGTTACATCACAATGTATCCAAAGCAACTCCAGAGTTAATAACTGGGGAGCAGAATAATAGATCTCCAGGTCTGTTTGATCCCTGCCAGCTCGGATTTGAGGGCTATCACGGTAATCAATAATGGGGGAAAAAAACTGATCATCCCAAGGAGAAGGTGGTGATCAGGAAAAAAAATCCCCACCCACCACCCTTTACTATGTACAGCATTGCATGCTCTTGTTTATGATTTGTAACAAAAGCACCTATGCTCTCTTTGGCACATTATTGGGAGAGGAAGGGTATTTTACTTTCCACAAAATCATCATGAATTAGCTGATGCTGGACTACACTTTAAACAGAACAAGTGCCTCTTTCATGATAGCAATTTCTGCAACCCTATTTTGGAGGCCACACCTTAAGACAGTGGGATCAATAGCTACAAGACTAGCAAAGGACCTTTGAGAGATTGTTATAAATAGAGGTAAGGAAGATGGCTAGCCCATGGTTCATCAGAATTATTATTGCAATGTCACAGATGAGATGGATGGTATTTTGCTAACTGTCCCACCCTATCATACATTGGTAGGAAAGACTCTGGCTGAATTTCACAGTTATTGTGCAAGGGGAGCGAAGTGGTAATTGACCACATTATGGAACCAGAACTGCTCTTTATGTCATGCTGAAAGAAGAACACTATCAAAAACAATTTTAAATTGAAGTACAAAACTCAGCTAATTCTACCTTCTGTGCACAGTTACCAAGGCAATCAGCACCTAAGAAAAAACTTACAGAAATAGTTATGCATCAAGAGTATATCCAATAGGAAAGATATTCACAGATAAGGACTTATTAAAAAGAAAGCTTTTGACCATTTATTATATTACTTTAAAATAAAAAACAAAACAAATGCTACCCTCTCTCCTGTCACTACAGCTAAACAGGGATGCCCAGGGACAACCACAAGTAGTAGAGTCCCTTTATTACAGAAATAAGAATTAGTTGCAGTTTTTATAAGATCGTGTACAAACATGACTGCTTCAAGGTCTTTAGAAAAGACTACAAAAACAATGGAATAAGAAAGAAAAGAAAGAAAGGCAGGCAGGCAGGCCATGGTATCCTGAATAGCAGCAGTGCAATCTGTCCATCACTCCTGCATGTCATCTGCCTTCCCCATATATACATTATACAATTTAAAATCACTGCAGGCAGGTGAATCCAAAGCACACCTCTTTGAAAGCATATGCACTGTACTCACACACCCCTCTTCCTCATCCCCCTTGGATTTTTGTAGAGATCACTGCAGTCAATGGAGGAAGGAATATATTAAGCATACTGATAAACAGACTGCAGAAGGGCACAAAATAAAATCATCTTCCTTCTTCACCCCCTTCCCCCAATTCCTTCCCCGTATGCCCACTCCTGCAGATAGGCAAATACTCAATTGGATCCTCTGACTGAATCCCATACTACTTTTATCTGTTCAATCTCTTCCCTTCAACTGAGTAATCTTAAAGATACCAGCAGCCCTTCTCCACAATCCCCCTCAAGACACACACATCCCCGCCCCCTTTCTTTCCTCATCTCTCCAGGCTTGTAAGTAGATGATAACATTCTTCACCCATACACCCCAGTTTCTGATCGCCAATGAGGAATCTATTCCCTTGCCTCCCTGCCTTACAAAGCTGATACTGGTCAACATTAACGCCCCCCAACACTTGACCTGTAAACATCTCCTTTCTCTCATAGCTGTCACAGCTATTACACTCCTCTTTAGTATGCGCATAATGTATAAATTCCCCATTGCTTTTTGAGACCAGCATGCCTCTGTCCTTACCACCACCACCACCCTGCAGAGTGGGTGTGTGATATAAACCCCCCTTTCCTGATCCATGTACATAGCCACTTCTCTCAGATCCCTTCCCCCACCCTGCTCTCAATCTCTGTGCATGCCTCTCTCCTAGCAGTGGGGGAGGGGAAAAAAGCATTGAATGAATGAATGTGGTATGACTTACCAGAGGTTTGGTGAGTAGGGGGTAGGAGATGAAGGGTTGTCAAAGATGGGTGCTTCTTTCAGTACCCCCAGTAACTGGTGCTTCAGTCCTGGCTCTCTCAGTGAAGGCTTGCTGGTACCCTTCTTTCCTTGGTGCCCCCTGAGAAGAGGGTGCTAATGAAGTCCTCGCAGGGCCTCTCTGATCTGCACTCCAAGGGAGGGAGCAGTGTCCTGCTGGAGCCCCCAAAGCCAGGAAAGGAGCGATGAGGATTATGTTCTCCTGGTACTACAATGGGTGATGCCTGGCTTGTGCCCCCAGGGACCAAGGTATGTTGGGGAAGGGGGTGGGGGATATTAA
Source organism: Chelonia mydas (assembly GCF_015237465.2). Classification (NCBI taxonomy): domain Eukaryota; kingdom Metazoa; phylum Chordata; order Testudines; family Cheloniidae; genus Chelonia; species Chelonia mydas. Next base: position 215,103,083 of record NC_057849.1, read on the forward strand.
AAGTGATTCCCAGCTCCTCCCCCCCTCGGGGGAGAGGAGGGTGGGGAAGAGAAGTGAAGATATTGATGTAGAGCTGTGGCAGCCTGCGCAAAAAAATAGATTCAATCCAATAAGCCCCTCGCGTCTCTGCTTCCTCAGAACTGAACCCCTAACTGTCTGAGTCTGGAATCACCAACACCTATGGAAAGAAAGACATATTAGACACAAAAAACCCAACCTATTAAACAGGAAATGAGATTGCAACCTGGAGAAAAGAGAATGAGAGACGCAAGACACTAAGAAAAAGCTGAGCAAAAATCAGATGGATATAATTTTGGGGGGAATGACTTTAAGTAAAACAAAATAATTTACATAAAATATATGAAATTAGAAGTCTTAAAAGGAAACAAATGAGGTTCCACTTGGGCAATTGTGTGTTTAACACAGATAAATCAATATATATATCTTAATACAGGCAGAAAATTCTATGCTTTAAAAGAATAAAATTTTATTCTACACACTTTAAATATCACATTTTGAACCCAATCAAGACAAAAATTAGATTAACAGAACCATGTTTAAGGTCAGAAGCATGCTCATGTGAATGAAATCACAGCCTCCTAAAGCCCAGTGGTTTCTAAACAGAAGCAAATAACCAAAAGATAAAATTCATTTCTAAAAAGTGTTTGCTTATATGATGCAATACATTTAATTATTATAAAATTAAATGCTTGTACAGCCCTTTCATCGTCCTTGGCACTATATATCGTAAGTGCCTGATCGTAGAAGTTCACACTACACAATTATCCTTTTAAAAATCAAAAAGGCAACAAAAGAGAAAAAGAAACCCAGTTAAAAGGGTTTTGTTAGAAGTATGTGATACAATGCAAACATACTGAAAGCATACAAAAAACACCCCCATATTTGCACACCTTTATGTACAAAAAGGTTTTAATATCTGTTTACACGTTGATGCATGTGAATATACACAGACGCCTGCAAGCACGAGTGCGTAAATGCAGATATTAAAGTACACAAATAAATACCACACAGATACAGAATTATCACAGCAGACGTGAGTCTGAGGTGGAGGACACAGCACGATTTCAAATTCAAGCCAGAAGAAACGTGGTTTTTTAAAGACACAAACCTGGCCGCTGCTTCTGTCCTCCCGGGCAGGATTGTGTGTGATGGTTGGAAAGTTGGGGATGGAGAATTTAAAATTCTCCCCTTCTCCGCCAGGGACAGTGTAAAATACACATATGGGACCCAACTAAACCAGTGGAAACCAGGGGGGAAATGGAGAGAGAAGAGGGATAATCCCGAGAAAACTGGCCACTAATTAACCCACCCACCGAGAAAGAGGCTCCCGGCCATGCCCCCAGTAATAGCTATCCACAGCAGCCCCCCCTCCCCCCAAATTATTCATGCTACTTAGGGCAGCTAATCAACCCGCCCAAACGTCCCCCATCTGGTCCGCAGTTGAGCTCCCCGCCACACACGCCCCTGGCCTTCACACCCGCTACAACCAGGCTGGAAAGAACAACCGCCCCCCAAGGTCCCCAGCGGCCCAGCCCGCCCTCCAGGCTAGGGGCGCGGCGCGGGGGCCGGGCTGCTGGAGGGGGCCCCGTGGAGACTCGCCCCCCCGAGAGCAGGAGTCGCACGGCGACGCTGGGTGAGGGGGTGACGGTCGCCCCTTCCCTCGGCCCCCTCCGCTGTCTCCCGCCCCCTCTGACGGGGAGAGGCGGCAGCCCGGACTCGGCTGTTCCCTGCTGCGCCCTCCTCCCCCCGCTGCTCCTGCTGCGGATGCTCCACTCGCAGAGCCGCCGCCGCCGCCTCCTGCGCTGGCTGGGGCCCGACTGAGCCGGCCCAGCGGGAGCGCGCGAGGCCCCGAACGCTAACATACGAGAGGGGTGGCCGCTGGGCGAGCACGCGCACTGGGCAGAATCCCCCCTCGGCGCCGCAGCGGCTCGCGGCTGCCTCAGGTTGCGCGAGAGGCGCCGAGGCATCCGCCCTCGTCCTCCAGCCCGCGCTGCCTCAAGCAGCCCACGCGCCACAGCGCGCCGGGGCAACAGAGCCCGGGGCGGGAATAACCGTCACTCTGCGCCGTGCCCACTCCGGCCCCGCCCCTCTCACCAGCCTCCAACCCGGAGTAGCCCCAGGTTATTCCTGGTCACCCTCCTTGCCTGTCACAGGCCTGTTCTGAGGGTGAGGCCCCAGGCTAAGTGCGTGTGACATGCCACCCTGCACGCCCTGCGCATGTGGGACACGCCTGACCCAACTCAGCCGAGACACGTGTGACCCTCTTGCCCCCCTGTGACACACTCATCCCACTGCCCTGAGTGTTGGGCACTCCCAGCCCACCACCCTGCATGGCCAACACAAGTGTGAGACACCCATCCTGCTGCCCTGACATATGACACACGCAGTCACCTCTACCCGTACATGAGCGACACACCCGCTACGCCTGCCATCACCTACCCACCATGTTTCACACAGACTGACATGAGCGTGACACACAGACACCACCCCACTTCCCCCATGTGCCTGACACAGTAATACTGTTGGCAATAAATGGTTCTTCTGACACACCCAACACAGTAGCCAACCCCTTGCCCACCAATATGTGTGACACACCTCTCATGCTTCCCCTCATACCCACACTTGTGATACACCTAATTGTCTACCCTCTATGCACTACACGTACAACACACCTAACATACTGACTGTCCTGACCCATATCCCCAAACGTGAACACACTAGACATCCTTTGCCATCACGACACACCTAACGCATCATCTGTTGTCCCCATGCACTCCGACTCGCACCAACCTATACTCCCAACATGCTGTCCCAGGCCCATCCATACAAATGTAACATTCCTCCCTTATACCTTTTATCCCATGTGTGATGCATCCAATACACGAATGCTACCCTTCATTCCCTCACATGTGTGACATGCCCAAAACATTAGCTGTCCTATGCTCCCCCACATCTGAAACATCCAATACACTGCACAGCATCACAATGAGTATATGATACACTTAACTGGCCACTCGTGTCTAACATCTAACACACTATCAAAACCATGACACACACACCCATCATGCGACCCCACATTCCCACAGAGATAACATTCCTACCAATCTACCTCTGGACACACTTACATGTGACACATCCAGATGGCTGACCTTCATCACCACACATCTGATATGCCCAACTTACCGCCCTTTGCTCTCATGTGTGACATTCCCAACCCACCAGCCTGCATGTGTAATACTCTCAACCTGTGCCTTCTGAGGTATGCCCAATCACTGCCTGGCTCCACCAAAGATGTGACACACATAACCTGCCATCTCTAGCATTCACAAATGTGACATACCTGTCTCAATGCCTTGTCCCCAATGTGTGATACGCCCAAACAGCCACACTGCCATGCATGTAACACGCCCATCCTGCTTCTCTTCACCTCCCAGGCACGTGATAGACCCATCTCAACCAAGTGCCCTGCTCTTCCACGTGAATGACTGATGCCGTCTATGTCCCCATGGATGAAAAACCCATTCCAATTACCATCAGCATACATGACACACCCAGAGCCATTCCAGCTGTGAATACTGCAGCCGCAGGGATCACCTGGATATGGGTGTGTCATGCATATTCCATACAAAAGACCCCATGTACTCTGTGGCACGATGGGCCCATTTTCTGCAGCATCAACCCCCAAATTATCTGGCAGAAACCCCAAAACTCTACTGCAATGCAAATTTATTTTACTACCATGTAATACCCTTTATTCCTAGCCCCTCCCCTTCTACCCTGCCTCCCCCAGCCAGATGTACAGCTCACAGTTAAAAATACTCACTGATGTAAACACTGTTGATTATTTTCAACAGTGACTTTTTTGAAGATGTTTGTTTTCTGGGCTCTCCAAAGCAACCTGGTGTGCCCAGGCCTCAGTTCCCAGACTGTTGTCCAAGCAGTCTGGCTCAGAACCTCCTTCCAAATGTGCGCCATAGAAGAGGGGAGCTCAGTTGACTTCAGTGGTCTATGTCCTTAATTGCCCAGGCCTCATCTGAAGCACTGTTCTCCAGACAGCCCAGGTTGGCTGCCTACACTTCCAGTTTCCCCTATTCCATGGCTGCAAATTGGATGCCAGTTCCGTCTCCATGGCATCCTGCTGCCTTGCTCCATTTAGCAGTACAGGAAAGATGTACTATATAATCCATTTAATTCACTGCTGTGGGGAAAGCTGAAGAGCAAGAGAAAGCTGCAGGCAAGTCCCAGCAGGGTAGGGACACAAACAACAACAAAACCAAAAATGCTGGGCACCTGGCTGCAACAAAATGGCAAATTATGCGACAAAATTGCTGAATTCTGTAGCATCTTGGGAAAACAGAGTTAATGATTGCACTGAATCACTGTTCAAAGCATGCAAGAATGCCCCAGATGTCACCCCAGCACTTTTTTGGGGAGCTGGAATAGCATTCATGCTTCTGATAAATTTTAAGTAAACTAATGATTATTGGTTATTTATTTCCCTCTGTATTTTGCAGTATGGGTGGCCAGCACCTCTGTAGTGAAATTTTGCTTTCCGGCACTTCTCTTTTTAGGAATTGAACTCTGCACTGAGTTCACATGTCTCAGAGCTATCATTTCAGGCTGTCTGCAGTTTAAGGGCGTGTCAACACAGGGAAAAATAATTATAGCACTCTAGTTATACTGGTTATAGAGTAGAACTTCAGAGTTACGAACACATCAGGAATGGAGGTTGTTTGTAACTCTGAAATGTTCGTAACTCTGAACAAAATGTTATGGCTGTTCTTTCAAAAGTTTACAGCTGAAAATTGACTTAATACAACTTTGAAACTTTACTATGTACAAGAAAAATGCTGCTTTTAACTATCGTAATTTAAATGAAACAAGCACAGAAACAGTTTCCTTACCTTGTTAAATCTTTATTTTAAACTCTCCCTTCATTTTTTAAATAGTTTACGTTTAACATAGTACTGTACTGTATTTCCTTTTTTTTTTTTGGTCTTTGCTGCTCTCTGATTGTGTACTTCCGGTTCCAAATGAGGTGTGTGGTTGACTGGTCAGTTTGTAACTCTGGTGTTTGTATCTCTGAGGTTCTACTGTATTGGCAGTAGTATAAATTATACTGGTAAATTTCTCCATGTAGACAAGCCCTAAGGCAGGCGTCACTACATCCGTTCATGCTTGGTTCACATTTTTGAAGTTGTCTTTGCAATCCTAATGACTAAAACCATATTTGTTTTGAAATAAAAGCTGAGCTGCTGGAGCAAAATTTTGTGACAAGGGATGAATTCCACAGTGGGGAAATCATGGAATACGTGGAATTTTGTCCATATGTATGAAAATTTGCTTATGAGGAGTACGACAAGGAGGAAGGAGCTCTGACTATTGGAAAGAATCTCAGTATGGTGAACACAAAGCTGCTGAGCTCCCTCTCAAGCCTGCTGGGATCCCTCAGCCTGGTCCTCTGACCTCAGGTGAGAGCCCAGGTCTGGGAGTTACTGCTGGACATCACCCATAAGCTGTGTTCTGATACTGAACTTGTGCCCATCCTTCCACCTACTTGCCTGTCTCTCTGGAATGGGAGATGTAGCCTTAAGATGGAGGTCCTTATTACCTGTTGTTTGGCTGCTGGACTTGAGGTACATTGAACTCTATCACACACATTCCTTGATTGCTGGACCGACAACTTTGTTCTGGTGCTGGGCTGGGCTGAGGTAGCCTGTCCTCAGGAGAGTGTTTCACTATCTGGGAGCTAAGCCCTTGTCTGGAGACAGTCTAAGGGTCTTTCTGCTATTTGTCAGGATGGTAGGCCAGAGACTCCTCTCTGTCAATCTTGTTCCCTGGCACATGTCTAGGGCCCTATCAAATTCATGGCCATGAAAAACGTGTCACGGACTGTGAAATCTGTATTTTGTGTGCTTTTACCCTATACTATATAGATTTCATGGGGGAGACCAGTTTTCTCAAATTGGGAGTCCTGACCCAAAAGGGAGTTGCGGGGGTTCGTATTACACCACCCTTATTTCTGCATTGCCTTCAGAGCTGGGCAGCCAGAGAGCAGCTGCTGTTGGCTAGGTGCCCCGCTCTGAAGGCAGCACCCTGCCAACAGCAGCACAGAAGTAAGGGTGGCAATACCATACCATGTCACCCTTACTTCTGCGCTGCTGCCTTCAGAGCTGGGCGGCCAGAGAGTGGTGGCTGCTGACTGAGGGCCCAGCTCTGCAGTCAGCAGCGCAGAAGTAAGGGTGGCAAAACCACACCATGACATCCTCTTCTATGCTGCTGCTGGCGGTGACTCTACCTTCAGCGCTGGGCTCCCAGCCAGAAGCCACTACTGTCTAGCTGCCCAGCTCTGAAGGCCGCACCACCGCCAGCAGCAGTGCATAAATAAGGGTAGCAGTACCATACCCCCCCTACAATAACCTTGCAACCTTCCTCCCTCATCACAACTCCTTTTTAGGTCAGGTTACCTACAATTACAACACCATGAAATTTCAGATTTAAATAGCTGAAATAATGAAATTTACAATTTTAAAAACCCTGTGACTGTGAAATTGACCAAAATGGACCCTGAATTTGGTAGGGCCCTTCATATGCAGTGGATGGAGAGACCGTGAAGAGTTCAGTCCTTGTTGCTCCTGTGCTGTTGGGCAAATTAACTCGATGGGGGTGTTGTACATTCCCTCTTGAGGAAAACAAAGCTTTTTAGGCTGATGAAGGTGAGGTCTCTCTCAGCAACTACAGGCCTGGTCCTAAGTCAAAGAAATGGGGATGATTCAAACAGAAAGTTTTATGGTAACCTTTGCCCTCTGTGCTAATGCACCAGAGAACAATGTCAGCTTTACCATTCAGGCAATCTATATAATATTATTAACTTTAATTGGACAAAAGCTAATTAATGAATAATGGACCCCACTGGACAGTGAGCATCATGGTCACCTTTCTTTTTGCTTTTTCCCTTGCTCAGCTTATGTTGATAGCAAGATGTGGTATAATGCCTGATATGTATAATGTAAGGGCTGTTCCAGAACCTCTGTGTATCTGAAATAAGATTTCATATTTGCTTTCATGAAACATCTCTTGACACTAGGATCACTAAAAATGCAAGACAGCACTTTGGTCTTGAAACACAACTTAGTCCCAAATTTAGAGGGTGTGATTAGCATGTGAGCAGACTTCATATATAAACTCTTCTGTGTGTGTATCATTGGATGTGTTGGATTTTGATAAGAAATGTGGTGGAAAACTCCTGTCTGTACATTCTGGTACTGATGGAAATGTTGGAACAGTTAATTGGAAATACATTAATGCTTCTTTTTCTGTTCACTAAACCTTTTCAAATCTATTTGGATTGTAGTGAATGCATTTGTTTTTCACAAGTATTTGCCCAAAGGTTTATGCCAATACATTTCAGCCTATGAGTTCTTTCTTGTGAAATGTTTACCTTAACTATTCAGTTGGTCACTTAAGTAACATAGTACTGTTTCTGCCTGTTTGGATGATGCAATAATAAATAAGAAATAGAAGGCAAGGCAAAGGCCCCTGTTCAGTACCACCCATGCATGCCCATGCTTCTCAGCTTTGACACACCCTATTAGTCACCAGACATCCTCATTCAAAACCAGGGGTGGCCAACCTGTGGCTCTGGAGCCACATGCGGCTCTCCTGCTGATAATAGCTCACCTTAAGTGATCACTCTGGTTACAGTGTGTATGGTAACACCCATTGTTTCATGTTCTCTATGTATATAAATCTCCCCACTGTATTTTCCACTGAATGCATCCGATGAAGTGAGCTGTAGCTCATGAAAGCTTATGCTCAAATAAATTTGTTAGTCTCTAAGGTGCCACAAGTCCTCCTTTTCTTTTTGCGAATACAGACTAACACGGCTGCTACTCTGTGACCTATTACTGTGGCTCTTTGGCAATGTACATTGATAAATTCTGGCTCCTTCTCAGGCTCAGGTTGGCGGCCCCTGTTCAAGGCTATGACACTCAACTCAGTAACCTCCTCTCCAGTGCATGAGACACAACCAGCCTATTATTCTGTGCCCCCATATGTGACACACCATCCAACTCCCACCTCACCTGGGAGAAACCCAGCCCATTGCCCTACATTCCTTATGCCCATGATGGCAATCACACTCCCAACCCTGCTGTACGCCACTGTGTGACAGATGCTCCCAACCAATGTCCACAAGTTTATGATAGACCCTCTCCACGCAGCAACCACATGTGTGTGACAAACCTACTTCCACCTACTGTGTTGTGCTTTTTCACATGACAGGCTAGGGTTAGGAGTGTGCCAACTGCACACCAGTATGTATAACAAATCAGTGAGGAAACCACTTGACCCTAGGGAGGGGAGGAGCAAAAAAAATCAGTGTTAGGAGGGAATGGCAGAGGGAAATTGCACGGAAGTCTGGAGACAGGAAGGTGAATGGGGAGTTGCAGAATGGGAAGAAAGGTTGAGAGCAGGCAATTCAGTTCTATGATCTGCAACCCACGGATAGAGATTAATTTATTTGGCGCTCTCATGTACATGTGCATATGGATAGGCTTGTCATGTGACCGTGTGTAATTACTTGAGTGGCTAGTGTGAGTATGTGTGACTATGAATACAAAAACAATCTGAGAACAGTGTAGATTTTTAGAGTACTTACTAGAGTCAAGCTTTAAACAGAAACCTAGTTTTAACCTTCACTATAGCCCCTGCTATAATCAGGGTGTATAAGAGGGCATTTGTCTGTCATTGAATGGGTGGGGGTGTGCTAGTGTGCAGGGGTGCATGATGTTGAGCATTTCAGTGCATGGGATGTTTCAGAGTAACAGCCGTGTTAGTCTGTATTCGCAAAAAGAAAAGGAGGACTTGTGGCACCTTAGAGACTAACCAATTTATTTGAGCATAAGCTTTCGTGAGCTACAGCTTATGCTCAAATAAATTGGTTAGTCTCTAAGGTGACACAAGTCCTCCTTTTCTTAGTGCATGGGATGTTAGTGTGCACGTGGCTATGTGACTGGGTGTGTTAGTGCGTGGGGGTGCATTGGTGTGTGTGCCAGTATATTATTGTATAAGAGTGCTCACGAAGGAGTGCGTGTGAGTGTATTACAGTGTGAGTATGCGTACATTAGGCTTGGTTAGTGTGAGTACGTGCCTGCATTTGTGTCATTGCATGGTGTAGCAGCGTGTAAGCTGGTTGTTTATGTGCATTGTATTGTGTGTGCGCATCTAAACCCTCCATACTTCCCCCTGCAGCAATAGCTGTGAAGCAGCAACGGCAGTAGCAACTCAGCTCCCTGCAGCCCGCACATCACCCAGTGCCAGCCGGCTAGAACCGGCCCCAGCAGCACGGTCTCTGCAGTCAGAGTCAGAATGGCTAAACGCCCGTTTTGCCTTCCCCCTCCCGCTGCTCTCCTCCATCTCTCCCCGGAGCTCAGTGCGTGCTGGGCAGAATCACTGAGTTAGCTCACAAATTGCCTACGCGGTACTTAGAGACGCAGGCAGGACGGGTGGGGCCGCATCGGGGGGGGGGGGGGGGACGAGATCGGCTGAAGCAGGGGGGAGAAGGAGGGAGGCGGAGGAGAGAGAGGAGCTGGAAAAGGTGCTGCTAATTTATATCTATTTACATTTTTTCTCTTTTTCGTGCCTGTTTCTTTCCCCTCCTGAATTCCAGAGCTGGAGACATTCAATGTGTAGAGCTGGGTGTAGCTTAACTAATGGGCTTGGGGAGGGCACCATAACCCATCTGTTAAGCATGTGAAGGGCACAGACTCCTAGGACGGAGAAGAATTGTGTGGTGTAAACTAGAAATAATGAGATGAAACTGAACCCAGGGATAAGGTCTGTTAGATTGTGGAACAGAGTCTCCCCAGAAAAGTTCATTTGCTCATGTCATTTAAAACTAGGACTAGTGGACAAAACCCTGGAAAGTAACTGTCGTCCTGCACTGGTCCCCGGAGAAATGGGCTAGATGTGACATAACAAGACTTACCCTGTCTGATTATAGCCATTTGAGGGCTCAGGGTGTGGGGACTAGATAGCACACTTTGCTTGGCTGGTAACTTAAAAAGGCCAGAAGCTTGTGATACCATAATTTTGTGTACATTAGGAAAAGGGAAAGAGATAATCAGGCAGACAGAGTTACAAATAGACACATAGGGATAGAATTGGAGAATCACGTAGATCAACGGTTCTCAAACTATGGGGAGAGCCTCCCAAGGGAGGTGTGGGAATGTGTCAAAGGAGGCGCCAGCTGTGTGCTTTTTGTGTGTGTGTGTGTGTGTAAGAGCTCTGGCTGTCAGCCCCAGGTGGCTGGGGCTCCTGCAGAAGGGCCATGCACACCCGGGAGGCAGGGATAAAGGGAACAGCTGGAGCCCCGCCACCCAGGCTTGGGCTCTCCTTCTCCCCCACCCCATCCCTCACCAGAAGGCAGCCGAAGCTCTGGCTCTCCTTCCCCCAGTCCCCACAAATCCCACACCAGGAGAAGACGGAGCTCCAGCTGTCAACTCCAGGGTGGCAGTAGCAGTGCAGAAGTAAGGGTGGCAATGGGGTGCAAAGTCTGCTGTGAAAAGTGATACTGGTGAATATAACTTTTCACATTGCCACCCTTACTTCTGTGCTCCTGCTGGCTCAGTGCTGCCTTCAGAGTTGGGTGGTCAGCTAGCAGCTGCTGCTCTGCATTCTGCCTTCAGAGCTGGGTGGCGGTATATGTACTTGGGGAGGGGGTGGGGGAATGACTACAGATACAAAGAAGGGGGACCCAATCACATACATTTGATAACCACTGACATAGATTGATCTCAAGTCCACTGCTTAACCAGCCAGTAATCAGTCCCATGAGGAGGAACAGTGCAGCTGCTGCTAAAATGGCACTGCAGGGAAAGGAAATAATACTGGGGAGTTAGAGAGATGGGAGGAATATGGTGGCCTTTGAGAGCAAGTTTAATTTAGGGGGCACAGAAATGGGCTGTGATTGATGGTGGCAGTTTGAGGTGTTCAGCAGCACTTTGAGAGGATTTTTTTGATGAGACCCCAAGATGTAGAAGGTGGACGGTGGGATGGGCTTCTATGTATCCTCTGTCATCCACCTTGTCCTTTTCTTTTCAATTTTCTGCATCCCCATCTCTCTCCCTCTTTTTCTGTCTCTCCATGTCTTTCTCATTTTCTTTTTCTCTATCATTCTTTCCTTCAGGCCTCTTCCCCCCCTTGCATCTTTCTGGCCCTCTCTCTTCTCTAATTCCTTCTCTCATTTTCTCTTTCTTTCTACTTTTTTCTTTCTCTGTTTCAGCCTTGGGAAAGTTCCTTCTTTCTGTCTCTCCCTCTCTTGTTCTTGCCATCTATTCTCTTTTCTCTGTTTGACTGTCTTGTTCTGGGCCTCCATCTCTTTCCCACATTGTCCTTCGCTGAATGTTGATGGTATTTCAAGGGTTGGTGGGCATGGTTTGATGCAGGGATGGAAAAGGGGGCAGGACCGGAAAAGGGATGATAAACATTTGCCCTATGAGCCAAAGGGCTTTATAGAGCATGTTAAAGAGCCCCTGGGGTTATCCCAGTTCCCATGATGTTTTACATCTGGTATGACAATTGCACTAGATGATGAGTTCGATGGGGGTGAGGAGCTTTTGAGACTAAACTCATTGCAGGGAGTGATCACTCCATCAGATTCTCTTTAAACTGTCTCCTGGTTATATGTTCAGTGCCCTTTGCCTGCACTAAACAGATGGAGCAGATTGTCAGGACCAGGGGGGTGTCTCTAGGATCTTCTATTCCCTGTGGGGGGAGCATTACACAAGCAATTATTAGGAGGTTGATTGGGGTGTGGCGTGACTCTGCTCCCTTTTCTTTTGCTGCAGCCAGTGAAGGTATGGAGGAGAAAGAGATGCTTTGCAGAGTGGGCAGAAGTAGGTCACTGCAGCTGGCAGCTGTAGTTGGTGCAGTGTGATGTCGGCAAAGGATGGTGGTGGGAGGGGGGAATGGCCAGAGCGGGGAGCGTGTGAGAAGCATCTGAAACAGAGGAAAGGGAATTGTGTGGGAGTCACTGGGAGGAGTTGCAGGGGCCAGGCAGCCTCCTGCAGGCTGATTGCATGAATACAAGACACACCCTCAATCTCCTTTCCGTCCTTCCCCCCACCATATGTATCTCCCATGCATGCCTGTGTGAGATCTTCTCATGTGTCTCCGACAGAAAGAAAGTAGAAGAGATTCTGGGCTTGTTTCTCCACTGCTTTGAACTCGGGGTTGTCATTTTTATCTGGGCAAAATGGTGTGTGTGTAAGATGTCACATGGTGTAGGCAGTGGAGAATCAAGCCTGAGGGGAGAGAAAGAAATTGATGGAAGAAATGAGAGTAAGATGAAGGGATAGAAAAGGATGGATGAAATAAATGACAGAGAGGCTGATGACGAAAGGATGATGAAAGAATGTAGTGCAAGATGTTAAAAGAAGGGGAAAGGAAGCAGCCAGAAAGAAATCTGGACAGGGAGTAAGAAACAGATGGAGAAAATAGAGAAAAGAACAGAGGCAGAAAGGAAAGAAAGGAAAAGGAAGGAAGGGAAATGTGCTAGGCAAAAATTATCCATGCTATATTCATTGTAATTGCTACTGTGTATGTGTGGGTGGGGGGGTCATCTTCTATTTATAAATGCATCCAGCAAAGGGAGCATGTTCTCATTGCCTCTGCCAGAATTCATGAGGGCATAAACTTTTTCAGCCAACTCTTCCCCCACCATCACCACCCGCTTCAAAGAATGTCAGTAGTTCCGGCCTTACCAGCTCCACAAGGTGTTGCAGTCCTGGGAACCTGACGCAAAACTCTTCCAGTGCCCCCTCAATCCTGACCCATAGCACCCCTTGCTAGTCCAGTCCTGCCTCAAGCTACCAGTTCCTCCTATGCACCTCACTCTTTACCTGCAGCGCCTCCTGTTATTCCATCATGCTTCCTCTTACCCCACCCCCAGCAGCTCAGCTCTTTCATCTTGGTTTTAACCCGCAGCACCTCCTGCTATTCCTACACTGAGACCTATGCATAGCTCTACTGATGCACCTTGACTCTGGCCAAAGATCATATTGTCATCTTCCTCTTGAGTACAGTGAAAATATGTTTAATATACTTTTCAGTTTGCATCATTTGACCTTTTGTATGTTTCTACATTTGTGCCATAGCCCTGCCTGCTATAGTTTCAGCAAGAGAAATAGAGAGAGCTCTAATGCTATTGTGTATTGTTATATGGTTATTGTACCACATAAGAATGCATTCATTTCTCTCTCTCTCAGCCATTCTCCTATTGCTCTTGTGGCAGCCTCCATCTGCTGCCAGAGCTCATTCTGCCTTGTGCCTCTTTTGGCTCTATCTTTCAGACCTCTGCTCTCCAAGATGCTCAGCCAAAGTCAGAATGGTGCAGTAGTCTGCAGACGCACAACACACACCCTCCCAGACATCTCCGCCCCCTCTCCTCTTGTGCTTAGTCCCCACTCTCTCCTTCCTGCCCTGACGCTGGCAGTGTGACTACCCCTCCCTTGCCTGCAGTGATCCCAGCCCTTACTGCAGTGCAATCCATCACTTCTGGCCAAAGTCTGTGTGCGAGTGGAGGGGAAGATCCTGACTCTGAATGGGATTGTGGGTGGGCATGGAATGTAAGTCTCCTTTGCTAAAAAGGGAGAAAGGGCTCTCGGAATACAGACCCTTCTAGAACAGAAACCTCCTGCCCCATTCCTAGATACTTTATTTAGTCAGTCAGTTCCTGTGTTTCTTTGAAAATAATGTCTCTGCCAACATTCCAGTGAAAGTGACAGAAAGGAAACCAAGGATACAGCGAGAGAGGTACAAAAAAAGATACATACAGCAAGAGAAACCATAAGAAACAGCACAGAAAAGAGAGAAAGGGCTGGGGAAGAGGAACAGAGGAAGAAAAAACAGGGAGAGAGAAAAGACAGGTACAGAACAAAACGATAAAAAAACCACACAGGAAGAAACAAAGAAAGAGAGTGAAGGACACAAGTGACAGAAGGAAAGAGGGAGCTGAAGAGTGATCTATAGATAAAGGAGAGGGGAATAGATTGATGAGAGGAGATCATTTGAATTTTTAAGTGTTTTTATTAAGCAAAACGAACATATTCTGAAGTGAATGTAAATATTTTCCACAGCCACATTTAGATGGGATTAACACACCTTTTAATTCTAAATGAAGGAACAACTACAGATGAGGATATTATTAGTGGACAATAAAAATGATCTTTTCTACAAAGTGCCCCCTCTCCCTCTCCTCCTCACTCTTGTGAGCTACTGGGGCACTTCAAAGATAGCTGCAGAGTTAGATAAAAGAGATGAATGATTAAACATCAGTGAAGTCTACATTTAGGCCTTGACAACACTGGAATTGTAGCCATCTGGGAGCTGCACCAGTGCAAACATCTAATGTCAACATGGTTTATGCTGGTGCAGATCATTCTGCACTGCTGCAACTTACCCTAGTTCAAAACTGAGGTAAATTACTCCATAGCAACCCCTTAATGTGTGTGTATATATGTTTTACACCAGTACAGCTCCAAAAAGTGGCAATTCTAAAAGATGCTATACACTGAGTAGGAACATGCATGGGATTGGGGGTTGGAAAAGAAGTCCTCCTTTGGGCAGAAGAAGCTCCCAGGAAGAAAGAAGGAGGAAGCCCTCAAGCAGGGAGCTAGGGAGGAAAGGAAACACTGGAACAACTTCCTCCTATCTCACTGAAGGAGCTGGGGGGAGGCAATATGTCTGAGCTCTGAGAATTTCAACACACTTGGCCAAACCTGGGGGCTTTGCATCCCATGTGACAAAGAAGGATGCTTGGCTATGGTATGTGGAGCTGCAGGAGTGAGGAGCTGAATGCATATTGGCTGAACACTCTCAGCCTCCCTTGTGGGCTCCCAGAAGGGTTCTCCAGCCCATCAGAACTGGTCTTGATGAAGCAGAGGTCCAGGTGGAGAGAGTTCTACATCCTCAAGGCCATCACAGTAAAGGCACAATCACCTGCGAAACAGAAAAGGATCAGGACCAAACTCCCCTGAACTTTGGAGATGTGAATTTCATAGCTGTCCCCATCTTTAGACTGGGGTGAACACAAGCCCCGATCTAAATACCCCAAATTTAGGAGAAGATTGGATCTGGCTTTGAACTCTGTGGCTTAGGTCCATCTCTACTACCAGCACAGGGCACAATAGGGGAATGACTCAAAAGATGGTGTCAGAGCTCAAGTAATAATCGATCCTATAAGAAACTTTCTGGCTCCCAGGAATATTCCCCTTGCCTACCCTGACTCAAATGAACACACAGTGTTACATTCAAACATGTTACAGAAACTCATTAATTTCTCATTGCTGAGACATAGTAACCAGGCATTAAGTTACAAGTATGTGTGAAGGCCAGGGAGATGCAGAGACAGAGAGAATGAAATTAGCTGAAACTGATGGCTTCCCAAATGCATTACAGACTTTATACTCAGGGATCATTCGCCCGCTCACTGAAAAGCGGTGATCTCTGGGTTGGAAAGCATCATGAGAGTTTGAATTGCCCCAGGGCAGTTGGTTTTGTTTTGCAATGAAAATATTACATTGCCTGCATGACAACTTCCCTAGCAACATGTTGTGACGTTAGGGTCAGTACTGACTCAAGAGGGAAGAACACCCCTTGCTGAGCCATTCACACTACTCCTTGACACGTGGAACCCCATCAAACCACACTAAAGCTTTGGGGATCTGAACACCCCTATGACTCAGAGGGTAGAGTTTCCCTGTGGCACAGCACCCCCCTGTTCACTCACTGGGGTTGGCACTTTTCCCTCGAGTCACCCATATCATGACATGCATCCACCAAGGTTAACTTGGAGGTCCCCCAGATCTACTTTGCTGGGGTAAGATGCCTGCAGCCAAGTGAGAGAAAGAGGGGAGAGAGGCAGAAATAGAGGGAGATTTTTGAGTTTCCTGGAGGTGATCAGATCTCCTGAAATATCAAGTTTCATGGGGAAGGACTGTGGAGACAAATCACAAATTCTTCTTCCCCCAAAACCTCCCAACTAAAGAGGTGCAGAACCAGATCACTCAGAAGCAGAGCGAGATTTAAAGGAAGAGCCATAAAAAATTAAATTAGGGACCCTAGCTCTGAAGATATATGAAATGTAATCATAGTGAACTAGGATATGTGGAGTGCTGTAGCTCCCTCCAGTGTCCACTAAGTGCAAGGGCACCATCCTCTATACTTTTTTCATTTACAGTTGTCCTATTTATAAAATATTGAATTGCCTCCAAGAATATTCACAATAAATAGCAATAAATTCATTGGCATTGAAGGCTAAACCAATGCTAACTAATATCACAAAGTCATTCTCCATCAACCCCCAAGCTTCCAACTCCCCTGGGTAAGCAAATGAGCTTTGCAGCCTGCCCAGAAATACAAAAACGTCAGGCCCTGTTGGACCAAGTTGGAGGGGAAAGGAGAGGGTGTGTGTGAAGGAAACTGAATCCAAGTTGATGACCCCTCACTAAGAACAGCCTGCCCATAGCTCCCCAGAGGTTTAAAACTGAGGGTTATTAACCCAAGTGCAATGTCTGATTTCGGCTGTTGTGGAGAACACAATGAGAAGGTAGGTGGTTTCTGAGTTATAAGAGACTCAAACCACAAAAAGATTTAGAGATCAAAACCAACCACTTTGAATTTTTTTATGTGGCACACAGGTGTAATATGGTCCCTATGGGAAACACGTTCTGTGCTATCTGAAGTTTCTAAATGCTTTTCAGGAACTCAATCTGTAGAGCACATTACAGTGATTCAACCTAGAGAGCAAAGGCCTGAATTACTGAAATGAGGTCCAGCTTCAAGAGAAAAAGTTTCCACCTCCTAGACAAGCACAGGTGGACAGAAGCACTCAGGGACATCACTGCTGGCTTGAGATCTAGAAACAGCAAAGGCTCCAAGAGTCTTTTTACCCAGGTGCCAGGTATCACCTCCACTATTTCTCTTTGTTGCTTCATCACCTTATTGGCATCTCCTCTCTCTTGTCTGGATTGAGTTGATGCTAACTAGCCCTCATCTAAACCCCAGTCTTGGCCATATATAAAGAATTGCATTGGCTGGTGCCAGTGGAACAGATTGATAGCAGTGTAGCCCAGAATGCCTCATTAGCTCCCCTAATGACTGCAGGACTCCTGTAATTCCTCCCACCTTCTGCCCTCCTTTCACTGCCTCCTGGGACCAGTTGTCCCCTTCCCAGCTCTTTGGAAGGGCTGGAAGTGGGAAGGACCAGCTAGCCACTGACTTAATTTTTCATCCCCAGTGGCTGCTTGTCCGAAGGCTCTCTAAGGGTGGAAAGTGCTGGCTCACCCACTGCAGAAGCTCTGCACCGGTAGGGGAAGGTAGTGCCCCACCAGGCCTGATGTGGTAACTAGGACACATTGAGGATTTCCCTAGGACCTGTGCACTATGAATTATTGGGTTAGCATGCAGTTTCTAGAGAACCAGTGAGGGTTACAACTCTATGCCTCATGGGGCACTGCCTTCCCCTACAAGGTTTCCATCTCCTGCTGCCTTA
Source organism: Chelonia mydas (assembly GCF_015237465.2). Taxonomy (NCBI): domain Eukaryota; kingdom Metazoa; phylum Chordata; order Testudines; family Cheloniidae; genus Chelonia; species Chelonia mydas. The sequence goes on from NC_057849.1 coordinate 215,120,658, forward strand.
TTAGTGAGGGACCTTGGGCTACTTCCTACCCTTCCTTCCTTGGGATTGGCTACAGGACTGTGACTATGCCTGGCAGCTCCCTTGAACCCAGGAGATGGGGGATGATTGGCCAGCTAATGCCTCCCAAGATCAAAGGAAGGAGCTGTGAGATACAGGAGGCAGTAGTAGGGGAAGAAGGTCACTGAGCACCATCTCCAAGTGAGCAACAATAAATAGGGAGGCCTCGGGTCCTGTTAGGGGAAGAGGTAGGGAAGCTGGCCAGCTGAGAGTGGAGAGGGAGGATATTCCAGTGGGGGGAGGGGAGGTCATGGCTTTGCTCCCTCAGGCTCACAAAACATTTTGAAAATTTTAAGGCAAGGCTGTTTAAGTGGGTTCAAATTATGATATGAATGATCACACAACTCTTTCTTCCCCTTTCTTTTTCTGTCCCTCCTATCTGTCCCTCCACCCTTTTTTCTTTACCTTCACCATCTACCTAATAGCAGCCAAAATGGCAAATGCAATGCAGAAATTGCTCCTCATTCCTCCTGTAGATTCTGATTCCTGCCGTCTCTCCCCACCACACACAGTCCAGTTCCCTAGGGTGAGCCCCCTCCTATAGCCCATTTTGCCAAAGCAGCTAGTGAAGGGAGGATGCTTAGCTTTCTAACTCCTGGCTCGTGGACACGGGGTGATGTCATCACTCTCTCTGCCAGCTGATTCGCTGGTTGCCAGGCACTCCATCTGTCGGCTTTCCATGAAAATCATGCATCTTAGTTCTGGGCTTTTTCTCTCCTCTCCTTTGTTTATCTGATCCTGCTTTCTCTGTTCCTGGGACATTTTTGTGCTCTCTTCTTGAAACACATATGTGGCCATCCAGGACTTCATGGTTGTCATCTTGCTCCACGCGGAACATCACAGCAGCAGCGATGGAACTGCATTCCTCCTGCTCCAAAAGCCCAGGAACCACTTAAGTTGAAAGAGACTCCCCATTAGCTGTTACCAGTATAGGGTGTATGACACAAAGTGCAGGAGTCCTGTTTTCAGTAGAGGTCAATGGTACATGTATAAGGCATCTGATCTTAGGTTTTAACAGATAAACATTGGTAATCCCCCCCAAAAAATTATAAATTTGAGTTTACCTAATAAAAACTGGAAATGGTTACTCAGTTCATGTTGACTTCACCCTTTTCCCAGTGTAATTTGTGTATAAAGATGATATCCCTGCTCCCTGGCTTGTATCTAAAGGCTTGTCTACATGGAGCAGTAATGCAGACTATGCAGGGATCTAATTTCTAAAATGCACTAACATGTTGCACATTAGTTGGGCCATGTAGACACTTCTTGGTGCACACTAGAATTTCCTAGTGTGCTTTAATGTAGTGCTATTTCAAACAATATTATGTGTATATACCAAGAGAAAGTTCAGAAAAACCGTGATTTTTGGACATCTATATAGAACTCAAAAATAGTTACAGAATAAACCCTGAAAATGAAATTGATAAACCCCCTAAAGCAGAAGCCCTATGTACATACTTCTAGCCAGTTAATTTATATGATTTCCCTACCCATTGCTCTTGTGCTCAATTATGTTCTTTAAATGATCCTGAATTCCTCTTGTTACAGCACAGCGATGGAGCCAGGACTCAGAACCAGGATATATATCTGGAATTCGAAAGTCCTGTGGGATATTAGTGGAAAATAAACTTTAAATATAATTCCTTCTCAAACTGTAACAAATTGCATTAAAGAATGATACACTCAGGTCCCCAAATATTTCTGGAAATGGAAACAAGTGTTACATTTGGGGATATTCAGGGATGGAAAGAAAGGAGAAAGGAAAAGGAGGGAGATATATGAAAAAAGTACCTAGAAAGAGTTACAGAGGGAAGGAGAGAGAAATGTAGTAAGAAAAAGATACAATGGGAGATTAACAGAGGAAGTAGGTTGTGGGGTGGGAGAGCGGGAGGGGGGTAGAAATCAGATGCCTTATACATGTACCATTGACCTCTACTGAAAACAGGACTCTTGCACTTGGTGTCATGCACCCTATACTGGTAACAGCTAATGGGGAGAGAGACTTTTTGACTTTTAAAACATTTAGTAATATCAGTGCAGAAACACAGCAAAAACAAAAATACAAATTCAAAAACAGTTGCCAAGCCCTGAACAGTACAAAGTGCAATTCCAATAGTCTAACTTATAAGCTAATATCTTATATTATATATTATAAACTAAAAACTTATACACTATTTGGATCAATTTATTCAGTCAAATAGCTTATAAAAGTGTATAATATCTAAACTCCAGAAGAGGACGTAAAACCACTAAAAATCTAAAAAAAAAAAACCAAACAAAACACCAAAACAAAAAAGAACATCGGCAATCCCAGTACCAAATAATTTACATCTACTTTTTTAAATGGCCATCTTTGCTTGACCCAAAATAAACTTTGCAAGGCATATCATAGATCTATTTGTGAACCTAAACTTAGCAGTCAAAATAAATACAGTAGGAGAAAAATCAAGGGACAATAAACATAAAATACCCTGAAATAAAACAAATAATGGCTGTAACCTGGACCAAATAAGAAATGTATGAAAAATAGTCTCCTCTGTGTCACAAAAAGAACATGGACACCGACACCTGTGGAGTCAAAAGTTGCACAAACACATTCGTGGCAATAGCCCCGTGAAGAATTCTCCATTGGAGATCACCTATCTTCTTTGTGATTAGAGGCTTGTTTACAGTTCACCAGAATGGATGGGTGGAATCCACCACCAGAAATTGTTTTCCCCCATATTGTATCAGGATCATCAACAGGCATTCAAAAATGACATATCTTGACCACAAGCATAAACAGTGACTTATGGCCTAAAATATTATAAATAAGTTCAGAAGACCCACTGAAGGCAAGCAAGCTGCTAGGCTTGTCAACATCCCAATCCACAGCAGGATCAACAGGCAGGAAAATAGAAGCATTAGTATAATCAGGACTGGTTCCCTCAAGGAGGCAACTGTCCAAACTGGCAATATTACGCCTAGGAAGTGCTGATTCCACCTCTGATAAAAACCAAGAAACCCAGCAAACTGAATGAAAACCAGGCTTGACAGCCAACATATCAGCCGAGACCCACGTAAAATGGTAAGACTAATTACATTAACCAGTTTTGTTATACCTGCTACAATAAGGGAAGAGACAAGACTCCTAGAAACAAGACTAGGAATGTGCATGGCAGGGTTATAAACAAGGAGTTCAGCAAGCAGTCCTGGGAACTCCAGCTGCCTGTCCTGTTGCCTCAGCTTAAAAATAAACACTCTAAATTGAGGCACCAGGGTTCGAAAAAATGTTCCAGATCAGAACCCAAACCCCCTACAGACCAAAGAAAAGCAAAGGCCAGTTGCTTCCAAGAAACGGGCTTATCCTCAAACAACAGCTGTTACAGAGACTGTAACTGAAAAGTAGTGACTCTGCTCAAAGGATCAATGAGACCTTGACCCCCTGGCACAACAGGCAGACACAAACCATTCTGCCTCAGCCAATGATGGCCATCCTAGCAAAAGTCCAAAAGAACCGTCTGAACTTTTTCTTAAAAGCATGGAAGGGGATCCAAAACAATACATTTGTGCCACAACATGGAGGCTGGTAAATTATTAATGACTAACGTCTGCCCTCAGAAGGAAAGTTGAGGCAAACACCATCTTCACTTTTGCAAGTTCCTCTCCAGCTTTTTCATAACTCCCTGCTATTTCCAACCCAAATCATCATCAAGTCCCAGCAAAATATCAAATGCATTAAAGCCAGTTTGGCTCTACAGTAGTGCCCCCGGAAAAACTGGAAGGTTGGAGATTACCCAAATCCCCAGAAGCAGTGTGTCACTCTTCCAATTTACGTGAGCCAAGGAAGCCTGCTCAAAAGAATGCTGATGTTCAGTCAAAACCTGCACAACCATCAATCAGCCTTCATGTTGCCCACAGAGAGGCAGGCAGCCCCTGTACCTGCAGTGAAACCATGACCCAGAAAAACATCCCCTCTCCAATCAGCCGGCCCATCAGTTTGGTTGCCAGCCTCTGTGTGGGTCTCTTGAAAAAATAAAAAAGTGTCCACCTTTTTCTGGGACAGATACTCATAAAGAGCCAAACTTTTGTAATGTCCCTCCACCCATTCACATCAGAGAGCCACATACAAATGTATCCATTAGACCAGTACTCATTAGAAAAAAATAAGAAAAAGGCAGAAACAAAAAACCCCTCCTCCCTCCCAAATCTCAAACAAAACCACCATATTTTCCTATATCCATTAATCCCCAACATTTCCATTGGTCAAAGAGACATGCACTTTGATCATCAGGTTTTTTCAATCCGTAGCACTTCTGTTTGTCAAACTCAGACAGAGACACATCTCATAGCATACTGAGCAGGCAACACAATGAGACTAAGCTCAGGAAACCAATTTCCCCTTAGCCACAGCCAGAAACCTACCAATAGCATCCAGGGTATATCCCCCATCAGGCATTCAGGGCTCACGAATCTGAGGTCATTGAGCCTGAGAATGTGTGGGACGGAGTCACTGCTGACCTCAAGGGTTTGGAGTGTGTGTGTGTGTGTGTGTGTGTGTGTGTGTGTGTCGGGGGGGGGACGGGGGACGACGTCACAGAAACGGGAGGAGCTCCTGGATCGAGGGGGCAAAACTAATGCCTAAGAATTCTCCATGTCCCCAACCTCAGCAGCATCCTGAGCAGTGTGCTCCCTACCCTGCCCAAACTAGCCCGCTTCACTGTACCCTCAGAAACTGGAGCTCCCTTCACAGTCAATGGCCATTTTTTGCTTTGGGGCTTTGCCAGCAAGCCAGACGCCACGGCCCAGGCTGTGGATTCCATAGCCTCTATTACGCAGTCAGGCTCAGGCTGGGAGGCCACTGAGTCAGGAGCCACAAACCCAGTAATGCCATCTCTCTCAGATTGTAAAGGGGCACTAATGCCCCAGACCCAACATCCCAGAGACATCTGGAGCCTGTTGGGACCCAATCCCTGCCACAGCCACCCCACTCTGTGCTTCACTCTCAGAAACCCCACGTTTCCAGGCACAGGGTCAGCATTCCTAGGGGCAGCCTGGTTCTTCTTGGGGCACTGATTAACCAAATGTGTCAGACTCTGCTGGGAGGTTCAGTGTCTGAGCCCCAGCGGTATTGCCTATTAGCAAGAGCCTGTAGGTCCACCAGTGGGGGAACCTGGGCCTTCCCTGCTCCACCAGGTTCCAACCCAGGGCCCTGTGGCTAGCCATTCAGACATGTGGCCTGGAGGATGGATGCCACCAAGCCCGCTCCCTGGGTCACTTCCTATCGCATTCTCAGCCCTCTCCACAGCCTCAACAAGGGTTGGCTTCTGAACTCATGGAGAGGAGGGTGGTTCTCACTGACTGATCCGGAGGCTCTTCTCCTTCAGTTGCAGCCCTCCCCGCATATTCCCTGTCTCCACAGGGGTTTTTGGTGGCTCTGCAGCAGGGTCTGGTGTAGACAGTGTGCTGCTCCAGCAGCCTATCAGCGTAGGACTGCTCCCGTGCTCTGCTCACCCTGACTGAGCTGGGCCGTTCCCTTTTGAGCTCTGCCTCCACTGTGAGCATGCCCAGCAGGTACAGATGGGCATGACTTTCTGGGACCAGTGCTGCTTGTTAACCATTGGCTCCCCATTGTAGGGTTTATATATCCCATCACACTCAGGCTAAGACTGGAAGATGAGTCTTCCTCCTGCCACCTCCCCTCCATTCCGAAAAAAGAAATCAGCATTTGTGTGTGCCTGTTGGTGATGAAGTACCTGGAAGTCATAGGGCTCCAGGAAGAGGTACCACCTCATGATCTAGGTGTTGGTATCCTTCATGGAGTTTATCCAATGGAGACAGGGCATGGTCTATGATGAGTAGGAAGGAGTTCCCTAGGAGACAGACTCAGACTTTAAGATCAGAAGGGACCATCATGGTCATCTAGTCGAGTGGTTTTCAATCTGTGATTCATGCACCCACGGGAAGTGGGATCCCAGATTATGTGTAAGGGGTCTGTGAAAGGTTGTCATTACCATACATCAGTGGTTTTCAGCCTGTGGTCTGCAGATCCCTGGGGGTCCACAGATAAGGCTAAGATTTTCAAAGGGGTCCATACCTAAGATCCCTGTAAGGTGCGTGGCCATGCAGCAGCCTATTTAGCATCGTGCAGGCGCTCAGAGAACCCGCCCAGCTGGGACCGGCCGCAACCAGTCCGAACCCAGCCCCAGCCCCAAACTAGCCCCCAGCCTGCCATAGCTGGGGCAAGAGCACCCCTCCCCCGGCCCCAACTCAGCCATGGACCTGCCGGGGGAGAGGCACCCCTGCCCCGGCCCAAACCCACAACCCAGACCTGGCCCGGACCTGTTGCGGCCAGGGTGCCCTCCCCTGGCCCAAATCCAGCCCCGACCCCGGCTATGTCACACATCACCTCCATATCGGTGCACATAACAAAATTCATTCAGCATGTGTGGGAAAAATTAGAGGGAACACTGGCGTACCTCCATTTGACATTTTTTTAGGAGTCTGCAAATAATAAAAGGTTGAAAACCACTGATCTAGTCTAATCTTCTGCACATTGCAGGCCACAGAACCTCATCCACCCATTCCTGTAATAGACCCCTAACCTCTGGCTGAGTTACTGAAGTCACAGAATCACAGAAATGTAGGGCTGGAAGGAACCTCAAGAGGTCATCTAGTCCAGCCCCCTGATCTGAGGCAGGACCAAGTCTACTGAGACATCCCTGACAGGCGTTTGTCCCGCCTGTTCTTAAAAACCTCCAGTGACAGGGATTCCACAACCTCCCTTGGAAGCCTATTCCAGTGCTTACCTATCCTTATTGTTAGAAAGCTTTTCCTAATTCCCTACCTGCAGATTAAGTCCAATACTTCTTGTCTTACTTTCAGTGGAGATGAAGAACAATCGATCACCATCCTCTCTATAACAGCCCTTAACATATTTGAAGACTTATGAGGTCTCCCCTCAGTTTTCTTTTCTCAGGGACTAAAAATGCCCAGTTTTTTTTTAAACTTTTCCTTATAGGTCAGGTTTTCTAAACATTTTTTCAGTTTTATTGCTCTCCTCTGGACTCTCTCCAGTTTGTCCACATCTTTCCTAAAGTGTGGTGCTCAGAATTGGACATAGCACTCCAGCTGAGGCCTCCCCAAGTCCTCAAATCATCATTAGGGCTACGATTTTGTCACAGAGGTCATAGAAGTCATGGAATCTGTAACTTCCACAGACCTCCATGACTTGAGCCTCCAGCGCCTGGGAGCTGTAGGGTCCCTTGCCACCCCTGGCAGCTGGGAACTGCAGGGGCCAAGCTCGCAGCTGCCAGCTGGGGCAGGGGTGCCCAAGAGCTCCCATGCCATGGGGAGACCCCAAGCTCCTAGCCACCACAGGCAGTGGGCCCCCCCCCCCCGTGAGCTCCCGGCTACTATAGAGGTGCTTTGCAGCTCCTGGCTGCTGCGGAAGCCCTGGAGCACAGAGCTGCCATGGACGGCTGGGGTGCCGCAGAGCATGAAGCCGCCATGTGCAGCTGGGGTGCCCTGGAGCTCCGAGCCACTGCAGGCCATTGGGGTGCCCTGGAGCTCCCAGCTGCCATGGGCTGCTGGAGTACCCTGGAGCTCTGAGCCCTGCCACGGGCAGTAGGGGGACCCTGTAGCTCTGAGACAAGCTCCTCTGGGTGGTGTGGGGAGCCTGCAGCTCCCTATTTTGTCATGCATATTTTTAGTAAAAGTCACGGATAGTCACAGAAGCCCGTGACCTTTTTCTTTATTCATAGAATCATAGAACTGGAAGGGACCTTGAGAGTTCATCTAGTCCAGTCCTTGCACTCATGGCAGGACTAAGTGCCTGTGACCTATCTGTGGCTTTTACTAAAAAGATGTGTGACAAAATCTTAGCCTTAATCATGACTTAACTTCAAATTACAGAGAATCTACCATTTGAACAAGTTTAAACCTGCAAGTGACCCATGCACCACGCTGCAGAAGAAGGTGGGGGAATAGCTTCAGCGTATTGTGTTGCATAGTCCACGATCAATAATGTGGGTTTTCTCAAGGGGCCCCACTAAATGCCCACCCATTCAAAAGGTACTTCCACCACTGAGAGTGGAACCAGGGTGTCCCTTTGGGTCCTCCCAGCTGACATTCAGGGCATGAGGCACAAAAATTGCCTATTTCTTTGTGTATCCCCAGCCAGAAGAACCCGAGGGCCATTCTCTCCAGCATCTTTTCTCTCTCCAAGTGTCCCACACATAGCACCAGGTGTGCTGGGTGGAGAACCATCTGGCAGAGCTTTTTGGGGACCAGGAGCTGTCTCAATGTCTCCTGCATTTGGGGGTCCCACATTACCCTGTAAAGCCATTGATTCCGGAGCTTGAAGTGGGGCCACTGCTTTAGTTGTCGAGATTTACGCTTTTCTCCATCAGAGAAGGCTATCTGCTCCCATGCCCAGCTCCGAGTCTGGACATGTTGCTGCTCCTGCATGAAATCTTCATTCTTAGGTAGCCATATAGGACTTACACCTTTGGGTGCCCCTGAGCTATCAGGCAGCTAGGTTGACATTCCTGGCTGACAGGAATGACCTTCCCCAGGGTCTTCCATTTTGCCCTGCCCCATAAACCCCCTCTGGGATTGGGCTGATTTCCATTTTTGGGGGAGGGGTGGGTGGGTCTCTGCTCCACCATTTCAGAACCTCCTCAACCATTTTCAGCCCTGCCTTAGTATCCTGGGGTAGACCAGGGTGCCCAATAGCCCTATCCAGTAGGTCTTGGTGTAGCCCCTTATCCTCAGCTGCATTTCCATTGTGGGGTAGGGTTAAATGTCCCAGTCTATGCACTGGGGATAGATAGGAGTGCTTGACATGTCGAGAGACTACTAAATTTTCTTGCACAATTGTTTGGTTGCATCCAGAGTCTACCAGCCTGTTACCTCAGGCCCAGTGACCCATGCTAGGATTAGCATCTTGGCTGGGTGCTGTCTGCAAGCCTTAATGCATGCAGTCCAGGTCTGGCTATAGCTGCAGTCCAAGGGGTATTCCTACCTAAAAATGTCCTTTCTGTCCACACTCAAAACAGTTACCCTTTGGAGCTGCGGCTGGCTGGCCCTCCTCTGGGGTTGTGGAGTTTTCCAGGGGGCATTTACCCCCCTTCCCAGGGACCTTGGTCCCCTTGCAGCTCCACCTTGGTGGCGGGGGTCAGGCCCTGTGGACAGGAGCAATCTAAAGTGGAGCATCCAATTCAGCAATCCTGGGCTCTCCATCCCAGCCCAGCCTCCACTATGTGTCGGTGTCCTGAGTTCAGGTGTCTTGGTCCTAAGTATCAGCGAGGCCGGACCCTCTGCAGCCACATAATTCTCCATTAGGGTTACGGCCTCTGCCAGTGTTGCTGGTCGATGGCGCTTCACCCATCCTCTCCCACCGGCCAGGAGAACCTGGATGAACTGCTCCAGCAGCATAGGGTCTGCTACTTGTACTCCAGTCGGCTTCTTGGTGTCCAGCCACAGCCAGTACCAATGCTGTTCTTTCAGGCACTGTGCCACTACCCCAGCCACGCTCCCGGCGGGTATTTTTCCTTCCTGAATCACTGGTGGAATGTCTCGGGGTTGATAACCATGTAGTCTAAAATGGCTGCTTCTACGTTAACGTAATCCAGTGCCTCTATGGGGTCCAGGATCCTGTAGGCGACTTGGGCAGGTCCCATCAAATACGGGGCTATGAGGATGGCCCAGTGTTCCTGTGGCCAGCACGCTGCAGCAGCCAGCTCCTCAAAAGGTAGCCAAGAAGGCTTCTGAGTCACTCTCGTGACCCATTTTCGTGAGCTTGATGGGCAGCCCAGGGGGAGGAACATCACCTGAGTGTCCTGGCAACGCAGCGTTAGATGCGCTCTGGAGGCCGTCCAGGAGTTCCGCTACCGTTGCGTAGGCATTGCTGTTGCTCCTGCCGCTGTGCTGCCAGCTCTCTGAGCAGCTGCTGCTGCTGGGCTGCTTGCTGTTGCTGCTGGCAGGTATCAGTTGCAGTAGCTGCCCCTTGTTGTTGCTGTTTTTGGACTGCCTGCTGTTGTTGGCTCGCTATTATCCATTTAATCAGCTTTTCTGCATCCATGGTCTCCTTTGGGCCAGTTTTGTCGGTAGGTGCACCTTCCTCTTATCGGAACTGAGTCGATGCCCATGTTCACCACCAGTTGTCCGGGTCTTTGGTGTTCAATCCCCAGCGGTATTGCCTAGTGTCGAGAGTCTAAGGCTGGTGGTAGGGGAACCCAGGCCCTCCTACTTCAGCAAGTGCAACCTAGGGCCCTGTGACTGGTCAGTTGGATCTGCAGCCTAGTGTGCAGACACCCCCCAAGCCTGGTCCCTGGGTCGTTTGCTACCACATCCTCAGCCCCCTTCAAAGCCACAACAAGGGTTGGCTTATGAACTCACGGAAGGGGGGTGTGTTCTCATTGACTGTGATCTGGAGGCTCTTCTTCAGTTGTGGCCTCCTGGCCCTGGTCTCCATAGGGACCTTTGGTGGCTCTGCAGCAGGTCTGGTCCTGGTGGTGTGGAGGTCCTGTGGTCTCTCTGCAGGAACTACCAGCACAGGACTGCACCCCTGCTCTGCCTGAGCTGGGACACCCCCCTTTGAGCTCTGCCTCCATCATGAGCATGCCCAGCAGGTGTGGCTGAGCATGATCTTCTGGGCCCAAAGCTGCTTGTTAACTCTTGGTTCCCTGGTGTGGGGTTATACAACCAATCACAGACTCCCCACAATGAAAACAGGTCATGTCCTCAGTGGCAACAAACACATATGTAGTCACACTTCCCAATCCTATACTTCAGGGAAACCTTTAAAACTTTGGAAGCATTTTTTAACATAGAATCATAGAACTGGAAGGGACCTGCTCTTAAAAATCTCCAATGATGGAGATTCCACAGCCTCCCTAGGCAATTTATTCCAGTGCTTAACCACCCTGACAGTTAGGAAGTTTTCCCTAATGTCCAACCTAAACCTCCCTGGCTGCAATTTAAGCCCATTGCTTCTTGTCCTATCCTCAGAAGTTAACGAGAACAATTTTACTCCCTCCTCCTTGTAACAACCTTTTATGTACTTGAAAACTATCATCATGTCCCCTCTCAGTCTTCTCCAGACTAAAACCCAGTTTTTTCCATCTTCCCTCATAGATCATAATTTCTAGACCTTTAATAATTTTTGTTGCTCTTCTATGGATTTTCTCCAATTTGTCCACATCTTTCCTGAAATGTGGTGCTCAGAACTGAGCACAATATTCCAGTTGAGGCCTAATCAGCACAGAGTAGAGCAGAAGAATTACTTCTTGTGTCTTGCTTACAACACTCTTGCTAATACAGCTGTGATGGCGTTGGGACTCACCACCACAGTGCCTCCTGTTGGTAACTCTGGGAATTAGCTCAGTCCATGTGGAGCGCCCTCCGCTGGCGGTGTCCGGTCCATCTCTCACCCTCTGTTAGCATCCGGACCCGCTTTGCTCCCTTCTCGCAGTGACCTCTTCAGGATACTGCCCTCCGGCAGTGCCCCCTAGTCCACACTCACCCCCTTCCCGGGGTGGGGTGGTTAACAGCAGTCTTTTCTCTTCACCCTAGCTGCAGTGGCCAACCACCTCCCCAAAATGTAACCCCTTCTATCAGGGGTCAGATGCAGTCTGCTGTGGCTATGCCTACTGGCCAGGTGTAGTACAAGGGGGAAGGGAGGACCCAGGCCCACCCTTTACTCTGGGTCCCAGCCCAGGGACCCTCTAATAGCAGCCTCCCTGCCCTCCTTTGCTCCCCTTGTCCACTTCTCTCTGGGCTGCTTCCCCTTCAGCCCCCTTGCGGGCCCTTCTATCAGGGCCTGCAGCCTGGCAGGTATTGGACTGGATCTCTCCTTAGCTCCGGCTGGGCTGGGCTGGGCTGGGCTGGGCTGGGCTGGGCTGGGCTGGGCTGGGCTGGGCTCCTTCACTCAGGAGACAGACCTTCTCCCTTGAAAGTCTGGGAGAGACTGCCTGCCTCTGCCCTGGGCAGCCTTTATATAGGGCCTAGCCTGGCCCTGATGGGCTGCCTCTTGCTCAGCCCTGATTGGTTCCCCGCAGGCCCTCTCTGATTGGCTGCCTGTCTGCACATCTGCTGTGGCCTTCTGTAGCCCAATCTGGCCTGGGGGTGGGGCACCGCCTCACCACAACATCCCAGAATGATCTTTGCTTTTTTTGCAACAGTGGTAAACTGTTGACTCATATTTAGCTTGTGATCCACTGTAGCCCCAGATCGTTTTCCGCAGTACTCCTTCCTAAGCAGTCATTTCCCGTTTTGTGTGTGTGCAACTGATTGTTCCTTCCTAAGTGGAGTACTTTGCATTTGTCCTTATTGAATTTCATCCTGTTTACTTCAGACCATTTCTCCAGTTTGTCCACATTATTTTGAATTTTAATCCTATCCTCCAAAGCTCTTGCAACCCCTCCCAGCTTGGTATTGTTCGCAAACTTTATAAATTTGTTCTGTATGCCATTTTCTAAATCATTGATGAAGTTATTGAACAGAACCAGACCCAGAACTGATTCCTGTAGACCCCTCTTGATAGGCCCTTCTAGCTTGACTGTGAACCACTGATAACTACTCTCTGGGAACAGTTTTCCAACCAGTTAAGCACCCACCTTATAATAGCTCCATCTAGGTTGTACTTCCCTAGTTTGTTTATGAGAAGGTCATGCAAGATAGTATCGAAAGCCTTACTAAAGTCAAGATATACCACATCTACTACTTCCCCCCCATCCACAAGACTTGTTACCCTGTCAAAGAAAGCTGTTAGATTGATTTGACATGATTTGTTCTTGACAAACCCACGCTGACTGTTACTTATCACCTTATTATCATCTAGGTGTCTGCAAATTGATTGCTTAATTATTTGCTCTATTATCTTTCCAGATACTGAAGTTAAACTGACCGGTCTGTAATTCCGCGGATTTTCTTTATTTGCCTTTTTATAGATTGGCACTCTATTTGCCCTTTTCCAGTCCTCGGAAATCTCTCCCATCTTCCATGACTTTTCAAAGATAATAACTAATGGCTCTGATATCTCCTCAGTTAGCTCCTTGAGTATTCTAGAGAGACATGCCAAACGTGCGCGTGCAAAAAAAACCCACCATGGAAATTGAGCTTGTTTTTGGCCTAATTGGCTTGTGAGTTGCTTGTTGGCAAATTTTTGGCTTGTAGCTTGTTGCTTGTTCCTTCTTTTTTTTTTTTTATCAGCTCCCGGCAAGCAGGGGCAAGGGGGGCAAGCGGGGCAATGGTTTAGAGAGTCAGGGGTGCACAGCGGGCCCAGCACAGTCCCAGACCGCATGCTGGGGGGGATCTAGTCACATACAGTGTTGGGGTTCTTAGAGATTGGCTTGTTTTGGCCTTGCTTTGAAATGGGATTAGCTTGATTTTTGGCTCATTGTGAGTCGGGATGCTTATTTACCATGTGAAAGTTAGCAACTGTGATTCTAGGATATATTTCATGAGGCTCTGCCAATCTGAAGACATCTAACTTGTCTAAGTAATTTTTAATGTGTTATTTCCCTATTTTGGCTTCTGATCCTACATCATTTTCACTGGTATTCATTAAGTTAGATGTTCAATTACTACTAAACTTGTTGATGAAAACAGAAACAAAAAAGTCATTTAGCACTTCTGCCATTTCCACATTTTCTGTTATTGTTTTTCCCCCCTCATTGAGTAATGGTCTGTGTTATATCCTTGGGGGCAACAGTTTTAGGAAGAAATCACTGGAGACAGAGAGAGCTGTAAACCTTAAAAGCAGACATTTATTGCCACTCACTGAACTAACCAAACACCAGCCAAAACGGGCTGGGCTATCCCCTAATAATCTAACTCAGTTGCCATAGCAACACAAGATTCTATTACCACGACAAGCAAATACACAACAGTCCGACCCTGTTCTTGGTCTTTCTTTTGCTTCTAATGTATTTGTAGAATGTTTTCTTGTTACCCTTTATGTCTCCGGTGAATGTAATCTCGTTTTGTGCCTTGGCCTCTCGAATTTTGTCCCTACATGCTTGTGGTTTTTTTTATATTCATCCTTTGTAATTTGACCTAGTTTCCACTTTTTGTGGGACTCTTTTTTGAGTTTCAGATCATTGAAGATCTGCTGGTTAAACCAGGGTGGTCTCTTGCCATACTTCCTATCTATTTTACGCAGTGGGATAGTTTGCTCTTTTACCTGCCTATGAAAGCACAAGACATGCCAAACCTCTGGGGCTTTTCAGCCCATATTAATTCTCCTGATAGGGCTAGTGATCTTACCATAACTAGCCAGGTCTCTAGCCATCTGCTTATTTCCTAAAAAAGGAGGAACATTAGAGACAGTGACTTTAACAGCAGGTGTTGGGAGCAGCAAAACAGGAACAAAAACACCTCGCACAACAATCCCTCCACAACCACCTGCTCAACAAGGCTAAGCGAGACAACAAACACAACAACCTCCTTACTCATGTGGAAGGTGTACATCACATTTTTAAACCCAATCACCTTCCCCACAGCTAGAACACATTCTCCCCCAAAGGCAGAGACTGGAGGCAAAATCCACAACCCAGGGCCATGTGTTAAACCAGGGGTGGGCACACTTTTTGGCCCAAGAGCCACATTGGGGTGCGAAACTGCATGGAGGGCCAGGTAGAGAAGGCTGTGCCTCCCCCTAAATAGCCTGGCCCTGCCCCCTATTCGCCCTCTCCCACTTTCCGCCCCCTGACTGCCCCCCTCAGAACTCCCGACCCATCCAACCCCCCCCCAATCCCCGTGCCCTGACCATCCCCCGGGACCCCCTACCCCTTATCCAACCCCCTGCCCCCACCCCCCTTACCATGCAGCTCGCACCCTGCTGCCTGGACGGAGCCAGCCGCGCTGTCCGCAGGGCAAGCTTAGGCTGCAGGGGAGGGGGGACAGCAGGGGAGGGGCTATGGGCTAGCCTCCCCAACCAGGAGCTGAAGGGCCAGGCAGGATGGTCCCGTGGGCCGTAGTTTGCCCACCTCTGCGTTAAACCCTCAGAATCTGCAACAAACTGAGGTCTCTGTCCCCCCAGTCCAGAGCGCAGACAAAAGCCTACTAAAACAAACGAAGTCCTGAAATTAAATCCCAAACTCCAAAACTAAAACACAAAAACCAAAGCTCCATATCCCCAGCAGAAAGAACAGCAAAGCACACCCACTCTCCAGAGGCGGATTAAGGTTTTGTGGGGTCTGGGCCAGAACAAGTGGAGGGACCCCTCCCCAGCCCTTCTGCCTGCGGTCCCACCCCCATTCCATCCCTTCCACCTGCAGCCCCGCCCATGGCCTCACCCTGTTCTGCTCCTTCCACCTGCGGCCCCACCCCTGTTCCACCCCTAGCCCCACACCTTCCACACACACCCCCTCAAACACACACTGCGGCCGGCAATCCATTTGCTCCTTTCTGCCTATCCTAGACGGGAGAAGCTCCGTTTCCCATGCCAAGGCCCCGGGGCCGCAGCAGGGAGTGACAGCTCCCCCAGCCCTCAGGCCGTGGCAGGAAGCAAGAGTGCCTCCAGTCCCAGGGCCGCAGGGGCTTCCCCCATGCCTCCTGGCGCTTATGCCACGAATAGGGTCAGGGAATGGAGGCTTCCCCCTGCCCCTCCCAGTGCTGCTACCTGGGTTGGGGTGTTGGGGCTTCTCCTGCTCCACCCGCCAAGCGTCTCTGTCAGGGCTTCCGGGCTTCCATCACCCGGTGGCAGATTTTTTTCCAGGGCCCCCCAATTGGCCAGGGCCTCATCGGTCCAGTGGCTAATCCGCCACTGCCACTCTCAGCCTCGCTCCAACAATCCTCTGAGAGTGACAGAGAGAGAGAGAGAGAGTAACAGGAAAATGGAGAGAGAGAGAGAGAGAAACAATATGCTTTCTACAGGGATTTGTTCGACACTAGTAAATCAACTCTGAGAATTTGGCAGGTGGTCGAATTATAACCCAGGGCCCTGGTGCTTCCTGTTACCTAGGAGTGCCTGGGAGCAGATAACAGCAGGTATGGTGTTGCAGCCACACCCGTGCTTTTTCATTAATTTGTCCGGTGACAGAGCAGAGCAGTTTATGGACAGGTAGTGAGAAGCGTACATTCCTTTAGCATGGGGAGAATGACTCTTGCGATTTCTAAGCTCTGGAGTTTTTAATAAAAGTTAAACAGTTGTTAGGGAAATCCAGGTGAGTCCTGGCAGTGCTTCAATGCACGAGAGAATAGCAGGAAGATAGGGTGGGGGAGAAAGAGACTAAGGCTATGTTTACACTTAATGTGATATAACTTATGTCGTTTGGGGGTGTGAAAAAGCCACCCCCTTAAGCGATGTAAGTTACACCGACCTAAGGATTGGTGTAAGACAGTGCTACATCTGCAGGAGAGCTTCTCCCGCCAACATAGCTACCTCCACTTGTGGGGCTGGAGTAGTTTAAGCTGATGGGGGAGCTCTCTCCCGTCGGCTTAGAGCGGTTACATTAGAGCAGCGGTTCTCAAACTGTAGGTCAGGACTCCAAAGTGGGTCATGCTCCCATTTTAATGGAGTCACCAGGGCTGGTGTTAGACTTGCTGGGGCCTGGGGCTGAAGCCAAAGCCTGAGCCCCAATGCCCAGGGTTGAAGCTCAAAGGCTTCAGCCCTGGGTGCCATGGCTTGGGCTTCAGCTTCAGCCCTCGCATGCAGGGCTGAAACTCTTGGGAGTCAGCTTTGGCCCCCCCCCAAGCCTGGGGCACTGGGGCTCAGGCTTCATCTTTGGCTCCCTTCCCAGGCTGGCGGATCGCGAGCTGATCTCAGGCTTCGGTCACCCCACCCAGGCCATCAGATCTCAGGCTTCGGTCCCCCCTCCTGGGGTTGTGTCATAATTTTTGTTGTCAGAAAGGGGTCACAGTACAATGAAGTTTGAGAACGCCTGCATTAGAGAGCTTAAAGTGTAGCTATAACCTAAAGCAATGGGGTAAGAGCAAATGGCTGAGTGACGGGGGAAAAAGTGTGAGAGAGGAGGGAGTGAAAGAGAAGGGGGGAGACCCAGGAGAGAGGAGGTGGCGGATGAGAGGGAGAGAGGGTTTCTGCACTGGATGGCAGAGTGAAACAGGACACACGTGTATGACATAGATACTGGGAATCCATCCCTGGCACTGGCCCATCCAGAGGGAACGGGAGGAGCTGGCTCTCTTTGGATCATAATAAACTGGAATGAGGGTGTGGGCTGCTTCTCCTCACCCCCCCCCCCTTCCTCTCATTCCATCCGCATTATACCACCAAATCCTGCTACTTCTCTCTGTTTTTTTCTAAAATCGTATTTTGAAGACGACCAAAAGTGGAACGTTTTCTGGGAGTGGCTGTGTGTGCCTCACACTCCAGCCAAAGTAGAGGACCAGCCAAAGGGGGAAGAGACAGCGTCTGCAGCCGAAGAGAGTGGAGATCGTGGACAACAGTGAGTGAAGGAGACTCTATCCCTTTCCCCAACACCCCAAAGAATAAGTTCCCGAGAGAAGGGGGAGGAGGGAGATAATGATGGGAAACTTTTCTAAGGGTTCCAGGCAATAACATGAGCAAATGGGTGAGAAAAAGAGAGGGAGGGGGATGAATATTTGGGGTGGATGGATGGGGAGAGAGAACAAATGGAGGGAGAGAGAAAATGAATTGAGAGGGGAGGTGGAAGGAGAAAGAAAGAAGGCAGACAGGATGCTATCTCCAATCCAAAATGTCTGGGGAAGGAGCTGGAGAATGGCAGTGACAGAGCAGGAGGGAGATAGATGGAGGGAGAGAGGATGAGGAGAAGGAGTGCGTCTGGGAGAGGGATTTGCAGTCAGTGGGTGAGGACAGTGTCTGGCCTGCAGGGGGAAGGTCTCCCTGTTCCTGGTGCAGTTTGTGCCAGACTCTCATCTGACCCCTCTCTCTTTCACTTTGTAGGAATGATGACTTTTGGAGCCCGTGCACTGCTGTGCATCATAACCCTCTCTGTCCTCCCAGCTGGTGAGTCACCGCCCCATGGAAGCCACATCAGGGCTCTCTCCCCTTTCTTTGCCACGTGGAGGCTCACACAGAGACCACTGTTCAGTGACAAGACGGAAAGGACACACACACACAGATGGAGAGTGACAGGGGAAGAAAAAGGGGAGAGTGCAGGAGAGGATGGAGAGAATGCTGGAGGGAAGTTTGAGAAGCAGTGATCAGTGCCCATATATTCTCCTTCTCCTAAGTAGCATGGATAGGAGCAGAGAGAGGTTCAGGGAGTCTAAGCAGAGGGGAAATGCATGTATGCAGATTGTTCCCCTACCAAACATAGTTGCCATTTCGCTTGGTTCTGCCTGGTTGGTGGGATGAACGGAAACAGGTTGGAGTGGCCAGGCAGAGATAGAGGAGTCAGTGAACAGCTCCTCTAAATATTATGAGCCTCCTTTCACACTGGTGTAAATCAAGAGGGGCTCCTTGCAGTCAATGAGTTACACAGGCGTGACATAGATGTATGTGAGAGGTGGCTTAGGACCAACGGTTAGGAAAAGGTGTAGCTGTCGTATGTGCTCAGAGGGGAGCATAATGTATTCTCAGCTGGATATGATGGGGGGCAGCAGATCGTTGGAACCCTGGTCTCCCAGACACTGCCTGGGGCAGTGTCTCAGACCGGGTATGCAGAGCACGTCAAGCTGGTCCATGGAACTTGTTCCGTCACAGTGGTGAAAAACATCTATCAGTCTTCAAACATGGATGCTTTCTGCTGGTTGTTCCCCATTCCTGGCCTCATTGGCTTTCCAGAGGCTTTTCTGACCAGTTAAGCTCAGGATTCCAAGCTTCTCTCCACCTGCTGCTTCATGTCTGTCTGTGCTCTGAGTTTCTTTGTCATAAATTCAGGTGGGATTAAATTTGCAGATGATGCCAAAATTGGAGAAGGCAGCACAAAACTGAAGAGTAAGCTGGAGAGAGTGGAGAAGAGAATGAGGAATGATTCCATTTTAATGGATAGAGAGTGCTGTACCCAAGGAGAGAGAGAACCAGGGGATAGGTATCGAATAGGGGATATAGCCTGACAGTTGCACCCTTCACATTAAAGCAAGTTTATTCCATTCTCCCATCATTAGACATCAGCCTGTGTTGAAATGTTTGGATCCAGAGAGGGACATCCCCATTATTCAGTGGCTGTTTGGATCTGGCATGTTTCTGTTCCTAATAGTACTTTTTCCCATAAGCAAGTACTTTAGCTATCACAGAGCAAATGTGAGCTGGTGACTCACAGAGCAGGGAGGAGAGGCAGCCCTGGCACAATCTTGATCTTAAAGGTGACCTGCAAAGTAAAAAGAAAAAGAGGTTGTGTCCTTTTTGGTGTTTTTCTGATGCACAAACAAGGCTTGAAAGGGTTTTCTCCTCCTTGTTTTTTACCCCAGGCCAGGTCGACGCTAAGAAGTTAGGTTGACCCAGCTACATTGCTCAGAGGGGTGAAAAATCCACACCCCGACTGGCGTAGTTAAGCTGACCCAACCCCTGTTGTAGACAGCACTAGGTTGACGGAAGAATTCTTCCACTGACCTAACTATTGCCTCTGAGAGAGGTGCATAACCAATGCCAGTGAGATAACCTCTCCTGTCCGGTTAGGTAGCATTTACACTGAAGTGCTACAGCAGCACCAGTACAGCAAGTGCCGCTGAAGCATTTCAAGTGTAGACAGGACCTTAGAAATATCAGGAATGTCCGGGTTGGTCATTTTGTTTTGTTGAAGGGTTAGTTGGCGATTTAGATAACTGGAGTGTGGCTTTTTCACCCTCCTAAGTAAGGGGTGAGGGTGCCACATCTTTAACAATGAGTGCTTTCCTCCTAAGTGATTGTCACGAGTTTGAATTAAGTAGGTGTTAATACAAGCAAACAAATTAAACAGCCTAAAAGAAATCCCTCTCCCTCTTGGATTTTATAATGCTTAGATTTTATAATCAGACCAATTTTCTAGTTGTCCTTAGTCTTCTGGAGAGGAAAGGCTAGACAAGAAGTGAATTTCTAATGTAGAAAATAAGCAGACTTTATAAAATGTTCAGCATGTCAGACCTTCCTTCTGCATCACAAAGAGAGAAAAAAGGGCACAAGCCCATTTCCCCCCACTTTGCATGTTACCATTAAGAGATGGGCCAGAGTAGGAACAGCTTTGAGAAGCAGTGGGTTATTGTACCTGGGTGATGTGTGTAATACCTGGCACTTCCTGGATCAGTGGCCAGTGAAGGTGGCCAGCTTCACAGTCGTTGCTGGGGACTCCACTGGGACAGGACACAGAGGGTCCTGAGAAAACTCTTGAAATGCGGCAGAGTAGGATTATGCCCACGGGCCCAATTCTCCCTCTGCAGGATACAAGTAACTATTACTGAAGTAAGAGATAAATAGGGCTTTCAATCCCCAGTCCTGTAGTCCGTACTCACACAAAGCTCCCAGTGACTTCAGTGATAACTCTGATGGAATTAGGGTAGAAAGCTCAAGGGCATAGTGTATAGGGCACAGTTTGACAGTGCCAGTGGGGTATACTATACAGTGGGTCATTCCTACATCTGTCCTAGTTCTAATTTGTTCTGCACTACCCTGTATCACCAGCCTTTTCCTACCAATTCTCCCCTCCCCCCCCCCCAGTTATGCAGATGTTTTCCTCCTCCCTTGTTTAGCAGAAAACTTTTACCTGTTTCAAGCTGCCTAAAGAAGCAGCTCTCTTGCCATTGGCATTTTGAAAGTGAACGGTGTATCTCCGTTTCTATTCCTCCTCTGTTACACTGAGTGCACAGGTGGCATCCATTGCTCTCTGCCTATCCCTTTTTCTCACCTTATAATGTGCCTGGATGTAAATGATCTTCCAGCCTATTGTCAGGGAATGTGTGGTGCTCCATAACAGAGGGGAAAGATAGTCTGGTGGTTACAGCTGTTGACTGGGCACCAGGAGACCTGCCTTCTGTTCCTTACTGTGCCAATGATTGGCTCTGTGACCTCGGGTAAGTCACTTCCTCGCTCAGTGCCTCAGTTCCCTCTCCTATACAATAGGGAGCGTGATACTTAACCTACCTCAGAGGGGGATTGTGAAGCTTAATTTGCTAATGTTTGTAAAATGCAACAAGGTCTGCAAGAGGTGCTGCGGAAATGCAAAGTCTGGGAACAAATCTGTGGCCCCTTACAACTCCACAGCTGTTACTCTTGTGCCCACTCCAAAATGTATGGTAAAGCTCTTGCTCTGACACTTCTTAAACTAAAGGGCAATCTCCTTTATCTATTAGCAGTATAGATCCTAAGACTAGAGTTGAGCAGTTCTCATTCCATCCAGTGGAGGGCAGTGGTATCCTCTACATACATTAGCTAGTTCATGGCAGTATTATTATTAATTATAATTCTATCGACTCCAGTTTATGGAAATCCCCCTTCTGTCTTTTCCCCACTCTCCCCTCTCCTACCTTATTTTGCAGACTGGTTTCTACCCATGGTCAACTGTCAAGAAGTCCCAACAAGTAAGTCTTGCTGTCTGCTGTGTGTGTGTGTGTGTGTGTGTGCGCGCGCACATGCGCATGGCCTGAAAGAAAACCAAGGTACTGGTTAATCAGTAAGAAGTGCTAATCCCAATGCCCCAGTATGGTGCTGGGGGTATTAAGATTTTGGAGGTGTTCTCCTTTGTATGTAGCCTAAAATAGGCACACCAATCACTCAAGGCTGTTAAAAATCTGATGGTACTTTGTGCGGGGATAGGTGTGTTGGTCCTAACATCCTGGATAATCATATTCTATCTCACTGCTATTCAGTTCTTCACTTCCTGGCCTCAGCTGTTGTGTAGTGCAGTTATGCAATGTTAAACAGCTGTCATGTTCTACCCCAGACATGGTGGTTGTTATTAATCATTTGTGTTATGGTAGCACTCAAAGACCCCATTCGGGATCGATATCTCATTGCATAAGGTGTATTCCCACACACATAGTAAGAGACAGTCACTGTCCCAAAGAACTTTCAATATAATTTAAGCCAAGACAAGGGACAAGGATAACAGTGATAGTGGTTACAAATTAGCAGGTTTTGAATCACTAATAGGTATTAGGATGTGTGTAGATATATGTGTGTGTGTGTATACACACACAGAGATACAAATAAATTAATCTCAGGAATCCCCATGGGCTCTCTGCCCAGTCACTACTATTTAGCAATTTACTGTAAGCATCATGATAAAAGTGGATCTCGAGGAGGAATTTGAAGGAGAACAGGGTCATGGCTTTATGGAATAGCTAGGCAAGGGCATTCCCTGCGGAGGGAGTAGCCTGGAAGAAAGCTTAAAAATGTCTGTGGGAGAAGCACCTAAAATGGGTGGTTGAGGTTGGCATCACTGGCAAAGTAAGGTGAGGCAATGCAGTAAGAGACAAAGCCACATGAATAGGGGGAGGTAGAATTCTGAAGGACCTTTAAAGGTGAGGACGTGAACCTGATGTGATGGAAAAGGAGGAGCCTGTAGAGGGGTCTGAAGAGGGGACTGATGTAGTGAGAGTGACAAGCAAAGCTCTTTGCAGCTGGGGTGAATGGACTGGAGAGGGCTGGTATGGATATCAGGGATCCAGAGATTGCAGAAATCAAGATGGGAGAAGATGAGGCCCTGGATGGGAACTTTAGCTGTGTGGACAGAGGGAAAAGACTAGATCGTAAGATGTTATGGAGGAAGGAACGCCAGGATATGGACATGGCGTGGATGTGCAGGACAAGAGGCAGGGAAGAACCAGAGATATGGCTGTGTTTCAGTGCTGAGTAAATAAGCTCTGTATGTACCAATCTGCAAAGCACTTTAGAGTTCTTCAATAATTCATTATTTATTATGGTTCTGAGTGCATGTATTTCTTTGTGTGCACAGGGATTGTTTGTGAATTGATGCTTTATAGCAAAGGATTGTGAGACAAGGAGGATCCTGGGATCTGACAACTTAACACTGAGTCACTCTCTAGCAGTGGGAAGTTAGAGGAACCTTACTGCTATCTCAATGGTACCCAAGTGTGGAACACTTGGTATATAAGGAGAGCATGGTCTAGTGGTGAGAACAGTGGACTATATGTCAGGAGACCTGGATTCAATTCCTGGCTTTACCACTGACTCACTGTGTACTTTTGGGCAAGTCACATGATCTCTCTGTGCCTCAGTTTCCCCATCTGTAAAGTGGGATTATGATAGTTACCTACCTCCAAGGAGAGGTGAGAGGATAAATGAGTTAATGTTTGTACAGTGCTCTGAAAACATAAGGTGCCACATGACTATGCCCTCTCCTCTCCTCTCAGAGGCAGACTTTGCCTTAGCCGGCCATCCCTTAGTCACCTCACAGCTACACTCCTACAACACATTCTACTCTCAAAGGCTTCTTGGAAGCTGTGACTCTTGCAGAATGTGGCCACCAAACATCTGCGTAGGGCACAGGATTGGGAGCACATTACACCCACACTCCACTTGCCCAGCTTTACACCTCTCTGCAGTATGGGCTAGGTTCCACCCTGTTCACCCTGAATTCCCCAGCTGTCCATCCCAAAGGTGAGTGCTGCAGGAACCAGGGGCAGGGCAGCTTCTCAACCTCCGACATCTCTCTCTCCAGTTTGGCCACCCAAGATGGGCCAGAGCTGAGAAGTCGGGATCTGGATCCAGAGTTCAGTAGGGGTTTAGATCTGGGGTTTGTTGATGACCCATCTGTGCCTTTACAATGTCCTTTACAATACAACCCTGGAGTTCCCTGCCGTTGTTGGGGTTCTCTCTGCACTCCTCACAGGGAGGTTAATTTGGGGTGGAGGTGTCCTGGTCTATAGGAAATGGCTGTTTTATACTTGCACTAGCCTGTGTACACAGGGCACCTTTATAGTCTGGGAATGGGTGCATTTTAAGAAGCAGTGAAATGTGAAGCTCAGGCTCTGAGCTGAACCTCCTGGGGTGGTTGCAGGGAGGAAGAGACTTCCTGTGAAACAGCAGAGGATTTGGAGAGGTTCACTGACACATCTGGGCAGCACTGTGACTCAAATTACATGCATGTTTGCTGACAGCTAGTGGCCCTTTTAGAGTACTCCACAGGACAGATATGTGGAAAATGAGGAGGGCTAGTAATAAGCAGGCTGAAAGGGGGGTGAAGGGAAAAGAAGTAAACAGAGATGGACATATTATTAATTCTTATAGGAATATCCCCCTGATGTGGTCTCTAGCCAATCCCAGGCCAACGGAGGCAGAAAAATCAGTGCCCAGGATAGGGGATATATGGATGCCTCTCTCCCAAGATGAGTGGTCAGAGCAAGATTAGTAATAATTCAGTTTTTGCATGCAAAACAAACTGCTATGAGATCCAAGGCTTGCCAGTGAGAGTCCCTAGTCCCAAGGGGGTGGATAGAGATGGGGAGAGGCGCTGTGTGTATATTTACTGGATAAGCTCACGCTATTTTAGGGGCTCATCATGGCAGCTAGAATCATCTGGCCCACTATGGTTAACCAAGCCCAAGTGTAAACCTTCATAAGAGCCAGAGGAAAAGCCTTGAGAGCAGGCCCCAGGCTCTGGAATGCCTATTCAAGGAAGATCAGGAAGAGTCCCTCCCTGATCATCTTGGGGCCTCACTGAAGTACCCACCTCTCCCCCTGCAGCATTTCCCAAGGTACTGGAACAGAAGAAAAGCTACAGCACATTCATAGTGAAAAGCCCACAGCTGGAATAAATAATAATTATATAATAATATAATGAAGAGCAGGCTGGAGACTGATGGTCTCTTCTAGAAGGATCTCACTGTTTCTGATTATCCCCTCACACCCAGGGCTTAATTTGTACCAGGGCTGAACCCTGGTACCTCTAGGCATGGCAGTTCATAGCCTCAGCACCCCTGGGCTTGCCATGTCAGTTATGAAAATAAAAAAAATTGCTTGAGCCCCAGCGCCTCTTTCATTACAAATTAAGCACTGCTCACACCACCTAGATAGCATGGCAAAGAATGCTTTAGAAATGCTGGAGAAAGATTAGTGCCTTGCATGGTGTCAAGTATCAGGGGGCAGCCGTGTGAGTCTGTATCTACAAAAACAACAAGGAGTCTGATGGCACCTTAAAGACTAACAGATTTATTTGGGCATAAGCTTTCGGGGGTAAAAAACCCACTTCTTCAGATGCATGGAGTGCAAATTACAGATGCAGGCATTATTATACACTATACAATATACAATATATATATATCTTATACACTATATATATATATATATATATATATATAAAATCTGAAGAAGTGGGTTTTTTACCTGCAAAACCTTATGCCCAAATAAATCTGTTAGTCTTTAAGGTGCCATGGGACGCCTTGTTGTTTTTGTGGAGAAAGATTGAGAATCAGGCTCTGTCTACACTACAGGCCAGGAGTGTGATCACCAGCTTGTGTACACATACTCGCATGAGCTTGACGAGAGCTAGTGCTAGTGTAAATAGTAGCATAGCCGTGGTAGCATGGGCAGGGGCCGCACAGCTTGGCCATGCCAAGTACAAACCTACCCGAAACCCCTGGACACGTCCTCAGCAGGGCTGCTACCACCACTGCTGCTGCCTGTGCTACCGCAGCTACACTGCTATTTATACCGGCTCTAGCCCTCAGCGCGCTAGCTTGAGTATGTGCATGCCAGCTGGGAATCGTACCCCTAACTCGTAGTGTAGACGTAGCTGCAGAGAGAACATCGGATAGATAGAGGGTCTGTGTTGCATGTGAATTAGTGGTGATGCAGGTCAGAAGGGGAATGCAGGCTTCAGCTTTTTGCCATCAGTGAGTCAGGTTCAAATGGGACCTAAGGGCACAACTGGAAGGACTTTTACTGGGGCTAAACTTAGTCCTTTTTGGGGCTCATCATACAAAAATCAGCATACAGAGAGACTTAAGGGCTGGAATAGCAGGGGGGCTGCAGGGCAGGACTGAGGGGCATTGGTAGAGCTGTGTGGGGAGCCCAGCACTGGAATAGCAGGGGGGCTGCAGGGCAGGACTGAGGGGCATTGGTAGAGCTGTGTGGGGAGCCCAGCACTGGAATAGCAGGGGGGCTGCAGGACAAGACTGAGGGGCATTGGTAGAGCTGTGTGGGGAGCCCAGCATTGGAATAGCAGGGGGCTGCAGGGCAGGACTGAGGAGCATTGGCAAAGCTGGGGTGGGGGGACCAAAAACTCAAAGCAGGATCTTTCAGATCATTCTCTCTTTTTTCCAGTTGTGCCTGACATAGAACCTGTCACTGATGACTTTGGTAAGTTCATTCTTCCGACAATAGTGGGACCACTCGGGGCCTTCCTTTCCCTACTCCCAGCTGTGTCACCACTAGAGATCCCCTTCACCTCACATGCAGAGTCCAACTTTCTCCATTGCCCCTAACTCCAGCTGTAACTCTCCAGAAATTCCACTTCCTTTACACACTTGTTTTTTGTCAACAGGTCTGCCTGATACTGAAGGCATAGTAGCAGATGAACAAGGTGCGTACAACTGCTTTATTAATATAAATGATGTCTGTCTTTTGAAGGAGACATTAACCTGATCTCCCCTCTGGCCTGTCTCTGGGTCGGTACCTAAGGCTGACACCCCAAGGCAAGGTTTGATCAAGGGTGGAGAGGAAGTGCACTATTAGAAGGAATGTGAGCTCCCTTTTGCCCCACCTCTGGGGGTACCAGTTCCCATACCACAGGGCATTAGTGGGGCAAAGGATACTGCTTTGTTAAAGGAGCTGCTGTCCCTTGGGTAAGACATTCCCCGTGCTCCCTCCTTTACACTTAAGGGCCCCTGTTTTTCACTGTCTATTTTAGAAAATAGCAAATAATCCAAAATTCACAAATCCTTTGTTTTCTAGTTCCGGCTGCCAGTGTAAACACAACAGAGATACCAGGTATGTTTAGTTTTGAGATTCAAAGTAGGGGACATGGAGCTGTCACCTTTAGGGCATCATTTCCTATCCAGTGGGAACATAGAAATAGCCAGATTGGATCAGACCAGACCTGACCAGATTCATTTGGGCAGTACTAGGTGCTTCAGAGGGAGGTGCAAGTACTGGTCACTGTCAGAAGAGAGGATACTGGATTAGATGGACCATTGGTCTGACCCAGTATGGCTATTCTTATATTCAAGTAACCCCATACTGGACAGTTATGGAATAATCTGCCCACAGGGGAAGTTTCTTCCTGACCCCACAAGAAATGTGGCTGAGTTCTAATGTGCAGCATGAGGTTTTATATCCTTTATAAATCTGTATCTTAAATAATATGGCTGCAGATGATATTATTTGCATAAATGTCCATTCAGAATTATTCTAAACTCTGAGTAATATTGTGTTAGTAAGTTCCACAGGTTAATTGTATACTGTACTGAATGTTCTCTTGTTTTTGAATTATGAGCTAAGGGGAATAGAAATGCTTTATCCTCATCATCTAGACCATTTATTATTTAGTATGACACCTTTTTCTTGGCCTCTCTTCTCTAAACAGTCCCAGCACCTCAAGAATATCAGGAAATGGGGTATGGAGCCTTTAATCTCTTGAGCACTAGATCCAATCCAGCCCCAGTTTGGAGGCTTTTGTAAAATTAATTGAGGCTTGCCGTCCAGTGCCTAGTGAACTTGTGTCCACATCACAACCACCATTGTCATTCATTTTCACCTGTGTGTGTTTCCCAGAATGCCGTGAGGAGCAGTTCCCTTGCACACGCTTGTACTCCGTTCACAAACCTGTGAAACAGTGTATCAGTTACCTGTGTGTTACCAGGTAAGAAGCCTGCAATCCCCAGGAGAAAAACCAACTCACTATCACAAAGAGCACATCCAGCTCAGAAAGTGTGCTCTCTATGGAGACACAAGGGTTCTATCCCTAGTTCTAGTCCCTACAAGGGAAGGGAAGTGCGTGAAGTGAATCCTAAGAGTGTAATTGAGGTTCTTATCTAATGCAGTGTAATACTTAATATATTTGTAACTCTTTGAAGTTGTAAAATGTTCTGTGAGCTATTAATTATTATTTAATTTATGTATTGGGTGAAATCTTGAAGTCCCTACACAGGCAAAATGCCTTGTTGACATCAATAGGGGTTTTCCCTTAGTAGGGACTGACTGGAACTCAGGATTTGCCTCCTTGTTTGAAGGATTATTACCTATATCACTTTTTGTTCTCATGAATCTCAGTCTCTCTCTGTTTCTCTCCCATCCTTGACATGATTCTGGTGGCCACTCATCCCCTCAGTGTGCGTCGCATGTACATAATAAACAAGGAGGTGTGCTCTCGTGTGATCTGCAAGGAGGATGAATTCATGCAAGGTGAGTGACAGCTGGGCTGGGCGGAGGAGCAGCAGAGCAGAGCTCTGTGGGGAAGGGGAGCAGTCTTGTCCAGGTGTGCTTTCCTTTATAAGAAACTACAGTGCCTGTCAAGTGACATTTCTCTCTGGGGGAACTAGTGGTTGATGGGGCAGTGGCACAAGGTGGGCTGGCCTTTAAAGAGGTTGGGGCTCAACTTCCAACCCTCCTAGGCTCCCCTCACTCCCTTCTTAGTGACAGGGGTGGCTGTACCACCTTATAAGGTGATATCATGGGGGAACCCACACCCATCCCTACTACAGTGGCCCTGTAACCTACACTGTGCAGTCTACAAAATGGAACCTGATGCAACCTCTTCCCTTTTACCTCTCTATTTGGGGGAGATATTTCCCTGTATCCTCCAGGCTCTCCCACAACCATGGACACAGTCTTCCTTGTGAACATAGCCCATTTCCCCAAAGTCACAGCTCTTACCAGGGCAGACCTTCCTGATGTGTCCCACTTCTCCACACCAGAAACATTATTAGCAGACTCTTTCCTCTCCTTGTCCCTGCTTCCAGAATCTGCTTCATAGTAGCCAGCTTCCAAGATTCCTGCTGCCTGTCAAACTGCCCTGGGGTGTCTCTTCCCTGGGCCCTGACTACAGCTGGTCATCTTCCTTAGTTAATCAGACTTCACACTGAGAGTCTCACTAACCCTTCCCTTTTGAGAGTCTGGTTTATTAAAGTTCAAAACACCATAAGTTGTTCATCCAGGTTTCTTAGTCTTGTCACTGCTGAGGCTTTCCTCTAGCAGGTTCCTGTTCCCTGCAGGTCTCCCTCCCAGACCCACCAAGCAGATGTGTAGAGCTACTCAGCCTAGGCCTTCTCCATGGACCTTTTCTAGCTGTTCAGCTCTTTAATGGAGCAGTCACTCCCAGATTTGCTCTTCCTGGAGTCTCTTTTCTGACTGCACTCAGGCTGCCCTTGTATCCCCTAGCTGGCCTTGTTTTCACTCCCATGCTCCCCATTCTATGACCCTTGTATTCATTCCCTCCTCCTGCAGAGGTGGGCTAAGTCTGGCAGAGATGAGGCTGGTTCCCATCCCTGTGACAGGCCTAATTCTGCTGTTTACACACATGAGCTGCAATGTGTAAATGTATAAACTGCACTTCATGCATGCAGGGTGTAACTGATTATGCTAGCATTCACAGCCAATAATATGGTGTCTAAATTAGTGTTAAAGGGACAGGGGTAGCCCTGGTGTAAAAGGGTGCAACTCCACAAAAGACAGTGTCATTGCATCAAGTTACAGCAGGTCTGGATTTGATCCTCAGGGCTTGCCTACATGGCAAGTTACTGCATGGCAGTCCAGGGTGTGAATCTACAGTGCCCCAGCTAGCTGTGCAGTAATGGCCTGTGTGTACACTGCAGAAGCTCAGTTAAAGTCCCCGATTGTGGGTTAGCATATTACTAGAGTCACACCTTGGCTTGAGCAGCAATTTGACATACAGAGAAACCTGAAGTGTGAGTTATAACCAGAAAAGTTTCAGAGTAGCAGCCATGTTAGTTTGTATTCGTAAAAAGAAAAGGAGTACTTGTGGCACCTTAGAGACTAACAAATTTATTTGAGCGTAAGCTTTCGTGAGCTACAGCTCACTTCATCGGATGCATTCAGTGGAAAATACAGTGGGGAGATTTATATACATAGAGAACTATGAAACAATGGGTGTTACCATACACACTGAGACAGTTTCATGTTCTCTATGTACATAAATCTCCCCACTGTATTTTCCACTGAATGCATCTGATGAAGTGAGCTGTAGCTCACGAAAGCTTATACTCAAATAAATTTGTTAGTCTCTAAGGTGCCACAAGTACTCCTTTTCTTTTAACCAGAAAAGTGATTCTCCCATTCCCACTCTCTAGTCTCCCATCCAGTTGCCGATTTGACTAAAACCTGTATGCACACAGTGTTTGTACCAATTTAACCATGCCAGCTTAGAAGGGCCATCCCACCCTTCTAGTGTGGATGCAGTTATAGTGGTATACAAGTACTTATGCTAGTATAGCTTATTTTGGCAAATTTACAGGAATAAGCTATATATCTATAAACTATACTAAAGGTATATCTACACTGCCCATGTTACAGCACGGCTGCGGCAGCACCGTGACGTGGGCAGTGTAGACACGCTTTATCGCCAGGGGAGAGCTCTCCCGGTGATTTAAAAAACCCACCCTGAACGAGCGGTGGTAGCTTTATCGCTGGGAGCGCGGCTCCCGGCGATAAACCGCTATGTATACTGGTGCTTTTCAGCACTAAAACTTTTGTCGTTCATGGGTGTGTTTTTTCACACCCCTGAATGACTAGAGTTTTAACGCTGAAAGTGGCAGTGTAGACACAGCCTTATCTAAGCACCTTAGAGTTAGTGAGGCCCTGTGCACAGCTTCATTTTGGGGGGCCCACCCTCAGGACCCAGCCAAGAAAAAACATTCTCTCATCTCCCCCCCCCCCCCCAACACACACACAAATTTTCATTCTTTTTTCTTCATCCTCCTCCTATATTATAAGTAATGGGAAGTAAATGAAAATAAAGTGAGATACCTTGATTGGGGCAGAGGGGTGGGGTGCACTAGGGAGGGGGGGCGAGCTCTGGGCTGGGGCAGAAGTGTGGGAGGAAGTTTGGGTGCGGGCTCCAGGCTGGGGTGGGGGAGGCAGCGCAGCTCCCAAAGCGACCGGCACATACACCCCTCTGGCAGTGGCTCCTAGGCCGGGGGGTGGTGGGAAGAGGGGGTCTCTGCGCACCACTGTCCACACGCGTAGCCCCCGCAGCTCCCATTGGCTGCAGTTCCCAGGCAATGGGAGCTCTGGAGTTGATGCTCGGGGTGGGGGCAGCGCGCAGAGACACTCCTTCCCCCCTGGGGCTGCAGGGACGTGCCGGCCCCTTCTGAGAGCGAAGCTGCTGGGGGGAGGCAGAGCAGGCAGGGAGCCGCCTTAGCCCTGCTGCTGGCACATCTCTGTGTGCCCTTTGAGGGGACGGGGCAGCGAGTCTCCATGGGCTGCCTGTAGCAGGGGTGTGGCACACAGAGCCGCTTCCCCTCCCGTGCCAGGGGCGCGTGGAGACGTGCCAGGAGCCGGCTGCTTCTGGGAGTATCATGTTGTCCATACCATGGGGTAGCACTTATTTAAATATGTCTGTTTCTAAATGGGTATAGTAAAAGCAGTAAAAGAAGTGCCTGTAGACCAGTATCAACAGTCATGTTTTTATTGCTGTTAGTCCTGGAGAGCCCATAAAGCTATGGGAGAGCTAGCAAGGATTTATTCTGCCTTGTGCATTATCAGTAGAATCATTAGCTGGCTTCCCATTAAGGAAACTTTATTGCTGGTTGTGATGCAAGAAGCAGAGAGAGCTTACCTGGATTTTCAGGTCCCAGTTTTGAGAATGAGACAGCAGCTTTTAGAAAACTCCTCTTGATTTGTAAACCAAGCTGAAATCAACACAAAAGGAAGAAGCTGGAATTTGAAGATTTGCAGAGTCACTTCCCTGATAGAAATTGCAACTTTAATCCCAAGTTAATATGAACTTCTAGAGATGGGCCAGAGCAGAGAGTTCTGATCTGGGGACAGGGGAGACAAGCCAAACCAAACCCTTGGATCTGAACAATTAGAAAGATAGGAAGCAGCTCAGCTGCAAAATCCACATGTGGATCCAGATCTGAAGTGCCACAAAGCTCTGTATTAACACTGAGAAACACTGGGAATGGATCAAATCAGTAGCAAAATAAATAGTTTAAGCGGGCTCTAGCAATGGGTTTTAAAGATCTTGGTTTCACCTGGAATTTACATGGTGTTCCCTAATCAATAGATTAGACTCTGCAAATCCTAGGCAAGTCTTTACTGAAAGGCAACCAGGGGAAATCTGGTGCAACTCCTCTGAGCTTAAAAGAGTGGCTTCTGACTTACACTCATGTAAATGAGAGCAGAATCTAGCCCTGTCTTTATCCAGGCAAAACTCCCAGAGACTTCAGTGTGAATGGTGCCTGCATAAGGCCAGAATGAATTCTGAGTAAAGGCTTCAGGATTCGCTTCTCTGTCCCATTTAAATCAGTGTCCATCACAAGTTTATATGGACAACATGAAGATTGTATTGCTAATTGTTCATGTGATGAACTGAGCTTGAATGAAGCCCTAATCCTCAGTCTTGTGTCTCTCTGCAACTCTCTTCTTTGTCTCCAGATGAGATCTGCCGTCAGCTGGCTGGCCTCCCACCGCGACGCATCCGCCGCTCCGGTCAGCCCCGAGGCCCTCCCTGCCGATTGGGCCAGAACAAGGAGCTGAATAAGCCTGATGCTCTGTGAACTACAAACAGTAGGAGAGAGAGGGGGAAAGGGAAGAAGAGAATCATTGTCAACCCGCCATCTACAACCCCAAACAAGTCCTACTAGCCCTCCTGCAACACAAGCTCACTCCCTCCACCCCACCCTTCAGGTGCTGCAGTGCATCGGGTCCTCTCTCTGCTAGTAGCTGCTGTCTCTTCTAAAGGGTGCTCATGTTTTTTATCCCAAACTTGATCTCGCAGGCCGTGATCAGCCTATTTCCCAGAGGTTTTTATAACTGCACTGCTCCTTCTCTTGCTTTTCTCCCCCCGCCCCCCAAGAGAGAGAGATGAAGGTGGGGACAGAATGTAGGTCTCCTACAATGTGCAAGCCCTTTGGGAGTCCCAGGCCTGGTCACCACAGCGCTCCTTGGATGGAGCGAACCTGAGTGTCCTGGCCTCCTGTGTGACTACACAACTCACTAAATCCTAGGATGCTGGGCCCAGCCCCTGTAGCTCTTCCAGCCCCCAATGGTCAAGGATCCTCAGGACCAGCACTCTGGTAACATTTCAAGAAAGGTCAAGAGTAGGAATCAAATCTGGGGTTCTTGCATGGCATCAGAGTGAAAGTCCTTAGAACATCCCAGCCCAGTCTCAGGGGACTGAGACAGCAGTTTACAACCTGGCAGCCTAGTGTTTAGTCCCCAGGAAACTCCATGCCCCATCTCTACACTGCTCTCAGTGCCAGAGAAATGACAAGTCTGGGACTGAGAATTAAACCTTGACAACCCCGAGCTACAATCCAAGACAAGTCTCACAGGCCCTGTGGGCAGTAATTCATTTATAACCACCTCTGGGAAGCTTTGAATCCCTTTGTTACAAGCTATCTGCCTCTGTCATAGGAACAGTAGCCAATGAAGAATCTTTGCTTAGCAGAGCAATCTATTTTTCACAATACAAACATAACATTTATTGAGGAAGCGTACCCATCTGCCTCCTAGGCCACCCTCTCCGCTCCTCCCAGCTCTATTCCACGCCCAGGGGACCCACAGCAAAGGTATCACTGCAAACAATCCAAGAAAATGCCAGTTAGAGGCAGTCTGTTTGGCAAGTTGAGCTCCTGTGCCAGGGAAGGGCAAAGGTGAAGAATTGGCACATCATGGAGGTGGGCTAGGATCTTGGTACCTCCTAGTGTGAGGGACATGGAACATTTGGGTCTTTCAGGTAAAGAGCAGGTTTGTCCTGGATAATTTGGGGAAGTCTTGGCTCAACCCAGGTTTATACACACAAAATACAATGTCACACCTGCCTGAAAAGTCTCTGTGGAATTCCTCTCCCGCCCCAGCACCAGGAGCTCTTGCAGGAGGCAGGAAATGCGTGTTGGGTTAGCACAGGGAAAAAGAGAGGGAATAAACTATTGGGCACTGGCAGGGTGCCTGGGATTTTCTGCTGCTTCTGTGACTGGGCCCTATTGCACACTGCAAGGGGATGAGAGCCCCATGGCCAGAGGAGTGGGCACACATGCAGAGATAAGCCAGCTGTGTGGAAAGGATTTCATTCCCCTAGCACTGGGCTGTTCCATTGTGGTCTGGGGCAGAGTGGAGGAGGTTTGTGAAATATACAGTAGTGTGGTCACTTAACTAGCACCCCATCCTAGCCAGGAGCTGCTTTGAAGGCACCCTGCCCCTTATCTCTTACAGGTCCCTTAAGCCCCCCTGTCTCTGTTGTGGCTAACCTCACTCCTTTCTCAGTCTGGCTTAATGTCAAACAAAGCTCACAGACCTCAGAGTCCGTAATCACAAAATAACCCAAACAGTCCCTAATACATCCCCCTCTAAAGTCAAAATCACCCACACTGGCTAGCACTGAGCCCTCTGGTACAGCCCCCTCACTAACAGTCTCAACCTGAGCCCTACAGCAGCCTGCTGCCTTTTATATTAGCATACCTGATTCCCCTCAGGTGAGGCTCATCTCATCATCAGGATTGTTTTAGGCCCAGGCTCTCCAGCTTCCAGGCAAGCCACCCCTGAAGGGTCTTAATCACTGTAGCAGTGCAACTTAACTATGGCAACAAGGTCAGCTGGGGCCACTCAGTTAGGTAGTTTATCTCACTACAGCTAGGGGCAGGGAGGAGAGTAGGCGGAGCTCAGTCTCTAACAAAGGTATTGTTCCCAACTATAAGGGAAGGCCAGTTTGTTTGGTTCCCCACCTCCTGATATATTGGGCATAATTCCACTCGGTAGGAGCAGCATTCTGCTGTATATGGCCTAGGTGACACAATAAAGGGGAGAGATGGCTAGATACAGGAAGAGTTCTGCGATATAAGGGTGAAGTTGCCCTACACAAAAGCCTCTTCATAGCAGACAAATGTCTACTTTGTACAGAGCGAAGCTGTGTTACATCCTACTTAGAGGAAGATACCCCAAGATAGGGGCAGATTTTTCCTATGCAGGGGCAGGGCTCTGCTCTACAGGGGCTGAATTTTTCTCTACAGAGCCACTATACGGGGGAATGAGTTCCAAGGCAAACAGGGAGTTTACCCATCCCTGGGAACTATAGGGGCATAGTTCTCTTTCATAGAAGGCAGAGGTCCTCTGTATAAATAGAGACTCACAACATAGGGGGCAGAGCTTTGCCCTATGTAGAGGATGAGTTCATACAGAGAGCAGATGCCTGCTACATTGGGAAGAGATGACTTAAAGCTAGGATCCTGCTCCCATTGACTTCTATGGTGCAGGATCAGGGCCTTAAAGAGACTCCTGCCAATTGGAGGAGGGTGGGTGGAGATAAAAATGTTAGAAGGAGCGCTTGGGAATGGAATTAGACCAAGTCTCCTCTCTGAATATAGAGTTGAATGTAAACATATATAGATATATAAATATATTACATAGTTACTGTACAGTATATCTAAGTCTCATGTTCACACAGTTTGGGGGAATGCATTAGAAACCTTTGCTATTGCTTAAATCTCACACTGCATGCAGGGATTGTAAGTGGAATTCCCCTGGGAGAACACTGTCGAAACATTATAGTCCATGTAATGCACATCAAAACATTAAAAGAAAACTTTATTTCTGATTAGTCTTGGCAACTCATGTGTTCTGGCTTATTTGTCTCTGCTTTTCCTTTTGTTTCATCCTGACCTGCAGCCAGTTCTGAGCCTTCAACACAACTCTGCCTATATACCTCAACGTTTCCCTGCCCTGCAGCACCTCTTGTTATTCCACTCCTGAGATCCCCGCTCAGGTCTGCTGATGTCCCTCAGTACTGATGTGCCGCACTCCCAGTCCTGGACTTCCTTCGCTGCTCTGCAATTGCAACTCATTCCTGATGAGCGGGGCCCTGTGGCATTTCAGTATTTTATCTAGGGATTCCTATAATTTCTTTAGGGCATTTGTTTTCCCAGCTGATTAAACCAGTTTATCCGGAGTTTTAGTTGTGGCCACTGAGGACTAGAATAACTCATGTGCCATCTAAGATTTCACTCTGAGAAAATAATTCCTTAGTAAGAAAACACCCTGCTTTGGTGATGGGAATGTACCACTGTCCAGTTGAAGAAGGGATGGGGATGGAATATATTTTTTCACAACCCAAGCAGAACCTACTGAACCATTTAAACTCAGAAATATGGGTAACTCAGATACATTGCATCACCTAAGAATCACATTTTTATACAAGTAAACATCTCTCCAGTGCATTCCAGATGAGGTTTAAGAAGATTTCTCTCTTCTCCCTAAAATGTCTGATAGTCCCATAAACTCATCTGGGACTGACTACACCAGCCATAGAAATGTATTCTCAGGACCTGGGAGATTTCAAGCTCATGTGTTTGTTTAGACAGAGCTTCTAGAAACACAGGAAATGCCTATGGCCCA
This sequence comes from Chelonia mydas, assembly GCF_015237465.2. NCBI lineage: Eukaryota > Metazoa > Chordata > Testudines > Cheloniidae > Chelonia > Chelonia mydas. The sequence goes on from NC_057849.1 coordinate 215,157,088, forward strand.
ACTAGTCCAGCATCCTGTCTCCAATCCTGTGACCAATGATGCATGCTACAGAGTATTGTGTAAGATACCCACAATGCACCTCATAGCACAAAACCTTCTTCTTCGAGTTATTGCTCATGTCAATTCCAATTAGGTGTGTGACTCGACAGATACTGCTCGGGGAAGAATCTTCCAGCTGCCGTGCACACGGCATGCGCACACTGAATTGGAATGGACATGAGCAACACATCTCGAAGAACAACAGTTATGAGAAGGTCAATAACGAATATTTCCCCTTCAGCAGAAATTTCTTCCTGACTCCAGCTGATTAGTTCATACCTTGAAGCATGAGGATTGATAGCCCTGGTGATATTTACCTTCACTCGTATGACCACAGCTGCTAGTGTAAACAGGATCCTCTGACTTCATTATCATTTATTACCTGTTCCATTCACTACTCTATAGACTATCTCCTCTCCTTTATAATCTACATAGTTGTCCTTAATCTCGCTTGTATAGAAGCTCCTTTGCTATGCCAGCTGCCTGTGGGTATGTCTATACTTCAAGATAGAGGTATAAATTCCAGCTCAAGAAGACATACCCATTCTAGCTCTGATTGAACTAGTACGCTAAAAATAAAGTGTAGCTTTGGTGGCGTAAGGGGCTAGCTGCCCCTCATATGTACCCATCCAAGATGCTAGGTCTGGAGTTGGGGTGGCTAGCCTCTCCCACCACTGCAACAACACTCTATTCTTAGCACACTACCTTGATCAGAGCTAGCACGGGTTTGTCTCCTCAAGCTGGAATTTACACCTCCAGCTTGAAGCACAGACATACCCTGTCTCTGGGCATTCTCTGTCCCTAAGGGCCCTGTCTACAAAAAACTTTCCACTGAGTTAGGGAATTATGTTTAAGCACAGCTCCAGCTAGCAGGAGGTTTGATTGACCAGAGTGAATGGGGCCAGAATCACATTTAAAATGCTTTCTAGACTTGGTTGCTGATTGTTTACAGGCACTTCTAACCGGGGTTTGAACTGGGAGTATACAGCATAACCCACTTCCTTTGAGTCAGCCTCCTGGTCTTGCACATCCTTCCCCTGATGTCAGTATCACTGGCTCATCAGCCCCAGGGGTATCAAATGAAAAGCGGCAGTACCATGAGCAGTGGCATACAATCCCAGCATGAAACAGTTGCAGCACTTTTGCCAGCAGAGGGACCCAAAGTCACCACTGAGCTACTCACTGGGAGGAAGGCAGAAGGAACCAATGCTGAGACCTGTTCGCATGCCCAGTTGCGGGGGTTGGGGGGCGGGGGAGAGAGAGAGGCTCTCCTGTTCCCTAACAGGAAGGGGCTCTTACTCCTCCCCAGAAATGGTAGAGAAGGTACCAGGGAGAGGAGGAGGAGAGGAGAGGAGGGCAGGGCAGGGCAGGGCCTGGACAGGGAGCAGCGTTTAGCCAATCCCATCACCCATTTGCGTGCAATTGGAAAGGCAGTGTAACACAACTTACCGTCCCAGAGTACCCCTTGTTGCAAAACCTGGCATCACAGTCTCTCTGCCTCACTCTCCTCCTTGAGTAGGGTTGCCAGGAGTCTGGTTTTCAACTGAAATGCCCAGCCGAAAAGGGACCCTGTGCTGACGGGGACGTTAAAAGTCCAGTCGGCGGTACAGTGGGACTCAGGCAGGCTCCCTGCCTGCCTGCCCTGGCTCTGCGTGTCTCCTGGAAGCGACCGGCATGTCCCTGCAGCCCCTAGGCGCAGGTGCAATCAGGGAGGCTCCGCGTGCTGCCCCCACCCCAAGCACCAGCTTCGCAGCTCCCATTGGCCGGGAACCTGCCTTAACCCCACTGCGGTGCTGACTGGGAGCCGCCTGAGGTAAGCGCCGCCCGGCTGGAGCCCAAACCCCCACATGCACCCCAACCTCCTGCCCCAGGTCGGAACTCCCTCCCGCACCCTAATTGCCTCCCAGAGCCCGCATCCAACCCCCCGCCCCAGCCCTGAGCCCCCTCCTGGATCCCACACCCCGTCCTGCAACCCCAACCCCCTGCCCCAGCCCTGAGCCTGCTTCCACACTCCAAACCCCTCGCTCCCAGCCCGGAGCCCCTCCTGCACCCCAAATCCCTCAGCCTTGGCCTTGCCCCAGAGCCCACACCCCCAGCCAGAGCCTTCATCCCCTCCCACACCCCAACCCCCTGCCCCAGCCCAGTGAAACTGAGTAAGGATGGGGGAGAGCGAGCGACAGAGGGAGGGGGGATAGAGTGAGTGGGGGCAGGGCCTCGGAGATGGGGCGGGGCAGGGGCAGGGTCTTGGGGAAGGGGTGGGGCAGAGGCGGGGCAAGGGTGTTCAGTTTTGTGCAATTAGAAAGTTGGCAACCCTATCCTTGGGGCTCCTGAGGTCTGGGTCACAGGCCAGGTCACATTTATGTTCTCCCACCCTTGCAGGGTAACAGAGCCCATTAGCCCAAGTCCAAAACCAGCACCAGAAAAAAGAACCAACCCTGTTACCCAGGTATGGTTGCCAACAGTCCTATATTACAAGGGATGTCCCTTATTTAAATAGAAAATTGCCTGTCCTGTACTAAATCAGTAGGTGTCATGGACTCACAGGTCATGCCCACTCTTGGCCCCGTATGGTCTCTGGGTGGAACCCCCCTTCAGTGAGATGGCCCTTCTCGGCAGTCCACTCTCTCTTGGGGGTTAAGCCCCTCCACCTCCTGGATCCGTACCTCTCTGAGCCTTAGCACACCTGTCTCTCGCCGTGCGCCCCCTCAGGGAGTTCACTTGCTCTGGACCCCCGGGGTCTCCACTCCCAGAGTGAATAATGCAACCCTGTTCTCTAGACCGGAGCGACTTTCAGCCAGCGTAAAACAGGAGGGTTTATTGAGCATCTGACCACAGCATAGAAAAGTCTCAGGGCCCTCAGGCCTGGCCTCCCTCAGCACAGCACAGCACATCCAAATCTCCCCTGCATCCAGGTGGGCTCTGCCTGCTCTCTCTCTCTCTCCAGTCCCGAACCCCCGTGCTTTCCAGCTGGGTATCTGATATCACCTCCCCCAAGTCCTGCCTCTGTCCATTGTCTTCTACCCAGGTAAACAGGGTTGCCTGGGCCTCCTCTCCTGTCTTCCATCCTCTGGCCCCCTCTGGCTGGAACCAGCTGGTCAGGTCACCAGGGTCCTCTCTTCACAGCCCATTATCCTCCCACTGGCCAGAACTGGCTGTGACTCCTGAGCTGGGCCTCCCGGTCACCAGGTCACCAGTTGCTGGGGTAGCCATTCTCCAGGCCATTGGCTGGGGTCCCAAGTTCCGTCGCCAGTCGTCTGTAACAACAAACTCCCTCTCCCATTACCTCATTAAACCAGTAACACCCAGGGAAACTGAGTCCCACACCCTCTGCATGCAAACCATTGGAAAAACCAAGGAAACCCCCCGCACTTCATCACAGTAGGGGATGCCTTTTATCCTGTATTTCAACAGCAAGGGGCCAATACTCACAGAAGCGTCTTTCTACTCTCCTCTCAACCCAGATCCTTCAGTGCTGCACAGGAAAAGCACATGGGGCCATGCTCAAGGGCTAGGGTTGGGAAGGTAATGGGAAGATGCACTGTTGAATATTGGCCCCCGGCTGGACAGAGCCCCCTGCTGACTCCAGCCCTTGAGAGTGGCCCTATCTGCTTTCCCTGTGCAGGCTCTGTCTGGCAGGGTACAAGGTCAGGGCTGTGTGCCCTGGAGCTGTGCAGAAGGGCCAGGGTCAGGAAGGGGCTCTGTCTGGCAGGGGGGTCATTACTCCAGGGGTGTAACCTCCCCCCTCACAGACTCTCTGCCCACATCCCTAGCAGTGTGCACAGTGCTGCAGCAGGCAAAGACCAGCAACTGCAGCTTCCAACTCGGCTTCAGGTACTAGGGTCACTAGATAGCAAGTGTGAAAAATCGGGATGGGAGTGAGGGGTAATAGGTGCCTATCTGAGACAAAGTCCTGAATATCGGGACTGTCCCTATAAAACCAGGACATCTGGCCACTCTATCTGGTGGCTGTGCAGAACCTGAATGGGATTCACAGCGACTGCTGGCCTATCAGCAGAGGGCCTGGGTTCTCCGCAGCATCCAGAGCTGGAGAGAGAGAAACCCTCGGAAGAATGAGCGTGGCGGGAAAGGACTTGTTCCCAGAGGTTCAAGTTAAGCTTGGGGACATCTGAGGTCTGTCCTGTATTTTTAAATACAATGTTGGCAACCCTAAACCCAGGGTCTCTACACAGTTGCTATCCCTAGCCAGGCCTCTTGCCCCACATGGAAGCAACTTGTCTACTCTTCTCCCCAGTCAGGCCCCGACTGCTGGGCTTTCATCATCCTAAATCCATTACCCTATACAACGAGGTGGGGCTAATTTAAACAGGGCTGGCCGGCCTCAGGCCTTTTGGCCCTCAGAGGACCAGGCTGCCCTGTTACAGCCCTCTGGTTCTAACACGGCTTGGCTGACAGCCTTGGCAACAGGACTTAGTGAGTTATCCATCGCAGGGACAAGACGTTCACAATGCCTGAGGCGGTTTCGGCATCAACTCAGCATGTTCATACATCAGCATTGTTTGGGACAGAGCCATGTTGCTGTGTCCATGCACAGCAGACCCTCCAGAGCAGAGCCCAATATGCAGCACTGTCACTGGGAGCAGTGCTTTCAGGGGCTTTCCAAACACAAACTGTGGGACAGAGTTTGGTGGAAAGGTTGAACTAGGCAGGCACCTGAAACACTGTGGCTTCCGCTCCAGTTGGAAGAAACCATTGTAGACGGCCCTGGTTCAGCTGGACCTGAGAAGTGAAGCCAGCGGCTACAACCGAGGGCTGTAAAATAGCCATAGTGACCACCTCGATGTCAAGGAATAAACAATAACTGCATGGACACCACAAAGCATTGTTGATTTGCAAGGAGCACCCCCTGCAGTGTTTATTTGTGGCATGTCAAAGTGTTTGTTCATTTGCTTGGCTATTGTGTAATGCAGCAAAGTGCACTGGCTCATGCAGCTGAGTGGGAAGCGGGTGATCAGGGTTCCAGCCTTGGCGCTGCCACTTACCAGCTGTGTGACATTAGACAAGTCCTCTCACCCTTTGTTTGTCTTATCTATTTAGGTGGGAGAGTCTTTGAGTCAGGGACTTTTACTATGTGTTTTCATAGCACCTAGTATAGTGAGGGCCCAGTCACGGCCGAGACCTCAAGATTCTACTATAAGAGCAATAATAATAATAATAATAATAATTAATAATATAATTAATAATAACTGACTAACTGTTTGTGATCGTATCTCCCTCTAATGGCTGCTCCTCTCAGGATTCGAGCTTGATTGTTACAGGTACAGAACTATTCTAATAGCTGGAATGACCGGGGCTTACATGGAAGGTTCTGTGTTCTATCTCAGCAGATGCCATGTGTGTGCAGACAAAGGACCATTACAATAAACTGAAAACAGATGTGCTTTTTATTGGATGCAGATCACAGGCCATCAGGCACTAAATAACGTGCACATCTTAATATACAGGGAAGGTGGTCACCCCAAAAAAGCCTGAGATGGCAGCTGTCCAAGAGAACAAAACCTTAGGCGTTCTATGCTCAAGGCTTTCTGTGAAAGTATTTGCTGCTCTGTTCTTTCACCTACAGCAGCGTAGACAAGGTCAGACTGTGTTAGAAAACACTAGCTGGAACAGTGTTTAAAACTCATTCCTGTCGCCAGCTGAGTGATCGGGTAGGCTTCCAAACGGCGATAGAGAAAGCAGAGCAAAAGGCATAAGCTATCAACATGGATTAACCACAGTAGAAACAAAAAATACTTCCCCGCAAGTTCAAGCCATAGACCATCCCCGACAGTTGTTTGTCCAACCTCTTCTTACAAACCTCCAGTGATGGGAATCCCACAACCTCCACAAGTCTGTGGTGATGTTACCAGCCCAGCTGATAGACCAGCATGGAGGCCCCTGGATGGCTACTCCTGGCTGAATTAATTAGGGGTGGGGGGGAGATTTGGAAACCTCAGAAAATGCCTCTCCATTTGATAGTAGGAGGCATTGTAAGATCCAGTAACACTGCCTCTGAAGAGCTCATGGCTACTCCATTCCCAGTATCTCCCAGCCAGAGCATGGAATATTGCAGGAATTATTGCTGTAGTTCTCAGCTGGTCCTAGTGGGAGGCATTATAAGGAATGTCCTAGGAATGCGGGCTGTGGAGGGCTCCCAGCTACTTTAGTCCCAGCCTCTCCCAGCATGGAGCTCCTTAAAAAACAAGAAACTGAATTCAGGAATTACAGCAGATACTGAACTTTCCTGAGTGAAGCTTCTTCTTGTGCTGTTAATAGCTTGGCGGCAGTGCAGCTACAGAACAAAGTGTGTTGGAGGCAGGTTTGGGCTGTGAAATCACAACCACAGTTGGGTTGTTATCATTCTGAAAAATAACTTCATGATGAAATGCTGAGTTTCTTCCCAGGTCTTGTAGCTGACTGCAGAAGGCCAGCCCTGGTGACCTCAGGTCTCCAGGTACCACCAGGTCAAGGGAAATATAGCTGGCTGCAGGGCCAGGCAGAGGGGAGAGACATACTGCTCTGGAGCACAGCAAAGCCTTTCGGGTACCTGTGATAGGGTCCTTGGGGTTCAACCTGGACTGTGGCACTGCTCAGATCTCTGTCCCATCATCCTGGCATATCCCCCTCATACTGTGATGCCGTGTCAAGCCAGAAACCTCTGGCAGGTACTGCACTTACACAGACATCCACAGGCAGGGACACTCCCAATAGATAGGGCCCAACCAATTTCATGGCCACGAAAAACATGTCATAGATCATGAAATAAATCCTTCCCCATGAAATCTGATTTCTCCCTTGCTGCTGGGAGCGCCTCAGCCAGGGGGCTCCTTGCTGCAAGTCCTGGCTGGGCTGGGGAGGGACAGGACTTCTCCTTCCCCTGAACAACTATTCTCACTTTCAGGAGGAGTGCAGGAAGCTCCAGCCCCGGAGGTTCCTGCAACTGGAAAAGACTTGTGAATGTGGGTCCGATCTCCCTCTGCTGCTGGAAGTGCTCCAGCCAGGGGGCTCCTAGGTGTGAGTCCCTGGGGAGTGACAGGACTTGTCCTTGCCTTGCATGGCAGCTCGGGGAGAGAGGGAGATCAGACCCACTTCTGGGTACCTTTTGGGTTAGGACCCCCATGGTTACAACATCTATCTGAAAATGTAAAACTGACCAATTTTAAAACCCTGTGGCCAAGAAATTGATCAAAATGAACCATGAATTTGGTAGGGCCCTACTAATAGAGTTACATGAATGATCTCCCAGACACTCATGAACCATCAATAGGGAAGCTTCAGCCAATTCCCCCCCAGCTCCCCAGCCTTGCATTCCAGAACTGTACTGTTTTGCACAGGTCAGAAGCCTGACCAGTGTAAGTTCATTACCCAGTCCTCCACCTCTCAACGTGGAGAGGGGACACACTAGCCTTTGTAAACTGAGCTGTGATTTCCCAAGCGCTTCAACCAAAACACACTGTTTTAGGTAAAATATAAAACAGGTTTATTAACTACAGAAAGGTAGATTTTAAGTGACTATAAGTAGAAAGAATAGAGATTAAAGTTGGTTATTTTAGAAACAAAAATGAATTTGCAGTCTGAGTTCTACAAACTAAACAGGATTTGAATCAAGCAGCGTCTCACCCTGACAGTACAAACAATTCACAGATCCTCAGTACACAGGCTGGGACTCTTTTCCAGCCTGGGACCACCCTTCCCCAATTCAAAGTTTTTGTCCTTCAGATGTTCTGCCAGGTGTTGAGTTGTGGGGGGAGAGAGCCAAAGTGGTGATGTCACTTTTCCTCTTTTATATGATCTTCCAGCTTGCTAGAAAGCTCTTTTGCTGTGACATGGGGATCAGTCAGTTCCCATTGGTAAAGCAGTCTCCACTGTATACGTGCTCCCTCTGAGAAGTCTCTGGGATGGTGGATTCTTTCCTTGATGGGTGTTGATGAGCTGTCTGGCTACTCCACTGTTGTACCTGAAAGGCTGGTTGTGGGTGTTCCCAAGCTCACAACATGTTTCAGTAACACATACAAAGGAAAACTTCATAAGTTCCCCTACAATGATAGCACATACAATCCAACAGGATATTAATGTTCAACAGATCAAGACTTTTAAAATGATACCTCACAAGGCATACTTTGTACAGAACATATCATAATTATATAACAGTGGTGAATTGTGGGGGTTCCAAGGTGATGCTTTGAGGTACCGAGTGTCACAGTATCCCTGGGTTGGGGACTATGGAGGTGGGAGCAGGGCCAGCGGAATAGGAAGGATGGGTAGAGCTGGAGACGAAGCCTGCTGTGTAGCCCCAGTTGTAGAACAGCATGGGGGAGAGGAATGACATCCCATGCTGGAGATTGAAGGCCTCTGCTTCTTCACTCTATGATGATTGGATGGCTGGTCTTGAGCTCTGGGAGGAGTGGGTGGCATGGGAATGCAGACTGAAGCCCGCTGTGTATGAGGAAGGTGTGAGTCTGAGCAGAGAAAGGGCAAAGGTGGAGGGTGCTGGGACCAAAGTTCTCTGTGTATGTCCAGGACAGGGTTGCAGAGGCTCTGTGGGAAGGAGATGGGTGAACAGTGCTGGAGACTGAGGTCCTGTGCACAGCCCTTGAAAGTAGCACTGTAGAAACAGCACGGAATGAATTGCAGCATTTCAGCTCCCCAATCAATCATCTCAGTGCAGGGACGCTGTTTTAGCTTTGATTGCTGACTCTGCATTTTTCTTACTGTAAATGAGACGTGCTGTCAACCGCATGCTGCAGCCACGTGCTGGTAAAGACACGCAGGGTAGTTGCTGCACGCTGCTTGGGCTCTAACCACATCCTCCACACCTGTCCATGGTGGACAAGTAACTCTCCAGCCCACAATTCCCCCCTCCCCTTCTTCTTCCCTCCAGCCTGGCATGTGAGCTTGGAATTCCTCAATGACAGATAATGTGTCAGCTATCAGATTTCGAGGGCCAAAACCCTTATTGTCTGAAGACACCCAGAGAGAGAGAAACAAGCAGGGGCAGGAGAAGAAGAACTGGGGCATTGCCAGGGCTGTGTGGGGAGCCCAGGACTGAAATAGCAGGAGGGCTGCAGGGTAGGACTGAGGGGCATTGGCAGAGCTGGGTGGGGAGCCCAGGACTGGAATAGCCAGGGGATGCACGGCAGGACTGAGGGGCATTGGCAGAGCTGTGTGGGGAAAATCTGTACATTGTCTTACTGTCCTATATTTAATTCTAGCGAGGCACTATGAGTACTGAAGAAATACACTCAATGCAGTTAGCAAGATTATCAGTGTATTTATGCATTCATCATGTTTAGTAGTGAAGAGACCTCTTTTCTCTGCTGTTCTTGGCTTGAGGTCTCAGTGCACAGACATCGCCTTGGTGGTTTCAGCTTCTGCTCCCACTGAGCAGAGAAAGTTTTTCTGCATCTCTGAGGTTTTCACTTGAGGGGAGGGGAAGCAGGTGGTGGTGTTCGTAGCTCTCAGCCAACAAAATTAGCCAACTAGAGCCACCGGCGCTTGATTTAAAATGAGATTTCTGAGCAAGGGGTGAATGGAAAAAACAAATAGATATTTATATCTATACACACAGATCACACGACTTCCTGTTGACTATACAGGCAGCCTGCTCTCTGCTTTGGGCTGGATAATTGCTTTTAAATATTTACTAAATGTTATCTCTCATTTCTCAGATTTTTGCTGTCTGAATCTTTAAAAACAAATATAAGTTTGGTATTTTTCTCTGCGACTCCTTCTCTTCTCTGCTTGTCTCATTTTATATTTTGAACGTGCCAAGCTCTGAGTTCAAGCACAGGTGCAGGTTTACATACAAGATCCCATTACAAATTGGAACGGTGCCCTTTGTTGATAAATACTCTCCCAACACAGCCTGACCCACCAAAATGCTCCCGGCTTCCTCTCTACTAACTCTGGGGGGAATGGAAGAGTCTTGCAATGAGCCCTGATGGTCAACAAGCTGTGCTGGAGAAAGAAACAGAAATGGAGGAGCCTTCGCTGGAAATGACCCATTGCTAGCCCCTTCCAATTTTAATTAAATAACTATGATTGGAACACAGGGAAGAGATGCATTAGAGATATTAAATAATTGATAGTGGAAATAATCTCTTACATTTCTTGAGCATCTTCCACCCAAAAGGATCCCAAGTGTGATAAACACTCTGCAGATTACAGAAGGGACTAGAGTGGTAAGAGCACAGGTCTGCGAGTCCTGGTTCTGCTGTTGCCTCACCCTGTGACCTTGAACAAGCCTTGTCATCTCCTTGTGACTCAGTATCCCCATCTATAAAATGGGGAAGATACTGCCCATACTGAGAAGAGGGGGTGAAAAATAATTAAATGTTTATAAAGGGCTTAAGATTCTCCGATGGAAGATGCAATAGAAATATTCTTTCTTTCTTTCTTTTATTCTTTCTTTCTCCCACTGTGCTTCTCTCTGTTCCATATAGAGCAGGTAGAATCTGCCGTGCTTTTAGGTAGTAGGGATAATGTGTTAAATCTCTGAGAACATGTCCCCTTTGGGGGCGGAGGGGGTGTTAGGTGAAGGATCTGGTTAAATATCATATGAAATGTGATATTTGTTAAACCTTCAGGCAAATACGTGCACTGAGCCTTTGTTTAAACAGATGGCTAGGCTAACAGATAAAGTTCTTGGACTTCTTTCAGTGTGGAAAATTTGATATAAGCACTTGGCTATGGAAATTAAGAACCAGAAAAGGAATGGAACTGCAGCTTCCTTAATTTAGCTGATGAAATACTGGCAGGTGTGTTCTTGAGAAGTAGCAATTTCTGTGGGGTATATGGTCTTTTTTAACGTCCTCTGAAATGATTTTCCTGTCTTTATCTCCTTCCCAGTTAAAAGGCACCAAACTGAAATGGGGAAAAAAGTATTTTTAGTGCACCTGTTGAATTCACTAACACAAGATACTATAGGGGCCAAGAGTTTAGAAAGATTCAAAATGGTCATATATATAAATAATAAGAATGCCCTCTGCAATTCTATTAGCTAGGGTACATATTTATAAGGCATATAAACCCTCATGCTTTGGGACATCAATCAAACACTAGGGGATAGGGGATCAGCTGGTGTGAATTGTTATAACTCCTGAAATCAATGGAATGTATGACAATTTACACTAGCTCTGGATCTGCCCCTATTCGCCTGCAGTCAGGAAGAAAGGTCCCCAGTATGGGGTTTCTTGCACCTTCCTCTGAAGCATCTGGAATTAGCCACTATCAGAGACAGGGCACTGGACTAGATGGACCTCAGGTCTGTTCCAGTACCGCAATTCCTACGTTCCTTATATTTTCGCATGTACTGGTTTCATATGACTCCATCAGTCATTCTGAAAGTCAGCTAAACAAATACAGAAAATAAATCAAGTACAGAAAAGTGGAGCACTTCCTCCAATACTATAAAAACAACCGCAGCCTTGTCCCAGCAGCCCCTCCCTATCTCCTCTTGCCCTAGAGCTGATAATGCACAGTCCATGTTCGTGTGGCTGTTCGTACAACAAGGAACACGGTTGCCAGGGAGAGAAGAAAGAGGGAGAGATGTTGTGGAAAATCTCCCCATCACCCCTTTGGCACCCATCCTGAGCTGATTCTGGCTTATCGTAATGAATGGCTTAATACCTCTTCTGCATAAGACATAAACCTGGGGCTCTTCGGCTCTGATCCGGCAATTTACAACCTGCGGGCAGACTGCTACCGCTGCAGCAACTGCACCCACACGTTGTAAACAGGAGAATCATTAAAGATCCCATGTGGCTTTCTGCAAGAGGCTGCCTGATTCTCAGTCTCTCTCATTATATCTCTCTCATATTTGCTCAGCACCTGTCACCATAATATTTAGGTGTCAAGTTGGAGACTAAATTCCATCACTGAGCATTACAATTTGCCTCTTTAAATTCTCCCTGCATTTTCAGCTGGAGACAGTTTTCTTCTCCATTTCCTGTACTGAGCTGTTGTGTGGTGTTGCAGTGTGCTTTTAAACAGCTGCTGTGTCCCACCCCAGAGGTGGCTGCTGTTCTGTAGTGAGTGATGCAACTCCTTTGTACAGTCTGCAAAGCCCTGCAGGATGAAACTGACAACAGCAATGTAGATGACAGTAATAATTGGATGTTTTCTATGTTCCTTCTATCCAGGATTCCAGACACTTTACAGACATTGATGAAAAAAGCTTTGCAATCCACCTGTGAAGTTGGTCAGCATTATTACTCCCACTGTACAGATGGAGAAACCGAGCCACAGAGAGATTAAGGTCCAGATTATCAAAGGTATTTGGGTTCCTAATGCCCACTGAAATCAATACATTAGGTGCCTAAATACTTTTGAGGACATGGACCTAAATGACTTTGCCCAAGGTCAAACAATGAATCAGTGGCAAAGCTAGGAAAAGAACACAGGAGTCCTAGCTCACAGTTCCCTGCTCTAACCATTAGGCAACATTTCCTGTCTAGTTGAATTTTATTATTGATATTAATTTAGAAATATATCTTAGAGCTAAGAGGGGACCAATGAAAGTTGCAGGGGCTAAAGGGGAGTAGCCAATCAGGGCTAAGCATCTTTTAGAACTGAAGTCCCTTTACATTTTAACCCTTTCCTCACTAGTGCCTGTGGCCCCAAAGAGCTCTCTAACTCCTCCCCTACCTAAACCAGACTGAAACCTGGAGGGAGATGATGGGTGGAGGCAACAAATGGGGGAGGGGAGTACAGGGCAGTTCTCATTTCTGTACATCGAGTCAGAGGACCATTCATACGGAGCAAGTGAGCAGGGTGACTCAGAGGACCTCCCTGTAACCCCCGCCACCTCAAAGGAGACCCCGGCATGGCCATGGACAGGTACCCCTCTCCGTCCTACCAGAACTCAGGGCTTCTCTTGGTATGAATCTGTTCTGCACAGCTGCTCGCTGTCCCTCTCCATTTCTCCATCTGACTCAGTTCCCCAGCTCTCCCTCCCATCTCGTTCTCTCTCTGACTGTCCCTCACTACAGATTTCTCTCTCTCTATCTCTTTCTGTCATTTCCCCCATCTCTGTCTTGCCCATTCTTGTTCAGATCTTTCTTTCTTTCTTTCTTTCTTTCTTTCTTTCTTTCTTTCTTGAACTAGGATAGGTACAGAGAGCTGAGGGGTAAACATTCAAGTGCTTCTGTGATCTATCTATCTATCTATCTATCTATCTATCTATCTATCTATCTATCTATCTATCTATCTATCTATCTATCAATTTCTGTCTCTCATTTTCTCTCTGGTGTTCATATACTTGCTCCTAGGTACAGATCATTCCAGATTACAGTAGCTCTACTTGCACTGCAGTTACACGGTGTCCAAATGATCACCTAATCACTCTTATGCAATTGCATGCCATTCTCCCATGCAAGGACCTGCCCTGTGATTTGAACATTTGGGGAGTGTATCTATATTAGAGGAGATGCTCCACACCTAACAACTTTCTTTAATGACTGGACAGAATCATGACTCAGACAGCATCCCCTCGAATTATGCAGGAGCTATATGGGGTGCAAACACCCAGTCATTTGTAACTAGCTATACAGTGTGAACCTGCTCAGTCGCTTTAACCTCCTCGTATCTGCCCAGGGTTGACTTGTTGATACTCACCTACCAAACATGTTTTGAAGTCCTTACTATAGCAGAACTCCCAGCGGAGTCAAAGCCAGAGAAAGCACACAGCCAGAAGTGGAGTTAGCATTAGAGCGGGTTGAAATGTTTTGAGTGACAGATTCTCAGTCAAAAAATGACCTGTTTTTGACATCGTAAGTTTGCATGAAAATGGCTTTGTTTTTTTTTTTCTGTATTTTCCGTTTTTTTTCTGGTGACACTGGAAAATGCTAATTTGAGCGTCATTTTGCTTGTTGGGTTTATAGTTGTTCCTTTTCTCCCAATGCACTTTTCCAGTGGCAAAATTGTTAAAAAAGAATTTTAAAAAGAGGGGAAGGAGGGAGAAAAAATGAAAAATGAAGCATTTGAAGGTGAAAATGTTCACAAAAATTTCCATATAAACGAACAATTCTCCCTGTTCCAATCCCTTGGAATGAAAACGCTTCGAAATGGTCACATCTGTCATGATTTTTCCCTCCTGTTTCTCCAGCTAAGATCTCAGTATTTGGCCCTAAATGTTATACTTGCTCCTTAGCCCATAACAGGGCAGGTAGTGCTACTGTAACACCCTGAAGTCAGTCATACTGAAGGCAAGAGCAAAAGGGGCGCCCCCTTTCTGTCCCCTTTTCAAGGGGGATAATGCCACACCTCCCTCTCCACCCCCCCCCCCCGCCCCCTGCAGCGGTAAGCCACATTTGAAAGTGAGAGTGGACCATTGGCCGGGAGATACGTGCTTTGTGGACTAGAGCCAGAGCCACTTCTGTGGGTCGGTGGACCGGTGGGGTGGTTCAAGGGCAGGTTGGAGTTGGAACAAAGCGGTACTAGCCCATTATGGACCCTAAGCAGGACTATTTTTGCCCCCCCAACACATAATAAAAAGCGAATAGGGGGGCCCCTTGAGCAGCTCGGGGCCCTAAGCAATTGTTTAGTCTGGTCATGCCCAGCGCCGGCTCTGGATGTGACTGTTCCGAGTGCACAAGGTACAAGCGTGAAAAAAAGCAAGCGTGATAAGGAAGGATAGATGAGGAGAGAGAGAAATGGAAAGTCAGAAAGACACACTAAGAAGTGGAGTGAGACAAACAGAGAAATCGAAACGGGGAGATGTGTGTAGTCAGCTCATGTGTATGGTACTTCTGGCCAACCTTGTATGCTAAGCAGGGTTGGACTGCAGCCGTGCTCAGGTGGGAGACCTCCAAGAAATCCCCAGATGCTGCAGGGAGTGGCAGGAGTAGTTCAGTCGGGGAGCTCTCTCCCCTCTGAGTCAGTACAGAGTCCAGTGCCACAGTGGATGCTATGTTGGGGGGAGAAGTGTAGGTTATTCAGTAAGGGTGCTCCGCCCTCTGGGTCAACACTAATGCTCCAGCATGGGAAGGAATGCTGTGGCATCAAAAGCAGAGCACTGCCATTTGAGCTAAAGAAATAACTCCATTAACTGATAGCAGTAGTAGGCTCTTGACCCTTATGTGGACCATCCGCAAGGAGAAGACATGACACAACTTAGTCAGATGTTACATGTCTATGAGTTTAAGTTTATAATGTAGACATTGGGAGGAAATATGATATGCATATCATGTTCTTTAGGTACACTTAAGTTGTGGGGTTGGAACAAAGGATGTGTGTGAGTGAGGGATGTGTGTATCTTGTGTGAGAATGAGCGTTCTGTCTCTGTATCTCTGTGTGAATGTGCATGAGGGAGGCATATGTGTGTATGGTAGGAAGCTTTACATATGTGAAGGCTGGTGTGCTGTGGGTATATAAAGGTATGTGACAGACGGATATGTGAGTGTGAATGTGCAGATGTGGGTGACAGCTGGAGGTGTCTATGAATGGGGGATGGGGTGTATGCATGTGTGTGAATGTGTCTGAATGAGTGCATGTGTGTGTGTGCAAATCAAGGTTGTGTAAAGTATGGATGTGTATGAAGCTGTGTGACAGGGAGGAATGTATGTGTGTGTAGCGAGAATGTGATTGTAATTTCCATCTTAAATACCGAGTTACTCAGATACTATGGTGATAGGTAGCTGGATGTGTGAGGGAGCAATGTATGTGTGTCACACAGAGGGTGTGTGTGTGTGCAAGTGTGTGTGTGTGTGTGTTGAAGAGATGTGTGTTTGCCTGAAACTCTCAGACCTCAGACTGAAGTCAGACAAACCTGCTACAATAAATCAACAGACACAAGCTCCCCTCTCCCAACCTTTACTCCACTCTCATCCCCCTATAGACCCAGACCCTATATCAACTGACCTGCTATGAGTCCCTCCATCACACATCAGCCCTTCAGAGCGAGGAGGTGACGTGCCAGGATTATTTTTAACCCATTCACTTCTGTTTTGCATTGCTGTGGAGGTGGCTAGCGTCTCACCTCAGTGAGCACAGCTGTTCACAGCTCCTGCTGCCACCCCGCATTGAGGTGAAGCCTGTTAGAAAAAGGTCTATGACTTCTGCATTCCCCTGGGCCAGAGTAGGATCCTACGCAGAGTAATGAGCCCCATGTGTGAATTTGTTTGACTTAGGGCTTGTATCCATAAAGGTCTCCATCCAGAAACGTCCTTCCATTACACTGAATGGAATTTTTTAGCTAGATTGCTGGTCTCTCCCCTCTCCCATTCTGTCCTCCCTGTGTGGTTTATTCCAGCATTCCACTGATGTTTGTAATTCCACCATGTTTATCTCTTGGAGGCCAAGGCAAAGTTCTTCCATACAGCCTGCTCTCCAGAGCTTTGTCCAATCCTAGTTTTAAATCTCCCTAGTGATGGGGCTGCCACCCCTTCCCTTGGAGACTCTGCCACAGTCTCACACTGTGAGGAAACATTCCTTGATTGCCCAGCCCGAAATGTCCCATCTTCTCAATCACAACCCAGGTCTCCTCCTTCAGACTCCCAACCAACTGCTCTGCCTCCTTGCTTTTACGCCCTTCCCACAGTTTCATCCTCTCCCACCTTAGTTGTTGTTTAACCAAACTCTGTAGATTAAGTTCTTTCCATTTCCACTTGTAGAGTCCCGTCCTGCAGCCCCGTTGTCCTGTCTGTGTCCCTTTTCTGAACACTGTGCAGTTCTGGTACGGATGGGCCTAGGAATGAAGAGGATGTTCTAAGTGCAGAAACACCAGAGTCCTGTACAGAGACGCTGTTGCTTCCCTGCTCTGGGATGTGCTATTATAGTTTAATCTTCCCCTAAAATGTTCCCCTGCAGCCTCCTGATGAAGCAGAAGAAATTCCTCTACAACTTCAAGAACCTACGCTGGGCCCGGGGCCGCCATGAGACCTACCTCTGCTATGTGGTGAAACGTCGGGACAGCGCCACCTCCTGCTCCTTGGACTTCGGATACCTACGTAACAAAGTATGGGCATGACTTGGGCACCCATCAATACAGCCAAGCACCTATCAGCTCACTTACTCAACTATCAGGCCATCTGTGTACCCAACTACTCACCCCACTATGCATCCATGCACCCACCAGCTCATCCCCTACCTATCCATGCATCCACCAGCTCACCCCCATATCAATTCGTCCATCCGTCCACCAGTTCAACCCTATATCTGCCCATACACTCATCCATTCCTCCACATATCCATCCATGCATGTCTCCATCCTCTCTCCCATTGTCTCCCTCTCTGTCTCTCTCTTGCTCAGTCGGGTTGCCATGTGGAGATGCTTTTCCTGCGTTACATCTCCGCCTGGGACCTGGACCCTGGACGCTGCTACCGAGTCACCTGGTTCACCTCGTGGAGCCCCTGCTATGACTGCGCCAGACATGTGGCTGACTTCCTGCGTGCCTATCCCAACCTGACACTGCGCATCTTCGCTGCCCGGCTATACTTCTGTGAGGACCGCAATGCTGAGCCCGAGGGGCTGAGACGCCTGCACCGGGCTGGGGTCCAGATCGCCATCATGACTTTCAAAGGTGAGATGAGGAGATGGAGACAGTATCTCAGACATGGGGAGACAGAGGCCTGGAGAGAGGGGATGGGGGCGAGATGGTGACAGAGTCATGGGGGAGAAATATAGAGGGATATGGAGCCCTAATGATTCTTGGGAACAGTTGAGTCCTGTTCTGGGAAACCCTGACTCTGCTCCATGTCTTCATCCTGTCTCCTGCTCCTTGGCAGATTACTTCTACTGCTGGAACACCTTCGTGGAGAACCGGGAGAGGACCTTTAAAGCCTGGGAGGGGCTGCATGAAAACTCTGTCCGTCTGTCCAGGAGACTCCGGCGGATCCTCTTGGTGAGGGACATTTCTTCTCCCCCTGTTCATCCAGTGCCTCCTCTCCCTCCACTGCTGCACTTCTCCTCTGCTCCTGTGTGTCCCTTCTCTCCCCTCTATCTTCCCTTCTTGACTGTCCTCTGCCCACTTTCCTCACCTCTGCTCTCCTCCATTCCATCTCCCTTTCATTTTCACCCCACCCTTCTTCGGTTCCCCCCTTCTCCAACCCTCCTCTCCTCTTGTCCCCTTCCTCTTCTCCTCCCCTCTCAGCATTTCCGTTATTCAGCATAACTCATCTTGTCTCTCCTGCTCTGCACAGCCACTGGATGAGGTGGAAGACTTACGAGATGCCTTCAAAATCCTGGGACTTTGAGGTGGGCAGGAGTGAAGGTCACAGAGAATCAGAAGACTCTGGAAACACATTGGTCCTACAATATCTCTCTTTCTCTCCCACTCACACTTTCTCCCCTTCCTTCTTTCCCTCCCTCCCTCCAGCCTTAAATCCTCACGTCCTGAGAAAAGACCTTTCTTACTTCCCTTCCAAGGAAAATTAGGATGACCCACTAAAGACAAAATTCCCCTGCACTCCCACTCCCACTCCATCCAGCACTACTGCCTTGCTTGGGGAAGTCAGGACTGGAGTGAAAGCCCCTCACTGCCCTGCATTGACGCCTGTAGTGTGTGTTTTCACTACAGAGTTAATTCGAGTGATCAATACCCAGGTCTGAGCATCCAGGTTGGCCTAGCCCAGGTGTGAGTGGCCACACTACAAAGCCCCATCTGTGCTACTGTACGCTCACTGGTGCTGCACTCACCCATGTGTGCCTCTAGGACTCCTGGGGCACATCCCAGGGTTCTTTGTGCTCCAGTGAGCTGAACTGCCTCCTGATTCTCTGCCAGTGAATCGTGGGACAATTGGTCTGTCCTTCTGGGCACATGGGGGGAATTGTGGGAAGGCATTGGAGGATGAATAGTGATTTAATCTGTGCCCTCACTGCAGAGTGGGAGTGTTATCAATCAAGCGCAAGCCTCTCTCAGCCTTTAGCCTATAGCCCCAGCTGTGCCAGCCAGGTCAGGTGTAAAGCAGCACCAACCTTGAGAGGGTTTGGCCAGGAGTTGGGTTAGGGGCAATACATGAATAAAAGCCTGAGTTAACTCTGCTGTGAAGACAGACCTCTAACATTTCCTGCTGAGAGAGGACAGGACTGGATTAATTGTGAGTCACCCATCCTGTCTCCTTATGCTGCCTCCTGCTGGGAGAGGCATCAACTGGAGTTCATGTGAGACTGCCATGAAGCCAGCTGTCCTGCATTGATCCCCATTGGGCCCCCTGCTATGAAAAGGTGGGGGCTGCAGTAGCTGAGAGACTCCCATTGCCAGCCCTTTTGTCCAGCTCTCTGCACTGCCTCCCACTTGGAGAGGTTGAGACTGGGAGACAGAACCCTAGAAATTTGAGGTGGAGCCGCTCTGGCCGAAAGTTTCAAGGGTGTCCATCTCTACATACTTTGGACCCAATTTGCAGAAGTGCTGAGCACCCATAGCTCTCATTGACTTCATTGGTCCTTGACTTCTCAAACTGGGCAGTGAAAACCAGACGTCTAGATTTAGTGGAGACTTTTGAAAATGCTGGCCTAAATCCATTTCATCTTCTTCACACAGCTCCCTCAGTCAGGGCAGGATTGTCCCCTGTGGTCTAACCTCCGGGCCTTAATCAAATATAACACTCCTAAGCAATAGAGCTTCCATTATTTCCTTTTTGGGAGGGACTATTCCATAGCCAATTAGCAGCTGTACGTTCCCCACAAGCAGTGTCCCTGCACGATGCCATACAACACCTCCTTCTGGGAAGGGCTGACACTGCACTATCTGAGATCTCCTTAAGCAGTTAGAGGTCCTGCACCATTCCCAGTAGTGCTTCCTTTTGGGAGAAGCTCGAACTAGAGTGGTTGAGAGCTGCCCTACCGTTACATTGCCCACCCCATTCCCTACAGTGCCTCCTAATGGGAGAGGTAGGAAGAGGACTAATTATGTGCTTTCCACACCCAAGTCTCCTGCACTGTTTCCTATGGCACCTCCTGCTTGGGGAAACTGGAACTGGAATAGCTGTGAAAATTCTCTGCAAAGCATTAATTTCCATGCATGGTGCTGTAGAAGTGCTTGATGTGATGCCTGTTAATGTTTGTACATATATATATATATATATATATAAATAAATAAATACATATATATCGATAAATAAAGTTCTTGTGTATGAGTAAGCTTGGCAGAATATGTTTTTTAAAAATAATTTCAATGGATACAGTTGATGTTTATTTTGAAGCACTTTTTAAAGTTGTATTGATTTATATTGTCACAGTTGCACAAAATTATGGGGAAGGGTCCTCATCACATGTCAAAATATAGCCTTAAATAAAAGTCTAATGAGTTCTCAAGCAGCATTTCCCTTACTTTGCCTAGCTGCAAATTTTGATTATTATCACTGGAGATATTTTCTTGCGGGGTTTGTGTGTGTACAGTGAAATCAATATTTACTGATAAAAAGCGAATCCTTCCAAACCTACGTATGAGCCTTAGCTTTTGGCTGGTCTGTTCCAGAGATGAGCCATATAAAGGATATGAAGATGGAAGAAAGGCTTGGAGCATAATCCAGATGTTGAAGCTGAATCCTAGACATGCTGGTTATTTTAGGGGTAAACCAATGGCATCCCCTCAAATTGTCCTTTAAATCATTACAGCGTCACACATCAAATACAGATCGTTAGAGTGGTCAGGCAACTTACATTTTGGAAATATCAGTGGAAAGAGGCAAAGTGATGATACTTAACATGCAGGCAAGGCTTATAATAAATAGACCACAACCCTTCCCCATACAAGGAGGTAAACCTCACTGTCCACAATTTACAGAGGAGGAAACTGAGATGCTGATTTGCACAAGGTCACAAAACAAGGAAGTAGCAGAGCTGGGAAGTGAACCCGGTCTCCTATTTTGAGCATAGCTCAGGGCCTTGGTCAGCAGAGAGCACTCTCTCATGGACTCAGAGACTTTAAGGTCAGAAGGGAGCATTATGATCATCTAGTCTGACCTCCTGCTCAATGCAGGCCACGGAATTTCACCCACCCCCTCCTGTGATAAACCCCTGACCTATGTCTGAGCTATTGAAGCCCTCAACTCGTGGTTTAAAGCACTGCCTCGCATAATGCCACTACCCTTTTTGGAAGATGGACTCCTCTGTAGAGTGATGAGCTATAGAAGTATCACTAAAGCAACACTTTCTAAAAGTTGGGACACTAGATTTTATTCCAAGTAGCATTCACTAGTAATCCGGGGGGAATGAAAAGAGAAGAAATCTTACTGTAGACAATAAAGGCTCCTCTATGTGCACTGAATGTTCAAAACCCATCACAGGTCATTTCCTTGCAATAGTACTGACAGTAGCTTTGGTCATTTATCTAACCTAGTTGATCAAGCTATAGTAATCTATCTGATCTAGTTCACACATTTCCAACATGTGCTGTAGTAGGTAGGCACCAAACAACCTGGGTCTCATATAAGCAATCCATCACTTAGGTGATTTATCATAAAGGCACTGGCTGCACTAAATTTGCTATATAAGCTCATCCAAGCAGGATGACACAGGGTGACCCCATCCAGAGTAGAAACAGAGGTGAATATAATGTAATAACTTTGCATTTAATCCCCAAGGATCCCAAACTCTTTTATAGACTATAAATACACAACAAAGCCTGTGTCTTGGCAGGGGGTTAGACTAGATGACCCTTGCAGTCCCTTCTAACCCTATGATTCTAATATGGGTGTCACTTCACCGATGATATTCCCTATGGAGATACTGGGGAATTGATCCTAGGCTTCCTTCCTTATTTATAAGTTGGATCAAGCATTAATTCTCAATGGAAATTCCAGGGGATCTACCCCAGGCCTTGTTTGTGAGTTAAGGAAGATGCCGGTGTTGTGTAGGTGAATCCTAGAGGTATGCTCCCTATGGAGATCCCCGGGGAAAGCCAGAGCACTGAACCTGTAATGTCAGATCAAGCCCTCATTCCACCTAGTCTGGTAGCTGTCATGCTGCAGTGGCCAACATCACGCAAAAGTGCCCACGTTGCACCTGAAAAACTCTACAATGCTGTAAGTAGGAGAAAAATTCCTTCCTGACACCCCTTCATCCCACTCTCTGCTATGCATGACAGCTGATGAGTAATACTGTCATTTTAGCTGGCTTAGGCACAATTGTCGATCATGGTCAATAAAGTATCCAGTCCTTTTTCAAATCCAGCTCATGTGTGCTGTCAGTGCCACCCTGAAATACACACGTGTGCTCCTATTGGGTTTGGCTTCTAGAAAATCTGTCATACAATTACATATGCAAAATTTCACACACATTTCCATGCTTAAATTGCATATTCCATTATCACAAATGCACATGTGAAAGGCTAGACGCATCTCTTGTCATTTGTAGGTGTAATTAGCCAGCCTGCCTGCACAATCATGGTAATTACTCATGTGTTACTTACACAAGTGTGCCTGCATTTTTGTGCATGCAATTTTGGTACTGACATTTTGCAAATCAGGCCTTTTGGGCACATTGACATAATTTTCATAGCTGACATACGCTTTATTACATTTCCAACTGAGATGTAACTCCTCCAAGAAATAGCTAAATCTAAAAGGATGTTTAGGAAACACCTCAGGAAAGAAAAAAGGAAAAGAACAACTATTTGGGGAGTGCTATATAAAGGATATACCTAGCAGTATATATGTGTGTACAGCTACCTAATAGAAAGAGTGCCATCTACTGTCTGGCCCATAAAAAAATCTAGCATTGTTCATACATTTGTAGGTTAAATAAAATCGTTGTTAACTGCAAATAGCTTCCTGACTTAAGACAACAGTAGGGTGACCAGATGTCCCAATTTTATAGGGACAGTCCCACTGGGGGCTTTTTCTTATATAGGCTCCTATTACTCCCCACCCCCATCCCGTTTTTTTACACTTGCTATCTGGTCAGACAAGAGTAACCAAAGCACAGTCATCAAAAAGCAGGAAATTCACAACTTTTCAAGAGCTGCACACATATTACTCCTGGTCATTGTTGTCAAGGCTGATTCCCCACTCTGGCACTTCGAGTGCAGAAGGTGGGGGCCCGCAAGGATTCTAAAAATTAATACTGGCCACTCCAGGCTTGTATTAAACTCCCAAGGTCACAGCTTCTCTCTGACCTTTGATGGGTAGATGCTGCCACCACCCAAATGCAAAAAAAAACCCTTTGAACCCAGGAAGGCGCACCTGGGAATTCCTCCCTGTGGGGTACCCTCAAGCCCTTTCACCCCCACTCTGGGGAAGAGCTGAGAAAGAAAAGAAAGGAAATCAGCTGTTGCCGCCAGCTAATTAAACAACATGTGCACGAACCTCTTAGGACACAAAAACCCAATCCTGTTCTTAAAAAAGGTAAATTTTTATTAAAAACAAACAAAAAAAGAAAATACATCTGAAATTTACGCTATTGCTAGATTTAAAAAGAGAAAATATAATAATTAAGCATCAAGCATGGTTTTCTTGAGGTCCAGCTTAATGGTTACAAGCAAAACAAAAACATTTGGGCGTTAGCACAGAGGAGTCCACAAACCATAAAGAAATAAAAGAAATAAACCTCATCACGTTTTCCTAGACATTTCCTGATCTATTTACATATTTGGGGTTTTAAATGAGTAGCTTCTAGGTATGATCTGATGATTTTTCATACCTGGCTTAAAGCTTTTTACAGCATAGTTTCAGCCCTGTCCCTGCTCTCCAGAACAACACAGACCGACCAAAGGGGAGTCTTGTTTCAATTTTAAAAAGTTCTAGCCTTCCCGTTGGCTCTTTTGGCCAGGTGCCCACTCACTTCCTTTTACCTATGCATAGCAGTGAGACTTTTTAACCCTTTACAGGTAAAGCAAGTAGAGAACAGCTACCGAGAGGGATTTTATAGCTAACTGGCTGGCTGGATCCATGAAAGGGAGCTCTCCCCCCCTTCATTTATCACAATTGTGGAATATCATTAGGGATCATATTGAAGCAATATGAGCTGAATTACAGCTAAACATTGAAAACACACATTCAAAGCTCTGAGAAATATGTTTTCGGAATGTGTCATTCTCATCACCATTAGTCATATGCTCTTCACCTCCTTGATCTCTGCAAGTGAAGATCTGGTCTAATAAGGCCCTGCCTACATTACAACTACAACCCTCCTGGGGACTCTGTTTGCAACACCATTGCCCCTAACCTGGTTGCCCCTTAACATTGGGCCCAGTTTTCCAACCACTTACCATGTGAATAAATATACTCAGATGGACCATCCCATTGGCTTCAACAGTTACTCAACAACAGTTACTTGTGTATGTGGGATTTGGCTTCTGGGTCCTACTTATAGAGGGGAAGTTAACTGTGTCAGAGTCGTAACGTGGTTATGAAAGTTCTGGCCTTCCCTACAAATTGCAGCAATGATTGTGACTGGTTCAAGGGTCAACTGAGCATGTAGCCAGTTCCCTGGCATGGCTGAATGTTTAGTGTAGATGGGGGCTAAAAACTCATCATAGTCTAAAAGACTAATATTTAGATGTCACCCAAAGCCACTTGCAATTCTGCAGGCTGCTACTCCAATTCACAAATGCACTCACTTTAAAATCTCCACTTTGCATCTCCAGCTTGAAATCATTACTAATTAGGAATCATTGATAAGGCACTAGGCACACCTGAGTTGTATCTATAGTAATGTAATTTACTAAAGCACTCTTCCCTAAATGTACCTAGTACAAGGATTGCTCCTTAGGAAATACACACCTCTTCCTCCTCCTGTGATCTCATTTGCATTGGTAGAAATCTAGAGTAACTCCACTGAATTCAGTGGAGTTACTCAGGATTTACCCCAGTGTAGATGAAAACAGAATCTAGCCCATTTCAGTTAATTGAATTGAAGACATTAGGGTCATCTATCCGTGAGACTGGACCATGGTCCAGGTCAGTATAACGATGATGCCTGTTGACTGGTTGATGGCCAAGTCTTGTAGCTTGGTGTGTAGTTGTAATTGGATGCTTGTAGATAGTTGGTTACTTTTTGGAATGTCTACACTGCAAGTGAAGGTGTGATTGTAGCATGGCAAAGCATATCCATGTTAGCTTTAAACTAGTGAGTACAGGTAACAATAGTAGGGTAGATGTCATGGCATGGGCTTCAGCATGGGCTAGCAACCAGAGTACAAGTGCTCCAGGGAGCCTGTGTATGTACTGTGGTTGCTAACCTGCACTGAAGCCCATGTCATCACATCTACGCTACTATTGGTACCTGTTCTCACCAGTTTAGAGATAACACAGGCATGCCTACCTTTGCTACAATCACAATCTTCACTTGCACTGTGAGATATTCCAAAAAAATAACTACCTGTATACAAGCAGCCAATCATAGCTACACACCAAGGTACAAGACTGGGCCAACCCTTTGCCTTGTTGATGGTTCAGCCTTGAACAATGGTTGGTGCTCCAGGCTAGTACGCTGGTGTAGGCTGTTGATTGACTTGTGTCTAGGCTTGAGCACAGGTCACTGCTTGTGATTGACCGGTGGTCCAGTAAAATACATTGATGGGTACCAGTGCTCAGCTGATGGCCTGGGCCTGAAAATCAGTGGCTGCTGGTGACTGTTTGCTGTGTGGAGACTTTGCCAGAGTATTTTTCTATGAGATTCTTGTAAAACGAGTCGGAAAAAAGGTGAGCCAGTGTAATTCTTCAGCCAAATCTCTAAACAAGGAGGTAGGCCCTGGTACAAACAGAGAAAATGATATTAAAAGAACTTTGGAAGCTAACAATCCAATGGCATCATGATAGGGTCACTTGGACATTTCAAGGGAAGCAGCAACAATAAAGAACCTCTCCCTTGAGCTGCAGTCACTGGCCACTTTTCAACAGTGTTACTGAGAAGAAATTTGAAAGGAAACCCACAAAATACTGAATGGCCCCATGAACCCAGATGGCACTCTCCATGTATTAGAGCTGAGCCATGAAAATGGGTCATCAGAGCCAGAGGAGATGTTGAAGGAGAGACATGAAATGCCACTGATGGGACATAGTCCTCCTTAGGCTAAAGTCCACCCTCCTGGTTTAATCTGGTGCAACCTCACTTCAGTGGAGTTCTGCCCATTTACTCCATGGCTGAATTTGATTCCCTCTGGGAAGAGCCAGGAAGAGAGCTCTGGTCTCTTGACTACCAGTTCTATGCTTCAACCACAGGACCATCTCCTTTTACCTACATGTGACGCTGGATCAATTCTCTCCCCACCCCAGCATTAAGCACCTACCAACCTGTAGGATACACTGGAGTTCAAGCATATAGAATATCATCCATGGAGTGAAGTAGCAGGGCCAGTAAATATCATCTTTTCTGACTCGGTGGTCGACAAATGTTCTCCAACAGTAGTTGTAAGCTGAGTGAATAACAAGATCACTAGTCATGCGGTGAAGGACACAACAAGGCGACTGATACACCAATCATCACCCGCCCTGAGTTTGATCAAGGCAAGGGAGGAGAAGCCTTAATAGAAGGGACACTTGAACTGCTGGTGTAACCCACACATCTCCTGGGTGTGGTGTTCTGTCCCATCTAGTGGCACCGAGACCACTTAGAGAGAGAGAGAAAATGAGTCTGCTCCACAGCCTTAGCTAACAGCCAGTTGGATTTTAGCTCATGCAGTAGAGGCTTGTGCACTAAGCTCCAGAGACCCCAGGTTTGATCCTGCCTGCCCATGACTGCGGTTTGTTGGCGTTACACTGGCACCTGGAGATGCCTGATGTGCTGCGCTGCCCTGCATGAAGCTCCAATCTCAGGCTGAAGGGGGATGTCCTCATTATTGCTCAGGATACAGTGACCCAGGAAGGAGAAAAGAAAGACATGCCCACATGCTCAAAGGTGGAGGGGACGCCTATATACCAAAGACTTCCTGAAACTGGGACAGTGTGGAGATGACACCGAGCTCCTAACGGGATTGGTTTGAGGCATAAGTGATGTAGCCTACAGCGCTGTACCCTAAGAGGGTGCCTCATGAGGGTGGCTCTTGTACCTGTGATGGTTAGGGATCTATCTGACTCCACATAGCCTTAGTGAGGGAACAGTTCTCTCCCAGAGCTTCTCCACCCTCTGGGAAGGGAACAGGCAAAACCAGCAGGGAGAGATGGGGGGAGAGAAAGAAAAAGCAGGGGGCAAGAGAAGCTGCTAAAACTCCATTCTCTCTGCAAGGAGCAGGGAATAGCATGTGGAAATATTTGAACCAACCCATTGACCCCCCCATCCCAACTGCACTTCCCTAGAAATGAATCAATGTTTGGCCAATATGGCAGTGTTTGATTGTGGATTGACCCTCACCAGCTCATTTCACATGGCCATCAAACCAGAATAACTTTCACTCACTACTAGCCTGGGACCTAACTGGCACCAGTGGCCTAGAAGTGAAAGGCTTCATGTCCCATTCCCCAGGGTCCAGAACTGAGGTACCTGTAACCTTGGGAAGTGTTACCTGGCAGGCTCATGATGTAAACGTTCACTCCACTGCTCACCAGGTCCCTGAGGCCTTGTCGGTTCCGTTCATCTCTGTGCCGGAAGAGCCGTCCTATGTAGATTTGCAGGGTCACTTTGGGGTGGGCCCGTAGGAAGTGAACGATCAGTCTGCAACACAGCCCACAGGGGCTCCAGGACAGGAACCAGATGATGGAGCACTGCACTGAAGGCCTGTGGTGTATCTCCCTGAAGTCATTTTCCAGGCAGTTGATTTCGGCATGCTGGGTGGGGGTGTTCGGGCACCACTTCCTCCAGAACTTGGTGCTGCTGCCCCACTTAATTTCATAGAGTAGGTAGGTCACCTTGGGAAATGCGCTGGGGTCAAAGATCGCCCTAAATTCCTTTGGCTGTATCTTCCACCTGAAACCCAGATTCCATCACTGGCACCAACCAACATCTTTAATGACTCCCCCTTGTCTCACATATAGCAAAAGAGACAGAGACGGTGGTAAGGATGGGAGAGGGACAGTATGTATGGTCTTAGTACCACCGCTTTGCGGATGGTCAGACAAGCTGCCTGTATGACTGTGTGTCCCCAGGTCCTGTCTCTAATGACCCCTGGGATATATGATACCTGGGACTTCTGGGATCAGGGGTTCAGTCTGAGCTGCAGCTTTATTGTAAAGGAAGGCAAGAATTCTGTCTACAATAAAGCAAGGCACCATGGCTGCAGCGTACTGCACCAGGACCTACATTGTTATGAAAAGGACAGAGAGAGAGGAGAGTGGAAAGGAAAATAGCAAGATGCTTTTGAGATCGCAGAAGTTTGAGGGGAAGAAAATCCCCCCCACTCCCTCTGAAATTCTCTGTGGCACCAGGCACGTACCAGACTAGAGCTGTCATTCTTACCTGTGGCTAGCACTTCTGGATTGATGACCTTCTGGAAGAGAGAATGGAGAGTCACCTATGAGCTGGTACAAATACAGGGTGGGTTGGGGGTGGAGGTGATTTTTAGGATCCCAGTTCTCACCCCAGGGATCCAGGACAGCATTTTAGGAAATCAGTGACCATTCACACCCACCTATTCCTTACAGTGGAAGTCCAGAGAAATGTGACCCTGTTCCTTCCTAATTGCACCAGCTTTCTGCCATGTATTGTCATTCTTACCTCAGGGGTGCTATGCACAGTGCCACCTGGGGTATATGCTCCTTACACCTAGATAAGGAGTTTAACTGGGTTGGAAATTGGATGGGAGACTACCACAGGCAGCGTTAATATATCAGGAAGCAGTGACTTTGTAGGGGTGCTCTTCTCTCAGAATCAGCAGTGGGGTAGGTGGCTCAGTAGGGGGTACTCTTCCCTCTGAGTCAGCACTGACTCTAGCATAGCACTAGGGGGCGCTGTGCTGCAGGGAGTGGGGTGGCTGGTTCAGTAGGGGATGCTTTCCCTTGTGAGTCACCGCTACCCTGTAACCCTAGTGTGGTGCTGGGGATGGCTCTAGACGAGATATAAAACCAAGGATGGGGTGCTTAGAATCCCTTGACACTCTTTGTAGGAGTAGGAGTGTTAACCCTGGTGTCCTGGCTGAATTCTCATTTGTGTTACGGCACTTTGCCTCCCAACACTTCTCTCTGTAGTTTCAGCTGGCTACTAGATTTTTCTTCACTCACAGTCAGCTGTGTGGTATTTCTGTGCCCTGCTAAACAGTGGCCGTGCTCCACCCCAGAGGTTCTCCTCTGACACCATTTGTACATCAGTGCAACTCCGTTGATTTCAGTGGAGTCCCTCCTCATTTACAGTGGTATAAGAGGAGAATCAGGCCCTTTGCATCAGCTTGTGAAACATTTTGGAAGGGCTCAGCCTGGAAGACATTAGGGAAACTGTTTGTTCTTTGTGATATTAGGTCTTGCCAAATTGCCCCACGTTGCTGACATGGCTCCTCCTCCCCGTGCTCTCAGTCTCTCCTTGCTGTCTTGATTTTTCTGTGAGTCCCTTTCTCCAGGACCTCTCATGTATCTCTGAGCTCCCAGAATGGAGCTGCCATCCTGCTCTTGTGCAACTAGTTTGGTTCGTAGGAACCTTGAAGGCGATAGCTGAAAGAATGAAAATATAGACCTAGTGACCTTGGTTCCCAGGCCTGGGATGAAACATCTTGGCGCCTTTGCAAGGGGATTAGATAAAGTTCAAAGGGAGTTTAGGAAAGCTCTTGGTGTGTCAGATTTTAACCCTTTTTGTCCCGGACCAAAGTCAGTTTTCCCTACCCTACTTGCAAGAGGGACACTTAATAGCAGTGCTCCCAATGATGTGGGTACATGACTGCTAGGAGCTGGACCAGCTAATTCACAGACATAGAACTATGTTCACTCTTGTACAGGAATACAAAAATAAATACTTTTCTTTCAACACTGGCTGCCACGTAGCCATGACATGGTTATAACCAGCCTGGGGCTGCATCAGAAGCAATGCCCTAGGAATGAAAGTCTTTGTATCCCAGCCCCCAATCCCCGGGCCGTCCAGTCTTCTTCACCTGGTGCTGGCTCAGGCCCAGTGCTCCAGACAGGCCTCCTCTCCCATTCCTTGACCCTCTTGGATCAGCTGGTAACCCTGCCACCCCCCACTACTACCTGTGGCTGGCTTGCATTTCATACCCCAGAGATGATCTCTGCACTATTCCAATCTCAGTTCCCCTGAGTCAGCCACTCTGCCACCCTCCCTTGAGACTTGTGTTTTCAATAATTTGCATCCTTTAGGGACAAATCTTATCACACATTTTATACCTAGGCATGCAAGCATAGATACATACATACACCCCTGCACCCAGAAACACATACACAGAGATAAAAATACACACCGATAAAATGTTTGCATTATACAAAGAACCCCACATCCAAACATCCACTCCTACACATCCCTGCGTGATCACAAGTGCTCACAAACACATGTAAACATACAACATGCACACACATACACAATCACTCACCTCAAACAATCACACAACACGGGTACACATAGACAGACATACACATACATTCTCTCTTTCACCTACACACATACCTGTCTCTGTGGAAGCAGTCATGGCTTCCTCTCCCTTTTTTCTAGCCTCCTAGTCTGTGGGATGGTCTTTTTCTCTCTTAACTGAGACCCTTTATCTCTTTCAGTTCCTGTTCATGAGAGCTGGCCTTGCTCAGAGCAAAGGGACGGTAACCACTCAGTGCCCTGGAGACTAGACTGCAGGGAACAATCTTTCCCTAGCAGCGGAGGGGCTGGGGGCTAGTGGGAGGAGCATGGGAGGGAGTGGAAAAAGGGAATGGATAGGTGACCTGAGAAGTCTTCCCCATTTCTAACCTCTTTGGCTGTCCTGGAGGGAGGGGAGTTTTGCCAAGTGATGAAGGACAGGGCAGGGCCACAGAAGGCTTTCTTTATACAGGCAGAGAAGTATTTGTCAGCCTGTTCTCTTTCTTTGCCCCTTTTCCAGTGAAGGCAGCCTGGGACCAGATCCATTCACAAGCACCTGCCTTCCCTCCTGAACACAGAGGTTGCTGTGGCCACACAAAGGGTACCTGCCATCTGGCCTTGGTGCCTTTATGGCCTGTGCATTGGGGAGAACTGCTCCAGCAAAGCTGTAGGGAGGCTTTACTCCCTGAGAGAGAAGAGCAGTGATTTATTTGGCAAGGAGGGGCGTCTCTCCCACCCTTTCTAAATCAGTCGTTCGCTGGCTCTAGACATTCCAGAGCTCCCCAGCTCTGGGTGCTGCATCTGCCCTCCCCTCCTGCCTGGGGGTTTGCTGGTTTCCAGGGTCATTTGGTCAACATACAGTGATACATTATCGACCTTGGTCTGCAGATTGGAGACCTTGGTGTGGCTCCCTCTCCCACACAGTGCCAGGAATGCCACAACCATAAATCACTGGGGTAGAGGAGGGGAGAAAGGAATAGTCACTGGAAACCCCCCCCCCCCCCCGCACACTCATTTTTCAGCCAAAGCTTTGTACTTCCTGCTACTGCTGTCTGCAGACCCAGAAGAACAAGTGAGTTTTCCATGTTATACAGTGGCAGTGCTAGACAGGGCCCCCTGCCCAGAATGGCTGGGCATCACATAGGCTGGTGCTCCCATCGACTCCCAGTCAGCAGTCTTTCCCCATTGCCAACAGCAAGAGGCTGGGAGTGGAATAGCTGGAAGCTCCCACAACAGCCGGCACTCCTGTGCCTTCCCTGCCTGTTGAGAGAGGCTGGGAGCAGGTAGCTAGGAGACGCCCACTGCCTCTATTCCTGCACCATTCCCTTCTGTGCCTCCTCCGGGGAAAGCATGAGACTGCAGTAGCACTGAGGTCTTTAGAGTTCTTACACTGTTTGCTGTGGTGCCTCTCGCAGGACAAACCAGGCTGTCCAGGTACCTTCCCCACTCTGAACTCTAGGGTACAGATGTGGGGACCTGCATGAAAGAGCCCCTAAGCTTATTCTTACCAGCTTAGGTTAAAAACTTCCCCAAGGTACAAACTTTGCCTTGTCCTTGAACCCTATGCTGCCACCACCAAGCGTTTTAAACAAAGAACAGGGAAAGAGCCCACTTGGAGACGTCTTTCCCCCAAATCCCACCCAAGCCCTACACCCCCTTTCCTGGGGAAGGCTTGGTAAGAATCCTCACCACACAGACTCAAACCCTTGGATCTTAAGAACAATGAAAAATCAATCAGGTTTTTAAAAGAAGAATTTTAATTAAAGAAAAGGTAAAAGAATCACCTCTGTAAAACCAGGATGGTAAATACCTTACAGGGTAATCAGATTCAAAACAGAGAGAATCCCTCTAGGCAAAACCTTAAGTTACAAAAAGACACAAAAACAGGAATATACATTCCATCCAGCACAGCTTATTTTACCAGCCATTAAACAAAAGGAAATCGAATGCATTTCTAGCTAGATTACTTACTAACTTAACAGGAGTTGTGAGGCTGCATTCCTGATCTGTTCCCGGCAAAAGCATCACACAGACAGACCAACCCTTTGTTCCCCCCTGCAGATTTGAAAGTATCTTGTCCTCTCATTGGTCATTTTGGGTCAGGTGCCAGCGAGGTTACCGTAGCATTTTAACCCTTTACAGGTGAAAGGGTTTTGCCTCTGGCCAGGAGGGATTTTATAGCACTGTATGCAGAAAGGTGGTTACCCTTCCCTTTATATTTATGACACAGGCCTACATGGGACAGGATTACATTGGGATGGAGGCAAACGACACATTAACACATCGGTAAATTCTAAGCACGAAAAGCAGCGCTTCCTTTGAAGGAACATTTTCTGTTTCATTCTGTTCTTTTTTAATGGTCAGAAATGATACAGAAAATAAAACCAAGAAATTCAATGATAGAAAAATAAACTCAAGTAATAAAATAGCAGGAGAAATTCTCTCCAAAATACAACTCCATATAAAAATGATCTGCTTGTGAATTCCTGATGCAAACAGTTCATTGCTTTGACTTGATAATGGTAGTTTCTCAAGGTGCAATAAATATGATTGAGACAAGGTGGCTGAGATAATCTCTTTTATTGAACCCAACTTCTGTTGGTTAGAGAGACCAGCTTTTGAGCTACACAGAGCTCTTCTTCAGCTCACAGAGCTCTGTGTAGCCTGAAAGCTTGTCCCTTCTACCAACATAAATTGGTCCAATAAAAGATATTACCTCACCCACCTCGTCTCAATCATATCCTGTGACCAACATGGCTGCAACAACACTGCAAACATAAATATTGTTGGATTGTCCTGCTCATCAAGGTGGAAGGCACAGAGACATGTCCAACTGCAGGTACAAAGGGATCTGCTCCAGTCCCTGCTTCCCTAGGGCATGCAGAGTTGGTGAGGAGACTCGATCCCCCAGGGTGTGTTGTGTATGGAGACCCAAGGTCCGGTTAAATATTGATTGGCTGCTTTTTCAGAACTTCTTGCTGGCTTTCTGAGTGGCTCCTTTTGCAGCCCTTTGCCTGGCGATGGTTGGCTGGTGTTTCAGGCTAGTAGGTCAATAGATGTGGGTGTGGGGCTGGTGAGTCGGGATTCTAATGTAAAGGCTGCCAGTCTTTGGCTGCTGCATGGTACTCTTGTAAAAGCATTTGGCACTAGCTGTCTTGCAGGACGAGATTGAAGGTGTGCTGCTGATACTCATGGGTATGCATGTCTTGCTAACAATGAAGGGAGACCCTGGTGGGAAAAGAGAAAGCTGGGTGTTAAAAATGAAAGGCCAAAAACCAATTGTTTTATCTTTAGCATCAATCAGAGGTTTAAAATGAAGTGTCTTTCACAGGAAATCATTCTTAACTCCTTCCAGCAGGAAGTGTGAGCAGCCCTGTGAGATTGTAAGGGAGATCAGTGGTCACCTGCAATCATTGGGCTTACTGTGCATTATAACTCAGCTGTGGAAACAGACAGGCCACTCAGAAGCAGGGGTGATTTCAAGGCAGGAAAACTCCCAGTTGTCTTCAAGGAAAGCAGGATATGGCCCCATATTTTGCACTTTTATCTGGGACATATTTTCAGCAGATGTGTTCAGAATTTCTTACTTCCTTAATAACTTATATGCACCCAGGTGGACTCATACTTCACTGAGAATGACATGAGGTGACTAAGATTTTCAAACTGAGACGCTTTCAAGTCCTAAACAGGATCTCGGAGCCTCACTTTAGGCCCCCGTTTTTGGAAATCTTGGCTCCTGTGTTAATTTTCCATTTTCTTAGGCCCCTGACCCTGCAAAACACTTAAGCACATGCTTAACATTAAGCACGTGAGTAGTCCCACTGTAGGCAAAACCTCATGGTCCCAGTTTACACTCCATGGACGAGAATAGGTTTGTATGGGGAGGAAGAGAATTGAGATATGGTGATTTATTATTCACACTTGCTTGTTAGCCAGACACTTAGGGCCAAGGCCTGAAATTCTTACTTAGTCTTTAGAGTTGTCTAGGGAAGGCATAAATGTGAATGTGTGTGTGTGTGTCCCCAAAATCTTTTCCCCAGACAACTCTTTCTCTGTATATACATACACACATAACGTATACGTGTGTGTGTGTGTATGTGTATAATAACTCTTTTTTTAAAGCTGTCCAATGACTTTCATACTATATATTCTGCAGAGATTGATCTAATACATTATTTAATACCAGGCATTAGCAAGTCTCAGCTAGTCGAAAAGCAAGGTGAGACTGTTGAACCAAAATGGTATGTTAGATTAACTGGTCGGTTTAGACAGCTGATACTGCAATTCTCTTCATGGAATTCACATTCACATAGAATTAGCAATCTGGGTTTTTGAGACCTGACGTCCTATATTCAAGATCCATTCTGAGTCTATCATACAAGCTAGATAAACATGGAGGTAGCTGGGACTGAAATGGAAGGTCCTGCATTTACCTGTTCGTTGATCAGAAATTAAAGAAATCAATCACTATTCTTGTCAGCAAGTTAAAGAAGTATGGGCTGGATGGATGCACTACAAGGTGGGTAGAAAGTTGGCTAGATTGTCGGGCTCAACGGGTAGTGATCGATGGCTCCATGTCTAGTTGGCAGCCGGTATCTAGCGAAGTGCCCCAAGGGTCGGTCCTGGGACCGGTTTTTTTCAATATCTTCATTAATGATCTGGAGGATGGTGTGGATTGCACCTTCAGCAAGTTTGCGGATGACACTAAACTGGGAGGAGTGGTAGATATGCTGGAGGGTAGGGATAGGATACAGAGGGACCTAGACAAATTGGAGGATTGGGCCAAAAGAAATCTGATGAGGTTCAACAAGGACAAGTGCAGAGTCCTGCACTTAGGACGGAAGAATCCAATGCACCGCTACAGACTAGGGACCGAATGGCTAGGCAGCAGTTCTGCAGAGAAGGACCTAGGGGTGACAGTGGACGAGAAGCTGGATATGAGTCAACAGTGTGCCCTTGTTGCCAAGAAGGCCAATGGCATTTTGGGGTGTATAAGTAGGGGCATTGCCAGCAGATCGAGGGACGTGATTGTTCTCCTCTATTCGACACTGGTGAGGCCTCATCTGGAGTACTGTGTCCAGTTTTGGGCCCCACACTACAAGAAGGATGTGGAGAAAGTGGAGAGAGTCCAGCGAAGGGCAACAAAAATGATTAGGGGTCTGGAACACATGATTTATTAGGAGAGGCTGAGGGAACTGGGATTGTTTAGTCTGTGGAAGAGAAGAATGAGGGGGGATTTGATAGCTGCTTTTAACTACCTGAAAGGTGGATCCAAAGAGGATGGATCTAGACTATTCTCAGTGATAGCAGATGACAGAACAAAGAGTAATGGTCTCAAGTTGCAGTGGGAGAGATTTAGGTTGGATATTAGGAAAAACTTTTTCACTAGGAGGGTGGTGAAACACTGGAATGCGTTACCTAGGGAGGTGGTGGAATCCCCTTCCTTAGAAGTTTTTAAGGTCAGGCTTGACAAAGCCCTGGCTGGGATGATTTAGTTGGGATTGGTCCTGCTCTGGGCAGGGGGTTGGACTAGATGGCCTCCAGAGGTCCCTTCCAACTCTGTTATTCTATGATTCTATGAATTACAAAGTCCCCTCAAATGTACTCTTATTCTCCTTGTTTATATGTTGTTTCTATCTGTCTAGGTGCATATATGCCCTGCCCCATCCTGACTACATCTGACAGCTGTAGTAGGAAGCGAGCCTGAGACATAAGCCCTTGTATCAGAGGACTGGTATGAGGCAGGACCCTGCTCACAGAATCTGGCAAGAACAAGGCGGGTATTGCAGAAATACACATTCCTAAGAAGTGCTAGGCACAGAGTGCTCATGCAAACACATCCTGATATCAAGTGGTACCAAAACATCCCAATATCAAGGATGGTACAAAAACATTCCCCAAGGATAACAGGAACACACTGACCCCTCCTAAAAGATAAGGTCAGGATGACAGTACGTAATAGAGATTTTTTGATCAAATCAACATGTACAAGGTGATGGGTAATAACTAGCCACATCAGGGGGCAGTAACTAATTATATCAGAGGCAGTACTAACTGGTTTCTATCAGGATATAAAGATGTATCTTAGAGGGAGTATTTTTGTCTGGCTTAGGGAGGAACGGAAAGTCCCGCCATTCACTGAGCTGGTCCATTGTTACAGGCATACGTGTATTAGTGGTCCGGTAGAGTCTGTGGGATACTAGTAATGTGCTTTGTTGACAATAAACCTGGCTGGGTGCCTTTGTCCCTTGTGGTCATTGGGTGGTTTGCTCAAGGTCTGCTGTGCCAGCTGTCTGCGCAGGGCTGGGGTGGCACACAAAGGGAACATGCACAAACAGCCAAACATCCATCAACATCTAACCACACCGGTGACCTCCAACTCCTAATCTGGTAAGTAAGTGAGCTGTCCTCTGTAGAAATCACGATCTAACATGACAGAAAACCATAAGCTAGGAAACCGCCTTAGCCCCTCCCTGCAAATCCACACAGAGTATAATAAGGTATGAACGTGCTGGGTTGCTAGCAAAATAATAATAATTTAAATTTTTTATCAATTTTTAATAAAAGTTTTAAATAAAAAGGTAATAACTTGTTTATTTAAATGTTTAACGCTTTTTCATTATTTATTTTTGTTTACCTTATTTTGTACAGTTATAAATATAATTCTTGCACCATTTGTTTTTAATTGTAAGTTTGTCCTGTATGTCATGTATGTTGTCCTGTGTTGTATGTTGTGTGTGTCACATGATTATTTTTTAATTATTTTTATTTTGTTGCAACAAAAGTCAGTTTTATACCTTTTTAAAAAATATACATGACGTACAGGACAAATTTACAGTTAAAAACAAATGACGCAAGAATTGTATTTATACCTATCAAACCAACATGTACAAGGTGTGGTAAACCCAGGACAAACAGCTACAAAAGGGGGGGGCAATAATTAGTCCCAGGGGATTAAAAGGCCCCTCCCTATCCACTGAGGAGAGATAACCACGGGGCAATAAGGTTCAGCTGGAAAAGGGGTTGCTAGGGAACCAGTTAGGTTCAGCTGACTCCAACTACTTGGGACCTTTTTAAACCCTCCCCTGGGTGGAAGGAGGAGAAGAGTGAGGGAGTGAGAGGTGCAGGGAAGCTGCCAGTAGGCTGTTTGCAGCAAGACACCAAACCTTCCCAGTAGGGAGGCTGCCCTCGCTCCCCAGAAGGGAAGGAAAACAAACACAAGGAACTGACTGAGGAGAGGAGTAGCAGGACCCTGTGCCACCTATAAGGATTCGCCTTGCCCCAAACCTGAGTCTCCAAGGCTAAAAAGGACTGAGCCTGCTGAGGCGAACAAGGTATTTTGCCACAAAGGTGATAGGTGATAACTAGCGAAGCCAGGGGGCAGTAACTAACCATGCCAGAGGCAGTACGTAACATGTTTGTATCAGGGTATAAAGATGTATCTCAGAGGGAGAATCTTTGTCTGGCCTAGGGAGGATCGGAAAGTCCCGCCATTCACTGAGCTGGTCCATTGTTATGGGCATACATGTATTAATGGTCTGGTAGAGTCTGTGGGACACTAGTACCTTGCTGTGTTGACAATAAACCTGGCTGGGTGCCTTCGTCCCTTAACGGATCTTGTGGTCATTGGGCGCTTTGCTCGAGGCCTGCCGTGCCAGCTCTCTGCACAGGGCTGGGGCAGCACACAGAGGGCAGACACACTTAGACAAACATCTATCAACATCTAACCACAAGAGCTTCATAATCATTAATGGGGTTTTATCCTTGGAACACCCTTGTCAGTTAGGGAAGCACTACCCCCATTTTACAGATGGGGAGCTGCATCACACTAAGGATTAGGAAACTTGTCCAAGGTGACCCATGCAGTCTGGCTGTGTCAGGAACCAAACCCTGAGCTGCACTCTGCTCTCCTATTCACTTTACACCCTCCCTTACACTTACCGAGGGCAAACAGAATAAGAACAGAGCATCAAGAGACTCACTGTGATTTGCCCAGAACGTGTGAAACAATCAATTATTAGGGCAGGTAAGTTTTAAGTCTTGTATCCTTAGGGCATGATTGTGCAACTGGATGTGCCCAGCTGAACTTAGCCAAATGCTCAGAGCCCCACTGAAGTCAATGGCCCTGTTGTGAGGGGCAATAAGGGTGCTTTTCTCCATTGTGCTAGCTTGGTGGAGTTACCTTAATATGACTGGAAAGCCCCAGTAAGCTGTAGACTAACACACGTGAAGCTGTATTCCCCAGGCTACACCAGAGCCAATTAATACAGCTTCATATGTGTTAGCCTGCAGTTGAACAGGGCTTGTCAATCATGCTAAGCTACCATGAATGAGCTAACACAATTGCAAAACAC
The DNA here is from genome assembly GCF_015237465.2 of Chelonia mydas. Taxonomy (NCBI): domain Eukaryota; kingdom Metazoa; phylum Chordata; order Testudines; family Cheloniidae; genus Chelonia; species Chelonia mydas. The sequence continues at coordinate 215,195,794 of NC_057849.1, forward strand.
CCCTTTCAGCCTTTCAAGAGAGGGGACAAGGGGCGACCTGCAGGCATAGGGGTCTGCCCATGCTGATTGAGTTGTAGGGTCTGGCCCTTAAAGGAAAAGGGACTAAGAGCACGTTTTCACAGCAGACAGGTTAATGCAGTAGGTGCCGTTTGTCTCCACACACAAAGTTTGGTTAACTCAGTTAATGTTCCTAGTCTGCACATCCCACCAGCGCAGACCCCAAAGAGCAAAGGAATAAGCAGTTAAGTCATTTAATATCCCATCTCCACTCCCGTGACATTCTATACCTTGTGGGAGCGCGCTGTAATCCCCATATTCCTCATTTTCATATAATTGTGATCTTATGTATAAAGCATGCCTTGTAAAGTATCAGGGGAAAGGTTATGATCAGCTGAAAGTCATTTCTCTATTCATATATGTGTATCATTACTGCATGTGAAGTTATGACAATTGTGTAGTATGGTTGTCACTAAAACATGATGTAAGTTGGGGGCATCAGCCAGATATTAGCTCCCCAGAGGCAACTGCAAGGAAAGTAACCAGCGACCGGGCGGGGTGTCAAACAACCCATCAACAGCCATTGTCCAGCAAGGGAGCTACAATGCAATGACTCACCTGCATGAGGCCACACCAGGGGAATTGCTCAACCTTGCTTGGAGAGACTCAGTAATGCTCACCTCACTCTGAAGGGCGTGGGGAGGGGGAGCCAAGAGGGAGGAAAGGACACGATAAAAGGGAGAGACGTTTGCCATGCTCTTTGTCTCTCTTCCACCTACATCTCCAGACACCACACACCAAGTGACTGAAACGCTGATCAAAGGGGAGAGCCTGGCTGAAGAGCAACCAGCCAGCCTGTGGTGAGAAGCATCTAAGTTTGTAAGGGCAGTGAAAGTGTTAAGATCAGCTTACAATGCGTTTTGCTTTTATTTCATTTGACCAAATCTGACTTGTTATGTTTTGACTTATAATCACTTAAAATCTATCTTTATAGTTATTAAATCTGTCTGTTTATTCTACCTGAAGCAGTGTGTTTCGTTTGAAGCGTGTCAGAGACTCCCCTTTGGAGAATAAGCCTGGTACATATCAATTTCTTTGTTAAATTGACGAACTTATATAAGTTTGCAGCATCCAGCAGGCATAGCTGGACACTGCAAGACGGAGGTTCCCAGGGTTGCGTCTGGGACCGGAGATATTGGCTAGTGTCATTCGGTTGCAAGTAGCTGGGAGCAGCTTACATGCCAGAGGCTGTGCGTGAACAGCCCAGAAGTGGGGGTTCTCACAGCAGAGCAGGGTAAGGCTGGCTCCCAGAGTCAAGGATCGGAGTGACCTAGCAGATCACCAGTTCAGATAACACCAGAGGGGAAAGTCACAACTCCACTCATCAGTTACCTGTATCAAACTCCACTTCCTCCCACCCTCCATAGTGCACATATCCCCACCCTCGTCCTGAATAGGCCACACTCTGAGCACTTCCTGTGAACCATCTTGGGGAGGGGGTCACAGTTACATTATTCTGATAAGGGCTAGAAAAAGGCTCTCGTATAATACTTGATGTTTATATCACCCACAGTTAATTCTGAAGAGTTATATGCATGACAGATGTTACAGTGATGAGCACAGCATAAGTACCGATATGGAATAGAGCAGAATTCAGCCAGCCAAAAGTATACTGAACACAAAATCATAGAAAGAAAAGGAAAAATCTGAACAGACTCCTGATGGGAGTAAATTGCCATTTATAGCGCTTCTTGTCTACATTTTACCCATAGTGTTCTTTTGAAACTCCATTAGAAAATCTTATGGAGGAGCGTCTGATTGACAAAAAATGCATACTTCAGTGATTAGAAAGGCATCTAGACAAAATCTAGACTAAATAAATATTCTCTGTGGGTATCCCCTCCCTAGAGTGAGATGGGACCGCAATTAACCCCTCCCTAGAGTGAGATGGGACCGCAATTAATTCTCTAGGCTGCCCCTGCACTGCTCAGAGCAGAGTGGGACATTCCAGTTCTACTGGACTGCCCTGCCTCTCGTGTTTTGAAATTGACCTTGTACAATGGAGGCCCCAATCCTGACTGGAGCCCTGCCTGGTACTGCTGCTAATATCAGGCTATGTGCACACTACAGCTTACGTCAGTATAAGTTATGTCGCCCAGGAGTATGAATAGCCCACCCCCCGCGACATTATACTGACCTAAGTGCCGCTGTGGACAGCGTTAAGTCTGCGGGAGAGCTTCTCCTGCTAACATAGCTACTGCTGCTCACGGGGACTGGAGTAATTAAATTGACAGGAGAGCTCTCTCCCATCGACTTAAAGCATCTGCATTAGCAGGGCCACAGAGGCGCAGCTGCATTGCTGTAAGCTCTGCAGTGTAGCCATAGGCTAAGTGAAGATGGCACAGCTGGGTCACTCGAAACCTAACTCTCATATGATTTAGGTTTGTTCTTGGATCCAACATTTTCTCCAAAATGTCTACTCACCCAAAGGACACGCTGGAGTTCTTGACAATAGAAAATGATCCACAGAGAGCGCAACAAGGGGCAATAGTCATCTTCTTCATCTTGATGGGCAACAAATGTTCTCCAGCAGTATCTGTAATCTGATGAAATAAATATCCCGTCACGCCTGTTGAGGGACACGTCCAAGGGATCAATGAGCCCCTCCTTGCTCAGTCAGAGGTCAGTAAAGATCGAGGCAGAGTCTGAGTTTTACACTGAACTCAGTGTTGGCCAAAGGGTCCAAGTTGTCAATCAGTAATCAGTTAGTCACATTTTTCATGTAAGCTGTGATCTCGTCTAAGCTCACATGTCTCCTGGACGGCGCAACCACCATACAACAAGAGTGGAATTGACGCATCAGGGTTCTGTACTCTGTCTGAAGGAAAGGCTAGTTTCAGCAAAGAACTGTGCAAGCCCCTCACTCATTATCAGCCTGAGAGAATAGCAGTTACATCCCGGGAAAGGCCCAGTTTGGGTTGTTCCGCTTACTCCTCCGTCATTCTGCCGCTTACAAGATGGGGAGGGAATGGGGAGAGGACGGATATGCTTGGGGTTTTTTGCTGAAGCCAAAGAGGATGTATATAAGGGGACTGTTGTCTTCTTCTTAACACTCAGTGGGGGTGTTTTGGTTGGCTAGCTCCCCGTACTAAAAGGGGAAGGGTTGATGGGAAATGAGGACCCTGAGACTGACAGACCCCAGGAACAATGGGGAGAGAGGCCAATGCTCCTGGTCAGCCTGACTGACAGGGTGGGCAGGCTAATCAGGGTGTCAGGAGGCCAGCGGGGTCCCGTCCTCCATGTGAGGTAAGGAGAAAGCAGGGTCCCAAGCTGAGCTGGGGAGCAGAGCTGTGCCAGCCACAGGGGCCAGAAAAGCATCCCAAGAAGCAGGTCAGTGCTCGGAGCAGAGTCACAGAAGCAGTCTGCAGAGCAGACCTGTCCTGGGAGCAGAGCTGCAGCAACCAGCGCCAGAGAAGCAGCCCAGCGAGCTGGAGGCAGAGCAGCAGCAGCAGTGCTGAGGCAGAGAGGAGCTGGAGCTGAGGCAGAGTGGTGGAGCTGGGGCTGGACCAATCCAGAGAGCGAGGGGGACCCTGGGCAGCAGGCCCAATGCAGGGAAACACCCCCAGCCAAGACACGTTGCAGGCCAGACTTGGAGGGGGATTGTAACCTCGATGGGGCGGGGGCGACGCTGGGAAGAAGGGTCCTGCCACCTAAAGCCTGAGAGCGTGTGGCCACCGCCGGAGCAAGTGTCTGACCGTCGGCATCCTTGCAGCACAGCCAGGGCCTGAGAAGGGGCCTGGGACGTGTGAGGAACAGACTGAACTTCCGTTACAGTCCAGAGACGCTGGCTGTGATGTCCCCGTGCCACAGAGTGGGGTGACGTGTTTTCCTTTAACCTTTCCCATTTTTCCCTTATTTTTTTTTAATTGATTGCTGTTTAATAAATTGTATTTGCTTTGAACTGTATGTAATGATCAGTGGGTCAGGGAAGCGTCCAGGGCAGAGAGCGCACCCCAGAGTGGGGGCACCCTAGCCCCTGCCCTAAGTGACCACGGCAAGGTTGGGGGTCGAGCCCCCCCAGGAATCCTGGGCCCAGCCTTATTGGGGTTACGAGGACTCTGCCAGACAGGAGAGTGGAAGGGGAGCCCTTGAGGTCAGGCAGGCCTCTGGGTAAAGGAAGGGGGAGCGAGGACTCAGATCCTTTCACTAGCCCCTTTCACCAGGGTAGTGTATAAGCCAGGAAAGTTCCCCACAATAGCAGGACCATTCCCCCACTTACATGTAGATGGGAGGGGCCCGGCTTTAGAGAGAGGTTGCTCCTCTGAGCACATGCTGCCCCACTGCCCCGCGGAGCGGACAGAAGGAGCTGGGATGATAGGCAGCTGCGCTGCTCTTGTGGCTCGGTTAGGGGGAGGAAAGGAAAGCAGACAGAGGGGAGCTTTGCTGGTGCAGCTCCCAACGCCTCCCCACTCCCTGCTATCAGCTTGCCAATGAGCCCTTCTGCTGCAGGGAGGGGGTTGCTTGGGGGCTAACGTTGTCACTCCCCAGGCCTTCACTGCACACCTCACCCTCCCACAGGAATGTGGTAGGCCAGGTATCCACCACACTGGTGTTGGCCAGTTTACTTGCTTGCCCGCTGCAGTGACACACCAGGGGATACAGTAGAGAGGTGCAGAGGCTGTCGGCCTGGCACCGTGCCAGACCGCTACATCTGGCATCCTGGGCAAGGGGGGAGAGATTCTCTGTGCTCCTGCCAAGCTTAGGCCTCTTCACTCAGATTGCCAACAAGGGCGTGACACTGGATACTTGTCCTGTCCACACCCAACCACCAGCTCATGTCACACAACCCACCCACAGAGAGTGGCTGTTGCTGGTAACACTAGGAGCTCAGCAGTGTCTGTGATTGGTTAGTTTTCAGTTCTGTTAACAGGTGGCTCCTGCTGACTTGCTGGTTTTTCAACCCAGTTCATAGAACTGTTCTGATTGGCTCCTTGCTGACGTGAACTTTTGGTCACTACAGCCCAGGAATTGAACTGGAACTGCTGCCCTATAGATTAAAGGCTCCATGGTCAATTCCTGATTCCCTCCACTCAGCCAGCCTCCCTGGCCTGGAATTAGTTTGGAAATCGTGCCCTGTAAGTTACAGGCTGCATATGCCATTCTCTGACACCCCTGAGCCATGCAGTCCCCAGCTATAGCAAAGGCCTTGTCTATAGGGTTGCCAACTTTTTAATCACACAAAACCGAACACCCCTGCCCCACCCCTTCTCTGAGGCCCCAATCCCACTCGCTCCATCCCCACTCCCTCTGTCACTTGCTCTCCCCCACCCTCACTCACTTTCACTGGGCTAGGGCAGGAGGTTGGGGTACAGGAGGGGGTTCAGGATGTGGGGCATGCTGCCCTTGTGCCCGCAGGCACTGCCCGCACAGCTCCCATTGGTCACGGTTCCCAGCCAATAGAAGCTGTGGAGCCGGTACTCGGGCGGGGGCAGCACAAGGAGCCTCCCTGGCCGCCCATGCGCCTAGGAGCCACAGGGACCTGGTGTCCGTTTCTGGGAACTATGCAGAACCAGGGCAGGTAAGGAGCCTGCCTTAGCCCCAGACCCCTGCTGTGCCGCCAACTGGACTTTTAATGGCCCAATTGGAACTGCTGCCCGGTCACTTTTTGACCGGGTATTCTGGTTAAAAACTGGACACCTGGCAACCCTACTTGTCTAGACTGGGATAAAAGTTGTGACGATAGAATGTCTCTGCTAATATGTGCTCAGTAACATGTTCTAAAAGTCTAGTGTAGCCACAGCAATGTACACTTTAACACGGGGAAAACTGGTCAAGTTAATGCCTTGGCTCCCTCCTAGACCTCATCTGGACCAGATTAGCACATGTTAAAGGCTTGTCTTTTCTGCACTAGGCTTTTCAAATGTGTTAGCATCCATCAGCTAACCTATTCTAACATCACACCTTTGATTCTAGCCTAGGCAGGGCCAAAAAGTGGTTAGGATACCTGGCAGGTTCATGATGTATAGGGCTACTCCATTCTCCATCAGGTCCCTGAGGCCTTGTCGGTTGCGTTCATCCATATGCCTGAAGAGCCACGCTGCTTTTATTTTCAGAGTCACACTGGGGTGTGCCCTCAGGAATTCCACTATACGCTGGCAACATTTCCCACAGGGGCTCCAGGACAGGAACCAGGTGATGGAACAGCGCACTGATGGCCTGAAGTTTAACTTCTTGAAGTCATGTTCCAGGCAGGCGATTTCGGTGTGCTGGGTTGGGGTGTTTCGACACCAGTGCCTCCAGAACTTGGTACTTCTGCCCCACCTGATTTCGTAGAGCAGGTACGTCACTCTTGGACATGTACCTGGGATGTAATTCACCTTAAAATCGTTTGGTTGTATCTTCCACCTGAAACACAAATGTCATGATGGGCACAGACGCCTTTTCCTGCCCCCTTTTCATCCTGTGTATCATATGCAAAGTCCTCACAATTCACAAGTGCTCTTCATCCCAGAGGAACCCAAAATGCTCTCCAGGCTGCATATCCAGGTATCACTCTCCGGAAAGAAATAATAGGTACAAAATCCAGTTGTAACTCTGGAAGGAATTTTAGCAGAGTTGGAATCTAATGAGCTCAATCTGGAATTAGACAAAGACACCTGAGGGATCCTTGTCATGTACTTCTGTACCAGCTATGGACTGGCTGCAGAGCTCGCTTATACACACCAGGTGTGATCATCATAGGATCCTTTAATGCTCTGCCAGGGATGGCTGAGGTTCATTGAAATAAGGCATTTTCACACACAGTGCCACCTGGTGACTGAATAGTAAATGAACAACAATATTGAGGAAGCTGTCAAGTCTTGACACTGTAAGTCTATTCTGTATTCTGTTGAGAATTTCCCTGTCCCCTGGAAGACATCCTCAAACTCTTTCTCAATTATTTTGGTCCCCTGCCCTCCAATGAGTGCACCGCTTGATGAAACCCAGGACTAGACATGTTTTTGACCCAAGATCAGGGGCTCTTTATTACAAAATGTACCTTTCCCCATGTATTATTTACCCGTACATCTAGTTCACATATGCCTTTACAGTAAATGAAGCTGTCAAGTCTTGACACATATTTAAGAATACAGACCAAGTCAAGCAAAAGAGCCCATGTTGGTGGCACAGGAAAAATTGCCCCCTCCCCTCCCCTCCACCCCGGGGAGCAATATTTACATTGTCTGGAAAAACCTGTGTACTCTAACTTCCCTGAGATAGCCTTACTAGAAGATACTACTGCTAAACAGCTGATTGTGCATATCAAATCTATTTTTGCTAGGCACGGTGTACCTGCCATAGTAATGTCTGATAATGGGCCACAGTTTATTAAGCATGAGTTTAAGCAGGTTGCAGTGGGATTTGGGTTGAGACAGGTAACCGTCAGCTCCTATTATCCCAAATCATAGAATCAGGAGGTCATCTAGTCCAACCCCCTGCTCAAAGCAGGAGCAACCCCAACTAAATCATCCCAGCCAGGGCTTTGTCAAGCTGGGCCTTGTCCAATGGGTTGGTGGAAAACGGCATTGAAATAATGGAGTGGTTATTGGAAGAGGCTGCAGAGTCAGACTCTGATCCGTACTTAGCACTGTTAAACTACAGAACTCCACCAGTGACTCACGCGTGGCCACCTGCAGACACTTTGTTTAACAGAAAGCTGAGAACTAAAATGCCTGGAATGAGAGAAGCTGATGTCAGAAGAACTGGGGATTTGCAAAAAACATATAAAGAGACAGGTAACGCTAAACAAAAATCAATATGATTTGGGGTCCCAGGAGCTGCCACCACTTCAGGAACACGATGCATCTCAGATGGGAATCAGTGGTCACAAACAGCAACGATGCCACAAGAGGTTGCCCTGCAGTCGTATGAGGAGACAGACACATACGGAGGCAGAATAGGCGACACTTTCTCCAACTTGCAGAAGGAAGGGAGATACGGGGCCCTGAGTTTGCTGTGGTGAAGGCCTCAGTTAGGCAACAACCAGAAGAGGTTAAGACAACTGAACCCCAGACATAACACCGCCAGAACAGATGGACTCATTGCCTCCTGACAGCAGCAGCACTGGTATTTCACAGCAATGGTGCAGGGCACGTCAGAGTTTAATTGAGCACTTTTTAAGTTCAGTTAGTAGGTTGATTATAAGTTTTTGGAGTTGTGTGTTATTGCAATGTGGTTTGTTAAGTGTTGTTGTTGTTATTATTATTATTAAATTAGTCTGGGAAAAGAAGACGTGCTATTGGGAATTGTACCTAGAAGAGTTTTAGCTTCCCAGACAGGCAGTCTGGAGAGGGACACTGCAGAAGTCCATGACCTGTCATGCAGAGGAGCCTGAATTCAATGGATTTCCCTCAAGCATGTTGGGCTCCAAGTGATTGCTGAACACCACACTCCTTAATGAGTCACCCATCCCTCCAGCACAGCATTCTCTAGCACAGAGGTGGGTAAACTATGGCCTGCGGGCCACATCCGGCCCACGGGACCCTCCTGCCCAGCCCCTGAGCTACTGGCCCGGGAGGCTAGGTCCCACCATCTCCCCCCTATTCCCCCTCCCCCTCCCCCGCAGCCTCAGCTCACTGCACCGCCACCGCAATGCTCTGGGTGGTGCAACTGTAGTGCTGCCAGGCACCGGTGCTCCAGGCAGCGCAGAAAGGGGGCAGGGAGCGGGGGGGTTGGATAGAGGGCAGGGGAGTTCGGGGTGGTGGTCAGGGGGCGGGGGTGTGGTTAGGGGTCAGGGAAGTCAGAGGGCAGGGAACAGGGGGGTTGAATGGGGGCAGGGGTCCTGGGGGAGGCAGTCAGGAAGGAGAGGGGGGTTGGATGGGGCAATGGGGGGCAGTGAGGGGCAGGGGTTCCGGGGGTGGTCAGGGGACAGGGAGAAGGGGTGGTTGGATGGAGCAGGGGTCCTGGGGGGCAGTCAGGAATGAGAGGAGGGGTTGGATGGCGTGGCGGGGGGCAGTCAGGGGTGGGAGGTCTGGGGGGGTCAGGGGACAGGGAAAAGGGGTAGTTGGATGGGGCAGGGGTCCTGGGGGGGGCAGTCAGGGGGCAAGAAGTGGGGGGGTCAGATGGGAGTGGGGGCCGGGCCACGCCTGGCTGTTTGGGGAGGCACAGCCTCCCCTAACCTGCCCTCCACACAATTTCGGAAACCCAGTGTGGCCCTTAGGCCAAAACGTTTTCCCGCTCCTGTCCTAGCACCACACTACGGCATTAGGGGTCAACACTGACTCAGAGGAGAGAGTCGCTCCCACTGAGTCACCCACCCCACTCTCTGTAGCACAGTGTCCCCAGCACCACGGTGGGGCACTGAGGTCAGTACTGATTAAAGCAATGAAACTGGGCAACAGAGAAAGGAAGAGAGACAGATCTAGGGTAGAAATGCTGAAAGGGAAAGGAGCTTCAAAATTTCCCAGCTCCGACTGTCTCTGGAAATCATTGGGAGGTCAGCCAGTGCGGGGTTATGGAACTGTCATTCTCACCCTGGGTTGGTGCCTCTGGCTGAGTCACCTGTTGGGAAAAATGAGATAGCCACCTGTCATCGGGTGGAGCCAGAAACTCAGAACAAGACAGGAACCCACCTACTTCTCAGTTTTAACCCTTTTGATCTCAGGAGCACATCACACCAAATCTATTTATCTATCATCCACATGGTCCTAACAGATGATCCTTGTTCAGGCCTGGAAAGAATGGAGCTTCCAGGTCCCTGTTAATACTCAGAATCCCTTGGGGGAGAAATGCCTTGCTGAGCTTAAATTTGATTATCAGTTTAACTATGTGTGAGTTTAATCTCAGCTACTTATACGTTTTTGATCTAAGACCAGTTTTGTATCTGTGGACCTTCATTGACTTCAGTGGCATTATTTCTGATTTACACTAGCATATTGGAGAGCAGAATCTGGTCTTTAACCCCTGTTTATAGTCGAAGAGACAAATGGTAGCCAAGGATTGGTCTGTCTTTTCCTTTGTCGCAGTAATAAGGAGACAGACAGAAGTAGATTTGAGAATCAAGCCTTTTGTTTTCTCCATTGATTTTTTGTTTGTTTTTTTTTCAACCGAGTTTGACCATTCACAACTTTTTGAAAATTGTTGGTATCAATTTAGTGCTGACAAAAAAGCTCCGGACTCATGGCCCTTTAATGACTGACAGGTTCACGTTGGGCAGACCCCCCCAAACTACTCCACCAATAGGCCTTAACCCTGACCTGGGGGGCCAACCTCTATGGTTGAGACAGGAGTTGTCTCACATTCCCCAATTCACTTCACAGAGAAAAATTATATTTATTTATTTAGAATTAAAATTAGAAAACTGGCTGTCCAAGGTCCTAGGCATCCTAACATAATGAATTATATACCATACATATAATTAAAATACATTTCCGCAGCTGCGAAATCATCTGTTCCACCAGAAGTCAGCCAGACAGCCACCTATCCCCTCATCCTCTCAAATTAACAAATTAAATAAAACACATTTAGATTTCTTGATGGATCAAAGATAAATCAAATCCTTGTTCTGTTTTTATACAAATCTCTGAGAAGATCTTGGGAAGCTGAATGTGTCCTGAATATTTCTAAATAATGTTTAACACCTCCCTCACCTTCCTGAAAGCCATTAGCTACCATTTTTTAATTTAATATCGTAAGTTAAAAACCGTATGGGAAATCTCAAAATATATTAACTGATAGATAATGAAAAACCCCACAGAAATACACACAGCTATACCCACACAAAGATACATGCATATATACACAGCTACACACACATATAATAATATGTGCATAGAAATATACACAAACTAATCTTGTCTGTTTACCTTTCTCTGTGCCAGCAGCCATGGCTTCTTCTTCTTATACTTCCAGCATCTGGGGCTGTCTTCTTTTATTAAGATGCTTTCCCTCTTTCGGTTTCTATTCCTGAGCATTGAAACTTTTAGACCATGCTTACTCATGCTGAGTAGCACCTTACTCTGAGCAATTAGTCCAGAAATTCCCAAACTCTGGGGCACAGCCCCCTGGGAGGGTGTGATAAGGTTATGGGGGCACATAGCCATGATGGACCATGCTGAAAGGCTGGAATCAGTAGGGGGCCCTCTTCAGCAGGAGGTCAGTACTCAAGAGTGCACCTTTTCACTCCCCTGCACACCCTGGCCCTTCAGTGATGCCCTGTTCAGATGGGGAGCGAGATGGGTAGGGAGCTAGGTCCAAGCACCCAAGACTGCATGACTGCTGCAGGGGAGTGGAAGGTTTCCTCAACTGCCCCATGATTAGTACCCTCCACCCCCTGGGGTACTGGGCACCCCACTCCTGTTCCCTGTGAGTACATAACCCTGTCAAAAAGAGGGGTGTGGTTGGGACATGAAGCTCTGAAGTGGGGCTCAGCAAAAAATGTTTGTGAACCTCTGGATTACAAGTAAAAAAACCACCACCCCCCGACAGACACAAGTGACACCGACACTGGTGTGGACAGCGCTGTGGGGGCGGGTGAGTGGGACAAATTCCATGACCGGTAAAGGGGGGGGGGCGTGACTGGAAAGGTTTGCGCACCACTGAATTAGTCCCATTGATTTAGGTGGGGCTACGGTGTCTCAGGGCAAGTCTACACCTAAAGCGCCGCTAGAGTGCTTTAATGAAGATGCTCCAAGGTGAGGTCTACACTGGAGAGCTTACCGCAGCACGGCTGTACTGATGCAACTGTGCCGCTGTAAGGTCTGTCGTGTAGCCGCTCTATGCGGGCAGGAGAGAGCTCTCCTGTCGACATCATAAAACCAGGAGCGGCAGTAGCCACGTCGGCGGGAGAAGCTCTCCCACCCACACCTGTGCTTCTGTCGGTGAAACTTATGTCACTGGGGGGGTGGGGGGGTCACTCCGCTGAGCGACACAGGTTTTGTCGACATAAGTGGTAGTGTAGACATGACCTAAGCAAACAAGAGAGAGCTCTCCCGTCAGTGTAGTTAATCCACCTCCCCAAGAGGCGGTAGCTATGACGATGGGAGAAACTCTCCCGCTGACATAGCTTTGTCTATACCGGGGGTGGGGATGGGGTTAGGTCAGTATAACTACGTTACTCAGGGGTATGGATTTTTCACACCTCTGTGCGAGGTGGTTATACCCGTAGAGGTCTGTAGTGTACACCAGACCTTACTCTGAGCAATTAGTCCCATTGACCAAGGGCTGATCTACACTGGGAACTTACCTCAGCATAGCGACGTCTCTCAGGGGATGAAAAATCCACAGCCCCTGAATTCTTCCATCGACCTAGCTACCGCCTCTCGGGGAGGTGGATTAACTACGCTGATGGGAGAACCCATCCTGTCCGCGTAGGGAGTGCCTACACTGACGTGCTACAGCGGTGCAGTTGAGCTGCTATAGCGGTTTCAGTGTAGACATACCCTTAGGTGGGACTACTCACAGAGTACAGTACTACTCGTTGTAAACAAGGTGGCAGAATTACGCCCTCAGAGATTACAGTCGCTACTCTGCAGTGAGTGACTAAACCCTTGAGTCTAGGCTCTGGCAGGGTTAGAAATACAGCTCTTGCTACCTTGTTAACATTCTTCCCTGCTTGCAGAGGGCCGCCCAGCACCAGAAATGCTCATGCAATCCTTCTCCACCCATCAGAACAAGCAGCATATGTCTTCACTGGGGAAAAAAAAAAAAGAGCACGTTCTTAACTCACGCCTGGCCCACACTATGAAATTAGGTTGGTATAACTATGTCGCTGAGGGGTGTGAAAAATCCGCCCCCCCCCCCTCGAGCGACACAGGTAAACTGACCTAACCCCTGATGAAGACACCACTACACTGACAGGAGAATTCTCCAGTCGGCCTAACTACCATCTCTCTGGGAGGCGGATTATTTATGCCGACAGGAAAACTTCTCCTGTCGGTGCAGGTAGCATCTTCACTGAAGCGCTATAGCTCCAGCGGCGCTCGTGTCGTGGTTTATGTGTAGACAAGCCCTTAAGCAAAGAGGAGGAAAAGCATCCCAGTAAAAGAAGACACAACCCCAGAAATTGGTGCTAACTCAGGTTAGCTAACTTGGGTCAAAATAGCATTCAAGACCGGGCAACTCTGGTTTTAACTCGCGTTCGCAGCTCCAGTTCAACCCCAAGCTGCCCTGTAGGTTTTAACGTGAGCTGCTAAAGTGAGCTAAAACCCAGGATGCTGTGTCTTCACTGCTATTTTAACCTACGTTAGCTAACCCAGGTAGGGACACGCACCCAGCCACAGAGAGGAACCTCTCCAGGGGAACCATACAGAGCGCTCATTCAGACAGCGCCATGCACAGGGCCCTGCACTGACAGTCTTGGCAAATGAGCAGAGATTAAGCAACCTATAACCAGGGAGTTAATCCTCCAGTGGCTCCCAGAGAGGATTCGTCTTGCGGGACAGCCTGGGGAGGAGAGACAGAGAATTGAAACCTGCGGTTTATTTCTCAGCCACAAATTTGTCATCTGGAAAAAACCTTTTTCTCTGTGGATCTCAGAGAGTGATGATGGGTGTTGTCATTTCCAGATCAAGTCATATTGAAAAGGGAGTGCTTGGAGGACAGCACCCAGTTCCTTGTTCTAGGTGGCACAAGCACCCTGTCCCTGTTCACAAGTCCCTGATCTCCTCTCCCTCCAGTGACAAGACAGATTTGGATACCCCTGTAACACGCGGCTGGGGTTCTCTGCCTCAGCAACAGGGAGTATTGCTGGCAATTAGGCTGTGTCAGCTCCCTGTCACACCACTCTGTCCACCTCCTTCACTCTCTCCCAGCCCAAACCTTGCCTTGCTGTAACAATCAGTGAACTTCAGCCCCCAAGCGCCTCAGAGAGGTTTCCTTATTTGTATTTCCATACCCCACTAGCGTTGGGGTGACCTTCTATAGGTTACTAGTCTGTTTACCTCAAGCTTATTAGTATATATGCCAGTCAGTTTTATGTACTCTTGTGGTCAGACATCAGCTGACATTCCTAACTTAAAATACCCCAGGCTGGTATAAACTAGCATCTTGTGATTCACTGCCTGCAGTTTAGTCATTACAGCATTCTATCTTGTCATATGTTATGATCTAGGGTTACTCCTGGTTAGCCAATGAAGTGAGCTGTAGCTCACGAAAGCTTATGCTCAAATAAATGTGTTAGTCTCTAAGGTGTCACAAGTCCTTCTTTTCTTTTTGCCGATACAGACTAACACGGCTGCTACTCTGAATCCTGGTTAGCTGCTTATGCCAAGGCTTTTGAGGTCTTATGCCTTGTTTAGCTAAGCTATTGTCTTACAGACCGTGTAGCCATGTTGGCTCATTACATTACTGCCTTAACTTGTCTTATACCTATGCCACACATAGCAAATACCTATACCTATAGACTACAGGCCCCTCCCACACCTGTAAGCACTTTGCTTTTTCCTGCTGAGCTGGGGCTGTCCTCTCCCCCCACAACTCCCTTTTTGTCTGCACCGTTCTCTCCTGAGATCACAGAACAGTATTCTGTTTTGGTGTGAGTTACTCCACTCACCGCTTTAAACAAAGACAAAATATCATTTCCCACAAGAATTGCTGGAATATAATGCAGTACCCCAACTTTTAAGGTACCCACTAAAACCTTCCCATTCCAACTGTACCTTAACCAAAGGTAGAGGAATTTTATAATCTTTCCAATGTCAGGAGTTTTACCTCCTAGCCAGGTAACATCTTTGATCATACTTTCCCTGACCAGCGAGATCTGGGCACCAGTATCTCTGCATCTTAGACATTCTTTGCCATTCACATTGGCGACTTTAATAAATTCGGTGTCTGTCTCCAATGGGTCAGACCTCACAGAATTAATCAGGGTCCCAGAGGTACTTTGTGCTAATGACAGGTCCATTGTACTGTGGGGGGTGGGCTTAACTTCCCTTATTGTAGGGCAATTATTCCTCAGGTGTCCAGTGGAATCACACATGAAACACCTTCTTGGACCATTCTCCTGTACAGGGGGGTCTGTGAGCATGATTTCTAGGATGGGATTCCATTCTGGAGAAGTAAGTGCCTGGGCTCTCAACTACCCTTTCTCTTCCCAGGGACAAACCAGAACTCTCCCGCCTCCTTAATGCTGGGCTTCTTCCCTCCCCTCCGTGGCTTGTGCCCACGGTATGCACTGGAATCAGTCACATCTGCTGCTTTTTGGAGAGAGCCTAGGGATGCATCCCAAATAGCGTGTTTGACTTCTTCAGAAGATATGCTCAGGAATCACTCCAGTGCAAAAAGATAAAACAACTGTTCATAACTCTCAGTCCCCTTCCCCTTGACCCATTTTTTCATCACACAATGTATACACATTTTCTCCATGACTCATTTTGTCATTCAGTTTGAAGGTTCTAAATTTTGTTCTATGGACCTCCAGGGCAATCTGGAACCTTGGCAATACAACCTTTGTAAGTTCACCATATGTCAACGCTTGTTCAATTTCCATTTCATTAAATAAATGTAAAGTTTTTCCTGAGAGCTTAGTCACCAAAGTTGAGAATTTCTTGTCCTCTGGATCTTTCTGCACCTCGCATAACCTTTCAAAAGGGGTGTGTATTCTTCAGTACAGTCTGCTCTTTTTATGCAGAGCCCAGCTTGTGAATCCAGCTGGGAGTCCCTTGGGGAAATAGAGCACCAGTGAGGTCTATCCACACCTTTGCATCATGTTCAGGTTATATAGCTTCATAGATTCATAGATATTAAGGTCAGAAGGGACCATTATGATCATCTAGTCTGACCTCCTGCACAATGCAGGCCACAGAATCTCACCCACCCACTCCTGCGATAAACCTCTCACCTATGTCTAAGCTATTGAAGTCCTCAAATCATGGTTTAAAGATTTCAAGGAGCAGAGAATCCTCCAGCAAGTGACCCGTGCCCCATGCTACAGAGGAAGGCGAAAAAACTCCAGGGCCTCTTCCAATCTGCCCTGGAGGAAAATTCCTTCCTGACCCCAAATATGGTGATCAGCTGAACCTTGAGCATATGGGCAAGATTCACCAGCCAGATACCCAGGAAAGAATTCTCTGTAGTAACTCAGATCCCACCCCATCTAACATCCTATCACATAGCCTGGCTAAACAACAAAGTAGAAGACGCAGTCAGAGGCAAAAAGGCATCGTTTAAAAAGTGGAAGTTAAATCCTAGTGAAGAAAATAGAAAGGAGCATAAACTCTGGCAAATGAAGTGTAAAAATATAATTAGGAAGGCCAAAAAAGAATTTGAAGAACAGCTAGCCAAAGACTCAAAAAGTAATAGCAAAAAATTATTTAACTACATCAGAAGCAGGAAGCCTGCTAAACAACCAGTGGGGCCACTGGATGATCGAGGATGCTAAAGGAGAACTCAAGGACGATAAGGCCATTGCAGAGAAACTAAATGAATTCTTTGCATCTGTCTTCATGGCTGAAGATGTGAGGGAGATTCCTAAACCTGAGCCATTCTTTTTAGGTGACAAATCTGAGGAACTGTCCCACATTGAGGTGTGATTAGAGGAGGTTTTGGAACAAATTGATAAATTAAACAGCAATAAGTCACCAGGACCAGATGGTATTCACCCAAGAGTTCTGAAGGAACTCAAATGTGAAATTGCAGAACTACCAACTGTGGTTTGTAACCTATCATTTAAATCAGCTTCTGTACCAAATGACTGGAGGATAGCTAATATGATGCTAATTTTTAAAAAAGGCTCCAGTGGTGATCCCAGCAATTACAGGATGGTAAGCCTGACTTCAGTACCGGGCAAACTGGCTGAAACTATAGCAAAGAACAGAATTATGAGACACATAGATGAACATAATTTGTTGGGGAAGAGTCAACATGTTTTTTGTAAAGGGAAATCATGCCTCACCAATCTACTAGAATTCTTTGAGAGGGTAAACGAGCATGTGGAGAAGGGGGATCCCGTGGATATAGTGTACTTAGATTTTCAGAAAGCCTTTGACAAGGTCCCTCACCAAAAGCTCTTAAGTAATGTAATCAGTCATGGGATAAGAGGGAAGGTTCTCTCATGGATCGGTAACTGATGGGAAACAAAGGGTCGGCATAAATGGTCAGTTTTCAGAATGGAAAGAGGTAAATAGTGCTGTCCCCAGGGGTCTGTACTGGGACCAGTCCTATTCAACATATTCATAAAGGAACTGGAAAAAGGGTAAACAGTGAGGCAGCAAAATTTGCAGATAATACAAAACTACTCAATGTAGTTAAGTCCAAAGCAGACTGCGAAGAGCTACAAAAGGATCTCACAAAACTGGGTGACTGGGGAACAAAATGGCAGATGAAATTCAGTGTTGATAAATGCAAAATAATGTACATTGGAAAGCATAATCCCAACTATACATATAAAATGATGGGGTCTAAATTAGCTGTTACCACTCAAGAAAGAGATCTTGGAGTCATTGTGGATGGTTCTCTGAAAACATCCACTCAATGTGCAGCGGCAGTCAAGAAAACGAACAGAATGTTGGGAATCATTAAGAAAGGGATAGATAATAGGACAGAAAATATCTTATTGCCTCTATATATATCCATGGTACGCCTACATCTTGAATACTGTGTGCAGATCTGGTCACCCCATCTCAAAAAACATATATTGGAATTGAAAAAGGTTCAGAGAAAGGCAACAAAAATGATTAGGGATATGGAACGGCTTCCATATGAGGAGACATTAATAAGATTGGGAGTTTTTAGCTTTGAAAATGACTAAGTTTTGAAGATGACTAAGGGGGGATATGACAGAGGTCTATAAAATCATGACTGGTGTGGAGAAAGTAAATAAGGAAGTGTTATTTATTCCTTCTCATAACACAAGAACTCGGGGTCACCAAATAAAATTAATAGGCATCAGGTTTAAAACAAACAAAAGGAAGCATTTCTTCACACAATGCACAGTCAACCTGTGGAACTCTTTGCCAGGGGATGTTGTGAAGGCCAAGATAAGAACAGGGTTCAAAAAAGAACTAGCTAAGTTCATGGAGGATAGGTCCATCAGTGCTATTAGCCAGGACGGGCAGGGATGGTGTCCCTAGCCTCTGTTTGCCAGAAGCTGGGAATGGGCGACAGAGGATGGATCACTTGATGAGTGCCTGTTCTGATCATTCCCTCTGGGGCACCTGGCATTGACCACTGTTGGCAGACAGGATACTAAGCTAGATGGACCTTTGGTCTGACCTAGTATGTCCATTCTTATGTTCTTCCCTTGAAATGCAGCACTGAGTTGGTTAATACTAGTAAAAGTAAAACAAATTTATTAATAAATGAGCAGGGATTGAGGGATAACAAGTAAAAAACATAAAGATAGAAGTGGTTGCAAGCAAATAAAAATGAAAACATGCATCTAAAAGTCTAAAACAATCTAACCAGATACAGTACTTGTTCAAATGGTTTATTTCACCCACAGTCTTCTTTTCAGCTATTTACCTCTCAGCCTGGCCAGGGCTCATCATAGAGATCAAAGAGCTTGGTTTCTTTGTCTAGTGAAGGTGAAGGATAAAGACGAAGTCTCTCACTGGTCCTTATATTCCCAAAGGGATGTCTTTGTCTTATAAGTCAGGAAGACCTCCTGTGGAATCAGTCTCATGTGTCTTTCTGGGGTGTTGGAGCCATGTTTATTCTCTGTCTTTCCAGTTCAGGATCAGGATAACCCTAGATAGTTTAGTTCAATGGCTTTATTTATTGCTAATATGTAAATTGAGGTAAACCCACATTCACATGTTTACCACCTTTACCTAGGCTACTCTGTCTGGTCTTACACATGTTTTCGTAACATCATACAGAGGAAATTCATAACGTCGCATATAACATTAACACATGCATTTTACAATGATATTAATAACCAGCATGTTATTAGCTTTCATATGATACCTCACAAGGCATATTATGTACACATATTACTGCAGTAGCATATAGGGCAGTGGTCCCCAAACTTTTGAGGGTCACAACCCCCTTTCCCCCTCTCTATGCCCCCCCCCCAGAGCCAGGGCCAGGATCGGGGATGGACAGCTGTAATGGGGGCCAAAACTGGTGGCAGGGCAAAGCCGGGTGTGGAGGCAGGGCGAGCAGTCGGTCCCCTGGCCACTTGCAGAGCCATGCCGAGGCTGAGGGCTGCAGCTGGGGGTGGGGCTGGAGCAGAACTGCGGGCAGGGTGGGGCAGGGCTGGAGCTCCCTCCCCGCCTCCTGTCGGGGCTGGCCCGGCCCACCACGCTCCCACCCCCAATGTTCTTCGACACCCCCTTTGGGGGTCATGCCCCACAGTTTGGGGACCACTGCACTATGGTAATACAAAGAATAAATAATAATACAAATGCAGCAGCCACTCATATATATAGGCACCTGACACTTGGGAGCCAGCATGGAAAACACCAGGCCCTCCGTTAATATTATTTTGGCCACTAACTGTGGTCCTGGAAGCATGCCTGTCAATCTGTGTGCTGCTGTGGTGTAAAGATAGGAACACTTCAGTGCGCATGCTACAGTGATGCACAACCAGTCTGTCAACAAGAGCAAAGTCCTGCCGATAGGTCTCTTCTCGCTTTCTGGAGACACTGCTGTGATGAGCATGTGTGTTATTTGAGGATGGCATTGTCCACCGGTTTTTGGCTGTGGAGGGACCATGGCCCACTAATCCCACTGAGGTTTTAAAGCCCCCGGGGAAATTCTGTGGGATTAGTGGGCCATTCAGGACATCAGTGGAGATATGCCCCATCTGTGAAGAGGGATAACCTCTCTGCAGTACTTCACTGGCTTCCCTTCCATTCTTAGGTTCAAGCCTCATCGGGAGGATTGTTGGAGAAGGAATGGTGTAGAAATTCCCATGATTTACATTAGCATTCAGAGTCTGCTCCTGATATGTACTGAGTACCTCCTGAAAGGTGCAGTGTTAGCACCCTCAGCTCTACTGTAGTTAGTGCAGTGGAGGGCGCTCAGCACTCCATTGGGATCAGGCCCTAATTTAAACAGGAAGGACCCTAAGAGGTGGGAAGAAAGTGGTAACAGGGCCTGCTCCTGCTCCCATTGAGGTCTATCAGGCCTTCTGACTTGGGTTTTCTCCTCACTACATCCTCTCCATGGCTAAAATTAGAAGGGATGACATGGCCTGTAGCATTCCGTATTTAATGACAAAGACACGGGATTGCTGGTAATTAACATATTAGCCAGAAGCTTCTTCCCAGATCAAAACACCACTTAGCAGCATGGAAGACAAGAGGATTATGAAACGATTTGTTGGGTGGTTTAACAGAGAGATGGATTTGCTAATCTCATCTCTATGGTTCACCAAGTGGGAGTTTTAGGAGGTCTCCACTTTCATTAAACCATTGCATACCGTGATATATTATGAATGAATGAAAAACCTGTTCAGCCCTGGCATAAATATGTATACTCCTTCTGAGATCAATGGGAGTTCCATGCACTCACGTCAGGGCCAAGTTTGGCTCACAGTATTGAAAAATAACAGGGGAATTCACTCCATCCGTATGTATTTGAGAGCAAGGTTTTTTTAGGAAAAAAGAAAAGGAGTACTTGTGGCACCTTCGAGACTAACAAATTTATTTGAGCATAAGCTTTCGTGGGCTACAGCCCACTTCATTGGCTGCATGCAGTGGAAAATACAGTAGGATGATTTTATGTATACAGAGAACATGAAACAATGGGTGTTACCATGCACACTATAATGACAGTTTATTGTTTCATGTTCTCTGTGTATATAAAATCATCCTACTGTATTTTCCACTGCTTGCATCTGATGAAGTGAGTTGTAGCCCACGAAAGCTTATGCTCAAATAAATTTATTAGTCTCTAAGGTGCCATAAGTACTCTTGTTCTTTTTGGGGATACAGACTAACACGGTTGCTTATTCTGAAACCAGTTTTTTTAGGGTGTGTCTATTCTGCAATTAGACACCCACAGCTGGCCCGTGCCAGCTGATTTGGGCTTGTGGGGCTCGGCCTAAGGAGATGTTTAATTGCAGTGTAGACTTCCAGGCTCAGGCTGGAGTCTGGTCTCTAGGACCCTGCAAGGTGGGAGGGTCCCAGAGCTCAGGCTGGAGCCCAAGCCTGGAAACCTATGCTGCAATGAAACAGTCCCGCAGCCCAAGTCAGCTGACATGGGTCAGTGGCAGGTTTTTCTTTACAATGTAGATGCACCCTCAGTGTTTTATTCTTCCTGAGATGATAGGTTACCTGCGAGGACAAAGCACATGCAGGTGATTCACAAGCCATGGGGTGTAGAAGCCCTTAGGAAGGGTTTCTTTTGGAGGTAGAAGACAGAGCCCTTAGCAACTTACCTAACTTTGCAGTTACAACAGTGGAGAGGAACTGGGAGTGGGAGGAGGACAAAGGTACCTTCAGAGGGATGGGAGAGGTTGGTCCAACAGAGACTATAACAGAGCTTATCTTTCAGGTTAGTAGATCTTTGGGAGGAAAATTTGATCCAGAAGTTATCCAGAGTCTAGGTTGAGGGAAGGTAGATCTGGGCATGATATAGGAGTATTAATTCATACTTGACGAGGATTTATAGTCCCTAAATGTTGTTCCATGGGGCTGAGGGTCCCTGGGCAGCACAGTGTCAATATCTAATCAGTCCTCTAGAAATGAATTAAACTCTCCCTGTGTAGTCCACTAGGTGTCAGTGTATGGAAAAACAACAAGGAGTCCTTGTGGCACCTTAGAGACTAACAAATTTATTTGGGCATTAGCTTTTGTGAGCTAAAACCCACTTCATCAGATTCATGGAGTGGAACATACAGTAGGGAGGTATAAATACACAGCATCTGAAAAGATGGGAGTTGCCTTACCAAGTGGGGGGTCAGTGCTAACGAGCCAATTCAGTTAAGGTAGAAGTGGGCTATTCTCAACAGTTGACAAGAAGGGGTGGAAATCTCTTTTGTAGTGCTAATGAAGCCAATGTAAACAAGGTGGCCCATTTCAAACAGTTGACAAGAAGGTGTGAGTATCAGCAGGGGGAAATTAGTTTTTGTAGTGACCCATCCACTTCCAGTCTTTATTCAGGCCTAATTTGATGGTGTCCAGTTTGCAAATTAATTCCAGTTCTGCAGTTTCTTGCTGGAGTCTGTTTTTGAAGGTTTTTTTTGTTGAAGAATTGCCACTTTTAAGTCTGTTATTGAGTGTCCAGGGAGATGGAAGTGTTCTCCTACTGGTTTTTGAATGTTATAATTCCTGATGTCAGATTGGTGTCCATTTATTCTTTTGTGTAGAGACTGTCCGGTTTGGCCAATGTACATGGCAGATGGGCATTGCTGGCACATGATGGCATATATCACATTGGTAGACATGCAGGTATGGAAAGAATGGATCCACGGAAACAGATTATGTTCTCAGTAACACCTGGGAGGCTCCAGAGTAACTCCCTTGACTTCACAGGAGTTACTCCAGGCTTAGACTGCTATAACTGAGATCAGATCTGACCCATTACTTCTCTCTTGGATTTTCTATTCTAACCTTAACTGAGTGTGAATGAAATTCATCCCTGAGCAGAAGCCTAAACACCATATAAGACTCCCTTAAGATCTGTTTTGAGTGCTTAAGTGGGACTGCAGTGGGGCATAGATCTCATGACGGCGCTCTCGACTAGGGTGAATTACCTCTTGTAACAATAGGCTTGTTGGACCAAATTCAGTTAGTGGAGTTCCATCTGCTGGGCTTGCAGTTCTAAGTGGTACTGAACACCTGTGCTGGAGTCAATGAGAGCTAGAGGTGCTCAGCATGTCTTGGGGCCTGGCCCATAGATTGTATCTAGACTGTAAACTCTTCAGAGTAGGGACTTTGGGCCAAATTCTGCTCTTGATTGCACTGGTTTAAATCCACTGATTTCAACTGTTTGACACTGGTGTAGCAGAGAGCCTGATCCAAAGCCCACTGAAAATCAATGGAAGGGCTTCCACTGAGTTCAGTGTGCTTTGGGTCAGGCTCAGAGAGAAGAATCTGGCCCAGTGCCTTCACACATGCATGCACCTTGCACAACGTTAGCGCTGTACAAATAAAAATTAAAAAATGTACTAATAATTAATCAATATGTTTAAAAAAAAATCCAAGTACTGGGTCTCTATCTCTAGTTTCAATTCCACTTATATGATACTTTTGTCACACATTAGGTCATTAGCTAGTTATCACTGCCAGGATCATTATGAGGGCTCGGAAAAATGCACACTCTTAAAAATAACAGCAAAATTAGACAACAAGAGCAGCAGCTCATTAAAATAAATGTTTGATTTATTTTATTCAAAAGGTAAATTTACAAATAAAATGGACAATAAAATCTAGGACACCCCAACTGAAAAATAACACGAAGGAATAAGCTTGGAAGAGTAAAGAATCTTCCAGGCCTTGGAATATCAATATGCATCAGTGACGTTCCTCTTTGGTGTTGTCTGGATCAGTGATCTGCTAGGTCACCCAATCCTTGACTCTGGGAGCCAGCCTTTCCCTGCTCTGCTGTGAGAACCCCCACTCCTGGGCTGTTCACGCAGAGCCTCTGGCATGTAAGCTGCTCCCAGCTTCTTGCAACCAAATGACACTGTTAGCCGATGGCCAGGGATGTTTGGTGAGGTGCCAGCTATGCCCGTTTATACCATCCGTGACTTTAACCGCTAGGACGCACTGTCCCTTCTCGGCGGGCAGCCCGGGCTAGGCTGACGGATGCCCCAAGGTCCTAACCACCCGTGACTTTAACTGCTAGAGCTCAGAGCTCCTTCGCAGCGGGCAGTCAACACTGACTGACAGGTGCCCCAATGGCAGCACTAAGAGCCTCTCCACACCCGTGACTTTAACTGCTAGAGCTCAGAGCTCCTTCGCAGCGGGCAGCCAGGATTGACTGACAGGTGCCCCAGGAGTTTGCCCCGTGGAGGCGGCACAACTCAACGCTAGGCTCTTAGTACTCTCACCTAATGGCCAGGCTTTATAGCCAAAACGGCTGAGGTTCTTTAATTGTGTTGGCTGCTTTACAGTAAACCAGAGAAACAAGTCAGGCTTATGCACAATGGTTACCAAAATTTATTAAACTAGATTCTAATCATGTGGTTACAAAATTGCTAGTGCCTACTTATTTAAATGTAGAGATGTTACACACACAAACAAGTTACAAAACTGAAGCCACAATCCCAAAGAAAGAAAACAAAGTATAGAGCTCTATTTCAAAATATGTGTACACTAAAGATAGGAGATCAGGTGTGGGTGCTTCTTACCCTCCTTGCATCTCTCGATTCCAGCGGTGCCAAGCCAGGATCGGTCACTCAATTCCGCGGAAAGACGAATAAGGGACAAGGCTTAGGGACCCTCTTAGCTGCAGAAGCCTTGGGAGGCTGTCACTTATCTGACCAGCAGATAGATAGTGAAAAGCACTCAAAAATCATGGTGCTGTAGGTCCCCTACTTATACCTCTGTACTCCTTTATTCTCTTTCTCCTTTCTTATGCCAAATTGGGGCTGGTCTGTCTGGGCGACGCCAGCTCTCGCAAGGGTAGTTCACACTTGCAAGGGAGAAACAATAAGTTTCGACTACTGGACACTTCTTTTATCAGGGTAAATATTTTCCCACCTAGGATGTTGGGGTGTGTGCATCACGCTATTTAGTAGGGGCTAAGAGCCATGTCTGTCACAGCTTCTCTGTCTGCTGTGAGCCTAATCGTTGTATATGTTCCCAGAGGCACATTGTAGCAGGACACCTGTGCTTCTCACAGCTTCAAAGGCTGTGCTGGAATTTATGTTAAGTGCCCTGTTGTTTTGGCTCCCGTGTGTTTCCAGCAATGCTGGTCTGAGGGGGGGGCGGGGGCTGGCTGTCTGGCTACAGACACTAGCCAATATCTCCGGTTCCAGATGCAACCCTGGGAACCTCTGGCTTGCAGTGTCCAATTATGCCTGCTGGACACTGCAAGCTTATATAAGTTTGTCAATTTAACAAAGAAATTGATGTGTACCAGGCTTGTTCTCCCAAGGGGAGCCTCTGACACACTTCAGACTGAACGCACTGCTTCAGGTAGAATAAACAAACAGATTTATTAGCTATAAAGATAGATTTTAAGTGATTATAAGTCAAAGCATTACAAGTCAGATTTGGTCAAATGAAATAAAAGCAAAATGCATTCTAAGCTGATCTTAACACTTTCAATGCCCTTAAAAACTTAAATGCTTCTCACCACAGGCTGGCTGGTTACTTTTCAGTCAGGCTCTCCCCTTTGATCAGTGTTTCAATCGCTTGGTGGTGGTGGTGTCTGTAGATGTAGGTGGAAGAGAGAGAGCATGGCAAAATGTCTCTCCCTTTTATCACATCCTTTCTTTCCTCTTGGCTTTGCCTCCCCACTTTCCCCTTTCAGAGTCAGGTGAGCATTACCTCATCACAGTTCCAAAGTGACCAAAGGATGGGGGTGACTCCCTCGAGGGTCTAACAGATTCTTTTGTTGTTGCCTAAGCCAGTGTCCATTGTTCCTGTGAGGCTGGGCTGGGTTTGTCCCAGTTCACACCATGCCCTGATGAGGTGTGAACTGCCTCTCTGTTCTTGGAGAGCTTTTGTATGGGCTTGCTTTAAGCCATGAGGATACATTTTCATCCTTATAACTATATACATGAAATTATAACCTATAAACTTACTATAACATTACTGTAACAATTACTATAACATCACTATAACAACCATGCTCAGTGCATTATGAGCCTTCCGAAGACACCCAACATGACAAACTTTGCATTGGATACCACACAACCATTTTATAAAGATGAACATGGGGGTGTAGGGTGTTCCCCCGAGGTACAGAACATCACAGTATCACCAATTATTTCCTCACAAAACTGTTCATAGGAGCAATAAATGTTTAGGGTTATTCATAACAAGGGTATTGCCTGAAGTATGTTAAAATGTGTTTCCCCTTGTTTACGTAAGTGCAAACTATGAGGGGACTCCCAGAGGTTTATTTCCTATGGAGATCCAAGGGGATCTATTCCAGAACCTGTTACTTTGTTGTTGCTGTTGATTGGCTAATGGTCTAGGCCTGAATCCTGTTGCTGTCGCTGATTGGCTGGTAGTTCTGGCCTAAACACAGGTTGCAGATGGCAACTAGTCGATAGTCCTGGCCCAAACACTAGTGGCTGATGATGACTGACTGCTGGTCCGGGCCTAAACATTGGCTGTTGCAGGTGATTGGCTACTGGTCCAGGTCCAAACACTAGTGACTGATGATGACTGACTGCTGGTCCAGGCCTAAATATTGGCTGTTGCAGGTGATTGGCTACGGGTCCAGGTCCAAACACTAGTGGCTGATGATTACTGACTGCTGGTCCAGGCCTAAACATTGGCTGTTGCTGGTGACTGGCGGATAGTCCAGGCCCAAACACTAGCAGTTGCTGGTGATTGGCTGTTGATTCAGGCCAGTTATGTGATGACTTCACATGACTAGCTTCTGTGCCAACCCTTTGCAGAGGCATTAGATGACAATATTCTGGTCGAATAAGACTGAAACTTGGAATCTGATTGCTACTTGCCGGCCAGATCTGTAAACTGGCTGCGGAGCCCTGGTGGGAGAGGCGAAATATGAATTTAAAAAATATTTGGAGGTTAACAACTAAACATAGTGACTTTAGAATCACTCAGATATTTAATGGGTAGGGTCCACAATAGGAAATTTCTTTATAAACATACAAACACCTGCAACATTTCAACAAATGTATGTCAGGTCCATGAGCAATTCACATGTAACTCAGACCCAGCATGTCCAAAGGAACCATAAACACATCTGGCACTGCCCACAAGTTATAGCCCAGCCATGGAACCGTGTCACCCAGAACCAGGGAGAATTCAGGGGAGACCCATGGAATATTAATAGCCCTATTAACTCATCAGTCACTGACTGATGTAGAAAGAAAAGGGGTACTCGTGGCACCTTAGAGACTAACCAATTTATTTGAGCATAAGCTTTCGTGAGCTACAGCTCACTTCATCGGATGCTTATGCTCAAATAAATTGGTTAGTCTCTAAGGTGCCACTAGTACTCCTTTTCTTTTTGCGAATACAGACTAACACAGCTGCTACTCTGAAACCTGACTGATGTAGCTCAGCCATGGAACTTGGCCATTCAGAACCAGAAAAGATTTCAAGGGCTTCAGAGGAGATCCATGAAATATCACAGTGGTGCACTCTGGATACCTCATCTGTACATGACTCTGGATAACTTCTGGATCAAATTTTCCTCCCAAAGATCTACTAACCTGAAGGATAAGCTGGAGTTCAAAAAAAAAGAACATTATCCATGGGGTGAGGTGCCAAGGCAAGTAGTCTTCTCCATTTTGATGGTTGACAAATGTTCTCCAACAATAGTTGTAAGCTGAGGAAATAGAAATATCCAGTCACATAAATTAAAAGATACGTCAAGAGGCTGTCTGTGCAACTATGAGAGGTCAGTATGGTTCAAGAAAGATTAAGTTGTTATGTAACTGCTATTAAGACAGAGCATTTTTTTTCCTTTTTATTTACTGAGGAAGTTTTAACAGGTTTACAAATCTTTGCCATGTAAATATCAGAGACAAAATAATACGCATTGTAACAGTGAGCTTTTGTTTAGAGAAATGTTATACAGTATTGGAATCACCAGATCTCTTTACTGAACAGAGTGCTACCATATTACAGAGTCAGCAACTTTACAGCACATACACCATGTGGCTAACAAACCGGGCACATCTGTTCAATGTTCATATTCTAAAAAATTGGACAAGTGCGCTGTGGGGTTATGCAGGTGAATGTACTTTGTCAGACTATTGGAAAGCTACAGTTTAGAGCTGAGATAAATGTTGATATTGATAAAAGATGCTGAATTGATGGCACCTGAGAATGAAATTTGCAATTTATCCTCAGAACAGGAACAGGACAGGCCACAGTGAGTGTGTAAGTGAGCCTCTCATGCCCTCCCCATTAGTTTGATTTACCAGGAGACCACGAATAATAGTGAAAGAAGTTCAATCTTCATGTTGCAGTCAGCCCTTGCCATCTCAGCTGAGCCTGACAAAGGAGACAATTAATGTTCAATGGAGGGCTGGTGTCTGTGATGAAAATGACTTTTGGTCACTACATACCAGTGTCCCTGCTAAAATCAATGACATAGAAATGAAAAGCTCCATAGCTGAGTCCTCCAAACCTGTTGATTCTTCCACCTTCTTTGAAATCAAATGAATAATTACCTGAGAGGTCCATGACTCTAAGGGTGACTCCATTCATCACCAGGTCACGCAGGCCTAGTTGGTTGCGTCTGTCTTTATGCCTAAAGAGCCGCGCTACATAAATTTCTAGGTTCACCTTGGGGTATGTCTTCAGGAACTGTACCACAGATTGGGAGCATTTCCAGCAAGGACTCCAGGAGAGGAACCAGGTGATGGAGCAATGGGTCAAAGGATTGAGAGATCTTTCCTTGAAGGAATTTTCCAGGAAGTTGATTTCAGCATGCTGGGTGCTGTTGTTTCGGCACCAGTTTCTCCAAATCTTGGTGCTGTTGCCCCATTTAATTTCATAGAGCAGATAAGTCACTCTGGGAAGTACACTCGGGTCATAAACGTCCTTGAACTCCTTTGGTTGTATCTTCCACCTGAAACAAGATCAAGTCACTGTGAAAATGTAATGTCCACTGATGGCACTTTCACTAGCCCTGTTCCACATAGCTAAATCCTGGGGCCAAAGAGAGACACACAGACCCACAGAGACATAGACAGAGGGACAATGACAGAGAGAGAGAGCGAGAGAGAGAGAGAGAAAGAGAGAGAGAGAGGAGATTTGGAATAAAAGTGAACGAGAAAGACTATCTGGAGTCCTCCATCCCCCTTTCCGGAACCCTTGATGGAACTGGTCAGGTTTGGGGATATAGAATGGTCATTCTCACCTCTCGATGGTATAGTCAGTCAAGTGACCTATTAGAAAAGATAATTAGAAAATCATCTATCTTCTGGCAGCAGAAATACAGAGGAAGACAGGAATAACCAAAATCCTGCAACTCTGCTTTTTTGTATTCACAGAAATCAATTGCATGAGTCTCATAACCACCTGGTCCTAACAGATGACCCACGTTCAGTGCTGCTGAATAGGATGTAACTCTGACATGCCACCTGTTATATTGCTTAGGGAAGGGGAAATCTTTCTGAACCCCATTTCCAGTGATCTGTTTAACTTTGCATGTTAAGCCTCTAGTGAAGCATCAAATCCTCTTTATTACCCAAGATACAGTTAGGCCCAGATCCTCAAAGGTATTCAGGCATCTCACTCCAATGGAAATCAGTGGAAGTGAGATGGTCACTGTCAAGGTCCAACTTTCTTAGGTAAACATGTCTAGTTCCCCGAAAATCTAAAAGGGTGATTGTTAGGCCATTTATCTATGCCAAAGATAGCCGACTTAACAATACTATGCTAACTTGCTTAAGCTAATCATACAGGATACAGGCCTGTAGGTTCCTTGCATTACAGCCAAACATAAAGTAATCTAATACAAAATACAGTAAATCAAACAAGCATACCAGCAAATAAAGGCAGAATAATAATAAAACAAGTCAGCAGGCTGGCCCTATGGGCTACAATTGAAATCAGTGAAAATACTTCACTTGACTTCAAAGGACTTCCAGACACAGGAGTGGGGTTTTTGCACCAATATACCTACTTAGTTACACTGGTGCAAATTTTTTAAGCCCAGACAGACAGGCACAAACCCATACGCATAGACACACACAAAAATCGGAACTGTCTGAGGAAAGATGGGTCCAATGGGATGTACTAAGTTAAATAATTGTTGCTTTAACTTTCATAAAACCAATATGTCTATCTAGTATAACTTGTAACCTAGACTGCCTCAGCTCTGCTGTATTCTCTCACCTTTTCCTTTGTAAGTTGTACTTGTTTAGTACTGATGTAAGAAAATCATTTACTGTCAGTGATTTTGTTTGTCTTTACTGAAAAGATAGTAACTAAAAACACTGTAGATGTATAAACACACACAGAGCGATAGACTGGATTTATCTACCAAATATACATATCTTACATACATAGATCCACAACAGTCATACAGATGCACATACATGTGTACACTCATCAATTCATATAGCCATGAAGACACACAAATGCACACTTATATGTATATATTTCAAATGTGCACACACACACACAGGCACTAATGTACTAATGCTGAATCTTTACCTCCCTTCCAGCCAGAAGCCATGGTTTTCCCTAACTACAGCATCCAATGCTACCTTCTTTTTGTAGGGTGCTTTTCTCCCTTTCAGTTTCTATTCCTGATGACAGAAACTTAGGAGATTACAGAAACAAATAGCACCAGCCAGCGACTGATTATTCAGCTCTTTGCTGACGTTAGGCTCTGAGTGATGTGGGGGATGGACCTCAGCACTGATGCAAAATTGTTCTTAATAATACTATTTTAATGTATTCTGATAACATTAGGTTGTTACAAATTTGGCTGCACCTTTACTATATTTGAAAAACTACATAAAAGTTATTTGATATACATGGGGCTTGGAGAATAATAGCTTCTCTGTTGATATTTGAGTTGCTTGTTTTATTAAATGAAGTGTTCAGGCTAATCCAAGAAACTCCTAGGCTATTTCTGCTGGAAGGGAACATCTCTCCCCCCCTCGTTAAGGAATGTGAAGAAATTCTTTTTCTGGGCTGAGCCAGAAGCCTCTTCTTTTAACCCTTCTTCTCCCTTTCTAGAGCAAAACGTCAGTTCTAAGCTCACACAAGGAATTCCAGCAGTATTCCTATCAAAAACTGATTCCGCGGTTAAACACTCTGAAGTCTTTGTGTCATTAAGAATCCATGTGACTAACACAGTGGGAGTCACATCTCTGAATGGGCATCAAGAGAGACAGTTATTAAGATGTGGCCCCTCCACCATTTCTCTAGACTATAAAATGTAGTAATTTTGGAAATACATGTGCTTGTTGCTCACGACTTGAAACAGCCCTTTCAGCTCGCAGTGACAAATTGGAGTTACCACAGGCACCCAGAGGTATGGCAGAAATTGAAGGGAGATGGGCAATATTTAATGCAGGGGAATCATATATCCTTTGCCACAATACTGGCATTGCTCCCTGCGTGGTAAGGCAGTGTAGGCCCAGAACTGCCCTTGAAATTCTCTCCCACCCCCCAGAACACACAGAGAGGAGGCAGCATGGAGGGCACTTATTTAGAGAGCAACCTGCAGAGGGCACTTGTCAGTTGGCCTAGGCAACTGGGCAGAGACTCTGTCATCTATAATTGGGACAGGGATCCTCCAGCAGCCTCTAGGGAGGTTTCTTTGTGTGACAGAAAGATATTCATGGGTGGGAGAAGCGAAAGAATTTACTTGAAACCTGTGGTTTGTTTTTTCAGGCACAACATTGTTTCCTTTGACACTCTTCTCTGAGGATCATGGAGGATGACAATGGGTATGGGAGCAATATCCAGGAAAAAACCCAGTTCCTTGTCCCTGATGTCAGCACGGTCACTGGTCACTGATTCGTGGTCACTGTGCTACCAGAGGGAAATATTCCAGTACCATGCTTAGAGAAACACCTTTCCCAACATCCCCACGTGGGTCTGAGTGATCTGTTTCCAGGGCTGA
This sequence comes from Chelonia mydas, assembly GCF_015237465.2. Classification (NCBI taxonomy): domain Eukaryota; kingdom Metazoa; phylum Chordata; order Testudines; family Cheloniidae; genus Chelonia; species Chelonia mydas. The sequence continues at coordinate 215,227,402 of NC_057849.1, forward strand.
TCTACAATACAGTCTGTGCCTGAGGAGTTCATGACACTGTTGAACATTTCCTGGAGTATCCCCTAAATTGTCCCTGTGTTCTGAGTGACTCAGTTCCACGGTTGAGCTAGAGCAAACAGGCAGTGTCCATTAGAGATATACTTGAATAGCAAGGTTAACTGCTGAAAATATGTAACCAACACCTACTGTACTGTACCATAGTTTTCATGTGCAGTTCCTGTGTAGTTAGGAAAATGTAACAGGGAGATGCTGTGTACATTACTGATAGAAACTGTCAATGCCCCACTGGGGGAGGGAGGGCAGGATGACAGTAACTCTCTGTCTCTCTCTTTTTCTCTCTCTCACTCCATCTCTAGTATTTGTAGGTTTCTTAAAAAGCGATAGGCCCCTGCTCTTGAAGCTCATCACTGCATCAGTTACTACCATCCCTCTCACCATCCTATTTTTGGGGAAGATTAATGAGAAATCATAATGAGGATTCATTATTATTATGCTGGTGACCATAGCACCTCGTTGTCTCAGATATGCTATCGGACCCCATTGTGCTAGGTGCTGAATTCATAGGCATTTGTGTGGACCCCATCAACACAGGACCTGAGCACCTCTCATGCGTTAATGCGTTTATTCCCACACACCCTGCTGTGTTGCAAGAGGCAGAGATTTTGGGGGGGATTTCCCAAGACTGCAGGATTAACTGTCCTAGGAACTATGACAGCAAATCTCACCAAATTCTGCTTCAGGTGTTAAGGTGCATTTGATCTTACCTCCTCTAACATAAACACATAGCAACGTGTATATGAGAGAACACCATATATACGACAGATGTTTATCATGTTACTTCATATTTATCATGTTACTGGAAGACGCTCAGAGACTGCAGTGATGAATGTGGTAGCAGAACCTGTAGAAAATAGAATGTAGGGGAGTATTATCCCTGTTTTACAGATGTGGAAAATGAGGTATAAGGAGGCTTAAGGACTTGCCCAAGGCCACACAGTGAGTCAGTGACAAAACCAGGGATACAACTCATATTCACTGACTCTCAGTTCTGCACTTCAATATGTGGGAAAATAACTGTGGCATTATCTGGAATTCTCAGTTTTTCTGAACAGCTGGCTGGCTTTTGGTACAGACAACTCTAGTCTACTTGGCTGATAACCCGTTCCTGGTAATGAACAAAGATCAAAGGTGACATTCTGGCTCCACTGAACTCAACTGGCATGCAAGTGTCCATCCAGGCTGATTTTCTTCATTCTCTCAGCTGCCTTTGATATCATGGATCACAAGGTCTGTGGGTCCCGAGTGGAGTGTGACTCCATTCTTTTGTCTCTAAGATAGCACAGATTTGTGTTGGTTGTCTCTGCTCTGCAGAAGCTATCTGTGGGCCACCACCAGGCTCCATCCTGTCACTCCTTCTGTCCAGTGTGAGGCCACGAAAAGAGACTGTGAAATAGTTTGGATGATGACACCATCAGTATGTGTCTGGAACTCATCATAACATTTCTTTTTAATCAGACCAGTAGGTCTCTTGTTTCTCTCAGTGCCTAGCTGAGACTGGGGTCTGGATGAGGCCAAGCTGGCTAAGGCTTAGCCCAGAGAAGACAGAAGTGATGCTGGGATAAATATTAAGAGAAAACAGTTAAATCTATCCCATTGGTGGAGAAGAATTGCTTTTGTTTTCTGAAAGAAAAGTGTTTATTTGGGGGTTCTGTTGAATACTCAGCTCATTTTGGAAAATCAGGTAGCAGCTGTAGCCCAAAATCTTTTTTTCCTTCACATCTGGTTAGAAGGTCTTGACCTTTTCTCTCACATGTTGTCTTCCCCACAGAAATACATCCTAGAATACTCAAGGAGCTGACTGAAGAGATATCAGAGCCATTAGCAATTATCTTTGAAAAGTCATGAAAGATGGGAGAGATTCTAGAGGACTGGAAAAGGGCAAATATGGTACCAATCTATAAAAAGGGAAATAAGGACAACCCAGGGAATTACAGACCAGTCAGCTTCACTTCAGTACCCAGAAAGATAATGGAGCAAATAATTATCAGTCAATTTGCAAACAACTATAAGATAATAAGATGATAAGTATCAGTCAGAATGGATTTGTCAAAAAAAAATCGTGTCAAACCAACCTAATAACTTTCTTTGACAGAGTAACAAGCCTTGTGGATAGTGGGGAACACGGACGGCAGTATAAGAGGCCAGGGGAGGATAAGTCTCCCCAAACAGCCAGCCCACTGCCTTTGGAGTGTGCTGCCACAGAAGGGGCACCCAGGCCATGGCCCACCCACGCTCCACCTCGAGACCCCACTCCCATTCATCCTCTTTCCTCTTGAGGCCCTGCCCTTGCTCCGCCTCTTCCCATCTCCACTCCATCTGCATGGGGGCCTCAGGGAAGGGGGTGAAGAGGCACGTATAAGTGGTGAGTGGCCAGCCACCTAGCTGGCAGGTGGACGGGGGAGAGGCCTCAACGGAGCGGGTGAAGAGGTGCAAGTGTTGGGTGGAGACGTCTTGAGGGAGGGAGCCTAGTGGGGCCAGGGGTGGAGCATGGGTGGGGCTTTGGGGGGGAAGATACCGAGTGGGGGTGGGCCACAGGGTGGGGCCACAGTCCAGGCACACCCAGCCTCCCCAAATGGCAGAGTCACTCACCACTCATGGCAGGGAGGCGGTAGATATGGCATATCTTGTCTTTAGTAAGGCTTTTGATATTGTCTTACTTGACTGTCTCATAAACAAACTAGGGAAATGCAACCTAGATGGAGCTACTATAAGGTGGGTGCAGAACTGGTTGGAAAACCATTCCCAGAGAGTAGTTATCAGTGGTGCAGTCAAGCTGGAAGGGCATAACGAGTGGGGTCCTGCAGGGATCGGTTCTGTTCAATATCTTCATCAATGACAGGTTTCATAGTAGCAGCCGTGTTAGTCTGTATTCGTAAAAAGAAAAGGAGGACTTGTGGCATCTTCGAGACTAACAAATTCATTTGAGCATAAGCTTTCATGAGCTACATGATGCATCGGATGAAGTGAGCTGTAGCTCATGAAAGCTTATGCTCAAATAAATTTGTTAGTCGCTAAGGTGCCACAAGTACTCCTTTTCTTATCTTCATCAATGGTTTAGATAATGGCATAGAGAGTACACTTATAAAGTTTGTGGATGATACCAAGCTGGGAGGGGTTGCATGCGCTTTGGAGGATAGGATTAAAATTCAAAATGATCTGGACAAACTGGAGAAATGGTCTGAAGTAAACAGGATGAAATTCAATAAGGACAAACGCAAAGTACTCCATTTAGGAAGGAACAATCAGTTGCACACATACAAAATGGGAAATGACTGCCTAGGAAGGAGTACTGCGGTAAGGGATCTGGGGGTCATAGTACATTGCAAGCTAAATATGAGACAACAGGGTAACATTGTTGCAAAAAAAGCAAATATTCTGGGATGTATTAGCAGGAGTGTTGTAAGCAAGACACAAGAAGTAATTCTTCCTTGCTATTCCAATGTTGATTAGGTCTCAACTGGAGTACTGTGTCCAGTTTTGGATGCCACATTTCAGGAAAGATGTGGACAACTTGGAGAAAATCCAAACTAGAGCAACAAACATGATTAAAGGTCTAGAAAACATGACCTATGAGGGAAGATTGAAAAAATTGGGTTTGTTCAGTGTGGAGAAGAGAAGACTAGAGGGGACAGGATAACAGTTTTCAAGTACATAATAGGTTATTACAAGGAGAAGGGAGAAACATTGTCCTCGTTAACCTCTGAGAGTAGGACAAGAAGCAATGCGCTTAAATTGCAGCAAGGGTGGTTTAGGCTGGACATTAGGAAAAACTTCCCAACTATCAGGGTAGTTCAAGCACTGGAATGAATTGCCTAGGGAGTAATGAAATCTCCATTATTTTAGACTGTTCAGAGCAGTTTAGACAAACACCTGTCAGGGATGGTCTAGATCAGGGATCGGCTCCCTTTGGCACGTGGCCCATCAGGGAAATCCACTGGTGGGCCGGGACGGTTTGTTTACCTGCAGCGTCCGCAGGTTCGGCTGATCGCAGCTCCCACTGGCCGCAGTTCTCCCTTCCAGGCCAATGTGGGCTGCGGGAAGCAGCGCTGGCCGAGAGATGTGCTGACCGCCACTTCCCGCAGGCCCCATTGGCCTGGAACGGCGAACCACGGCCAGGGGGAGCTGCGATCGGCCAAACCTGCGGACGGTGCTAGTAAACAAACCGTCCTGACCCGCCAGCGGATTTCCCTGACGGGCCGCGTGCCAAGGGTTACCGATCCCTGGTCTAGATAATACTTAGTCCTGTCTTGAGTGCAGGGAATTGGACTAGATGACTTATCGAGGTCCCTTCCAGTCCTATGATTCTATGAGCGAGTGTGATGCTGCCTGGAGGTACCCAGGTTTGTGAGTCACCTCACCACCACTGGTCCTTAGCATGAGGAAGCCTGGTCTGTACCTGCAAGGTAATGTTTAATTTGTGCCAGCAGGGCTTGCCAGGGCTGAGCACCGACACCTCTGGGCTTGGCAGTTCATCGCCTGGCACCTCTGTGCTTGCTGCATCAGTTATGAATTTTAAAGCATTGCTTGAACCCCGGCACATCTTTCATTACAAATTAAGCACTGCTGCCAGAGGTCAGCTCCCAGCTCCACCAATTCATAAGAAACACAAGCCCTCCATTCTCTGCTCACATGGACTCCACTGTCCCTCTGCAGGTCAGCAATTGGTGCACACCAACCGCTGAGTCCTCCGAGCATCTCCCTGGAGTGCCCAGTCCCTGATCCACTGGACACTCACAGAATTCCCAGATCTGCCATTCCCAAAGGAACAGTGCTGCACAGCTTACCAGCTACCCCATAGGCCACTACAGCTCCACGTAGACACAGCACTTCCCTTTGGTTATAGAGAAAGCAAGCGTACGTGTATTTAACAAAGCCCAGAGATTGCAGTGATAGGAAGCAGAAATATTGGAACCAAAGGGTTACAGATCAAATAAAATCATAACACACATTCAAGAGCCTAAAGCAAACTAACAAGATGCCCTTCTGGGTGACCTGCCTTTAACTTCAAGGCTTTACGAACATAACTGCCTTTATCGGTACACAGCTCCTTCCATATTAGTGGCACATACATTTCACAAGGATTATGATGAGCGGTGTGACTCAGTAGAGACCCTTACATGACATTCTTTGGTGAACTGAGATGTAAATACCAGACCCAGGGGATTCCTTGCACCCTTATGCCCCCCTGTGCCCTCTGCCAGTTGGCACCATGAGATACCTGGGTCAGAGCTAGGCCCTCTGGAGGAAGTTAATGTATTGTATAATGTATTACCACTGGCCTCAAAGTTCTGAGTGGGCTTCCGCCTCCTCACTTCCCTCCCCCAGCTCCTCACAAATAACTCCTTGGGGGCTGTGATGTAATATACCCCTGTATTCACATCCCACACACTAGTGTAATGATCTAGGTACCAGGTATGCCTTGTGAGGTATCATTTGAAAACTCATAACTTGCTGGTCAGAATTGTCCTGATAAAACACGTGTGGCAAGCTTTACGTGAAGTTATATGATTCCCCTGGTTGATGTTAAGAGTGCATGTTCAAAACTCATGTAGCACCAAACTAGTCAAACCAGCCTGTTTTGAACAAAGGAGTGTATGTTTGCTTTAATTTTCAATTAAGCAGTAAACAGAGTCATTAAGCAGGAAGGGAAAACAAAGGAAGCTCAAACAAATGAAAACAGACAGCAAGGAACATCCTTCCCATGAACATCCTTCCCTATTGGGTAGTGCTTACTGAGTTAAACTGAAGCCTTCTGTAGGAAAGAGGGAGGTAGGAAATGACCCAGGGAGGTTGACCCAGGGCACTCCAGAATGAAAGACATTGGACAGACCTCATAGGGCCCTGCGTCAGAACCCAGTAGCGTGGGAGGGCCTGGGATCTCCTGCCTCTCCCATTATGACCAGTAGGTGGAGTGACCACCAGAGACCGCCACCACTAGGTGGTGCACCCCGATCTGTCCACAGTGCCCTCTGAATATTAATTCATATTTACTGATAAATTTCACACGAGAAACTTCGTCAGTAAAAACCACTGCAAATACTTTTCCATGTATTCACAAAAAAAGGCTTAGTTGGCTGCTCAGGGAGTGTTTCACACCTCCAGCCCCCACTCACATTTTCCTTTTAATTATCCCTGTTTTACACCAGTGTATCTCTATGGACTGCAATGGAGTTATTCCTGATTTACACTGGTGGAAGTGAGAGAAGCATGAGAGCAGTGATGTCCAGTGCATTTGCAGACATACACGCATACAACTACAAACCCACCCAACTATATATGTACATACTATGTGTGATGTTACAACCCATATTCTTTATGGAAATATGCTTATGATATGGATATGGCATAACTGAGATATACTTTATGCATGATGGGTCTTGTAAGGTATCATCAGAAAGGTTATAATTTACTGAATGTGATTATCCAATTTGTATGCCTATGTAACCCCCACACCTCCTTGGTGTGGTGCTCTGTCCCATCTAGTGGCACCAAGACCACTTACAGAGAGAGTTAAATGAGTCTGCTCTACAGTCTTAATTAAGAGCCAGTTTGCTTTTAGCTCATGCAGTAGAGGCTCATGCACTAAGCTCCAGAGGCCCCAGGTTCAATCCTGCTCACTGACAACTGGAGTCTGTGGGTATTACAAATGGGGGCTTGTCTGGGATTTCAACTGGGAAGTCTCTGAAGCTCAGGACACTCTACCTCAGCTTGGGGAAATATGTAACCCACACACCTTCTGGGTGTGGTGTTCTGTCCCATCTAGTGGCACCGAGACCACTTAGAGAGAGAGAAATAAAATGAGTCTGCTCTTAGCTAAGAGGCAGTTGGGTTTTAGCTCATGCGGTAGAGGCTTATGCTTTAAGCTCTAGAGGCCCCAGGTTCGATCCCGCCCGCTGATGACCAGGGTTTGTCAGCATTACTGACAATGACTATCATTTCTGTATCTAAAGTTAGGAATATTGACTATGTAACAATTACAACAGTGTGTGTATTTGAGAGACACCCACCAGACAACAGGCCATCAGCTTTGATGGGCCATTAGGAAGAAACAATAAGACTTTGAAGATACTAATCTCTCTCCTTCCTGAGAGTCCTGGGATGTAGCTGTGACACTACTAGGTCAGGTGGTCCTCTCACCTGGTACTGAACCCCATCTTGGACTTCTAGTAATTTTCCACTAAAAGGACGAGAGGTCAAGACTAGAAACAAAAGATTCCCGCCTTATGTAAATTTTATTTAAGGCTGAGGAGTAAGGCAAACAGGCAAACTCTTCTCCATTGCCTTCCTGCCCAAGAAGAAAGTCTGCTGAAAGTACCTGAAGAGACAAAGGAACTCTGGGGTGGGAAAGGCAAGGGCTGAGTCCAGACTAAGACAGGAGTCTAGTCTGTACAGAGCAATAACTGGAACTCTAAGCTACAGAAACTCTGCAACTTGTCTAAAACAACATTTAGGGTGAGAACTTACTTCTTGAAACCAGTCTCTTTAAGATCTTAAGCTTAGTATGCGTGTTTTGTTTTATTGGCTTGGTAATCTGCTTTGTTCTCTTTGCTATCCCTTATAATCACTTAAAATCTGCCTTTTATAGTTAATAAACTTGGTTTTGTTTATTATTAAACCCAGTTTGTGCAATTTCTAACTGGGGGGGGGGGCGCAAGAAGTTGTGCAAGAAGTTTCTGATGATACCTTTCTCCACATTGAGGGAGGGGGCAAATTTATGAGCTTACGTTGTATAGATTTCTCTACAGCACAAAACAATATTATTTTGGGTGTACTTTCCAGAGGGAACCTGCACTTGGGTGCTGGGCAATTTCCTAGCTGAGCCTTCTCATAGACAGCTGTTTACAGACTCTGTGTGATTCTATAGCTGGTGCATCCCTACCTGTGTGTGTGTGTGCTGCCAGAAGCCGGAGAGCCTGATTCAGCAAAACAGGAAGAGGGAGCCCAGGCTAGTGAAGCAGGTGGGCTCAGTGAAATCCCAGTACATCAGGTCGCATCCCTAACCCGTCACCCTATGCATATTTGTACACAAGCACATGGAGAGGTGCACGCAACTATACAACCAGAAACACACTCACTGCTATAACCCTATGCAGCAAATACAAACACATGTAACTGTAAACACCATTGTATATAAACACACACATGCACAGAAGCACACTCACCCAGTAACACATGCATAATCTCTCTCTCTCTTTCACACACAAATACACACACACACACACATTGTTATCTATCTGTGTCAGAAGTCCTGAGTTCTTTTGGCTATCTCTCCAGCCTTTTGGACTGTTCATTAAATGTTGTTCTTTCAGTTCCTATTCCTGGTCACTGAAGCGTCAGGCTCAAAGGGCACTTCCTCCTTTCTGCTCCATGTGTTACCTGGGACGTAAGGGAGGTGAAGTGAGGCATATCTCAGACTTCGATATAGGGACACCATAAGAGGCATCTCAGACACATAGAGGGAACTGGTCAACTGCACTAAAAAGTGTGTGGAGCTTTGATGATCTCTAGTAAGGGATGGGAGAATCTCCCCTAAACCTCGAGGGAGGTTTCATTGTGTGTATGTTTGTGAGTGTAATAGAGAGAGACATTGTGGGGAATTGAAGAGATGAGGAGAGGCACACACAGACATATAGAGAAGGGAAAAGTTTCACTTGGATCTTGTAGTTTGTTTTTCAGCCATAGCTTCCTTGGCAAATGCACTTCAAAACACCAGGCCCTACAGCACCTGTAGCTGCAACAGCTGGAAATGGAGTTGCTCTGGGCCTCCTGCTCTTTTCTCCACATCACCTTCTGCTGGGAGAGGCCAGGAATGGAATAACTGGGAGCTCCCTAAACACAGCATCTGTCTGGTCGAAGAGCCTAGGTTTACAATAGCAGGGAAAATTCTCTGCAAGGATTTGCTGTCCTTGCCCAGTGCTGTGTCTTCTCTGTATAAATGCATGTTAAAGTCTGCATTTATGTGATGATGTGGGATGAGAGCAGCCTTCTATGATCTAGCAAAGAAAGGCAATATAGGGAGTATGAGGACCAGGTGAGGGCCTAGAGGAAAATTATGGGCTTGAAAAGCTAAAGTTTGGAATGTCAGTTCATTTTAAGAGTGATCACCAGACTCTTCCTCCTCCCACTTAATGAACTCTTAGAACAGTTTGTGGTGTCATACATTGGACCATTCTTATGTTAGCACCAATTAGGATTTATTAAGCAGTGCCACATGAATTACGTTTTGAAAATGAACAGACAAACAAAGGCAGTGCTTCCTTCGATTATAGATATTTTATTCAAATATTAAGTTGACAAAAGACAGAGAAAGTAAAACCTAGAAATCTACCAAGAGAAAAATAATTCAAACAAATAACCCAAGAGAATAAATCCTCTCTAAGATCGCTATATATGTAAATGAATAATGAGTTAGTTCCTTATAAACTGCATTACACAAAGCAAAGCATATAGAGTTATGTTCATTTGGTGAAACAGCATTGGCTACAGAATAAGAAAGATACTTTTGTGTTAACTGTGATGGAATAAACCTGTACACTGAGTCACAGGTGTTAACATGACCCAGTCATTGTACAACATTAAACATGTAAACATGATTCACTTTTCAAAAGGCTACAAGCTGAACCAATGGGAAGGAAATGGCTACGAGTAACTAAATCAAATGGAAATGATTAAACATCCTAGTGTCCTATCAACATCCCTCCCCCATGATGGCTGGTTCAATACACTTCCAGAGACTGGTTGGCTGCCCAGGCCAGGATACTGGCGGCGATCAGGGATTGGCTGATGTGAGTGCTCTTTTCTGTTCCTCATCTTCTACACATAGGCTGAAAACTGGAGTCTGGTTCTCACCTGCTGAAATCTCTAAGCAAGAGGGAATGTTCTGGTGAGAAAAGCAACAGCTGAAGTTAATTTCTTTTCGGGAGGTTGGCAGCTTAACATTTGCACTCTAGACTCACTCTGGGATTTAATGGACAGGGGAGGAACTCCCTGTAACAGCAATCACCTATAATATTCATTGCTTCAAATCTCATTCAGAACCAGGGCAAATTACAAAGGGGTTCTCAGGCATGTTTCATGGTCACAGGGACTCATCTTTAGATCTGGTTGGGAGTATTCCAGCTAAACGGTTATTCATCAGAAAATGCTGATTCGTCAAATCCAAAACATTTTGTGGAAACATATCGGTTGTGAAGAAACTTTTGTTGGGAAAGTCTCTTAGGACTACCATGGGAAAAGAAAAAAAAAGGGGGGGAGGGATGGGGCTGGAGAGGGAGACCGCGACCCCACCCCAGAATAGCCAATGGCCTGGTGGTTTAGACATTCCCCTGGGATATGAGGTACTCAGGTTCAAGTCCGTGCTATGTCTCATTCAGGATCGGGGATTTGAACCTAAGGCCGAGATTACACCTAAAACTGTGAAAAATTTCATAACATGTTTGATGTGCTCAAGTGAAACTATCCCCCTTTATACTTGAAACAACATAGCTACTGCCTCTCGAGGGGGTAAATTTACCACAGCAACAGAAACCCCTCTTCCGTCACCATAGTGTCTATGCTACAGAGCTACAGCGACGTATTTGCAATACCGCCACTGCATCGCTTGTAGTGTAGACATAGCCTGGTATCCCAGAGGAGTGTGTGAGTGCCCTACACACCGGGCTGGTGGCTACTCTCGGGAGGCTGCTCTCACTCACTCTCTTCCACCTCCTTGTGGTTTTCACACAAAAACTGAAAAGGTCTCGGGTTTGTTCCAATGCAGACTGAAAACACATCTCGGAATTTCCCATGGGATGGAAATACCATTTATTGGCCAGCTCTTCCCTTCACGCCCTGACTGTGTGTTACAGATCACCCTGCGACACGGGTGATTTGGAAAGGGGAGAGACTTCAGGGGAGTTCAAGAAACATTCAGTGGCCCCGTTACTGGGAGGGAATACATAAACCGCATCATAGGTGCCGAATTCTACTGGCACCGGTGGGTGGTCGATCCCCCTCTGCCCCCAGCCCCATCCCGACTCCACCCCTACCCTGCCCCTCCCACCCCCATTCCAACCCCTTCCCCAAAGTCTCTGCCCACTCCCTGCCCCATTCGACTCCTTCCCCAAATCCCCCGCCCCGGCCTCACCTCTTCCCTACCTCCTCCCCTGAGCGCACCACGTTCCCGCTCCTCCCCCCTTAGCTTGCTACAGCTGTTTGGCGACAGCAAGCACTGGGAGGTAGGTGGAGGAGCAGGGATGCGGCGTGCTCAGGGGAGGAGGCGGAGGCAGAGGAGGTGAGGTGGGGCGAGGTGGGGCAGGGTGGGGAGATTGGCTGCCGGTGGGTGCAGAGCACCCATGAATTTTTCCCCATGGGTGCTCCAACCGCGGAGCACCCACGGTGTCGGCGCCCATGAACCCCATCCAGACATTGGCAAGGAAAGCTCTGGTTGGGGGATGGAGGGCTGTTGCTGACAACAGTTTTGCAAGTGTCGATGGGCCCTGAGAGAAGGATGTGCGGTGTAGAGTTGGAAGCTGTGTCTGCAACGGAGGGTCAGGAAGAAGGGTCTCTAGATCGAGGACGGGATGTAAGGGAAGAGAAGAACTGGGGGGTTTCTCTGTCTGGAACTTGTCTAGCCATGCTCTAGAACTCGCTTTGTACTTGGGCTGAGGAAAAACCCTGTTGTTTTTGTCCCTGAAAGGGACAGGACACTATTTACATGTATGCTGTTTTGCAGTAAAGCAAACCACAGAGGTGTTTAAACTCCACCAAGGTGTGAAGAGCCTTTTTTCTCCTCCAACCAACCAGCCCTTTGATCTCCTCAGGCGCTGAGAGTTTTCCAAGAAACTTTTAGTGTCCCCATGAGCTCATGTGGGAGTCACCGTGTGTTACAGCTCAGCTCTTGGAATCACTGAGCTTTCCAAGGAGGTCAAGGAACTGTTCCGCTCAGACACGGTTCTGCATGTGACTGTGGATCATTTCGGCATGCAGTATCCCCCTCCCTACAGTTCTACTGACCTGAAGGATGGACTGGAGTTCGAGAGAATATAGCATTATCCATGGAGCGAAGTGCCTGGGCCAATAATCATCTTTATACTTGTCCTCATCATCGACAAATGTTTTCCAACAGTAGCTATAAACTGGGAAAATGGAACAAATCAGTCACGTGGCGAAGGAGGTATCAGTGGACTCAGTATACACAAAGGTCAGTCAATCTCAAGGGAGCAAGACTAATTTGAGCCATGCAGAAAGAATCAGGGCTGGATTAAACTTTTGTGGGCCTGGCAGCAAACATATCTGTTGGCCCCCATGGAGGCAAAGGAGCATGGAGTGGGGAGGTCGGTCTCCAGAGCAAGGGGCCAGCCAGGAGCAATGGGGCTTAGCATGGTGGGGCCAGCCCCGCTCCACCTAGCCCAGTGCAAGGGCACTGTACACAAACCGGCAGTTGCCAGGCGCTCACTGGCCTGCCCAGCCCTGTGCTGCCAGCGTGCCCCTTCCCCTTGGGGGTGGGCCCATGCCGTGCCACACAGCCCCTGACTGCCTATGCCCAGCGTCCCCTGGACCTGCTATGCCCAGCAGCCTCCCACACAGACCCTTCACCACAAATCACAGTGGCCTGCACACCAGCACCCCTGCCCAGCACCCCCCCACACACAGCCACACCACTACTGCCCAATGCACTTCCCCACAGCCCACCACCACAACTACACAGCACCCCATTCAGACCCCCCACTGCCCAGTATCCCTACACACAGACCTTCCCCACCGCCCCCCAACGGACCCCCAACTGGCCAGCAGCCCCCCCCCATATACCTCCAGAGACCCACTCCCTCACACCCTGCCCCCTGGCCACACTCACCGGTCCTGCTGGAAGGTGACAGCATCTGCCAGGCTGAGCTGGCAGCACGGCCGGGGCCGGTCCAGTGCCAGGGTGGGGAATCACTCCGGCCTTTCAGGACTGGCGCAATTAGCCAGGTCAGGGTCTGCCCCCGCCCTGGCCAGACTCCCTCAGGACTCACTTGCCCGGAGATAGGGTGACCATACATCCCCGTTTGGCCGGGGCAGTTCCCTTTTTAAGCTATGTCCTGGCCATCCTGACTTTTTTGACAAAAACTGGCATTTATCCCGTTTGCTTTGGCAAGAGCAATTGAACAAATGCCCAAAAAAGTCCCTAGAGGGGCGTGGAGGAATGTGTGTGAGGGGGGTGGTGACAAGAGGTGTCAGGCAACAGGACTTGGGGGGTCAACCCCAGCCAGAATGGATCTGGGGGGAGGGGTTAGGGGCCAGCCCCAGCCCCTGGCAGCTGTGTGGGGAGGGTGTCAGCCCCTGTCCTGGCAGCAGCATGCAGAGCTCGGGGAGTGGGGGGGGTCAGCCCCTGGCTGCGGTGTGGGGAGCTGTGGGGGACGGGTCAGCCACAGTGGGGGATTTAGAGTTAGTGGGGCCCTGTGCTCAGCTTCATTTTTGGGGCCCCTCCTTGGGACCCAGCCAAGAAAAAGGACATTCTCTCTTATCTCCTCCCTGCCCCCGTTTTTCATTCTTTTTTCTTCATCCTCCTCCTATAAGTAATAGCAAGTAAATGAAAATAAAGTGAGGTACCTTGATTGTTTTTGTAGTCTAACTTATTTTTCCACAGGCCACTTGAAAATTGCTGGGGATCTTGGCAGACCACTTAATGATCTTTCCAAATATTGTTTGTACCGTTAGCTAACTATTGTAAAGTTCTTTGGATGAGAGCGCTTTATAAAAAATAATGTAAAAAAACATTGGGGTGCGGGGTCTGGCCAGGACTTAGGGTGTGGGAGGGGGCTCAGGGCTGGGGGTGCCGGGTCTGGGAGGGAGTTAGGGTACAGGAGCGGGCTGGGGGTTGGGGTGCAGGGTCTGTCTAGGAGTTAGGGTGAGGGAGGGGGCTCAGGGTTGGGACAGAAGGTTGGGGTGTGGAGCGCTTACCTGGGGCAGCTCCCATTTGGTACGAGGGGTGCAGGTGGGGATGTGGGGGGGGGTGCAGTAGTCAGGGAGGGCAGGGGGCTGAGGGCTGCGTGGAGGGCGGGGTGGGGGGGTTGCAGGAGTCAGGGAGGTCAGGTGGCTGGGGTTGTATGAGGGGGTGCAGGAGTCATGGCTGGGAGTGTGTGAGGGGGGTGCAGGAGTCAGGGCAGAGGGCTGAGGGTATGGGCTGGGTTTGTGGGGGTGCTCCCAGTCCCCTGCCCTGAGCAGCTCACGGCAGCAGGCTGTGGGGGAGTATGTGTAGGGGAGTGCCGGGGCCCTGCCTTTGCTCCGCCCTGCCCCGATTCCACCCCCTTCCCCAGGGCCCCTCCCCGCCCCTGCCTCTTCTCCGCCTCCTCCCCTGAGTGCGCTACGGCCCCACTCCTCCCCCTCCCTTGCACCGGCAAACAGCTGTTCAGCAGCAGGGGAAGTGCTGGGAGGGAGAGGGGTGGAAACACGGTGCACTCGAGGGAAGAGGTGGGGGAGGGAGGAGCTTGGCTGCCGGTGGATGCGGTCAGAGCCTGCCCTGTAGCAGGAGCCCCAGGAGACAGCAGGACCAAGCTTCTGCCCTCGCAGGAGAGAGCAGTGGGCAGGAGGTGGAGAAGAGCTGGCGGGGCCTTACCGCAGCCCAAGCAGAGAGGGCTGGGGCCCCTTTGGAGCCTGGGCCTGGCGCCATGGCACCATGGTAAACCCGGTACCGTGCAGAATGCTTCTGCTAGGTCACCCTTAGGCTGGACCAGCTGAGGAGACTACAGCACTTGGGCCTCATGTTCTCCAGGACTTTTCCATCTTTCTGTCCAGGGAAGGTCTCATTAAACCAGCCTTGCAACATTTCATTCACTTATTCACCTGGGACAAGTCATTTATGTATTGAGGGGAGAGTAAAATATCATCTATTTCTTCTTGATTAGTAGCAGCAGCAGGACACTCTCCGTGGGTGAGCTGATTTTACTCTGGGGGTAGATTAGAAAAAAGCTGCAAAGACATCCCCGTTACATTTAAATACAATACTGTGTTCTCAAATGAAAGTGAAAGATGGGAGATGGACTGCGCCGGGAAGGAGGCTGGTGTTCTCTGTTTATTCCCTGACTAGAACCCTAGAGACAGTGGCAGTGTCATACCAGCTTCACCCACACACACGGCTCACCAGTGTGCCTCAGCTCTGAGTTCCCGCCCCTAGCAGGAAAAGGGGCCTTGACTCTTCATGGCTCATTTATGCCTCAGCCTCTCTGCTGGGACAAGGGGATCAGCAAGTGCCAGCAGGGATGGAGATTTTAGTGATTTTTATCTGAACTGCTAGGAACTGGACTGCAAACACCAGCACATTTCACATAGGTCAAAAAATGGCTGTCAGCCACTGCATTTTGATCACTGACACTCAAGTCTGAAACCAGAGACCTAAAGGGGAAAAGCTCTGTATCCCACTGCACTATCCCCCCAAGACTTGGAGCCACTGACCTAGAAGGGAAAAGATTCCATAGTCCATTCAACAACCTCAGTGGAGCCATCTGTGACCAGGGCTGAATTGGAACTAGTGATCTAGAGGGAAAATGCCCCATGTCCCATCTCTATCCCATCTAGTCCACATAACTCCATGAGTCATTACCTGGGAGGTCCATGACTCGGATGGACACTCCGATATTCATCAGGCTCCGTAGACCCTGACGATTGTTTTCCTCTTTGTGCAAGTAGATCCGTGCTACATAAATAACTAGATTCACATTAGGCTGTTCCTTCAGGAAACCCCTGATTGCCCTGCAGCAGTCTCCACAGGGACTCCAGGACATGTACCAGGTGATGGAGCAGTGGTCAGAAGGATCAGATCTTTGCTTTTTAAAGACATCTTCCAGGAAGTAGATTTCAGCATGCTCTGAGAGGGTGTTATGGCAACAGTTCTGCCAGGACCTTTTGCTACTGCTCCATTTTATTTCATAGAGCAGGTAAGTCTCATTGGGAAGGACACTTGGGTCATAATTCTCCATAAATGCCTCCTGGGATATCTTCCCCCTGAAACATGAAAGAGATCCCAAGGATTCACTGACTGCAGCTTTATCACTAAGAGCTTGCTAGTCAAAAAAAAGTTCAAAGTGAGAGCAACGGAGTAGAGGGAGAGACAGATGGAAAGGGGAAATCACAGAAGGATAGAGGGAGACACAGAGAGAGCATTTGGGGAAAAGAGACAGAGGCAGGGAAAAAGGAGAGTTAAATCTGGTATCACACTTATGAGCGGGGAAGGAGATCTAACTCTTTCCAGCTCCCACTTTGCCTGTAATCTTGGGAAAATGTGGGCATGGTCTTTCATTCTCACCCCTGCCTGATGCCTCTGGATACATGATCTGTGGGAAAGAGAATAGAGTCACCTGGTGCACAGAGAGAGACATAGGGAAGGCAGACAAACTGAGGTGCCTCCAATGCCTCCTCCCCAAGACCACATGGCCTACAATTGTTCATTCTCAATGGACAATTCCTATACAATACTGCTTAGGAAAGAAACTCCCTGGTAAGGTGCAGTGTCCTGAGGAGAGTGGGGGGTGAGAAAGGTTCTTCCTGGCCCCATATATGGCCATTAATTTAACCATGTATGTGGGGGGGAGAATGCCCATTTCTTGCCATGGAACAGTGAAATAATAATTATTACACATTCATAGAATCTCAGGGTTGGAAGGGACCTCAGGAGGTCATCTAGTCTAACCCACTGGCTCAAAGCAGGACCAATCCCCAATTTTTGCCCCAGATCCTTAAATGACTCCCTCAAGGATTGAACTCACAACCCTGGGTTTAGCAGGCCAATGCTCAAACCACTGAGCTATCCCTCTGCCCAAATTATTATTAATTATTATTATATCTAGTACATGTGCATAGCTCATTAAAATCAATCAGACTCAGGCCAGCTGTTCCCATTTATAAGTGTAAGACCCTACCAATATTTAATGAACTGTTATTTCCTTTCTTTTTATTTTAAATGTGGATTGTCCCATATATGTATTTGAATATAAAATTAATAATCATTATTAATTTAATTTTTTTTAACTGGAGATTTTTCAGGATATATATTCAGGTTATTTCTATTCTGGAAAAAAAATAAGAGTCCCTTGTTATTTGCACTGAGAACCTGGAAAGCAAAACTAGATAAACAGGGCTCAGGACCATTGAGAACAAATATTTAAAAATCTAGGAGACACTGAAAATGTTCATTTCCTCCTAATCATCGGGAGTTAACATTTAATAAAAACAAAACAAAACCCGTGTCATTAAAATTCCTTGATCAGCAGTTTCTTTGTGCGCTGGTTTCAGGACACTTTACATTTTCAACTCAAATCTGAGAGCCCACACAGGGGCCCACAGAGAATTTCGAAACATGCTCAGCCACGCACAGACACACACTCAGCTCGGGCCTGATCCAAAGCCCACTGAAACTGTGAAAAGCCTCCCCTTGACGTCGATGGACTTTGGATCAGGGCCAAAAGGTATGCCTATGAGCAGAGACCGGAGTGGGGGTTTTGCACCAATATCACTATTTAGTGACACTGGTGCAGGTTTTTTTAATATAGGTAAACCCAGACAGACAGACACAAACATATATGTAAAAAGAAAAGGAGTACTAACAAATTGGTTAGTCTCTAAGGTGCCACAAGTCCTCCTTTTCTTTTTGCGAATACAGACTAACACGGCTGCTACTCTGAAACCAAACATATATGTGTAGACACACACAAAAATCAGACCTGTCTGAGGAAAGATGGACCCCATGGGATGTACTAATTACAAAGAAAAACCATTGCTTTACCTCTGATAAAACCAGTATGTCTATCTGCTATAACTTGGAACCTAGAGCGCCTCTGCTCTATTGTATTCTCTCACCTTTTGTCTTTGTAAGAAATACCTGTTTAGTACTGATGTAAGAAAGCCATTTTACTGTCAGTGATTTTGTCTGTCTTTACTGACAGGTTAGTAACTAAATACACTATATGTTTATAAATACACTCAGAGAGCTAAACAAACCAGAGTTAGCTATTAAATAGACATATCTTATATACATAGATCAACAGTTATACAGATACACATACATATATATGCCCCTAAATTCATATAGGCATGAACACACATAAATGTACACATATACTGTATAGACATAAAAACACAAATGCACAGATATATGTATATACTTGCAAACCTGTACACAGACATATGCACAACTGCTCCATCTTTACCTCCATTCCAGCCAGCAGCCATGGCTTTCTCTCACAATAGCCTCCGAGGCTATCTTGTGTTACTATTGCACTTTTGAGTTTCTATTCCTGAGAAGAAGAAACCTAAGAGATTAGCGAAACCAGCCAGTGATTGGTGATTCAGCTCTGGGAGGTGAGGCTCTGAGTGATGTGGGGGATGGACCTCAGCACTGATGCAAAATTGTGCTTAATGAAACTATTTTAATGTATTCTTGTTGTGTTAGGTTGTTACAAACTTGGCTGTTACATGGGGCTTGGAGAATAATAGCTTCTCTGTTGATATTTGAGTTGCTTGTTTTATTAAATGAAGTGTTCAGGCTAATCCAAGAAACTCCTAGGAAATGCCTGCTTTCTCCCAGTAAGACACAGGCACAAAAAGCTGGAAGGGGTTGTCTCTCCTCGTAAAGGAGTGTGAAGAAATTCTTTTTCTTGGCTGAGCCAGAAGCCTCTTCTTTTAACCCTTCTTCTCCCTTTCTAGAGCAAAACGTCAGTTCTAAGCTCACACAAGGAATTCCAGCAGTATTCCTATCAAAAACTGATTCTGCGGTTAAACACTCTGAAGTCTTTGTGTCATTAAGAATCCATGTGACTAACACAGTGGGAGTCATGTCCCTGAATGGGCATCAAGAGAGACAGTTATTAAGATGTGGCCCCTCCATTTCTCGTTTCTCTAGACTATAAAATGTAGTAATTTTGGAAATACATGTACTTGTTGCTCACGACTTGAAACAGCCCTTTCAGCTCGCAGTGACAAATTGGAGTTACCACAGGCACCCAGAGGTGTGGCAGAAATGGAAGGGAGATAGGCAATATTTAGTGCAGGGGAAGAAATATATCCTTTGCCACAATACTGGCATTGCTCCCTGCGTGGTAAGGCAGTGTAGGCCCAGAACTGCCCTTGAAATTCTCTCCCACCCCCCAGAACACACAGAGAGGAGGCAGCATGGAGGGCACTTATTTAGAGAGCAACCTGCAGAGGGCACTTGTCAGTTGGCCTAGGCAACTGGGCAGAGACTCTGTCATCTATAATTGGGACAGGGATCCTCCAGCAGCCTCTAGGGAGGTTTCTTTGTGTGACAGAAAGATATTCATGGGTGGGAGAAGCGAAAGAATTTACTTGAAATCCGTGGTTTGTTTTTTCAGGCACAACCTTGTTTCCTTTGACACTCTTCTCTGAGGATCATGGAGGATGACAATGGGTATGGGAGCAATATCCAGGAAAAAACCCAGTTCCTTGTCCCTGACATCAGCACAGTCACTGGTCACTGATTCCTGGTCACTAGGCTATCAGAGGGAAATATTAGAAAACCTTTCCCAACATCCCCACGTGGGTCTGAGTGATCTGTTTCCAGGGCTGATCTACAATACAGTCTGTGCCTGGTGACTTCATGACACTGTTGAACATTTCTTGGAGTCTCTCCCCTAAATTGTCCCTGTGTTCTGAGTGACTCAGGTCCTGGCTGAGCTAGAAGAAACAGGTAGTGTCCATTGGAGATATACTTGAAGTATATTGGAGATATACTTGAATAGTGCAGTTAAGTGCTGAAAATATGTAACCAGCACCTACTGTACCATAGTTTTCATGTGCAGTTTCTGAAAATGAAACAGGGAGATGCTGTGTGCATTACTGATAGAAACTGTCAATGCCCCTCTGGTGGAGGGCAAGATGACAGTATCTATCTATCGATCTATCATCACCATTGTATTTGTAGGTCTCTTTAAAAGCAATATTTAGGCCCTTGCTCTTTAAGCTGATCATTGCATCAGTTATCACCACCTCTCTCACCATCCTATTTTTGGAGATGATCAATGAGAAATTATTATGATTATTAATTAATTATTACATATTATTTTTATTACATTATTATTATTGTTGTTGTTACGATTATTATTATTATTATTATCATTACTGTCATCATCATCATAGCACTGTAGTTGTCCCTAATTTTAACGACAAAAGTGCTAGTGTAGACATAGCCTAAGCCAGCACAGGTTTGTGTTTGTTGCCTTTGCTCTGCAGAAGCTCTCTGTGGGCCGCCACCAGGCTCCATCCTGTCACTCCTTCTGTCCAGCGTGAGGCTGTGAAAAGAGACCGTGAAACAGTTTGGATGATGACACCATCAGTATGTGTCTGGAACTCATCATGACATTTCTTTTTAATCAGACCAGTGAGGTCTCTTCTTTCTCTCAGCATCTAGTGGAGACGGGGGTCTGGATGAGGCCCAGCTGGCTAAAGCTCAGCCCCGAGAAGACAGAAGTGATGCCGGGGGAAGCATCAAGAGAAAACAGTATGTCTGAATCTGCCCCTCTGGTGGAGAAGGCTTGCTTCCATTTTCTGTAAATAAGGTGTGTATTTGTGGGTTCTGTTGTATACTCAGCTAATTTTGGAAAATCAAGTAGCAGTTGTGCCCTAAATATTTTTTTTCATTCACATCTGGCTAGTTAGGGACATTTATAGGGACATTTAATGAGGAATACACCCAATCTCAATGCTGAAGAACAGGTGCTGTATGACACTTGGTTTTGGTCACCAAGAGCACATTTCATCCCCAGGAATTTAATCTATCAGTTTTCTTGGAGGGTGGCTTTCAGGGAGCTCCAATGCTGGGCAGCACACCCATAAATGGTCTGCAAAACTGAGCTGCTGTACTACAGTGAGACAACTACTGTACATTTCTCTTGACTCTTTCATCCAAAAAGATCCTAACCTGTGTAATGTACATATAGGAACCCTTCAGATGGCTCTATACACCAGCAGAGGTCACTTGTCTCCATAGTATACAGTGGAGCATAACTCTTTCAAGGCTGATGGGAAGCCTATAAGGGAAGTCTGCGTTGTGGTTAAGATATGACTCTGGGAATCAGAAATCCCTGTTGTGCCACTATAACTGAGTGACACTGTGGGTTTTGAATGACTCTGTGACTCAGTTTACCCATCTGTAAAATAAGAGTAATGACACTTACCTTTGTAAAGCACCGCGAGATCTGCAGGTGACATGAGCGAGTGTGATGCTGCCCGGAGGTACCCAGGTTTGTGAGGCACCTCACCACCACCGTCTCTTAGCATGAGGAAGCCCAGTCTGTGGCTGCCAGGGGCAGGTCCCAGCTCAGCTCAGACGGGCTCCACTGTCCCTCTGCAGGTCAGCAATTGGTACACACCAACCGCTGAGTCCTCCGAGCGTCTCCCTGGAGTGCCCAGTCCCTGATCCACTGGACACTCACAGAATTCCCAGATCTGCCATTCCCAAAGGAACAGTGCTGCACAGCTTACCAGCTACCCCATAGGCCACTACAGCTCCTTGTAGACACAGCACTTTGCTTTGGTTATAGAGAAAGCAAGCGTACGTGTATTTAACAAAGCCCAGAGATTGCAGTGATAGGAAGCAGAAATATTGGAACCAAAGGGTTACAGATCAAATAAAATCATAACACACATTCAAGAGCCTAAAGCAAACTAACAAGATGCCCTTCTGGGTGACCTGCCTTTAACTTCAAGGCTTTAAGAACATAACTGCCTTTATCGGTACACAGCTCCTTCCATATTAGTGGCACATACATTTCACAAGGATTATGATGAGCGGTGTGACTCAGTAGAGACCCTTACATGACATTCTTTGGTGAACTGAGATGTAAATACCAGACCCAGGGGATTCCTTGCACCCTTATGCCCCCCTGTGCCCTCTGCCAGTTGGCACCACGAGATACCTGGGTCAGAGCTAGGCCCTCTGGAGGAAGTTAATGTATTGTAAAATGTATTACCACTGGCCTCAAAGTTCTGAGTGAGCTTCCGCCTCCTCACTTCCCTCCCCCAGCTCTCGCAGACACTGAGAGAGGGCTCACAGCTGATAATCACTAGCAGAGAGAGGCATTTCCCTGCAGCCCAGACTTAGGCACCTATCTCCGAGAGAGGGGCAGGGCATAGCACCTTGATCCCCCTCTTTGGCATCCCCCATTGGCTAGCTTAGACATCTCTCCCCATAACATGCTGGTTTTGGGAATCACAGACTAAGGTGCCTGTCTCTCCTCTTCATTGTATAGGAAACCTAGGTGCCTAACTCAGGCTTGGTGAATCACAGTGTGTTCCTGTGATTTTCTAGGAACCTAAAAGTTAGGTGTTGTGATGCTCAGCGTACCTCTGTGAATCTAGGCTGACTCAGGGGACCCTTAATGCCAGTGCAGTGCTGGTTTCTGTGAGGAAAATGATGTTTGCTCATTACAAAGACATGTCCTTGTTATAACCAATGACATAGAAGTGAAAGGCTCCATAGTGCAGTCCCCCAGACCACTTCATTCTTTCAGTCTCCTTGGAAACTAAATGAACAGTTACCTGAGAAGACCATGACTCTAATGGTGGTTCCATTCATCAAGGTCACAAAGACCTTGACGGTTGTTTCTGTCTTCATGCCTAAAGAGCCATACAACATGAATTTCTAAGTTCAAAATATGTCTTCAGGAACTCTACCACAGATCGGGAGCATTCCCAGCAAGGCCTCCAGGAGAGGAGCCAGGTGATGGAGCAGTGGGGCAAGGACTGAGAGATCTTCCCTTGAAGGCTGGTTCCAGGAAGTTGATTTCAGCATGCTGTGTGCAGGTGTTTTGGCACCAGTTTCTCTGTATCTTGGTGCTGCTGCCCCAGCTGTTTTCATGGAGCAAATAAGTCACCCTGGAACGTGCACTCGGGTCATAAACCTTCTTGATACACCTTTGGTTGTATCTTCCACCTGAAACATGAAAAATAGTCTAGTGAGTCACTGAGAAAATGTTCTGTCCACCAATGGCATTTTCACTAGCCCTTTCCCACATAGCTAAATCCAGGGACTAAAGAGAGAGACGGAGACCCACAGAGAGAGAGAGAGAGAGACACCGAGAGAGAGAGACAGATTTGGAATAAAAGTGAATGAGGAAGGCTATCTGGAGTCTTCCATCCCCCACTCTTTCTGGAACCCTTAATGGGATTGGTCAGGTTTAGGGATATAGAATTGTCATTCTCACCTCTACATGGCATCTTCAGCCAAGTGACCTATTAGAAAAGATCATTAGAAAGTCATCTATTGTGTGATGGCAGAAACAGAGGGGAAGAACAAAGGTCCCACAACTTTGCCTTTTTGTGATCAGATAAATCAGTTGCATGGTTCTAACAGATGACCTATGTGCAATGCTGCTAAATAGAATGTACCTCTGACATACAATCTGATATACTCCTTAGGGAAGGGGAAATAATTCTTATCTCCAGTTCTGGTAATCAGTTTAATCCTGTATGTTAAGCCTCTAGTGAAGTATCTAATCCTCTTTATA
Source organism: Chelonia mydas (assembly GCF_015237465.2). Classification (NCBI taxonomy): domain Eukaryota; kingdom Metazoa; phylum Chordata; order Testudines; family Cheloniidae; genus Chelonia; species Chelonia mydas. The sequence continues at coordinate 215,250,939 of NC_057849.1, forward strand.
ACCAGGGATGCAGTTAGGCTCAATTTCTCAAAGATATTTGGGCACTTCACTCTGATGGAAATCAGTGGGAGTTAGCTGTCTAAATACCTTTGAGAATTTGGGCCTTGTTGTCCAAGGAACTATCTGTTGTTATTTTTACTTTAATCCCCAGAGAGTGGATTCTGTTAAAGATATACCTGAATATTAATTGTGTAATTAATGATTAGCTCTGACTGCCATGGGCTGTGATCCTCATCCAGGTGGTTGCCAAAGCTCTATCCACTGTAACACTGAGGAAGCACAATTGAAAGAAGGGGCAGAGCTGGTGCTTTCCATCTCATGGAGGAAAATGAGGACCTCCCATGACTGGGTACTCTGTCAGACATGACTTGTATCGTTTGATGTTACCGCATTCTGCTTTTTGGTGGCTTAATATTTCTTTTTCTGCTTTACAAATTATATCAGTTTTTGCAGTTGACATTTTAACCTCATCACACAGAAACACCGATGAAAGCATCTCCCCAATACGGTCATAATGAAATGTATCATATGATCACATCTAATAGAAAGGGGAAAGCCCTAATAGATCATCCATTTCATCTCCTTGGGGCAGTGCAGGATTACTCTCCACTACTCATAACTTTCTTGGTAACTTGATTTGCAGGGAATGGAGAGCAAAGCATTGCAGAGGGCTTGCCACTCAGTCTTATTTCCTTGAATATGCAAATCCTTCATCTCAGTTTAAATGCTCAATCTGTCCTATGCTAGAAATAAACTCTTCCCAGCTGCGACCAATAGGGGAAACAAGGCCTGCTATGAAAGGGGAGAGCTCAGCAAGGGATGTGAGGCAGAAAGGTCTGGGACAGTGAAGGGGTAATAGCGCTGTACCAGGCTGTCTCTAGACACACAGCCCAAAGAGGCTGAAGCAGACCAACTGGCCTAAAGAAAGGCCAGGGGCCAAACAGAAAAAGCCAGTCGGGGGCAGTAGGGAACCTTTGAAAGACCACATCAAGGACTGGTGACACACACAGAAGCACACCAACACAGTAACACAGGTCTCTCTCTCTCTCTCTTTTTCTCTCACACACATGCACGCGCATGAGTGCATTGTTATCTGTCTCTGTGTCAGAAGCCATGAATTCCTTTGGCTAACTTGGACTGTTTATTAAATGCTGTTTTTTGAGTTCCTATTCCTGGTCACTGAAATGTCAGGGCTCAAAGGACACTGCCTCCTTTCTGCCCAGGGTGTTAACTGGGATGTAAGGGAGGAGAAATTAGAAATACATCAGACTTCGATACAGGGAAGCCTTAGGAGGCACCTTGGATGCACAAAGGGCACTGGTCAGCTGCTCTACAAACTACATGGAGCTTTAATAATCTGTAGTTAGGGATGAGGGACTCTTCCAGAAATCTCTAGGCAGGTTTTGTGTGTGTGTGTGTGTGTGTGTGAAAGAGAGAGAAAGAGAGAAAATACCATTCACAGTGTTGTACCAATAAAATAAAACCCAGCAGGATCTTATTAAAGGGGAAAAGGCAAAATACCACATTTATTGTGAATACAGAAAGAATCATAGTAAGCAGTTAGTTATAGTTATAACATTCCATTCAATCTCATATTTATTCACACATTCATTCATTCATACACACACACACACACACACACACACATACACACAGAGGTTCTGCAAGGTTGTTATCATAGTTACCAGCCTTAGAGTTGCTCATGCCAAGCCACTGGCCAGGTGGCCTGGACATGAGGAGGGAGCAGGGCATTGTCAGATGCTCATCTGATGCTCCTGGAAGTTGGTTTGCAGAATCAGATCCCCCCCAAAGTTCTCACTTTCTAGAGTCTATTTTTATAGGAATTTATTCCTAGGCCAGTCTGTGGGAATTGCTTCATCATGCTGTTGCTGAATCAATCAGCACATAGCACATTCCTGACGGCTCCGTGCTGCTAGATGTTATCTTGTTCTTTGGTTCTCCCATTCTTGAGGCTGATGGGTGGATTCCAGTCTGCCTTCGGGGGTCCTCTGGTTATTTCCACTTGACGCCTTCTTCAGCCGATGGACACTGGATTCTTAGGCTGGCACCTCCCTGATCATTCAGTTATTATCCACACCAAGCATCCATCCACATACATCCTCTCTCTCTATTTTAATCACAATTGTTAATACAACAAAAGGGTGGGGAGTCTTTGGGTACTGTTTCTGTTGTTACAGAGTATTGCTTTGAGTCTCTCTCTGTGTGAATTGCTTTGAGAACATACTCTGTCTTCGAATGTACTAACGCAATTAGCAACTTGCAAGTTTCACACATAGAGGGAGAGAAACAGTACCAAAAACCAAGAGACCTCTTAATTAGTAATACTCTGGAATTTAAACTATGGGGAATCAAACTCATTTGTGATTTTAATACAGAACTTCTTTAGTATGATCCAACATAATCCCCCTTTTGACACTAAGATTTATAATCCTCAGTGTCACTTTCTATGTAGCCTATTCAAGAGAAGGTACTGTGAGGCAATTTGAGTTTGTGATTCCAATTCATCCCACATACATGATCCTAGTGATGTGTCTTTACTACAAGGTTCTGGGGCAACAGGCAACGTGAGGCACACCCACTTTTGAGGAGCCCATTCGGTACAACCTCTAGTGTCCAATAGCTTCCCTCCCTCCCTAGCCCACTGGCTCGAGGTCCAGGGTAGCCAGAAGGATCCCATGTGTAATATGGGGAGTGGGCTAACCTTCAATACCTTTGCCTCCAGGGACTGTTGGTGTGCAATTTTGACAACAATTTCTCCCATTAACAAGTCTGGTTTTACAATACTGGAAACATATTGCATCCATTCATATTGATAAGTGTCAGACAATGATCTCTTTCTTTTTTAACAAATGCATCAAACCTTAATATTTCCCAATATGACCCAGAACATTTCGTGTTCCAAAGTAGCTAGTGCAAATATCTGCATTTCAGTGCATCCCATAGCTATGGCTGTGTAGTTTCCTATTTCTAATATTTTTTTTTCTTATGGATAAGCCATGTGGTAGTATTAAGCCATTACCAAAGATTCCATCGCCTTTTAGGTTACCCAGACCAAGTTGGACCAAGTCTACATTGGCATGTACTTGTTTTTGTATCAGGCTGTCCTGTAGCTGGGACAGAGAGCTTAATTTATTTTTAAGTACCTGCAGGTTTTCAGTATTTTTTTTTTAAACACACAACAGTGCTAGTAACAAGACAAAACACCAGACAAAACATAGAACACAAAACACAATTTCTATTGTGACAGTAGATTCATGGTATTGGGTTGCTCTTCAGCTGGCATGAGCTTTTCCTGATTTTCTGAAAGACAAAAAGAACATGTTTCTACCCCTTTTGGGGTGGCAGATTATTGCTTAAAATATTTCTTTTACAAATACCCTTGCTGATTGCAGGCAAAACGGAGGAATTGCCCCCACATTTTCCTGTTTTTGTTCTATAGGCAGGCCAGGTTTCAATGGCTTCTATCTTTTAAGGGTTATGGGGAAATTATCCCACTGTTTAGTCGTTAAATCCCTGAGGTGGGGTACCTCAGTTTTCCTTTTTATACAGCAGACCAAGTTTATAATGTTTTTCCTGCTGTGTTAAGCTTTAAGTTTATTTACAGGTAATAGCTGAGAAGCATCATTACCATATGACCTTAAAAGATTTTTCCAAAAATCATACACACTATACATTGCTACAGGGGTACTTATTAACATTATTTATTAAAATTATCTTGTTATCCCATGCCTTTTATTTAGACAATTTGTTTGCTGACCAGGTGTGTCCTTTATCTTCAGCTCCTTTGTGCTGCTAGTTCTTTCCTTCCTTTATCATTTAGGTAATTTGCATTTTCACAGACACTTCCTGCTTTTGGATTTAAAGCCATCAGCGGCTCAGAGACTCTGTCTTAAAAGGGACACAATCAACTTTCACCAGAGTTTTGATTACTTTTAACTCCTGCTTCCAAAACACACAGCAATCTGAAAAAGAAAACCCAACCTATTGTGGCTCCCTTTGGAGCCCTAATAGCATTTTAATTAAGTAGCATGGTATGTTTGTATTTCTTTTGCCCCTTCTACAATATACCCTGCACATGTTCTGGGTCAAATGCACATTCCTTCCATAGTTTAACTTCTATAACATTATCCATATCAATTTTTACATAAGGTGTAACTATTTCTTTTTTTGCTTACAGAGTTTTCATGTACCTTTATCAAAGTGACAGTCTGATTACTCAGAGCCATTTTAAGACTCAGTGTTTCTAACATTGCTTCTTTTTGTTTTGTGCACCTCACCCCTGCTGTTGCTTCAGAAGGGCACTGTCTTTTTTTAATTTTTTTTTTTACTACAACTCTCATTTGCTATTTTGTTACAAAAACAAATGAACAAAAAACAAACAAACAAAAAGAATCCAGAATTTTTTTTTTCTATTCTCCTGATTTTGACTGCCCTGCTGCAGCCACAACTTAAAAACATTTTAAATTTTGTAAAGCATTGAGTTACCTTTTAAGGGTTAAATGGCAAATCCCAAAGCCAAACAACACTAATTACCTGTGTCTAGCAAAAAGGTCTGTAAGTTTTGCAACTTTGAATTAAAGAGTCAAATGGATTTTTAGTGGCATTATTTAAAACAAAAACAAAACCAACTGGTCCTTAGAACTTTACATATTTACACACACACAGATAGATACATACACATTTTCTTTTCCTTAACATCCCTTCCACACTGCTCTGTTTTTTACATCTTACGTTCCCTCTATACATTTGAGGCAGTTAAGTTCCAATAGAACCCACTTATGTTCTTTTAGCAAATTTGACTAAATTGTCCAGTGAAATGATTTTAATCAGATAGTTTATTTTTGCCTGGCTAATTTACAGACATTCCTTTGGAAAAGGGCTCATTCTTCCTTCAGAATGGCTGCAAAGAAACCAAGAATGCTCTTCCTCTAACACTTTTCCTTTTTAACATTTTCACAAAGTTTAGCTGCTTAATTCCCTCCAGCCTCTGCAGAGTTACCTTTTTTTTTACTCTCTTTTCTCTTTGTAATTATGCCTGGGGGTGCCGTACATAGGACCTTCTCCCCCTTTACCTGCGTCCCTCCAGCCTCTGCAGAGTTAACTTTTTCACTCTTTTTGTATTCCTGGAGTGCCTTTTTCACTATTTTCAGCTGGCTTCGGGTATTTGTAGCCAGCACCTTCCAATTGTCTGCTCCCTTTTCCGTTTGTGCCTTTTCCTCTTTACATGACAAGCGGAGGGAAGAATCCTTACATGCCTCCCACAACAACCAAATTGCTGCTGCATCTCTTTTGGCAGCACGAGAAGGTTTGTATATGAGGATATACTGAGCCAATCTATCCTCTAGGTCCGAAATAGTGCAGACATTAGCTAGGGCTTGTTTAGTCCAAGGACTGTGCCCAAATTTTTGAAGGATTTGTTTAAAAGGTGTAATTTCTTTAACAAAAGGTGAGGTTGGAGTTCCTTCTGACTCCATTCCTCCCTCTGGTACTGGCTTCCCCTGTTTTCTTTTAAACGTCTTAACATGGATATTTCAATCTCTTTGTCACTGCTGGTATTACTTAGCAAGTGACACAGCCTAGATTCTGAAATCATAGCTTAATCTATGCGTTTTTCCCCTGCTACCTTCCCAGAGGCCAGCAGGTCCCCTGCTACCTTCCCGAAGGTCAGCAGGTCCGGTTAACCTATTTCTCCCTGCTACCTTCTTGGAGGCCAGCAGGTCCGGTTGACCTGTTCTTCCCTGCTACCTTCTCGGAGGCCAGCAGGTCTGGTTTAATCTGTTTTCCCTGGTACCTTCTCGGAGGCCAGCAGGTCCCCTGCTACCTTCCTGGAGGCCAGCAGGTCTAGTTTAATCTGTTTTCCCTGCTACCTTCTCGGAGGCCAGCAGGTCCCCTGCTACCTTCCTGGAGGCCAGGAGGTCTGGTTTAATCTAATAGAAATGCCTAGCTCAATAGAGCTGGCGGTGTGCACACCAATATTTACAATAACTGAGGTTTTTTACCAATATTCCCCCTTTCGCAATTCTCCACCAAAATGTTGTACCAATAAAATAAAAACCAGCAGGACCTTATTAAAGGGGAAAAGGCAAAATACCACATTTATTGTGAATATAGAAAGAATCATAGTAAGCAGTTAGTTATAGTTATAACATTCCATTCAATCTCATATTTATTCACACATTCATTCATTCATACACACACACGCACACACACACAGAGGTTCTGCAAGGTTGTTATCATAGTTACCAGCCTTAGAGTTGCTCATGCCAAGCCACTGGCCAGGTGGCCTGGACATGAGGAGGGAGCAGGGCCTTGTCAGATGCTCATCTGATGCTCCTGGAAGTTGGTCTGCAGAATCAGACCTCCCCCAAAGTTCTCACTTTCTAGAGTCTATTTTTATAGGAATTTATTCCTAGGCCAGTCTGTGGGAATTGCTTCATCATGTTGTTGCTGAATCAATCAGCAGATAGCACATTCCTGACGGCTCCGTGGGGCTAGATGTTATCTTGTTCTTTGGTTCTCCCATTCTTGAGGCTGTTGGGTGGATTCCAGTCTGCCCTCCGGGGGTCCTCTGGTTATTTCCACTTGACGCCTTCTTCGGCTGATGGACACTGGATTCTTAGGTTGGCACCTCCCTGATCATTCAGTTATTATCCACACCAAGCATCCATCCACATACATCCTCTCTCTCTATTTTAATCACAATTGTTAATACAACAAAAGGGCGGGGAGTCTCTGGGTGCTGTTTCTGTTGTTACAGAGTATTGCTTTGAGTCTCTCTCTGTGTGAATTGCTTTGAGAACAGACTCTGTCTTAGAATGTACTAACGCAATTAGCAGCTTGCAAGTTTCACACATAGAGGGAGAGAAACAGTACCAAAAACCAAGAGACCTCTTAATTAGTAATACTCTGGAATTTAAACTGTGGGGAATCAAACTCATTTGTGATTTTAATACAGAACTTCTTTAATATGATCCAACAACAGTGTATGTACTGAAACTATAGGATATTCCACTCATTGGCACCAAGACTGGTTTGACAAAAACAACAAGGAAATCTTCAACAGAAAAGAACTGCATTCTGTAACTGGCAAAATGATTCCTCTCACCAATGAAAACATGAGGCTTATCACCTGCTCAAAGATGAAGTCCGAAGGAGGCTACGTGACATCAAAAATAAGTGGTGGCAAGAGAAGTCCTCTGAGATCCAGGGTTTCATAGACCAGGATGACATGAGAAGCTTCTTTCAAGCAACAAAAGCTATATATGGGCCAAGCTCCAAAGGCCCAACCCCCTTACGTTCCCAGGATGGCTCCACCCTCTTCATGGACTATGGGGCAATTAAACAATGCTGGAAGGAGCACTTTGAGAGCCTACTAAATCGTGAATCCACGGTCTCTGAAGACACCATCGAGTCTATTCCTCAACACTCAGCAATGGAACACCTTGCTGATCCCCCATCTTCTGAGGAAGTCCGGCATGCCATCACCCAGACAAAAAATCACAAGGCACCAGGCCCAGATGGCATCCCAGCTAAGGTTTTTAAAGCTGGTGGAACAATGCTCCAGCACAAACTTTGCCAACTTCTCAACAAAATCTGGACCTGCGAAGAAATTCCACCTGACTTTAACAACACCAACATTGTTACAATATTCAAGAAAGGGGACAAATCTTTGTGCAGGAACTACAGAGGTACTGCTCTCCTCTCCATGGCAGGGAAGATCCTTGCCCGGATCCGACTAAACCATCTTCTCCCCTTGTCGAGGAACTCCTCCCCGAATCACAGTGTTTCTTCAGGCCATCCCGAGGCACAACTTACGTGATCTTCGTGGCATGACAGTTTCAGGAGAAGTGCAGAGAGCAACACCAAGAACTGTTCATAGCGTTCATCGATCTAACCAAGACCTTTGACTCTATCAATCATGATGCCCTGTGGAAGGTGCTGTGTACGTTTGGCTGTCCACAGAAATTCATTTCCATCATCTGACTACTCCATGATGGGATGACTGCCACCATTCTGTGCAACGGCTCAGAGACCAAACCATTCACCATTCGCACCGGTGTCAAGCAGGGCTGAGTCATTGCTCCAACACTCTTCTCCATTTACCTTGCCTTGATCCTGATTCTCATCTGTGACCACCTTCCTGATGGAATCGTGATTGAGTATCGTATGGATTGTCAACTCCTCAATCTCCGACATCTCCAAACAAAATCTAAGATCATAAGAATTGGTATCACTCTGACCTTCAGTATGCAGATGACTGCGTCATTATAGCACACACAGAGGCCGACCTGCAAAGTACCCTAAAACTTTTTGCAGATGCCTATCACAGCCTGGGTCTCTCTCTCAACATCGGGAAAAGCAAGGTATTCTACCAGCCCTCATCTGCACAAACTACTCTTCACCACAAATCACCATCAGCGGGGAACCCCTGGAAAATGTGGACCATTTTTCATATCTTGGTAGCCACCTCTCCCAAATAGCCAGCATTGACTCAGAAATTGAATACAGGATCCACTATGCCAGCACATCCTTTGGAAGATTACTCAAATGAGTCTTCAATTATAGGGATCTACAAACAGGCACCAAGATCTTGGTTTACAAGGCAGTTGTCATCCCCACCCTTTTCTATGGGTGTGAGACCTGGGTAACCTATAGACAACATCTCAACAGTGCTGCCTCAGGAGGATTCTCAGGATCAGCTGGGAAGACCGACACACTAACATCAGCATTCTCTCTACAGCCAAAATCAGCAGTATAGAAGTGCAGGTCATGAAACACCAACTCCGCTAGCCTGGCCATTGTGTATGTATGTCTGACACTCGCCTCCCAAAGCAAGTACTCTTCTCTCAGTTAAGTCAGGGAAGAAGGGCTTGTGGATGGCAGCGGAAGCATTTCAAAGACATACTGAAAGTACATCTTAAAAAGGGAGGTATCAACCTAACAAACTGGGAGGACTTGACACAGAACAGAACACAGTGGCACCACACCATACACCAAGCCACAGCTCACTTTGAGGAGAACAGACGTGCTCATGAGACAGAGAAGCAACAAAGGAGGAAAGAAAGGGCACAACAATCCAGCCAACAACTAACTATGTCTTCTCCAAGTTTACACCTGTCACTTCTGTGGGAAAATCTCCAAGGCACAAACTGGGCTTCTCAGCTACTTAAAAACCCACCAATGAACCCCCTTGGCAGACATCATCCTCACATTGAGGGATAGCCAAAGAGAGAAAAGTGTGTGTGTGTAGTGGTAAGGGAGACGGGGGATAGGAGGAAAGGAACACATAGACATATAGAGAAAGGAAAAGTTTCACTTGGATCTTGTAGTTTGTTTTTCAGCCATAGCTTCCTTGGCAAATCCACTTCAAAACACTGGGCCCTATAGCAGGGGTGGCCAACCTGTGGCTCCGGAGCCGCATGCGGCTCTTCAGAAATTAATATGCGGCTCCTTGTACAGGCACCGACTCTGGGGCTGGAGCTACAGGTGCCAACTTTCCAATGGGCTGGGGGTGCTCACTGTTCAGCCCCTGGCTCTGCCACAGGTCCTGCCCCTACTCCACCCCTTCCCACCCCCTCCCCTGAGCCTGTAGTGCCCTCGCTCCTCCCCCTCCCCACCAAAGCCTCCTGCATATCACGAAACAGCTGATCAGGAGTTGCGGGGAGGGAAGGGGAGGCGTTGATCGGCAGGGCTCCTGGTGGGCGGGAGCCACTGGGAGCGGGGGCGGGAGCTGATGGGAGGCTGCTGATGTATCACTGTGGCTCTTTGGCAATGTACATTGGTAAATTCTGGCTCCTTCTCAGGCTCAGGTTGGCCACCCCGCCCTATAGTGTCGGTAGCTGCAAGAGCTGGAAATGGAGTTGATCTGAGCCTCCTGCTCTTTTCTCCACTCTACCTTCTGCTGAGGAATGGAATAACTGGGAGCTCCCTAAACACAGCATCTGTCTGGTCGAAGAGCCTAGGTTTACAATAGCAGGGAAAATTCTCTGCAAGGATTTGCTATCCTTGCCCAGTGCTGTGTCTTCTCTGTATAAATGCATGTTAAAGTCTGCATTTATGTGATGTGTGTGGGATGAGACCAACCTTCTATGATCTTGCAAAGAAAGGCAATATAGGGAGTATGAGGACCAGGTGAGCGCCTAGAGGAAAATTATGGGCTTGAAAAGCTAAAGTTTGGAATGTCAGTTCATTTTAAGAGCGATCACCAGACTCTTCCTCCTCCCACTTAATGAACTCTTAGAACAGTTTGTGATGTCATACATTAGACCATTCTTATATTAGCACCGACAAGGGTTTATTAAGCAGTGCCACATTAATTACATTTTGAAAATGAACAGACAAACAAACAAAAGCAGTGCTTCCTTAGATTATATATATTTTATTCAAATGTTATGTTGACAAAAGACAGAGAAAGTAAAACCTAGAAATCTGTTAAGAGAAAAATCATTCAGAAAAATAATCCTGGAGAATAAATCCTCTCTAAGGTCTTTATATATGTTATTGACAAATGAATTCATTCCTTATAAACTGCTTACACAAAGCAAACCGTATAGCGTTATGTTCATTTGGTGAAACAGCATTGGCTGCAGAATAAGCAAGATACTCTTGTGTTAACTGTGATGGAATAAACCTGTACACTGAGTCACAGGTGTTAACATGACCCAGTCCCTGTACAGCATTAAACATGTAAACATGATTCACTTTTCAAAAGGCTACAAGCTGAACCAATGGGAAGGAAATGGCTACGAGTAACTAAATCAAATGGAAATGATTAAACATCCTAGTGTCCTATCAACATCCCTCCCCCATGATGGCCTGGTTCAATACACTTCCAGAGACTGGTTGGCTGCCCAGGCCAGGATACTGGCGGCGATCAGGGATTGGCTGATGCGAGTGCTCTTTTCTGTTCCTCATCTTCTACACATAGGCTGAAAATTGGAGTCTGGTTCTCACCTGCTGAAATCTCTAAGCAAGAGGGAATGTTCTGGTGAGAAAAGCAACAGCTGAAGTTAATTTCTTTTCGGGAGGTTGGCAGCTTAACATTTGCACTCTAGACTCACTCTGGGATTTAATGGACAGGGGAGGAACTCCCTGTAACTGCAATCACCTATAATATTCATTGCTTCAAATCTCATTCAGAACCAGGGCAAATTACAAACGGGTTCCCAAGCATGCTTAATGGTCACAGGGACTCATCATTAGATCTGGTTGGGAGTATTCCAGCTAAACGGTTATTCATCAGAAAATGCTGATTCGTCAGATCCAAAATGTCTTGTGGAAATATATCGGTTGTGAAGAAACTTTTGCTGGGAACATCTCTCAGGTCCACCATGGCGGGGGCGGGAGGGGGGAGGGGAGGGGAGAAAAGGAGAGGGAGAGAGAGAGGGAGAGAGCGACCCCACCTCAAAATAGCCATTCCCCTGGGATATGTGAGACTCAGGTTCAAGTTCCTGCTATGTCTCAATAAGGACCAGGGATTTGAACCTGGGGCCTAGACTACATCGAAAACTGTGAAAAATTTCATAACATGCGTGATGTACTTAGGTCAACCTATCCCCCACTGTAGATGCAGCGCCGTGGGTTAACCAACTCTCCCGTTGACATAGCTACTGCCTCTTGAGGGAGTGGATTTACCACAGGAACAGAAACTGCCCTTCCGTCACTGTACTGTCTATGCTACAGAGACGTATCTGCAGTGCTGCCTCTGTGCCGCTGCATCGCTTGTAGTGTAGACATAGCCTGGTATCCCAGAGGAGTGTGTGAGTGCCCTACACACCAGGCTGGTGGCTACTCTCGGGAGGCTGCTCTCACTCATTCTCTTCCACCTCCTTGTAGTTTTCACACAAAAACTGAAAAGGTCTCGGGTTTGTTCCAATGCAGAATGAAAACACATCTCGGAATTTCCCATGGGACGGAAATATCATTTATTGGCCAGCTCTTCCCTTCACGCCCTGACTGTGTGTTACAGATCACCCTGCGACACGGGTGATTTGGAAATGGGGGAGATTTCAGGGGAGTTCAATGAAATATTCAGTGGCCCCATTACTGGGAGGGAATATATAAACCCCATCCAGATGTTGGCAAGGAAAGGGGTTAACCAGCTCTGGCTGGGGGGATGGAAGGCCTGACAACAGTTTTGCAAGTGTCGATGGGCTCTGAGAGAAGGATGTGCGGTGTAGAGTTGGAAGCTGTGTCTGCAAGGGAGGGTCAGGAAGAAGGGTCTCTAGATCGAGGACGGGAGGAAAGGGGAGAGAAGAACTGGGGGGTTTCTCTGTCTGGAACTTGTCTAGCCATGCTCTAGAACTCGCTTTGTACTTGGGCTGAGGAAAAACCCTGTTGTTTTTGTCCCTGAAAGGGACAGGACACTGTTTACATGTATGCTGTTTTGCAGTAAAGCAAACCACAGAGGTGTTTAAAATCCACCAAGGTGTGAAGAGCCTTTTTTCTCCTCCAACCAACCAGCCCTTTGATCTCCTCAGGCGCTGAGAGTTTTCCAAGAAACTTTTAGTGTCCCCATGAGCTCATGTGGGAGTCACTGTGTGCTACAGCTCAGCTCTTGGAATCACTGAGCTTTCCAAGGAGGTCAAGGAACTGTCCCGCTCAGACACTGGGTTCTGCATGTGACTATGGATCATTTCGGCATGCAGTATCCCCCTCCCTACAGTTCTACTGACCTGAAGGATGGACTGGAGTTCGAGAGAATATAGCATTATCCATGGAGCGAAGTGCCTGGGCCAATAATCATGTTCATCCTTGTCCTCATCATTGACAAATGTTCTCCAACAGTAGCTATAAACTGGGAAAATGGAGCAAATCAGTCGTGTGCTGAAGGAGGTATCAGTGGACTCAGTATACACAAAGGTCAGTCAATCTCAAGGGAGCAAGACTAATTTGAGCCATGCAGAATGCTTCTGCTAGACAGGACCAGCTGAGGAGACTACAGCATCTGGGCCTCATGTTCTCCTGGCCTTGTCCATCTTTCTGTCCAGGGAAGGTCGCATTAAACCAGCCTTGCAACATTTCGTTCACTTATTCACCTGGGACAAGTCATTTATGTATTGAGGGGAGAGTAAAATATCATCTATTTCTTCTTGATTAGTAGCAGCAGCAGGACACTCTCCGTGGGTGAGCTGATTTTACTCTGGGGGTAGATTAGAAAAAAGCTGCAAAGACATCCCCGTTACATTTAAATACAATACTGTGTTCTCAAATGAAAGTGAAAGATGGGAGATGGACTGCGCCGGGAAGGAGGCTGGTGTTCTCTGTTTATTCCCTGACTAGAACCCTAGAGACAGTGGCAGTGTCATACCAGCTTCACCCACACACACGGCTCACCAGTGTGCCTCAGCTCTGAGTTCCCGCCTCTAGCAGGAAAAGGGGCCTTGACTCTTCATGGCTCATTTATGCCTCAGCCTCTCTGCTGGGACAAGGGGATCAGCAAGTGCCAGCAGGGATGGAGATTTTAGTGATTTTTATCTGAACTGCTAGGAACTGGACTGCAAACACCAGCACATTTCACATAGGTCAAAAAATGGCTGTCAGCCACTGCATTTCGGTCACTGACACTCAGGGGAAGGTTTGAAACCAGAGACCTAAAGAAGAAAAGCTCTGTATCCCACTGCACTATCCCCCAAGACTTGGGGCCAGGCTGGAACCACTGACCTAGAAGGGAAAAGATTCCATAATCCATTTTACAACTTCCATGGAGTCATCCATGGCCACTGACCAGGGCTGAATTGGAACCAGAGACCTAGAAGAAAAATGCCTCATGTCCCATCTCTATCCCATCTAGTCCACATAACTCCATGAGTCATTACCTGGGAGGTCCATGACTTGGATGGACACTCCAATGTTCATCAGGCTCCGTAGACCCTGACGATTGATTTCCTCTTTGTGCCAATAGATCCGTGCTACATAAATAACTAGATTCACATTAGGCTGTTCCTTCAGGAAATCCCTGATTTGCTTGCAGCAATCCCCACAGGGACTCCAGGACATGTACCAGGTGATGGAGCAGTGGACAGAAGGATCAGATCTTTGCTCCTTAAAGACATCTTCTATAAAGTGGATTTCAGCATGCTCCGTGCGAGTGCTATGGCAACATCTCTGCCAGAGCCTTTTGCTAGTGCTCCACTTGATTTCGTAGAGCATGTATTGCACCCTTCGAAGGACACTTGGGTCATAACTGTCTATAAATGTCTCCTGGAGTATCTTCCCCCTGAAACATGAGAGAGATTCCAAAGAGTAACTGACTGCAGCTTTATCGCTAAGAGCTTGCCAGTCACCGAAAGTTAAAAATGAGAGGGATGGGAAGGAGGCACAGATAAATGGAAAGGGAACTCACAGAAGGATAGAGGGAGACTTAGAGAGAGTGATGGGAGAAAAGAAAGAGAGATGGGGAAGATGGAGAGTTAAATCTAGTATCACACTGAAGAGAGGGGAATGAGATCTGAACCTTCCCAGCTCCCACTTTCTCTGTAAATCCTGTGGAGGATGTGGGTATGGAGCTTTCATTCTCACCCATCTGTGATGCCCCTGCATACATGATCTGTGGGAAAGAGAATAAAGTCACCTGGTGCACTGAGAGAAACATAGGGGAAGACAGAGAAAGGGGGGCCTCTCAATACATCCTCCCTGGGACCATGTGGCCTACAATTGTTCCTTCTCAATGGACAATTCCTATTCAGTACTGCTGAATATTGAAGAAGTTCCTTGCTAATGTGCAGTATCCTGAGGATAGTGAAGGTGATAAGTGATCATCCTGGTCCCAAATATGGCCGTTAATTTTACCATGTGCACATGAGGGAGAATGCCCATTACTTGTTAAGTAACAGTGAAATAAATCAATAAAATAAAAATAATCATATCAATAAGTAATAATAAATATCTAGGACATTATCCAAAGCTCATTAAAATCAATCAGACTCAGGCTGTCAATTCTGTGTATAACTGTAAGAGCCTACCAATGTCCAAAGAACTGTTCTTTCATTTATTTTTATTTTATTTTACTTTAAATGTGGATTTTCTGATTAATATTTTAAAATAAACTTAATAATCATTATTAATTTAAACTTTTAATTTGATATTTCCCAGGAGATATAGTTATGTTATTTCTGTTTTGGAAAAAAATAACAGTCCCTTGTTATTTTCTTTAAGAACCTTGGAAAACAAAACTAGAGAAATATGGCTCAAGACCATTGAGAACAAACTTTTTAAAATGTAGGACACATTTAAAATTTTCATTACAACCTATGTGCCAGGACTTAATAACAAATCCCCATGTCTTTGAAATTCCTAGATCAGCGCTTTTTTCTGCCACCATTTTCATGCCACAATCATTTTCAGCTCAAACCTGAAAGCTAAGACAGTGGCATGCAGGGAAGTTCAAGACATGCACAAACACATACTCAACTACAGCCTGGACCAAAGTCTATTGAAATCAGTGAAAAGACTCCCCTTGACTTCTATGCAATGTGGTTCAATCCAGTGCTTAATCTGTAATGAATGAGATGCTGGGGCTCAGCCAGGTGGAGTGTCACACAAAGAAACCCTCCTGTTTTGCTGCTAGTTGCAGTTTCCGCCAGGCAAACGTGACCTTCTTGGCTACTTCTCAGGACTTGCTACCGCCTGGTCCAGGGGTTGCGAATTAGGAGGGATGGGGTTTTGTGGTCGAAAACATCCACAATTTCCGCCCTGTCATTACACCGGCAAGCCCCAGCACAAATTAAGCACTGGCTGGGTGGCCAGAGAGCAGCGGTTGATGGCCAGGAGACCAGAGGTGCCAGGGCTATGAACTGCCATGTCTAGAGGTGCCAGGGCCAAGCCCCAGTACAAATTAGGCACTGGTTCAGTCCCACAAAGAACACATATACATATATTATACACATACGTATACTACGTAGTTACGCTGAGGCAAGTTTTCAAATACAGACAAGCCTATACAGACACACACAAACACATATGCATAGACACACAGAAAAATCTGAACGGTTTATAGAAAGAGGGGGCCAATGGGATGTACTAATAAAAACCAAATCTTTGTTGTAACTTTGATAAAACCAGGATATATTTCCACTACAACACAGTACAATCTACCACAGCTTTAGCTCACCATTTGTCTTTGTAAGAAGTATTCTTTTAGTACTTATGTAAGAAAATCATTTTACTGTCAGTGATTTTATCTTTGCTAAGTTAGAAACTAAAAACACATTTTAGATGTAAAACAGAGATAGACAGCTCCAACTTGTTTACCATCTATGTATATCTTATATACATAGAGCCATAATAGCCACACAGATAGGCATACATATATACACCCATAGAGCTGCATATACATATATTCACCCATAAATTGATATAGACATTTGCACACATAAATGCACTAAAATAGTGTATACACACACACACATGTATACTTGCAAACACATACACACACATATACACTAATCCTGCACCTTTACCTCTGTTCCAACCGGCAGCCATGGCTTTCTCTCACTACAGCCTCTCAGACTGTTTGTTTTACTGGTGCATTTTCTCCCTTTCAGTTTCTATTCCTCAGAACAGAAACCTACGAACATTTTGAGACTCCCTGACAAGCTGAGAGACATGGATTGTGCGGAAGCCAGTTGTACATAGCCAGTGAGGTTAGGCTCAGCTCTGTGAGGTTAGGCTCACAGTATTTTGTAGAGGCTAGACCTCAATACTGATGCAAAATAAATAAATAAATAAATAAATAAATTTTATAAAGAAAATTATTATAATGTATTCTTATATTTGGTCATTACAGATTTGCCTGCATGTTTATTCAATTTAAAGAACTACTTATAAGTAATGACAGGTTTCAGAGTAGCAGCCGTGTTAGTCTATATTCGGAAAAAGAAAAGGAGGACTTGTGGCACCTTAGAGACTAACCAATTTATCTGAGCATAAGCTTTCGTGAGCTACAGCTCACTTCATCGGATGCATCTGATGAAGTGAGCTGTAACTCACAAAAGCTTATGCTCAAATAAATTGGTTAGTCTCTAAGGTGCCACAAGTACTCCTTTTCTTTTTACTTATTAGATATACATGGGGCTTGGAGAATAATAGCTTCTATATTGATGTTTTAGTTGCTTGTTTTATTAAATGAAATATTCTGGCTAATTAAAGAAACCTAGGAAATCTGTGCTTTCTGTCGGTAAGACACAGGCATGAAAAGCTGGAAGGGGACGTCTCCCCCTTGTTAAGGAATGTGAAGATATTCTTTTTCTAGGCTCTCAAAGAGAAGTAGTGTACAAAGCATCTGACCGCAAAAGCTGAGCCAGGAGCCTCTTCTTTTAACCCTTCTCTCTTTCTAAAGCAAAATGTTGGTTCTAAGCTCACACAAAGAATTCCAGCAGTATTCCTATCAAAAACTGATTCCGTGGTTAAACTCTCTGAAGTCTTCATGTAACTTTAAGGGAAACCCATGATTTAAAAAGTGGGAGTCATGTCCCTGAATGGGGGAGAGACAGTTATTAAGAGAGACATCAAGAGAGACAGTTATTAAGATGTGACCCCTCCATTTCTTGTTTCTTTAGATTGTGCAATTTAGTTATTTTGGGAATAAATGTACTTATGGCTCACCAACTTGAAACAGCCCTTTTACCCCACTGTGACAAATTGGACTTATCATGGGCACCCAGAGGTGTGGCAGGAATGGAAGGGAGATTAGTAATATTTAGTGCAAGGGAAGAAATATATCCTTTGCCACAATACTGGGCATTGCTCCCTGCGTGGTAAGGCAGTGTAGGCCCAGAACTGCCCTTGAAATTTCCCCCCACCCCCCAGAACACACAGAGAGGAGGCACCATGGAGGGTACTTGTGTAGAGAGCACCCTGCAGAGGGCACTTGTCAGCTGACCTAGGCAACTGGGTAGAGACTCCGTCATCTATAATTGGGACAGGGATCCTCCAGCAACCTCTAGGGAGGTTTCTTTGTGTGACAGAAGGATACTCATAGGTGGGAGAAGCGAAAGAATTTACTTGAAACCTGTGGTTTGTTTTTTCAGGCACAGCCTTGTTTCCTTTGACACTCTTCTCTGTGGATCATGGAGGATGACAATGGGTATGGGAGCAATAGCTGGGAGCAGACCCCAGTTCCTTGTCCCTGACAGCAGCACGGTCACTCGTCACTGATTCCACCCTTGGCAGCCAAAGAGAATATTTCAGAGCCAACCTCAGAGAAATACATTTCCCAACAGCCACCCCTCCATCCCCACGGTTCCGTAGCTGATCTGTAATGCATTCTGGGTCTGGTGGCTTCATGATGCCATTTAACTTCTCATGGGTCTCCACTCAATTCTCCCCTCATTCTGAGTGAGTCTGTTCCATGGCTGAGCTATAGCAAACTGGCAGTGTCCATTGGTATACTTGAATAGCAGGGATAACTGGTAAAAATGTGTAAATAACACTTACTGGATTACATTATAATTGTTACCTGCAGTTTTCATATAGTTCTGAAAATTTAACAGGAGCATGCTTGATTAGTGGTTAAAACTGTCAGTATCACTATAGGGGAGGGCAGGAAGCCACCAGCTTTCAATCTGACCCTCAGCACCATAGTTTTGTGTGGTTTCAGAGTAACAGCCGTGTTAGTCTGTATTCGCAAAAAGAAAAGGAGTACTTGTGGCACCTTAGAGACTAACCAATTTATTTGAGCATAAGCTTTCGTGAGCTACAGCTCACTTCATCGGATGCATACTGTGGAAAGTGTAGAAGATCTTTTTATATACACACAAAGCATGAAAAAATACCTCCTCCCACTCCACTCTCCTGCTGGTAATAGCTTATCTAAAGTGATCACTCTTCTTACAATGTGTATGATAATCAAGTTGTGGGGGGGGGGGGTGAGAAAACCTGGATTTGTGCTGGAAATGGCCCAACTTGATTATCACACACATTGTAAGAAGAATGATCACTTTAGATAAGCTATTACCAGCAGGAGAGTGGAGTGGGAGGAGGTATTTTTTCATGGTTTGTGTGTATAAAAAGATCTTCTACACTTTCCACAGTATGCATCCGATGAAGTGAGCTGTAGCTCACGAAAGCTTATGCTCAAATAAATTGGTTAGTCTCCAAAGTGCCACAAGTACTCCTTTTATAGTTTTGTGTGTCTCTTAAAAGACCAGTTCGAGGTCCTTGGTTGTGTAGCTGATCTGCACCTCAGTTATCACCCTCTTTCTAACAGCCCATTTTTGGGAGATTAATGAGAATTCATTTTGATCGTTCTTTCTTATTTATAATATCATAGTGCCTAGGTGCTCCAGTTATGGACCACAACCTGATTGTGCTGGGTGCTGTATTCATAGGCATTTCTATGGCCCCCCCCCATCACCGTAGTACCTGAGTGCCTCTCTTACAAGAATATAGCTATCCTCAGAAACCCCTGGAGGAGCTGCAGGAGACAGAACTTTCTCAGGGGCTGGTCTGTGACTGTGGAATGAAGGATCCCAGGAATTACGGACCGTCTCACACCTCATCACCTTCCACTTCAAGTGGAAGGTGCAATTCTTTGACCTTAAGATAAACATATAGCAATGTGTGTATATGAGTGTGTGTGTGTATATGAGAGAGAGAGAGAGAAATAACAATATGGTTGAACACACACACACATAAATATATATATATAGACACACACACACATATCATAAAAAAAAATTCCAAACAAGACACTCCTCTGGACACTCCATTGTCTGCTGGGGAGAGGATGAGAGAACAAACACATGACCGATGTTAGTTAAATTGCTTAATGCACTTCTGGGAGACACTTAGATATTGCAGTGATGAGCACGGTAGGAGAAACTCTATAAAAGAGAAGGTAGGGGAGTATTATCCCTGTTTTACAGATATGGAAAACAAGGCATAAAGAGCTTTAATGACTTGCCCAAGGCCACACAGTGAGTCTGTAGCAAAGCCAGGGATACAACTCATATCTACTGACTCCCAGTTCTTTACTTTAATATGTGAGAAAATAACTGTAGGATTATTGGGAATCCTCTGTTTTTCTGAACCACTTTCAGGCTGGCTCTTGGCACAGAGACAGCTCTGGTCTCCTTAGATGATTAAGCAATTTAGCTAACATCGGTCATGTGTTTGTTCTCTCATCCTCTCCCCAGCAGAAAATGGAGTGTCCAGACGAGTGTCTTGTTTGGATTTTTTTTTTATCATATGTGTTTGTGTGTGTGTCTATACCAATGCCAATCCACTCTGCTTTAACTCCTCCAAACTGCTCTCTGCTCCAACACCAATCCACTCTGCTTCAACTCCTCCTCCTGTCTGATTGAAGCCGGGGGCGGGGGGGAGGGGGTTATCATGTGACTGGCTTCAGGTGTTCTAATTGGCTTCAGGTGCTTTACTTAATCTATAGCAAACTTTCTTGCCTCTACAGGGAATAAGGCTCCCTTCTAACACTCTCCTGCTGCCCTCTGGCCATGCTGTATCACATATCCCCCCCACTGCTCAACACCATGGGGTTGGGCTACTTGGGACTAGAGGCAGTGCTGTCGTGATAGGCCATCAGCGTTGCCTTGTTGGCTTCCAGCCCTATGCTGTACCCGGAAATGGAAGGGCTGCAGGGATAGGAGCCACCTAGTCACTCTTGCATTCTTCTCCTTGTTTCTGTGCATCCACTGGAGTGGGGCGTGGTCTGTCACAAGGGTAAACCGCCGCCCCAGTAGGTAGTAGCGGAGAGTTGCCATAGCCATTTTACCGCCAGACATTCCTTTTCAACGACGGCGTCCTTTTGTTCCCTGGGGAGGAGTTTCCGGCTGAGGTACAAGATCAGGTGTTCCTTTTCTCCTACCATCTGCGAAAGGACGACTCCTAGTCCTACCTCCAAGGCATCTGTTTGTAGGATGAATTCCTTCTCGAAGTCTGGGGCTATGAGTACTGGATGGCAGCAATGGGCTGTCCTTAAATCTGCAAATGCTCCTTCTGCTGCATCAGTCCACTTTACTATCTCGGGGCCCCGAGCCTTTACCAAATCCGTCAATGGCCCTGCTCTTGTGGCGAAATGAGGAATGAATCTCCGATAGTATCCTACTATCCCTAGAAAAGCTCCGACCTGCTTTTTGCGGACTGGTCAAGGCCAACCTTGTATTGCGTCCACTTTGTTCCATTGGGGTTTCACCAAACCTCTCCCTACTACATACCCGAGGTATCTGGCCTCAGCTAGTGCTATCACGCACTTGAGAGGGTTGGCAGTGAGGCCGGCCTTCTGCAGGGCGCCTAGCACGGCTTCTACTTTTCCTAGGTGCGTTTCCCAGTCAGGGCTATGGATGACTATGTTGTCTAGATAGGCGGCGGCATACTTGGCATGGGGTCGCAGCAATTTGTCCATAAGTGGTAGGAATGTTGCAGGGGGCCCATGGAGTCCGAAAGGGAGGACAGTGTATTGGAACAGGCCATCGGGTGTAGAGAAGGCAGTCTTTTCCTTGGCATTCTCAGCCAGGGGAATTTGCCAATATCATAGATACATAGATATTAAGGTCAGAAGGGACCATTATGATCATCTAGTCTGACCTCCTGCACAATGCAGGCCACAGAATCTCACCCAGCCACTCCTACGATAAACCTCTCATCTATGTCTGAGCTATTGAAGTCCTCAAATCATGGTTTAAAGATTTCAAGGAGCAGAGAATCCTCCAGCAAGTGACCCGTGCCCCATGCTACAGAGGAAGGCGAAAAACCTCCAGGGCCTCTTCCAATCTGCCCTGGAGGAAAATTCCTTCCCGTCCCCAGGTCCAGAGTGGTTAGGTATTGGGCCTTGCCTAACTGATCAACTAGCTCGTCAATGTGTGGTATTGGATAGGCATCAAATTGGGATAGTTCATTCAACTTCTGGAAGTCGTTGCAAAATCTTAGGGTGCCGTCAGGCTTGGGGACTAGGATGATAGGGCTGGACCACTGGCTGTCGGATTCTTCAATAACCCCGAGTTCCAGCATCTTCTTCACTTTTATCCTAATTTCTTCCCTTTTAGCTTCCGGTATTTGGTACGGTCTTATCGTCACCCTTACTCCAGGACTGGTGACAATATGATGTTGGATGAGTGTCGTACGGCCCAGCTGTGTACAGAACACGTCCTGGTTCCATTGGATCATATCAATGACCTCTGTTTGTTGTTCTGGAGTTAACTCAGGAGATATCTTCACCTGCCCCTGTGAGTCGTCTGTCTTGGGTGGAGCTCCCCGAATGACCAGGCATGTCTCTCGGTCATGCCAGGGCTTCAGTAAGTAGATGTGGTAGATTTGCTCTGGCCTTCGGCAGTCTGGTTGTCTGACCTTATAGTCCACCTCCCCAATGGCTTCCACTATCTCATCTGGTCCATGCCAGCTGGCTAGGAGTTTGCTTTCTGCTGTCGGCACTAGCACCATCACCCCTGACTGAAATCTCCGTACTTTCGCCCGACGGTTGTAATATGTCTGCTGGGCCTCTTGTGCTTTTTCCAAATGTTCTTGTACTATAGGGGTTACTCGAGTTATTCGCTCTCTCATCTGTGTCACATGCTCAATGACATTCTTTCCTGGGTTGGGTTGTTCTTCCCAATCTTCCTTGGCAGTATCTAATATTCCACGTGAGTGGCATCCATATAGTATTTCAAAGGGAGTGAAACCAGTGGATGCCTGGGGGTCTTCCCGTATAGCAAACATTAGATACGGTAGAAGGGTATCCCAGTCTTTTCCGTCCTGTGCTACCACCTTCTGGATCATACTTTTAAGGGTATGGTTAAACCGCTCGACCAGTCCATCTGTTTGTGGATGGTAGACTGAGGTCCGTATGGCCTGGATGTGGAGTAGGGTACATAAGTCTTTCATTAATTTTGACATGAAAGGTGTTCCTTGGTCTGTCAGGATCTCCTTAGGGATACCCACTTTGGCAAAAACCTGGAGTAGTTCTTTTGCTATTGCCTTGGATGTGGGGTTTCTTAAAGGAATGGCTTCTGGATACCGTGTGGCATAGTCAAGGATGACTAGTACATTTTGGTGGCCCCGTGCCAATCTTTCCAGTGGGCCCTCTATGTCCATGGCTATCCTCTCGAAAGGGACCTCAATAATAGGCAAAGGTAATAATGGGGCCCGCAAGTGAGGTCGGGGGCTATGCAACTGGCATTCAGGGCAGGAGGCACAATAGCGTTGGACCTCTGCATGTATTCCTGGCCAATAAAACCTTCTTAGGACTCTATCCAGTGTCTTGTCTACTCCTAGATGTCCCCCAAATAGATGACTGTGAGCTAACGCTAGTACTGCCCTTGTGTGTTGCCGTGGGACTAAGAGTTGCTCTCCTTCTTCCCCTCGTATTTGTGCTATCCTGTACAACAGATCACGTTTGAGCATGTAATATAGCCTTGGGCCTTTGGTCTTTCCTTCCATGGGTACACCATTTACTTTCACTACGTCCTCCCTCACATTCGCATATAGCGGGTCATTGGCTTGGTCCTGCCCAAAATTCTCACGTGCAGTACCCATCTGACCTAATTCCAGGGGGCCTGTTTCTACTCCGCCCCCTGGGTTGCCCCTACTTGGGCTAGGAACCGCCTCCGAGTCCTCACTGGCCTGAATTATCTCCTGGCCTCCTGAACGGGTTCACTTACCAACAAGGGAGGTTTTCTAGTTCTCTGCTAGAATCTTGGTCCCTAATTTTTTATCTGCCTTCCTTTCCAGCCTAGACTTTCAGGGTTTTCCGGGGGATGAGAATAACTGTGGGGCAAATTTGGCAAACATTGGGGTGAGGCTATCTGTAGGTGCCTCCGTCTCAGCCCAGGGGTTTCTACCTTCCCCTGGCTCTATTGGGGGGAGTAAGCTCTCAAACTCGTAGAAGTCCCTACCAATTAAGACAGGGTAGGGGAGCCTGGGGACCACCCCTGCAGTCACCCCGGTAGTATTCCCCTGGATCTCAATCCGTACCGGGATTGTGGGGTAGAAATTTACGGTGCCATGAATGCATGTTACCCCTGTGTTTTTGGCCCGGGTTAGTTGTTCTTGCCCCACCAACTTCCCCGAGATCAGCGTGACAGCACTCCCAGAATCTACTAATGCTACGGTTTCAATTCCATTCATTTTTACTGATCTTGTATACCCATGCGAGGTCATTGTGACCCCTACCAGGCTGATTAGGCCACATTGCTCCCCATGATCCCCCAGATTACATTGCATAGGCTCTTCCCTGTTGGGGTATTGGGCTGCTATAAGCCCCAATTCCCCACACTCGTAACACCGCCCCCTTATTCTGGTTGCCGCCCTCTGCCTGGGGCTATTTGGCTGGCCCCCCCAGCCCTCTCTTCCCAAACCCCCAGGTCCCTTCTTGGCCTCAGGCCATTCCTCGGTGTCTTTCCTCCAAGTTTTGGTTCTCCTGGAGTTCTCGATAGTCCAGGGCCTTGGGTTTGGGACTGGCTTCCTGATTTGCCGTGTCTCACCCCCTGGGGTCTGGAACAATTCGCGGGCTGCCAGCTGTCTTTCCACGAGGGAGACCAACTCATAATAGGTGGAGGGATCATTCTGGCCAACCCAAGCCCGGAGGCCTGGTGGTAGCCCCCTCATGTACCGGTCCAGTACCAGGAGCTCCATCATGTTCTCAGAGCTGAGGGTCTCAGGGCGCAGCCATTTCCGGGTCAGGTGGACCAGGTCAAACAATTGTGATTGGGGTGTCTTGTCCTCTGTATACTGCCACTCATGGAACCTCTTGGCTCGCAACGCCGTCGTTACTCCGGTTCTGGCCAGGATCTCTGACTCCAGCTGCGGGTAATCTGCTGCAGTCTCCGCGGCCATATCGTAGTAAACCTTCTGGGCTCCACACACAGGAATGGGCGAGGATACCAGGCCACTGATCTCGGGACCAGGCCTCCTGAAGGGCTGCTCTTTCAAAAGCCAGGAGGTTTGTCTCCACATCATCCTCCCATGTCATTTTCTGTAGGCAGTGGCTGGCTCGTATAGTCCGGGTCCCGTCGCAGTTGTGGTTCAGCTCCATAAAGGTCTTCATCTGGTTCACCAGCTCTTGCAGCAGGGCTCGGTCCTGGGCAGCCTGACTCATCAACAGATGATTAGTCTCCTGCTGCATCCGAGTCGCCTCCTGTTGGGCAGTTGCTTGGACCCAGGTAGCCTCCTGCTGGGCTGCGGTGGCTTGTATTAGGGCCTTGACCACGTCGTCCATCTTAGGGACAGGAGGGTTTTGGCTAATCCTGGTTTAAGTCCCGAGCGCGTAGATCCTACTGCTAACACCACGTGTGGCAAATTGCCGGCACTACTTTGATTAGTCTCGCGCTTTCTCTTCTTGGAGGGGTTCAGGGCATTGGGGTATTAACTGCCCCACTAGTGTCCTAGAGGAGGGGAGTGGAGAGGGAGGGACCTGGGCCAGCTCTCTACTCCAGGTCCCAGCCCAGGGGCCCTAGGGATAGCGGTAAACAGCTTAAACTAGCAGTTCCTTCCCCTGGGCTACTTCCCTCTCCTGTCCTTCAACTTGTGGGGCTTCCTGCCCTCCTTCTGCACAAACCAGGTGTCCCTTTACCTAGGGTCTTGGTCTTCTTAGCCCACCACAGCACTTCTCCAAACTCTCCTCTGCTTCCCTCCAAACTCCTCTCTGCTCCAACACCAATCCACTCTGTTTCAACTCCTCCTCCTGTCCAGTTGAAGCCGGGGGGGTTTATCATGTGACTGGCTTCAGGTGCTCCAATTGGCTTCAGGTGCTTTAATTAATCTATAGCAAACTTTCTTCCCTCTACAGGGAATAAGGTTCCCTTCTAACACTCTCCTTTTGCCCTCTGGCCATGCTGTATCACAATACATACACCTACCATCAAATCCGCTGCCCTAATTACACTGTACATTTGTTACAGTGAATAATACATGCACTTATCATATGATTCTGTTTCTTAAAGATACCAAATGTAAGGCCCATTTATGTCAGTAGCGTGTGGTTTATAGTACCTACGTTGTGCTGACACTGAATTTATATATGTTATTTTTACATTTTACAGGTTACCTCTCTACACTTAACTCTGCTCCGCTGGTTATGACTAGCGCTGTCAAGCAATTAAAAAAATCACAGTTAATCGTATGATTAATCGCACTGTTCAGCAAAAATAGAATATCATTTATTTAAATATTTTTGGATGTTTTCAAATATACTGATTTCAGTTACAACACAGAATAAAAAGTGTACAGTGCTCACTTCATACTTATGTATTTTTCAATTCACCTTATATAAGTACTGTAGTGCAATCTCTTTATCATGAAAGTTGAACTTACAAATGTAGAATTATGTACAAAAAAACTGCATTCAAAAATAAAACAATATAAAATTTTAGAGCTTGCCAGTCTACTCAGTCGTACTACTTATTCAGCCAATTGCTAAGACAAACAAGTTTCTTTACATTTGCAGGAAATAATGCTGCCCACTTCTGGTTTACAATGTCATCTGAAAGTGAGAACAGGTGTTCGCATGGCCCTGGTGTAGCCGGCGTCACAATATATTTACGTGCCAGATGCACTAAAGATTCATATGTCCCTTCATGCTTCAACCACCATTCCAGTGGACATGCATCCATGCTGATGATGGGTTCTGCTCGATAACAATCCAAAGCAGTGCAGACCAATGTATGTTCATTTCCATCATCTAAGTCAGATGCCACCAGCAGAAGGTTGATTTTCTTTGTGGTGGTTTCGGGTTCTGTAGTTTCCGCATTGGAGTTGTTGCTCTTTTAAGACTTCTCAGATTTTGGAAGGTACTTCAGATTCTTAAACCTTGGGTCGGTTAAAAATCCCACATTGCGTTTTGTGAAATCTACACTGAAAGTGCTCTTAAACTGAACATGTGCTGGGTCATCATCTGAGACTGCTATAACATGAAATATATGGCAAAATGTGGGTAAAACAGAGTAGGGGGACATACAATTCTCCGCCAAGGAGTTCAGTTACAAATTTAATTAAGGCATTATTTTTTTAACGAGTGTAATCAGCATGGAGGCATGTCCTCTGGAATGGTGGCCAAAGCATGAAGGGCCATACAATTGTTTAGCATATCTGGCACGTAAATACCTTGCAATGCCAGCTACAAAAGTGCCGTGCAAATGCCTGTTCTGCACTTTCATGACAAAGAGATTCCACTACAGTACTTTTATGAGGTGAATTGAAAAATACTATTTCTTCTGTTTATCATTTTTACAGTGCAAATATTTGTAATCAAAAATAATATACACTTTGATTTCAATTACAACACAGAATACAATGTATATGAAAATGTAGAAAAACAGCCAAAATATTTAGTACGTTTCAATAGGTATTCTATGGTTAACAGTGCAATTAAAACTGCGATTAATCGTGATTGATTTTTTTAATTGCAATTAATTTTTTTGAGTTAATCGTTTGAGTGAACTGCGATTAATCGACAGCCCTAGTTATGACCAGAAAAAAATTCAGATATCATTACTATTTAATACATGTTATTCCCCACTTACAGAAACAGCTATAAAATAGCATTATAATGAAATGTGAAACAGTATGGAAATTCTCAGTTATGGGCACACTGAATAAATTCATGTTCACTGATAAATTTAGCACTAGAAAATTAACTCTTAAAAATTAAACATCACTTGGTAGTAAAAGCCACTACAAATGCTTTTCAATTTAGCTGACTCCCAAGGGAGTGATTCTCTCTCTCTCTCTCTCTCTCTCTCTCTCTCTCTCTCTCTCACACACACACACACACACACAGAGACACCGTTGTCATGAGTTCCTCTCACTATCTTGCCAGGCTTTGGAACTGTGGGATGATTTTATTAAATGTTATTCTTTCTGTTTCTATTCCTGGTCACTAAAACTTCAGGGATCAAAGGAAACTGCCTCATATCTGCCCAGTGTGTCATCTGGAATGTAAGGGAGGTGAAATGAGAAATATATCAGAGTTCTATATAGGGACTCCTGCGGAGGTAACTTAGGCACACAGAGGACACTGTAGAGTCTTGACGATCTCTCGTTAGGGATGTGGGAATCTCCCAAAATTCTCATGGGTGTGTGTAACTGAGTGAGAGACAGAGATATTGTAGGGATTGAAAAGAGAGGGAGGAGGGATAAAGGAGACAGAGAGGGG
Source organism: Chelonia mydas (assembly GCF_015237465.2). Taxonomy (NCBI): domain Eukaryota; kingdom Metazoa; phylum Chordata; order Testudines; family Cheloniidae; genus Chelonia; species Chelonia mydas. The sequence goes on from NC_057849.1 coordinate 215,279,059, forward strand.
AGAGAGACACAGACAGACATATAGAGGGGGAAAATTTCACTTGAAACTTGTAGCTTGTTTTTTCAGCCATAGCTTCCATGGCAAATCCACTTCAAAACACTGGGCCCTACAGCACCTGTAGCTGCAAGAGCAGGAAATAGAGTTGCTCTGAGTCTCCTGCTCTTTTCTCCACATTGCCTTCCGCTGGGAGAGGCCAAGAATGGAATAACTGGGAGCTCCCTAACCCCAGCATCAGTCTGCTGGGAGATGCTACGATTACAATAGCTGCGGAGATTCTCTGCAACAATTTGCTGTCCTTGTACACTGCCATATCTTCTTTATGTAAATACATGTTAATGTCTGCATATATATGAAGTTCTTATTTGTAGGATGCGATCAGCCTTCCATGATCTCATAAAGGAACACAATATATGGAGTGTGAGGACCACGGGAAAGCCTAGAGGAAAATTTAAACACTGGTAAAGCCAATTTCTGGAATGCCAATTCATTTAAAGAACTGCCCCCACCACTTAATCAACTCTTAGAACAATCTGTGATGCCATACATTGGACCATTCTTATGTTAGCACTGACCAGAGATTATTAAGGAGTACCATATGATTTACATTTTGAAAATGTAAAAACAAACAAACAAAGGCAGTGCTTCCTTATAGATATTTTATTCAAATGTTATGTTGACAAATGACACAAAGTAATATCTAGAAATCTACAAGAGAAACATAATTCAAAGAAATAACCGCAGAAAATAAATCCTCTCTAAGCTCTCTATATATGTTATTGCATAACGAGTTAGTTCCTTATAAACTGCTTACACAAAGCAAATCTTATAGTTTTATGTTCCCTTGGTGAAACAGCATCGGCTGCAGAATAAGCAAGATACTCTTGTGTTAGCTGTGATGGAATAAACACGTACAAAGGTGCTAACACGACCCAGTCACTGTGCAGAATTAGGAACGAGGAGTACTGGTGGCCCTTTAGAGACTAACAAATTTACTCCTCGTTCTTTTTGCGGATACAAACTAACACGGCTATCGCTCTGAAACCTGTACAGCATTAAACATTTAAACAGGATTCACTTTTCAAAAGGCTACAAGCTGAAGCAATGGCAAGGAAATGGCTACGAGTAACTAAATCAAATTGAAATGATTAAACATTCTATTGGGCTTTCAGCTCATGCAAGAGCAACCCACCAACTGAGAAAACATGCTGTGATCGCAAAGCAGTCACTCTCTTGCACCCATCCTGGCTGCATCCTCTTCCCCTCCCCCAGTTCTGGAGTTTTAATGTGGGTGATGTTTCCTGTCAACTGGTTTCTGTTGCTTAGCAGCTGATGGCTGGTTCAAGACACTCACGGCTTCCAGAGACTGGTTGGCTGCCCAGGCCAGGATACTGGCGCCTAATAGGGATTGGCTGATGCGAGTGCTCTTTTCTGTTTCTTATTTACATGTAGGCTGAAAACTGGAGGCTGGTTCCTACCTGATGAAATCGTTAAGCAAGAGGGAATGTCCTGGTGAGAAAAATGGGAACTGAAGTTAATTTCTTTTCGGGAGGTTGGCAGTTTAACATTTGCACTCTAGACTCACTCTGGGATTTAATGGACATGGCAGGAACTCACTGTAAATGCAATCACCATGCTTCAAATCTCATTCAGAACCAGGGTGAGTTGAAAGGAGTTCCATGGCACGCTTAATGGTCACAAGGAGTCATTAGTACTGGTTGGGAGTTTTCCAACTAAACAATTTTTCATCAGAACATGCAGATTCATCGAAACCAAAATGTGTTGGAGAAATATATCTGTTATGATGAAGCTTTTTCCAGGAAGGTTTTCTCAAGGCCAGAATGTCATTTAAAGAGGGAAAGACAGAGGGAGGATGCCCTTCCCAGAATAGCCAATAGCCTGGTGGTTTGGGCATTCACCTGGGATATAGCAGACTGAGGTCCAAGTCCCTACTCTGTCTAATGCTGAGTAGGGACTTGAACCTAGGTCTTCCACATGTGTGCTCTAGTCACCAGGCCGTTGTCTTTTTGCAGAGGGTGTGCTTGCTTGCTTTCACCTCCTGGGAGTGGTTATAAAAAAAATTCAAAAGGTCTCAGGTTTATTCCAAAGTAGAATGAAAGCAAATCTTGTTATTTCCCACAGAACAGAAATTCCATTCTTTGACCAGCTCTACTCATCATGCACTGATTGTGGATTACAGATCAACCACTGACACTGGTGATTTGGAAATGGAGGCGATTTTAGGGGAGTTCAATGAAACATTCTATGGCCCTGTTACTGGGAGGGAATATATAAACCCTATCCAGACATTGGCAAGGAAAGGGGTTAACCAGCTCTGGCTGGGGGATGGGAGGCCGGACAACAGTTTTGCTAGTGTAGATGGGCCCTGAGAGAAGGATGTGCAGTGTAGAGTTGGAAGTTGAGTATGCAAGGGAGGGTCAGGAAGAAAGGTCTCTAGATTGAGGACGGGATCTGAGAGAAGAACTGGGGGGTTTCCCTCTCTGGAACTTGCCTAGCCATGCTCTAGACCAGGGGTCGGCAATGTATGGCACGCATGCCAAAGACGGCACACAAGCTGATTTTTAATGGCACGCTGCTGCCTGCCGAGTCCCAGCCACCGGCCCCGCTCAGCCCGCTGCCGAACCCAGGCCGGGACCCCGGCAGGCAGCAGCGTGCCATTAAAAGTCCTGCCCACCCCGGCCTGCTCTTCTCCGCCCCCCTCCCCCCCCCCCCCGCTGGCTGCTGCTGCAGAGCAGGCAAGCTCCCCCCTCCCCCACCTCTTCCCCCAGCGTGTTCCATTCCTGCCCCTCCTCCTCTCCCTCCCTGCCGCGGATCAGCTGATGGCCTTTGCGAGGAAGGGGGAGAAGCAGCGCTGCAGCACGCTCGCTGCTCTGGGGAGGAGGCGGAGAAGAGGTGGGGACAGGGCCTTGGGGAAGGGGGGTGGAATCAGGGCATATCCCCTCCAGCCCCCTGCCCTGAACCACTCTGGGCAGGGGGCTGGGAGCCCCCCGATGACCCCAGCCCACACCCCCAGCCCTCTGTCCTGACCCTTACACCCCACACACACACCCCAGCCCCTGCCCTGCACCCCCCTCACACACACCCAGCCCTCTGCCCTGACCCCTGCACCCCCACACACCCCAGCCTCCTGCCCTGACCCCTGCACCCCCCATGACCCCAGCCCTGACTCCAATACCCCCACACATACCCAGCCCCCCACGCCCAATGCCCTGACTCCTGCACCCCCCTCACATACCCAGCCCCCTCACACCCCACGCTTGCACCCCCCACATTCCCACTCCCACCCTGAGCACCAAACGGGAGCTCCTGCACCCCCCCACCTCACATTCCCACCTGCTCCCCTCGCACCAAATGGGAGCTGCCCAGGTAAGCACTCCACACCCAAACCTCCTGCCCCAACCCTGAACCCCCTCCCTCATTCTAGCTCCTGGCCAGACCCTACACCCCAACCCCCAGCCTGTTCCTTCACCCCCAGCCCTGTGCTCAGTGCACTCCCACCCTCAGCTCAGTGCAGAGAGAGAGAGAGAGGAAGAGAATGGGCTAGAACCAGGAAGAAGGTAGGTACCCACTCTATGTGGGCAGGGCCAGGATCCCAGACCGGCAGTGGGCTGAGCGGGGCCCTGGCTGGCAGGAGCCGGCGGACGGAACCCCAGACCGGCAGTGGGCTGAGTGGCAGCGGCTGAGACGCTCAGCCCACTGCCGGTCTGGGGTCCCGGCTGCTGGCTCCGCTCAGCCCACTGCCGGCCCCTTGCCAGCCAGGGTCCCGGCCGCAAGCCCTGCTCAGCCTGCTGCCGGCCTAGGTGAACGGAACCCCAGGCTGGCAGCGGGCCAGTGGCGTAAGATCAGCATTTTAATTTAATTTTAAATGAAGCTTCTTAAACATTTTGAAAACCTTGTTTACTTTACATACGACAATAGTTTAGTTATATAATATAAAGACATAGAGAGAGACCTTCTAAAAAAACGTTAAAATGTATTACTGGCACGTGAAACCTTAAATTAAAGTGAATAAATGAAGACTCGGCACACCACTTCTGAAAGGTTGCCAACCCCTGCTCTAGACCTTTGCTTTATACTTTGGCTGAGGAAAACCCTGCTGGTGTTTATCTCTTAAAAGGACTGGACACTTTTTACATTTATACTGCTTTGTAATAAAGCAAACCACAGAGGTGTTTTTTAAATGCCACAAAAGACGTGAAGAACCTTTTCCTGTCCTTTTAGCATCCCCATGGGCTCATTTGGGAATCACTGTATGTTATAGCTCAGCTGCAGGAAAAACTCTCACAGAACCAAGGAGATTTCAAAGGAGGTCAAGGAAACATCCAGGTCAGAAAATGGGTTCTGCATGCGACTGTGGATCATTTCTGGACGCACTTTCCCCCTCCCTAAAGTTCCACTGACCTGAAGTATGGACTGGAGTTCGAGAGAATATAGCATTATCCATGGAGCGAAGTGCCTGGGCCAATACTCATCTTCATACTTGTCCTCATCATTGACAAATGTTCTCCAACAGTCACCATAATCTGGGGAAATGGACCTATTCACTTATGAGCTGAAGGAGACATCAGTGGACTCAGCCCACTCAGAGATCAGTCAGGCTCAAGGGAGCAAGGCCATGTATTGGGCTTCTGCCATGGAGACACATCACCCTTAGGAAGAACCAGCTGACGAAAGCCAAGGATACACTAGCATTTGGAACTCATGTTCTCCTGGCCTTTTCCATCTTTCTGTCCAGGGGAGGCCTCATTAAACCTGTCTTGCAATATTTCCCCGACTTATTCACCTGGGACAGGTCATTTATGTAAAGTAAGAGTAAAATATCACCTAATTCTTCATAATTAGTAGCAACAGCACAGCATCAGTGCGTGAGTCGATTTTACACTGGGGCTGGATTAAAGGCGGCTTCAAAGATATACCCCTGCATTTAAATATAATGGTATGTTCTAAGGGGAAACTGACAATGTGGAAATGTGCCAGACTGACTGCACCATGAAGGAGGCTGGTGTTCTTTGTTTATTCTCTGAATGGAACATCAGAGACAGTGGCAGCCAAACCAGCTTCACCCATGCACATGGGCTCACCAATTTGCACTGCCTCAGTTCTGAGTTCCCACCGCTAGCAGTAAAAGGGGCTTTCACTCTTTACGGCTCATTCATGCCTCAACCTCTGTGCTGAGACAAGGGGATCAATAAGTGCCAGCAGGGATGGAGATTTTAGTGATCGTCACCTGCCCTGCTAGGAATTTGCCTGCAACCACCAGCTCATTTCACATAAGCCACAAAATGGCTGTCGGATAGTGTCTTTCAGTTACAGACCTAAAGAGGCAAAGCTCTGCATCCCATTGCACAATCCCCCCAAGACCTGGGGACAGACTGGAATTGTTGACCCAGAAGTGAGGGGTTCCATAACTCATATACAACTTCAGCTGGTCACTGACCAGGGATGAACTGGAACCAGTGACCTAGAGGCAAAATGCCCCCAGTCCCATCCCTAATCCCCTCTGAACCATCCAGATCCTGTAACCCCATGAGTCATTACCTGGGAGGTTTAGTCATTACCTGAGAGATCCATGACTTGGATGGACACGCCGATGTTCATCAGGCTCCACAGACCCTGACGATTGTTTTCCTCTTTGTGCCAGTAGAGCCGTGCTACATAAATGACTAGATTCAAATTAGGCATTTTCTCCAGAAAACCTATGATCTCCTTGCAGCAGTCCCCACAGGGACTCCAGGACATGTAACAGGTGATGGAGCAGTGGACAAAACGATCATATCTTAGCTTTTTACGCACATCTTTCAGGAAGTACTTTTCAGCATGCTCACCGCCGGCACAACGGATCCATCTTTGCCAGCGCCTTCTGCAATAGTTCCACTTGATTTCATAGAGAAGGTAAGTCACACTTGAAAGGACACTTGGGTCATAATTCTTCACAAATGCCTTCTGCCGTATCTTCCACCTGAAAGACATCCCAAGGAGTCACTGTCTGCATCTGTATCACTAAGAGCTTGCCAGTCACAGCAAGTTAAAAATGAGAGGGATGGGAAGGAGGCACAGATAAATGGAAAGGGAACTCACAGAAGGATAGAGGGAGACTTAGAGATAGTGATGGAAGAAAAGAGAGAGAGGTAGGGAAGAAGGAGAGTTAAATCTGGTGTCACACTGATGAGACAGGAGTGAGATCTGAATCTTCCCAGCTCCCACTTTCTCTGTAAATCTTGTGGAGGATGTGGGTATGGTGCTTTCATTCTCACCCCTGTGTGATGCCTCTGCATACAGGATCTGTGGGAAAGAGAATAGAGTCACCTGGTGCACAGAGAGAAACATAGGGGAAGAGAGAAAAAGGGAGGCCTCCCAATGCATCCTCCCTGGGACCATGTGGCCTACAATTGTTCCTTCTCAATGAACAATTCCTATTCAGTACTCCTGAGAAAAGCAACTCCCTGCTAATGTGAAGTATCCTGAAGATAGTGGAGGTGGATAAGGGGTCATTCTGGCCCCCAATATGTCCATTAATTTAACCATGAGGGAGGGAAGGAGAATGCCCATTACTTGCTATGGAACAATGAAAAATCATTATTATTAATAAATAATAAAATAACATTAATAATATCTAGGACATGGTCCAAAGTTCATTGAAATCAATGGGATTCAGGCCCTCAAATTGTGACTTATAACTGTAAGATCCCACCGATGCCCAAATAACTGTTCTTTCCTTTCTTCTTTTTTTAAACTTTTCTTTTATTTTAAAATGTGGATGCTGCCAGTAATATGTTTGAAACTAAAATTAATAATAGTGTTTTTAAAATGGAGATTTCTCAGGCAATATGCTCAGGTTGGTTCTGTTTTGGAACAGAATAACCGTCCCTTGTTATTTGTATTGAGAGTCTCAGGAGACAAAACAGGATTGACATGCTATGGGAACACAGAGAGCAAACTGCACAGGACACTTCTAAACTTCTCATTTCCTCCTCAGCACCAGGAGTTAGTGGTAACAAAGAGTCTGTATCTTTAAAATTGCATCATCGGCACTTTCTTGTCTGCCATTTTCAACTCAATCTGAGAGCCCACACTCGGGCATGCGGCCATCGTCAAAACATGTCCAGACATGCACAGACACATACTCAGCTAGGGCCTGATCCAAAGCCCATTGAAATCGGTTAAAAGACTCTCCTTGACTTCAATGGACTTTGGATCAGGCCCAGAAAGAACACATGCACATACCTATAAAGAAATTGCTCCAGTGTAACTATTTAGTTACAAAAAAAAACAGGAGTACTCGTGGCACCTTAGAATAACAAATTTATTTAAGCATAAGCTTTCGTGGGCTACGAAAGCTTATGCTCAAATAAATGTGTAGGTCTCTAACGTGCCACAAGTACTCCTGGTTCTTTTGCGGATACAGACTAACACGGCTGCTACTCTGAAACCTGTCATTATTTAGTTACACTGGTGAAAGTTTTCTAATATAGATAAGCCCAGACAGACAGACAGAAAGATAGAGACACACACAAAAATCTGAGCTCTTTGAGGGAAGATGGGTCCAATGGGATATACTATTTTTTTTTTTTCAAAAAAAAAAATGTCTATAACTTTGTACATGTACCTCTTGTAATCTGCAACCTAGACTGCATCAGCTCTGCTGTATTCTCTCACCTTTTGTTTTTGTAAGAAGCACTTCTTTGGTATTTAAGCAAGAAAATCATTTTATTGTCAGTTACTTTATCTTTATTAAAAAGTTAGTAACTAAAAATATAGTTTGGTTATAAATAAACTCACACAGAGAAACAGACTGGAGGTATCTACTATATATTATATACATAGATTCACAACAGCTGTACAGATGCACATACATATATATGCCCAGAAAGTCATATAGGCTTTAACACATATAAATGCACACTTATACTTTAAAAAGAAAAGGAGTACTTCATCGGATGAAGTGAGCTGTAGCTCACGAAAGCTTATGCTCAAATAAATTGGTTAGTCTCTAAGGTGCCACAAGTCCTCCTTTTCTTTTTGCAAATACAGACTAACACGGCTGTTAGTCTGAAACCTGTCACTTATACTTTATGGATATAGACACACAAGCACATATATATATATATATATATATATATATATATATATATATATATATATATATTTTACACACACACACAGCATCTTTACCTCTGTTCCAGCCAGTGGCCATGGCTTTCAGTACAGCCTCCCAGGCTGTCCCCTGTTTTACTGGGGTGTGTTTCTCCCTTTCAGTTTCTATTCCTGAGAACAGAAACATTGGATTAGAGAACCCAGCATGCTGATCCACACTTTCTTGTTAATTTCAGAGAGCATCCTGCCCCAGCGCTATTCCTCCCCTGCTCTGTACTGCCTTCACCGAGCACTGCCTGGGCTCCGTGCCTAGGCCTCCACCCCTCCCTGCAGCACTTCAAATCTACTCCCTGTCCTGCCATTGGCCACTGGGCCCAGGCGACCCCACCCCACCTGCACTCCCATTGGCAGAAGCAGAAGCAAAAGTAGAGCAGATGTAAACTGCATTACTTGTGTGAACCTCCTTTCCCCTCTTCCCCCCACTTTCCTCCCTGGGTTATTCAGGAGCTGGCAACACTTGCCTGTATGACCGGGCACCGGATGCCGTTGACAGTAAAGAAATATCCCAATGGTGATGTTGGACAGGAGGGAATCCTCTATCTACCCCTCTGCTGCAGTCCTTTTACTTGAAAAGGAAACTAAAGTTGGCCGTGCCTCCACCTGGCTGGGTCCTGTATACACGACGTGCCTTGGGAGCCTCCACGAGTAAACCTGAGCTAATCTGTGCATTGGGTCTAACTCAAAAATACCAATTATAAACAGTATACACGCAATCTACACTTAGATTAGAAGCTTTACTTAACGATTTAAGGAAACATGCTGTAACAGACTTCAATTAAATGTTCCAACTAATGTAAATCAGCAGGGGGGAGTTCGATAAATCAATTAACAAATACAGTTTACAGCAGTAAATGAAATATATCTAATTTGCGTTTACACTGCCACCCTTTACCCCACCCCGGACCTCTGGATTTCAGAGTTGTAAATGCTGGCGTGGGTGCACTTGAAGGTCCTGAAGCTGAGGACAGCACTCTGTTGATCCCCTAAATCTGACCAGCCAAGGCAACAAGAGGCAGAGTCATTCCAATCTGGCATCTTTCCAAGCGGCACAATTCATCGAAGCCCCAACAAGCTTTCAGCAGCAGCTTCTGGCTTTCTAATGGCAGCTTCTGGTGTGGACAGAGCTCCATCAAGCAACCTCAGCTTCTCTCCAAAATGGATCCCATCCCATGCTCTCTTGCATTTCCTGAAAGTGGAAGGCAAATGCTCTCTCTCTCTCTCTCTTTCTCTCTCTCCCCAAGACATCATGGGAGGTGTAGTTTCCTAGGCTGGATTGCAGCGCTCAAGATCTTCGCAAATGGAACACTTCCAATTAAGTTCAGAGGCCTCACAGAAAGAGAGAGACTGATGTACATGTGTAAGCGGGGGAATGCTCCGGCTGTGAAAAACTTTCCTGGCTTATACACTACCCCAGTGAAAGGGGCTAGCAAAAGCATCTGAGTCCTTGCTCCAACTCCCTATACCCAGAGGCCTGCCTGACTTCAAGGACGCTCCTTCCACTCTCCTGTGTGGCAGAGTCCTCGTAACCCTAACGAGGCTGGGCCTGGGATTCCTGGGAGGCTTGACCCCCTGTCTTGTCATGGTCACTTAGGACAGGGTCGAGGGTGTCCTCACTCCAGAGTAATCTCTTCACATCAGACACTTCCGTAACCCAGTGATCATTAGATATAGTTCAAAGCATGGGCTTTGGGGAGGCCCCACCCCTTCTGCCCAAGGCCTCCCCCGCCTCCCGCACACCAGAACCCCGAAAAAACACACACACCCATAAAAGGAGAAGCCCTGAGGGGCCCCCAGGATGGGAGGAGCCCCAACCTGCCCACCCCAACCTGCCCACCCCAGCTCATTGAGCTGAGCTGTCGCCGCCGCCGCCCCCCACCCAACCCACTGGCCTCCCTGAGCACCAGGCCAAGCCTCCAGCCTTCCCGAGTGCCAGCCCGGCCCTTGTGCTGGGCCGAGCCGCCAGCCCCGCAGCCCCCCCCGCCCCCACACACACAGTGGGGCCGAGCCAAGCTGCCGGCCCCCTGAGCGCCAACTCTTCCCTCCCCTGAAGGCCCCCCCCCGCCAAGCCTCCAGTCCCAGTGCCCAGCCGAGCCTCCTCAGTCCACCAGCCGCTTTCTCTCCACGTCCCTCCTCACTTCCCCGTCCCAAGGAGGAGGGATACGGCGAGCAGCGGGGACCTCGGGGGGTGGGGGTGGAGTGGAGGAGGCGGTGGGGATCTCGGGGAAGGGCCGGGGCCAGCGCGGCCCAGGTGTCCAGTGGCGGGTCAACGGCAGCGGCAGGGAAGGCGCCGCCCATGGCTCAAAGCAAATACAATTTATGAAACAGCTATTGTCAAATAATAAGGGAAAAATGGGAAAGGTTAAAGGAAAACACGTCACCCCGCTCTGTGGCACGGGGACACCACAACCAGCGTCTCTGGGAGATAAGGAAAGTTCACAGTCTGTTCCTCACGCCTCCCAGACTTCCTTCCCAGACCCTGGCTGCCCTGTGCTGATACCACGGGTCAGACACCTGCTCTGGTGGTGGCCACACGCCCTCAAGCTGTCGGGAACAGGACCCTTCTCCTCAGTGTCAGCCCCCGCCGTCAGGGTCACGATCTCCCTCCTGTCTGGCGATGGCTCCCTGCGCTGGGCTCTCTGCTCTGGGATCTCTCCTCGCTCTCCCCCACCGCTCAGCGCACCCGGCTCCGGTGACTCGGGGCACAGCAGCTCCCGGCTGTAACTCAGCTCTGTCTCAGGCCGGCGTGGCTGGGCTGAGCTGCTCCAGCACCTGCTCCCCAGCTGGTTCTGGCTGATGCTGCTCGGGTTCCAGCCCAGCTCTGCCTTCGGGGCTCCTACTTCTCCCCCCCCCTGGTTCTGGCTGCTGCTCCCAGCTCACAGGGGGGATGGGGCCCTGGGCTCCTGATGCCCTCCTTGACCTACCTGCCCTGTCAATCAGGCTGCTCAGAAGCACTGGCCTCTCTCCATTGGCCCTGGGGACTGTCAGCCTCAGGAACTTGATTTCTCATTGGCCCTTCCCCTTTGTTTTGGTACCGGCAGAGGGCCAATCAAAAAACCCCACGAAGTTTCAGTAAGAGGCCAACAGTCTCCTTACATTCCCACGTGCTAAAATTCTGCCAGAGCCGGAATGTTCACACCAGCACATCCAAGTCCCATATTAGGGCTGTCAAGCGATTAAAAAAATTAGTTGCGATTAATCGCACAGTTAAACAATAACAGAATACCATTTATTTAAATATTTTGGATGGTTTCTACATTTTCAAAGATATTGATTTCAGTTACAACACAGAATACAAAGTGTACAATTCTCACTTGATATTTATTTTTATTACAAGAATTTTCACTGTAAAAAACAACAGCAAAAGAAATAGTATTTTTCAATTCACCTAAGACAAGTACTGTAGTGCAATCTCTTTATCATGAAAGTTGGACTTACAAATGGAGAATTATTACAAATGGAGAAGTACAAAAAACCTGCATTCAAAAATAAAACAATGTACAATTTTAGATCCTGCAAGTCCACTCAGTTCTACTTCTTGTTCAGCCAATCGCTCAGACAAACAAGTTTGTTTACATGTGCAGGAGATAATGCTGCCCATGTCTTATTTATGTCACCTGAAAGTGAGAAGAAGGCGTTCACATGGCACTGTTGTAGATGGTGTTGCAAAATATTTATGTGCCAGACGCGCTAAAGATTCATATGTCCCTTCATGCTTCAACCACCAATCTAGAGGACATGTGTCCATTCTGATGACGGGTTCTGCTCGATAACGATCCAAAGCAGTGAGGACCGACGCATGTTCATTTTCATTATCTGAGTCAGATACCTCCAGCAAACAGCTGATTTTCCTTTTTGGTGGTTCTGGTTCTGTAGTTTCTGCATCAGAGTGTTGCTCTTTTAAAACTTCTGAAAGCATGCTCCACACCTCATTCCTCTCAGATTTTGGAAGGCACTTCAGATTCTTAAACCTTGGGTCGAGTGCTACAGCAATCTTTAGAAATCTCACATTGGTACCTTCTTTGTGTTTTGTCAGATCTGCAGTGAAAGTGTTCTTAAAATGAACAACATGTGCTGGGTCATCATCCAAGACTGCTATAATATGAAATATATGGCAAAATACTGGTAAAACAGAGCAGGGGACATACAATTTTCCCCCAAGTAATTCAGTCACAAATTTAATTCACACATTATTTTTTTAACGAGCGTCACCAGCATGAAAGCATGTCCTCCGGAATGGTGGACGAAGCATGAAGGGGCATACAAATGTTTTGCATGTCTGGCACTTAAATACCTTGAAATGCTAGCTACAAAAATGCCATGCAAATGCCTGTTCTCACTTTCTGGTGACATTGTAAAGGAAGAAGAAGGCAGCATTATCTCCTGTAAATGTAAACAAACTTGAGTTGTATAAGTGCCCTACAGTCAATCAAACCCTAACCCTGCCCCTTGACCCCTTAAACCCTGCCCCTTTACCCCTTAAGCCCTGCTCACCTGTCACCAGAAGCCCCGCCCCAGGGGGTATTACTTCCAGGGTCAAGGCGACCACATGACCGGAAGCAAGGTGTATCATGTGACCCCCTCTAAGAACTCCTCCCACTTCCCTCTACCAATCAGGATGGGATTTGTCCTTATAGGACCGCCCCAGAGGAGATTTTACCAATCAGGGTGAGTTATGGGGCGGGGTGACCTGTCCGGAAATGGGTTGTGTGACCCCTCTAAGAACTCCTCCCACCACCCTCTACCAATCAGGAGGGGTTTCAGCCACTGGGGACCACCCTGAGAAGAGACTTGACCAATTGGGGGGAGTTCGGGGGGCGGGGTGAGAACAGGCGGGGGGGAGCAGAACCATCTGGAAGTGGTTTGTGTGACCCCTCTAAGAACTCCTCCTATCACCCTCTACCAATCGCAATGGGTTTCAGCCACATAGGACCACCCCTAGAGCAGATATGACCAAAATAGGACTGGTTCTGGGACGGGGTGAACCGCCCAGAAGAGGGTTGTGTGAACTCTCTAAGAACTCCTCCCAGCGCCCTCTGCCAGTCAGAGCTCAGCACTATCATCCCATAAGTCCCAGCACCGGGCAGAAGAGGCCATCTTTTACCAAGAACATGTGTTTTAGAAATCGTGGAAACATGGACTCCTTCACCACCCCCGTGAGAACTTTGGACTTTGTTTTACCCCAGAGGATTTTCGACCATCTGCAGAGAAAGCGCTACTTCAGTGACAGTTCTGAGGAGGAGGAGGGAGCGGCCGAGGGGAGCCCTTTGGCCCAGCCGTTGATGGATACGCTGGAACCTGAACCCGAAACCCAACTGCTTGTGAGACAGCCCGATGAGCATGGTGGCCTTTTACTGTGCAAAATGTGTTTTAAACTGGATTTTAAAAGTTGATTTTTAAAAGCAGTTTGGTTTTTATTCTGCAAAATGAGATGTATTTTAAAGTGGTAGAAATAAACTCAAAACCTGTGTTTCTTGTACAGCCTGAAATGAATTATTTTGTTTTAAAGCTATGACTTTTTAAATAGAAAAACATCCTAATGAATATTCTATTTTTAAGTTTACTAGACAGTTTCATGTGTTTTATAATAATAATGCCTGCTTCACAGTATGGTCAAAACATGAGATCCTTAGACCAGAGGGTAAACAAGCTTCAAAGGAAAGAGACAACTGAAAAGAAAAATTCCCCAGTATCAATGACTGATGGATGGATGAAACCCAGTAAATATATTTTGCTTATTGGTTTGGTTATTTTATGAGGTCTTGTATTTTAAGTAAATACATAGGTGAGGGTGAGAAAGATGGTAAAGCTAAGTTTTGTAATATGTTTTTTCACCGCCCCCAATCAGGCATGTGCAGCCCTTCTGACAATGCCATAGTGGGAGTTACAAGGACACCTCCATTAGAACCACCAAAGAACCAGGAATCTGCTTTGAGACCTTTAACAACTGTTAGGGGAAAAAACAATTAGCCCTTGCTCTCACCAATTTAGGTGTTTGATTTGACTCTAGGATCCCACGAACTTCTAAATTCTGAGTCTAATCTATACATGCGTCTTTTATTAGTTAACAGAAATACAGCTCGAGCTGGGTGCCTCAGGAGAGGGACCCCGCCCCTCAGAAATTGCAAGCAACTATACCCTTTACAGTTGGTAACACCGCCCTTCCTCATGTCTAAAGTCCAATCCCCTAATCTGAGTAGGGGTCTCTGCTCTTTTCCATTGGACAGTTCTGTTGCTGAGTGAACAGTCCGTTGCTGGGTGCTGGATTTGCTCCGGGAGACAGTCAGTCCTACTCCTTGCATTCTTTTTTATCTTCAGTGATAACGGGCAGTCTCAACTGGTTTTGTAGCTGCTTCTTCAGCATTCCTCTCAGGTCAGCTTGACCTCAGCCTAAGGCTTCAACTACTTTAATCACTTATGCTAAGTTATAAGAACAAACTTATTGAACATTCATATAAAATAGCATATAAGCGCTTTTTTATAACAGTCCCCCCTTTGATTTTGTAGGCATCCCTGCCTACTTATTCTACAATTTACTTTGCATGAGCACTTTGCGATAGCCTTGAAAAGAACGAATTAACATATTTTGCAAAAGCTTCCTAATACACGACACTGCACAACATAATGTCATTAGTACAATCAATACAGGAAGGAAAATGTTAAGTAATAAACTGAACAAACCACTAAGCCATGATGATAAACCCCACCCCAAAAACAGAGTTTGCAACCAATCACTTTCAGGGGCGGTGTAGGTACTCCGAATCGTTGTGCTCCGACTCGTGCATGGGCCTCTGCCCGTACCACTTCCTCATAGACTTCATAGCTACTATCATCTACACACACATAACAACGGGATCCAATGAGAGCGCAGACCCCTCCCTGGGATGCTAACAGGTAGTCTAAGGCCAACCTGTTTTGGAGGGAATACGTTCTGAGTTGTTGCACTTCCTTATTTAATGTTTTTACCGCTGATCCCAAACCACTAATCGAGTCTTCTAACTCCAAGGCAACCTTTCTAAGTACCATTTGAAGTCTCACGGTGTAACGGCCTATGCATGTCATGGCTGGCCCTGTTAGTAGTGGTACTATCCCCAGAATGGAACACCCTAGGCAAACCATACCAATGTCGGCATCCTCCTCTATACCATACAAAAAAACACCACCACCAATGTAAGTCCAATAAACAGCAACACAAGAAGTCCTGGTGGGCTGTAAAGGTTCCAATAACTGGAAAGCTCAGTCCATGGGTCGGTAGTGGTGTTTATTTGTGAAGTGGCTCGTCCGATGGCTTGTCAGGGTCAGGTGGGGGTCCCAGTACCAACTTAATGTAACTATGATGGATCCAGGAACCTTTACCTGCAAAGGAGTGGTGGCAGATGGTGGGAGTAATGTTTGTGGCTGTAAGGCATCTTTGGTATTCATCATCCGGAAAACAATTAGGGAGGACAGTGCATTCTGATGGTACTTGCCCACAAGCACAGATTCCAGCCCCTGGAATAAACCCACCTCACCACTTCACTCCACATTCCCAAGAATACATCCCGCAACTCCCTCCCTGCCAATGTACAATGCTCCATCTTCGCCACCAAGGCCAATTCTCAATGTCTTTTGCAGTCAGGAATCCTTGGATCTTGGTGGTTTCAGCAGAGCAGGCGTTCCTTCTTCTCTCTTGGAGCAGCCATGGTTTTGCATTATACAGGGGAGAGGTTACTAGCACGTCACCCTGTAGTGCTTTGGTTTCTTTAGCAAATACTGAATGCAGGTTAGCTCTGTCAGTGGACAAGGGAGAGGTTACTAGCACTTTACTTTGTCCTTTCCCCTGCTGTCCAAAAGGAGGAAAGAAAAAACCCAGAAGGAGGGACAGGCTGATCAGTAGTCAAAGTGAAGTCATTTCAAGGTGGAGGGGTCTTTTTGCAGTAAGAAGCATGGGTCCAGGCAGTCAGTCCTTGGCACTTTACAGCGGTGTTGGTAGTTAGCAGGACTTAATAAGGGCCTTTCCAGCATGGGGCCAGAGTAGTCTTTCGTTGATGGACCTTTATGTAGACCCAGTCACCTGGTTTTAACAAATGGCAGGTTTGCTCAGGATCCTTGGAGCAGGACTTCCTTCACCTGTAAATACAGAGATCTAACACATTTCATTAATGTCTGGAAGTGTTTTGCAGATCTCACAGCTGCTTGGGCACATTCAAGCCTCCCTCTTTCTTGGCTGTCAGCCAAATTCTAGCTGTGAGTAGTGTCCTTGGGCAGGCCAGCATCTTATCTTTGGACCGAGCCTGCCAGCTACAGGGTTGAATTAGCTCGTCCTCCGTTCTTTTTCTTCTCCCCTTCTTGGCTTCTATTAACCTGCAAAGGAAACTTTCACTTTCCACTCAGACACCTTTGTTTAAAAATGACCACATATATATTGCCCATTATATAGCACTTTAGTCTTATTGTTTAATGTATGCCACATACACCCTTCTAGGAAAATGACTTTATTGCGGAGCTTTGGAGCAACAAGCCAGGACAAGCACACCCACTTTTGAGGAGTCCACTTGGTACAACCTCTGGTGTCCAATAGCTTTCCTCCCTCCCCAGCCCTCTGGCTAGAAATTTGAGGTAGCCAGAAGGATCCCATGTATAATATAGGGAGTGGGTTAACCTTTCATGTCCTTGCTTCCAAAGACTGTTGGTGTGCGAATTTTAACAACAATTTTTTTTTTAATTAAAAGATCTGGACAATGAAATTTCTTTTTTTTTTACTTAAGCAAATGTATTAAACTTTAGTATATCACATTTTCCTGATATTATCCAAACACTTTGTATTCTAAGTTGAATAAAACAAGTATCTGCATTTTGATTTAACCCTTCTATTTAGTTTTAAACTAAACTGTCCTATGAAAAATTAAACACAGCAATTCTGGCCACAAGACAAACACCACAAGACAGGACACATAGAACACAGAACATAATTTCTATTGTGCCAGTAAATTCAAAGGATGTTGAATTGCTTTTCAGCTGGCATCAGTTTTCTCTGATTTTCTGAAAGACAAAAAGAACATAGATCTACCCCTTTTGGGCAGTCAGTCATTGCTTAAAATATCTCCTTTTTATACAAATACTCTTGTTAATTGCAGGCACAACAGAGGAATTACGCATTTTTTTTGTATTTGTTTCATAGGCAGCCCAGGTTTCAGTGGCTTCTACCTTATTATTTAGGTAATTTACATTAAAACAAATGCTTTCCGGCTTGCTTCTAGATCCACAGCTTAAAGATTCTTACTTTAAAAAAGGCACAATAAATTTTACCAGACTTTTGATTGCCTTTTATTTTTAACTCCTGCTGTCAAACACACAGCGACCTGAAAAGGAAGACACCGCCTATTGTAGCCCCTTGGAGCCTGATAAGATATTAATTAAGTAGCACTGTATAATTGCATTCCTTTGGAAAAGGGCCCATTTTCCTTAAAAATGGCTGCAAAGAAACCAAGAGTTCTTTTTTTTTCTAGTATTTCACAAAGTTCAACTGCTTAATTCTTTCCAGCAACTACAGAGTTAACTTCTCACTTTCCTTTCTTAAATCACTTGCTTATCTTCCAAAACGACATCCAATCAACTTAGATTTTACCATTCCAAGTATTATTCTGGGATTTACGTTTCCCATTCCTGTAATTATTTACTCCTCTTTTTCCACTATGCCCTCCAAGTTTCCAACCTGTTTTCCAATCTTTCTATCTGTTGCCTGCCCGCTTGGGCCTGATCCTGTTTTTCTCTCTGAACTGTCCCTTCCATGAGCAACAACTTTATCCCACTACCAATTTAACAAGGAGGGTGGGCTTTTTAACTAGCCCCCCAGCCCTCCTGGTCTCTTCTCTTAAATATTCTCACTCACAAGGGCTACCCAAGTCCTCCCCCGTGAGGCTTGTTACCTGGACAGAACGCACGGCCAATTGACAAGCAAGGAGGTGACGGGCATAAGTCAGAAAGCCGAGGGTAAGCCGGAGGAGGGGCAGAAGCAGGCATAGCACAGAGCGGGGCTGGAGACCCCTGAGATGAATAAGAAAAGCAGGAGGAAAGAGGACGTCCTTTCGCACGCGCATAAGCCCAGTTGTCCCATACATACCAATAATTCATCTGTTTAGGAAACCTATTTTTCAATTGTTGGCGTAAAAAGGTTAATTCTTGTAAATTAAAAGTCCCTAAGCCTGGCCATTGCTCTGCAGGATTACCACCGTTGGTTGAAAAAGGCCAGTCCTTCTGACACAGCTGTACCAGATTCTTTTTCCCTAGCCCCTTGGTACCATCAATCCTCCTCCAATTTCCCAGCACTTCGGACAAGGGCGTCCCCTTTTCCACGCCTGAAGAATTATCCATTTTATATTCTCCTTGGGCTGCACTTTATGCTGATCAGGTCACGCACCCTTTCCAAGTGCACTCTACCTATATTTTCTTGGGCTGCGCTTTATGCTGATCAGGCCACACACCCATTCCAAGTGCACTATAACCAGAAACCTAAATTTGGAATTTAGAATGTGGGAATTTAAGACTCACCCTTCGGTGCCCCTCGCTGCCAAAGATCCCAGGTGAACTCACTCTTTGGCGCCAAGTGGATGTTTGGAGGCGAGAGGCCCCGACGATGGTCGCCTACAGTCCTGCCGTGGTTGCCAAACTGTTAGGGGAAAAAACAATTAGCCCTTGCTCTCACCAATTTAGGTGCTTGATTTCACTCTAGGATCCCATGAACTTCTAAATCCTGAGTCTAATCTATACATGCATCTTTTATTAGTTAACAGAAATACAGCTCGAGCTGGGTGCCTCAGGAGAGGGACCCCGCCCCTCAGAAATTGCAAGCAATTATACCCTTTACAGTTGGTAACACTGCCCTTGCCCATGTCCAAAGTCCAATCCCCTAATTTGAGTAGGGGTCTCTGCTCTTTTCCATTGGACAGTTCTGTTGCTGAGTGGACAGTCTGCTGCCGGGTGCTGGATTTGCTCTGGGAGACATTCAGTCCTACTCCTTGCATTCTTTTTTATCTTCAGTGATAACAGGTAGTCTCAACTGGTTTTGTAGCTGCTTCTTCAGCATTCCTCTCAGGTCAGCTTGACCTCAGCCTAAGGCTTCAACTACTTTAATCACTTATGCTAAGTTAGTAACTTATGCTAAGTTATAAGAACAAACTTATTGAACATTCATATAAAATAGCATATAAGCACTTTTTTATAACAACAACACAAAACAGCACAAGAGTGCAGATGAAGCATCAGGGCAATCCAAACCTCATATACATCAAACCCAAGAACAAAACAAAAGACTCTGGTAAAAAAAACAACATGAAAACACAACTCCAGTTCTTCAGCGGCCATTGCCACACCAAGCCCTGAGAAAACTGTGAGCGAAAACGCCCACATTCACAAACCCGGAGCACACACTCCAGGAGTTCTGAACGTGAGCAAAACCACACACATTCACAAACCCAGAGCATGCGCTTTAGGGGTTGTGAGTAAAAAACCAAGCACTGACAAACCATTCTCCCAACACCATAAGCTCATCACAGCCCCCCCATATTCTAGTATTTGGGAAAAGTTTGATGCTTCATTCAGAAAACTGATGGACGCTGTATCCTTGGGGGTTATAAAAGAACGGCATTCTAAGAAGATTTGGGAGAAATATGACGCTTTGTTCAGAATATTGGTGAACTCTGTATCCTCAGGGGGTCTAAAAAAAAGGAGGGCGGAAACCACATCAAAAATGCAAAAGCTTTGACTGGTGACTTTTTGAAAAATACTTCAATTTTTCCAAAGGGTGGCTCTGAGCAGGCATGACTAGTCGTGGAAAGGGGCCTGGGTAAAAGGGGCACCCTCAAGGGTGCACATCAGCTCAGGTGTAAACAAAAGAGGGGACAGTGCTTGGGGGATAAACAGATGGCTGCCAAAAAGTTCCAGGCCAGGGTCGCTGTAAAAATTTTTAAAAGGGCTAAAGAGGTAATGATGTAGACGATGCTGCTGATGGTTCCGTAGAGGAAACCCCCAAGTAACCTTGAAAATGCAGAGGTGTATATGGAGAGAGTAAGAAGTTGGCAAGGTGAATTACCTAGATATGGGGGGTCAGTGTATTGTGAGGAATTTTGTTCTGTCAAT
This sequence comes from Chelonia mydas, assembly GCF_015237465.2. Classification (NCBI taxonomy): domain Eukaryota; kingdom Metazoa; phylum Chordata; order Testudines; family Cheloniidae; genus Chelonia; species Chelonia mydas. The sequence continues at coordinate 215,299,345 of NC_057849.1, forward strand.
CTTGAGCAAATAAATTCAGCTCAACAGGTTGTTGAAGCCATACACGGAGGGATACAATTAGTTCTTGATGACGTTAATGGTATGGTAGGCCCTGATGATTATGTTCAGTTATGTTTAGAGAGCCGAAATTTAACTAACCCTTTGTTTTTGGTCAGAAGAACTAGGGATGAGCGATCTGCTGAGGATTTCTTAAACCAGACCTCAAAGCTGCTGCAGAGCAATAGAGAGTTGCATGTCGATGGGACATTGCACCTCGTTGTGACAGTTGTAAAAAACGGGGGTGGGGGCGGTCGTAGAGTTTTAAATTCTATCCTCAGTAGTCAAATTATTCATAAAAAGAGACAATGTTTAGTAGACCTGATTTACACCACAACCAATCTGTGTTTTGCAGGTGGGCTCTTGGCCATCATGTCTGAGCATAAACCTACGGATGTGGAATTGTTAGCGGGGGTTAGCAAGTTGCATGAGAAACTGGGGTGGTCAGATCAAAAAAAGGTTCTGCTCAGTGACGTAGCAAGGTTTGAACAGCATTTAGGAGTCAACATACAGGTGGTGCTGTATGCAGTGAAAGGCAGCTGGGACTTTTTTAAAATGGGGGAGCCCACTGTACCTTAAGACTTATTTTATCCTGCTGTACGATGAGCATTACTATGGGGTTCTGGATGTGAAAAAGTTGTTCGGAGCAAAAAATTATTGTGAGTTTTGCCACACGGTGTACAGTCATGACTTCTCTTGCAGGTATCGTTGCCGCCTCTGCTTGAGTGTAACGTGCTCGGACAGCGTGGGCGTGCTGCTGAGGTGTCCTAGCTGTCGACTGTATTGTTGGTCCAAGGAGTTTAGACAGACACGTCGACTGTGCATCGAAAAAAGAAGTCAAATGGCTGCCTAAAACTTTGTGTGATAAGTGTCAGTCTTACGTGGACAAGCGGCACAGGTGTAAAGGGAGGTGCTGTAAGCCCGGTCAGGGTTTGATCGCTGGTGATGTACACAGCCACCTCTGTTTTATGGACAGCATTAGAAAGCCCGAATCATCAGATAAATGTATTTATTTATTTATTTATTTATTTATTTATTTATGATTTTGAATGCACGCAGGAGATGGGGTTGCACATGCCCAATTACATTTTTGCTATGTCCCTAAAGCCGGAAAAATCCTGGGAATTTAAGGGCTGTGAGTGTCTTTCTATGTTTAGACCTTTATTGGCAAAGAGTTCCGGGACTACACGTTCCTAGCACAATGTTCCAAAGGTTATGATGTGTACTTCATCATTAGGCAGTTACTGAAGGAAAAGATGTGCATAGAACTGATCACTCAGGGTAGTAAACTAATGTGTGTGGAAGTTAAGGCCCTGGGCATTCGTTTTAGACTCTTTAAACTTCTTGCCCATGAAGCTTAGCAAGTTCCTGCAGGTGATGGGGATTGAAGGGTGCAAAGGGTATTTTCCACATTTTTAAACACTTTTTAGAAAATCAAAATTACTTGGGGCCTATGCCCGGTGTGGAGCACTATGGCGTGGAAAGCCTGATGCCCAGGGAGAAAGCAGAGTTTCTCGACTGCTGTCGGGACCACAGATATGAGATGTTTGACTTGCAGAAAAAGCTTGCGTACTACTGTCAGCAGGATGTCAAAATTTTGAGACAGGCTTGTATCCTATACAGAAAAGAGATTATGAAAATGACGGAGATGGGAGATATAGTAGAGAAAGAACTTGGTAAATTCACCATGATGAAACTGTGTATAGATCCATTCCGGTACATAACGCTGGCATCCATCTGCATGGCTATGTACAGGTTTATGTTTTTGGAGCCTAACGTGGTAGCTCTTCTCCCTCCAGACAACTATCACAGGCAGAAAAAGAGATATTCGACCCCATCTATTCAGTGGCTGTTGTATACCTCTCACAAAGAATATATAGAGATATGGCATGTTTTACAGGGTGGGAAACTACAGGTAGGCCCCTACTTTTTAGATGGTTATGCCAATGTTAACGGGGTACACATGGCCTTTGAGTTTAATGGGTGTTTTTTCCGCGGCTGTGTCACCTGTTGTGAAAAAGCACAAAATCCTATGACAGGGACAACTTTTGGGTTTCTTTATTACAAGACGCAGCTCAAGACCAACTATCTGAAAAGACTCGGTTTTGTAGTGAGGACTCTCTGGGAGCACGAGTGGGAGGTGATGAAAGAAATAGACAGGGAGCTTGCAGGTTTTTAAACCGAGTCCAGTTGCCCCAGCCTCTCGTGCCTAGGGATGCTCTTTTTGCGGGGAGGACAAATGCTATCCGCCTGTATTACAAACCTAACCCTGGGGAAGAAATCCACTATTATGATTTTACCAGCCTGTACCCTTTCGTAAACAAAACCAAAGAATACCCTATCGGACACCCCGATATAGTTTATGACAAATTTGGACCCCTTGCAAATTATTTTGGAATTGCAAAAGTTAAAGTGTACCCCCGAGAGGCCTCTTTTCCCCATTGTTACCTGTCAGAGTGGGTGGCAAGCTTATGTTCCTGCTATGCCGAACCTGTGCGGAAACCGAGCAGCGGGAGACATGCACCCACACTGAGAAGGAGAGGGCCATCCTGGGCACTTGGTGCATGGTGAAATTGAATGCAGCCATAGTAAAGGGGTACGCGGTGGCTAAAATCTATGAAATCTGGCATTTTAATGAAAAATCTGATGAACTCTTTTCAGAGTACATAAAATTACACCTCTGCCAGAAACAGGAGGCTTCAGGGTATCTCAGGTGGTGCACAGATGAAGAAAAACAAAATAAGTACATTAACGATTTCTATCAGAAAGAAGGCGTGCGTTTACGCCAACACAAGATCAGGTCAAACCCTGCTAAACGCCAAATTGCTAAACTGTTTTTAAATTCTCTGTGGGGTAAATTCGGCCAAAGAACAAACCTACCCAACACCAGCATCGTGAGAGACCCGGACAAACTCTTTCACTACCTGTTTTCCCCCAATTACGAGGTTTCATCCTGCTAGTTTATCAACGATGAAACCATGTGTGTATCTTGGAAGCATGCAAAAGACCGGTACTCTGTCTCCGGCAATACCAACGTCTTCATAGCCTGTTTCACCACTGCTTATGCCCGCTGTGATAGGGTTGGGCCAGATGGCTATAGGAGAGTAATAGAAGGCAGATATATTAGCCCCAGGCTAAGTAGGTCCCTTTTCCCTGGGTAAGGGAACAGGGAAGGTTCCAGAAAAATGAGGAACCTTCTGGAGACAATTAAGACAGGCTGATTAGAACACCTGCAGCCAATCAAGAAGCTGCTAGAATCAATTAAGGCAGGCTAATCAGGGCACCTGGGTTTTAAAAAGGAGCTCACTTCAGTTTGTGGTGTGCGTGTGAGGAGCGGGGAGCAAGAGGCACTAGGAGCTGAGAGTGAGAACACGAACTGTTGGAGGACTGAGGTGTACAAGCATTATCAGACATCAGGAGGAAGGTCCTATGGTGAGGATAAAGAAGGTGTTGGGAGGAGGCCATGGGGAAGTAGCCCAGGGAGTTGTAGCTGTCGCACAGCTGTTCCAGGAGGCACTCTAGACAGCTGCATTCCACAGGGCCCTGCGCTGGAACCCGGAGTAGAGGGCCCAGGTTCCCCCCAAATCCTCCCAACTCCCGGTCAGACACAGGAGGAGTCGACCTGGACTGTGAATTCAGAAAAACAGCCAAGCTGAGGGCTGCCGTGAAGCTCCAAGGTGAGCAAATCTGCCAATAAGCGCAAGACCCACCAAGGTAGAGCAGGAACTTTGTCACACCACTTAGAACTATACAACCTCCTAGACAGGCTGCAGGAGGGGTGCCTGTACCATGACACTGACTCGGTGATATCTGTGAAAAGGGAGGGTGACTGGAATCCCCCTCTGGGGGATTATTTAGGGGACCTCATGAGCGAGATCTGCCACATCAACACATCACCGAGTTTGTGTCGGCAGGCCCGAAAACATACGGGTATAAGCTGTTGGGAGGAAAGACCTGTATGAAAGTCAAAGGGATTACCCTGAACGTAGCAAACTGTGAAAAGATCAACTTTGACAGTCTGAAAGATCTAGTCCTGGACCATTGCACGGGCCTGCGAGAAAACCCCTCCAAAAAGATAGAGGTGCAGCAGCCCTCTATTGTGAGGAAAAAAAATCAGTGGCAAATAGAGACAAAAACCCTTAAGAAAACGCAGAAAGTCATTTACAACAAGAGGGTCCTAGGAGAAGGGTTTAAAACCCTGTCCTACGGCTTCTGAAAATGGATCCGAGGTGAAAACACCCTTTTTCTGCAATTCTCGCTGGGCCTAGCAACTGCGGGAAAAGTTACTTTATAAAAAATGTGTTGTATAATGCCAAACAAACACTGTCTGTTATGCTTGAGAATATTATGTGGTGTTACAGTTGTTGGCAACCTCTGTATAAAGAACTGCTCTGTAAATATCCCTTTATCAATTTTGTGGAGGGGCTGCCTGATGCTTTTGACGATGACTGTTTGTTTCCTACCAATAAAGTAAATATGATTATAGTAGACGATCTGATGAACTCTGTGAAAGCGATGAAATCGAGAAAGCCTTTACCAAGTACGTGCATCACAGAAACCTGAGCATTATGTATATAGTTCAAAACTTATTTTATAAGGGGAAAAAAGAGCCGCACAATTAACCTAAACACAAAGTACATGGTTCTGTTCAAAAACCCCAGAGATAAATTACAAATCGCTACGCTCGCTTGGCAAACGTACCCTGGCAAACCTCAATTCATTCTAGAAGCTTTTGAGGATGCTACCAAAAGACCTTATGGCTACCTGGTGGTGGATTTAAATGCTTCCACACCAGAAGCGTAGAGACTAAGAACCGGTCTTTTCCCTCCACCATGACCAGCAGTTTATACTTTGAAAAGAACAACAGCCGGGTATAAAAAGAGATGAATTATTGGCAGTCCCCTTTTTTAACAGCTGGGGTTGCTGACCGAAAACATGTCTAGCTGCATGAAGAGAAACCTGGTCCTTTCAAAATTAGTAAATCGTCCCCACAGCAAAGGAGGGCTATACTGTGTTCGGCCTCTGACGATTTAGTAGCAGCCATGTCAGAAATAGCACTCAATACCTTAAAAGGAAACATATCTTTGACCCAAAATCAAGTGCGTGTGCTGAGAAAGAGAAGCACGCTTATAAAAACTTTGTGTAATAAAAGGGTTTCACTTAAAAGAAAGCAGCATTTGGTGAAGCAGTCTGGGGGGTTTATTGGACCTCTGTTAAGTTTTGCTACCTCTCTGATAACAGGGCATTTGACTAATCGATAATGGAGTATGCAGAAAAAATGTACCTGGTGCCCAGCCGCCAGCTGGAGCAATTAAGGGCTTCCCCTCCGGCAGAGGAAAATATCAGAACGACCACAACTTGCTTACAGGATGCTGAAATGAAGTCTGTTCTTCAAAGAACTGACTTAGCCGAATACGAAAAGGCTGAACTTTACAGCGCCGTGCTTCAAAGGTTCCTAACATACGTGAAGCAGAGAGATGCGGAAGAACGGAAAATAAGTCTGTTTCTACGGGAACAGGAACAGAGTGTGACTGCCAACCCCCCAGAAACACCAACGACCTCAGACTCTGTTGCTCAGGAGGTGCTGGATAACATGAATAAGCATTATCAGAAAAATGCATCAGTATTGCTAAATAAGCTGGGCCAGGATAAAAATATCCCTTCGTGGAACGATAAAGGGGCTTTTGTGTACAAAGGCTCTGTGGTTAATGGTTCTAACTTGCTCGACTTAGTCAGGGCCATCACCCAGACGTGCTCTGTTCCTAGCAGACGTGTACCTAAAGGATGGGATGTGTTTATGAATGCCATGGTGGAGCTGAACATACCATCTTCTGTCATGGGCAAAGCGGCCAACAGAGATCTTTTGGAACGCCTCAAGGCCTCGACCGCCGACACCAGGGTGGACTGAGAAACCGTGACCCCTTTTTTGCCATCTAAAAAACAAAAATTAGCTAAAAGATCTGAATGGGTCAGTGTGTGATGGTTTTCACGTTCTAAAATGTTTAAAATTGGTAATGTTTTGCTTTAAATAAAACATTTCTATACTTTTAAAAAAAAATCTGTGTACTTTTTCTGAATTGGTCATTGTTGTTTTTTGTTGTTGTTGTTGTTTTGTTGTTTTTTTTAAAAACCACCACACATCCATTCTCTTTAAACCCCTCACCTGGGGTGCTTTATTGGGTAACATGGCTATGAAAATCATTGCAAGATATACACTTCTGGGCTTGTTGAAACATGTTTTGAGCAAGGCTAGACATGCCTGAGAATTTACATTTATTTTTTACAAAATTCATCACCATCCGGTTGTTTTGCACTAAGTCGTTAGAATGCAATTCTAAAATCCTGTCAAAAAATAAACCCTTGCTTCGATGATGTAAGAAAAACATGCAGTGATAGCCGCAGGCGACGGAGCGGGGTCTTGTAATTGTCTAGTGTGAAACACAATGTCTGTGACATTTTTGTTAAAAATTTCATAATGCTTCTAGGAAACAACAGACTGTTCGGGGGGTGCACGTATGAGTCAAAAAATTCTCCACGGTTACGCTCCGCCAGATACAAGGCGAGCCAGTGTTCACCCGGTTGGTTATGTGGATGCGTGTTGACCACCAAACCTCGGGGTCTCTGAGACAGCTTGCCACCAGGGAGCCAATCGAAAGGGAACACATCTGCGAAATTCTTTTTCGTGTAAGGGTCCATTGATAAGACACGTGAGAGCTGCATGGTGTCGATATTCACCTGTAGTCAAACAGAACGTTTCTCCTCTGATTTATCTCTATGACGTTATCAAAAACCCCATACACAATCATCTTGACGGTGACTGTCAAAGCCGTCCCAAAACGTATTTCTGCTCTCATGTTCCTGGTTTTAATCAGGAAATAGTGATCAGCGCATTCCTGGTCTGGAGACAGGTCAAAGGCAAACAAGGTGTCACTCTGTGCAAACTCCTCATGGTCGATTAACAGAGAACGATCTTTCATGTGCTTTACCAGCTGTCTGTACCAGATTCATGTATTCTCTCACGCAGCCTCTGGCCTCGAAGTCTGGTTGCAGAGGCTTGGCTCGTATCTGTTCACCATCCACATACAAGTCCACAAAATTAATATCGTAATGTTTAAAATGAAAGGGATTTTTAGCATAACTTCCTCTAAAGGTATCATTATCCACAAACCCTAGAACAAGCATTTTGGGTAACTGTGCCAAAACAGATTCTCCTGGTTACTGACCCTGCTGCCTGTGAGGATGCTAAACACTTTCTTTCCCACACGGTCCATGGGGTATTTAGCATTAGCAGTAAGCAGGGCCTCCCCGTGCCCCAGACGAATGCTCGGGGCCACCTGTACTTTCTTCACAAAAAGGGATGCTGATACAATGCACAGTTTAAAGCCTTTGGCTGCACTGCCCATTAAACAGAAGGCGACTTTACTGCGCGTCAGTTTAATTTTCATGTCCACTCCCTTCAACAAAAGTTTTTCTTGAAAAAACAGGTCGCTGTGTAGATGACCCAGTAGCTCTACCATCCTGCCCTGGGCTGTCAGCTTTGCACGCTTCACAAACCCTAGATTCCTGCCATCCAACTCCCTTTCTTTGTGTTGTCTGGCAGTGTCTTTGTAAAACAGGCCGGTGGAAAATTGCGGGGCGAAGGTGTCATCGCTGTACTTGAGCACCGATTCTATAAAGGCCCTGTAAGGGTGTTGCTTTGGCTTATGAGGCGGTCACCCGGTCTCCCAGCGTGACATCCAGCTGACTGAAAATAGAGGCCACAAGGTAATTCACCAGGCCCACCTCGGCATCTGAGATAAGTTCAGTTCTGTCTCCTTTTACAATCTTGCAACACAGGTACAGCAGCATGTTGTTTAAATCCATATAATCAATGCCATTCCCTGCTATAAAAAAGTCAATGGGGGCAGACTCCGTAACGGCCGATAGAGGTGGCACCTCGATGTAGATGCTTTTCTCAATGCTGGCCTGCGTAGGGGCTATTTGAAACAAGTCTCGTTCGGATTTGGTGCACTCTTCAGATCCGCAGTGAACAAAAGCCATGTTGATTAAAATATATCTCTTTTACCAAAAGGAGAGCATCTCCTCTTTTGCCCAGGCTTCCTCTTGGACTTTTGCTTATGGCTGCCCTGCGTGTCAAAGCCCTTCTTTTAAAGGGCTTCAGGGGACCTGTGCATCGCGGGTATGAGGCATTTCTCTTTTTCTTCCTCCTTTTAATGTACATCAGCCCCGATCCTTCCTGTGAAGCTGTATTCCCCACCTTCTCCAGAACAGCGTGGGACACATGGCCTACCACGTCTTTAGCAATGTTTTGAGCGGCAGTTTTTACGTGGGGTTTAATAATCTCTAGCCCCCTCCTCAAAAGCGGTACGGCTTTTCCAAAGAGGCTATGGAATATTCTGCCCACGCCAGCTCCGTACATCATGGGGGACCCATGATATCCAGGAAGGGCATATCCCATCTGGGCTTTGTAATAGTTCCTGTAGATGGTGGGGTCACCATAATTTTTTAGGATCGCCATAATAGTGTTTTGCTTTTTAGAAACCTCGCTCTCTCCGGGGACGCAGGTGCAGCTTGAGGATTACCTTGCCAAAGCGAAATGAGACGCATCTGTTCTGATCTGTCTTTATTTCAATGGTGATGGTGTCGATGTGGTGTTTACTGACGGGGACATAATGAGGTTTATCGTAGGTGATGGTGACAAACTCGTTGTTCCTTGGACGGCGACACAGCATAACGGGAACAGAAAAGTCCCCCACAAACTGGTGTTCTACGATATCTGTGTACAGATACAAGGAACTGAAACCCCCTGTGATGTCTGCCGAGAAGGGGAATTTTTGGACGTTGTGCTTGGGGCCCAAACCCAGAATATTAGCTAGCTCCCCGCTGGTAGAAAACATATAAGTAAAATCAGTGGATTTAAGTCTAACTTTTCTATCCCCAGGGTTGTAATTCATGACTACCTCAGGCGGTCTGTGATGACAAGCCATGGTGCTGTTCATATGATCCAGTAATTCGGGTATGGACGAGTAATAACCTCGTCATAGGATGAAACTCCGCGCCATATCTCCAAAGGTGATTTCGAAAGGGGTGTCTTCGTAGATAGTGTTCCAACTGTGCGGGTATTGTATTTCCACTAACCCCACCTCCCAGGCACCCGGGAGATCCAAGGGCTTAATTAGCCGTATTGTAAAGTTCGAGCTGGTGTTTTGGAGAAAAACTGCAGAGCTGGCATTACTGGGCAAAGTAATGTAAAACCCACCATCACTCATTTTTCTCTTTCTGTCTTTGCAGGAGGAATCTCTTTTTTTGTTTGTTTGTTCGTATCTAAATGTCACAGAGTTGAGAAGCTTCCACCCATCTGTTAAACTTATCGGGCCACCCCTACCATTTCACCAGTAGCTGCTTTTTTCTCCCTTTTCCTTTCTCTGCTAGAACTTTTTCAATCCTGTAAATCCTGTCTCGTTTGGGGTTTATTTTTTGTAATTCTTCAGGGTAAAAACATCCAGTAACTGTCTCACCCTTGTAATCTTTTAATCGGTATACAGTTCTCTGGCCCCTGGTTAAGGCTTCATCCACTATGAATATCTCATCAGTAAATGTCTGTTCATAACCTTTTTCAAAAGCTCCTTTGGTTCTCACGTGCTCACCTTTTCTAAAAGGGGCAACAATTGGTTTTATTTTAAATCCGTCTCTATCAACTGTTTTCCATACCTTCAGAGAATTTGAAGGGTTAACATCAGCGGCTCTGGTACGTATAGTTCTGTGAAAGCTCTGGTTGTAACTCTTTATAAAGTCAGGTAACACATCGATGTAGCGAAAGGTGTTATGGGTTGTAAAATATCTCCACATCCTAGTTTTTAAAGTTCTGTTAAATCGCTCCACAACCCCTGCTTTGACTTCATTACTAGTGACAAAATGGTGAAGTCCATCTGCTTTACCAATCTGCTTAAAGGTTTTTTAAAAAATTCTTTCCCCCGATTGGTTTGTAATTTTTGAGGCACGCGACCTTCCCTGAAAATAGCTTTAAAGGCCTTGGATATCTCACCACTCGTCTTGTCTTTTAGGCCTAAGGCCCAGGCATATTTGGATAGAACGTCTATCATTGTTAAGATGTACTTAAAAACGCTGCTGTGTTTGGAGAACCAGTGCATATCCACCAAATCTGCCTGCCATTGCGCATCAACATATGAAACAATGGTCTTGTTTCTTTTAAAACTTATTCGAGCCAGTTTGTGTAAAGTGTAAGCATCCTGGTATGAAAGCCAAGCTGTCTTCTATTTAAAGTTTTACTATGCTTTTTGGCCACTTGAAAAAGAGGGTTCACCCCGCCAAAGCTCCCAGCTTCCCCGGGAGTGTAATATATTTTCTTTAACAGAGCCGCCTGTGTAGAAATGACTGTTACTGGTACCGTCTTTTACTAACATGAGTACAAAGGGGGACACATTCATATGGACACATTTAAATAAGTTTTATTAATCTCCTGGTTTAACACAACCTTTTTCAGCTGCCTGTAAAAATGGACACCATGACCCCTATCATAAGGGAGTCTGAGCTGGTTCATTCTTCTATTTTGTCCTTTTCTGGAATTTCCTCTTGTGATCTGTGTCTCAGACATGAGCAAAAACAGCTGATGCATGATATATTTACTCCCACAGGGCTACTGTCAAGGTTCCTTCCCCACTCTGAACTCTAGAGTACAGAGGTGGGGACCTGCATGAAAGACCCCCTAAGCTTATTCTTACCAGCTTAGGCTAAAACTTCCCCAAGGTACAAACTTTTACCTTTTGTCCTTGGACCTTATGCTTCCACCACCAAGAGTGTTAAACAAAGAACAGGGAAAGAGCCCACTTGGAGACATCTTCCCCCAAAATATCCCCCCAAGCCCTACACCCCCTTTCCTGGGGAAGGCTTGATAAAAATCCCCACCAATTTGCATAGGTAAACACAGACCCAAATCCTTGGATCTTAAGAACAATGAAAAAGCAATCAGGTTCTTAAAAGAAGAATTTTAATTAAAGAAAAAGTAAAAGAATCACCTCTATAATCAGGATGGTGAATACCTTAAAGGGTAATCAGATTCAAAACACAGAGATTCCCTCTAGGCAAAACCTTAAGTTACAAAAAGACACAAAAACAGGAATATATATTCTATCCAGCACAGTTTATTTTATCAGCCATTTAAACAAAACAGAATCTAACGCATATCTAACTAGATTGCTTATTAACCCTTTACAGGAGTTCTGACCTGCATTCCTGCTCTGGTCCTGGCAGAAGCATCACACACACAAACAGGACCCTTTGTTTTTCCACCCCCCTCCAGCTTTGAAAGTATCTTTTCTCCTCATTGGTCATTTTGGTTAGGTGCCAGCGAGGTTATCTTAGCTTCTTAACCCTTTACAGGTGAAAGGGTTTTTCCTCTGGCCAGGAGGGATTTAAAGGTGGTTAGCCTTCCCTTTATATTTATGGCACGCCCACAAATCACAGATAGGGTGAAACGCTGGCTGTGATTTCTTCCTGGAGCTCTAGGAGAAAACAGAGTTAATAAGACACATGCACCTCTAAATATACTACCAAGTGTATAAAGACCTACACTATTTTCCACATCTCAAGGATGATTTTAACCAGTTGATTTTGGGAAACTTTCACAGGACAGTGCATCAGCCTCTTTGTTAGAAGCTCCTGAGATGTGTTGTATGTCAAAATCAAAATCTGGGAGAGCTAAACTCCACCGAAATTTTTTGTTATTTCCCGTGGTGGTATGAAGCCACTGTAGCGCAGCATGGTCGGTTTGCAGGTGGAAACGCCGTCCCCAAATGTATGGGCGTAGCTTTTCCAGAGTGTAGACGATGTCGTAACATTCCTTTTTCACTGACTGACCAGTTGCTTTACCTCTCAGACAGCTTCTTGCTAAGAAACACTACAGGATGGAATTCTTGATCCGGTCCTTCCTGCATTAAAACTGCTCCCAGACCACTCTCGGACGCATCTGTGGTTACTAGGAACGGTTTGTCGAAGTCTGGGGCCCTTAGCACAGGGTCAGACATGAGTGTCGCTTTAAGCTGGTTAAAGGCCTTCTGACACTCTTCGGTCCATTGAACGGCATTTGGCTGTTTGTTTTTGGTTAGGTCTGTCAGTGGGGCGGCAATTTGGCTGTATTGCGGTACAAATCGCCTGTAATATCCGGCCAAGCCTAAGAAGGACTGGACCTGTTTCTTTGACTTTGGGACAGGCCACTTTTGGATAGTATCCACTTTGGCCTGTAGGTGGTTGATAACTCCTTGACCTACCTGGTGTCTAAGGTAAGTCACTCTGTTGAGGCCTATTTGACACTCCTTAGCCTTAACAGTTAGTCCTGCCTCCCTTATGCGCTCAAAGACTTTTTGTAGATGTTCCAGGTGTTCTGCCCAGGAATCCGAAAATATGGCCACATCATCAAGGTAGGTGACTGCATATTCTCCTAATCCCGCTAGGAGACCATCTACAAGTCTTTGGAAAGTGGCGGGAGCATTCCGCAGCCTAAGAGGGAGTGTGTTAAATTCATACAGCCCAACATGTGTGGTGAAGGCTGACCTTTCCTTGGTGGATTCATCTAGTGGTACCTGCCAGTACCCCTTGGTTAAGTCCAAGATAGAGATGAAGTGGGCCCATCCCAGTTTCTCCAATAGTTCATCTGTGCATGGCATTGGATAGTTGTCTGGGTGAGTTACAGCATTTAACTTATGGTAGTCCATGCAAAAACGTATCTCCCCATCTGGTTTGGGAACTAGAACCACTGGAGATGCCCATGCACTGCGGGAGTGGATTACACCCATTTGTAGCATATCCTGGATCTCCCATTCTATAGCAGTTTTAGCTTGAGGAGACACCCGGTAAGGTTGGACTTTAAATGGGTGAGCATTACCTGTGTCAGTGGAGTGGTATGCCCGTTCAGTCAGTCCTGGGGTGGCTGAGAACATCGGCGCGTAGCTAGTGGACAGCTCCTTGATCTGCTGTCACTGCATACGTCCAAGGGTCATGGAGAGGTTCACCTCTTCCACACCACCAGCACTTTTCCCTTTGTAGTAGACACCTTCAGGCCACTCAGTGTCATCTCCTCCCTGGGCTGTAAACTGACAAACCTTTAAATCTCTGGAATAAAAGGGCTGTAGAGAATTAATATGGTACACCTTAGGCTTTCGGTTGGAGGTGGGGAATGCTATGAGATAATTAACAGCTCCCAAGTGCTCTTGGACCGTGAATGGCCCTTCCCACGATGCTTCCATTTTATGGGCCTAGAGCGCCTTTAAGACCATGACCTGGTCCCCTACTTTGAAGGAACGCTCTCTGGCATGTTTATCATACCAGGCTTTTTGCTCTTTTTGAGCATCCTTTAGGTTTTCTTTAGCAAGGGCCAAAGAGGTTCGGAGGGTGTTTTGTAGGTTGGTTACAAAGTCCAGAATGTTAGTTCCTGGAGAAGGTGTAAACCCCTCCCATTGCTGCTTCACCAACTGTAATGGCCCCTTAACCTCATGGCCATATACAAGTTCAAATGGTGAAAACCCTAAACTGGGATGTGGTACAGCTCTGTAGGCAAAGAGCAACTGCTGCAACACTAGGTCCCAATCATTGGAGTGCTCATTTACGAATTTATGTATCATGGCCCCCAAAGTTCCATTAAACTTCTCCACCAGGCCATTTGTTTGATGGTGGTAAGGGGTGGCAACCAAGTGATTCACCCCATGAGCTTCCCAAAGGCTTTCCATAGTTCCTGCCAGGAAATTAGTTCCTGCATCTGTGAGGATGTCAGAGGGCCAACCTACCCTGGCAAAAAAGTCTGTTAGTGCCTGGCACACACTTTTAGCCCTGGTATTGCTTAGAGCTACTGCTTTCGGCCATTGGGTGGCAAAATCTATGAAAGTCAGTATGTACTGCTTTCCTCTGGGTGTCTTTTTTGGAAAAGGACCCAGAATATCCACAGGTACTCATTGAAATGGAACCTCAATGATGGGGAGTGGCTGGAGAGGGGCTTTGACCTGGTCTTGGGGTTTTCCCACTCTTTGGCATACCACACAAGACCAGACATAGGTAGAAACATTCTTGCCCATTCCCTCCCAGTGGAATGACCTCCCCAAACAATCTTTGGTCCTGTTCTCCCCAGCATGGCCACTAGGATGATTGTGGGCTAAGCTCAAGAGCTTGACCCGGTACTTATTTGGAACTACCCACTGTCTCTGAGGATGCCAGTCTTCCTGGTGTCCACCAGAGAGATGCTTCCTTGTATAAAAGTCCTCTTTCTACAACAAACCTGGATCGATTAGAAGAGCTGAGAGGCGGTGGGTTGCTCTGGGCCGCCGTCCAAGCTCTCTGGAGGCTTTCATCTGCTTCCTGTTCTGTCTGGAACTGTTCCCTCGATGCTGGGGACATCAGTTCCTCATTGGATTGTGGACCTAGGCTTGGTCCCTCTGGAAGCGATGTAGGGGATGGGGCTGTTTCTGTTGCTTGTGAACCACTCTCCGCTGGGGCACTATGTTGGGGTTCGGGATCCGGCTGAGCCTCTTGTGTAGGTTTATCGGCTGCTGCCAGTTCAGGTTAGGTGGGGCCCTTTGGTGTTGGGGTTGCAAGTACTGGATTCAGTGCTGGCAATGGGTCTGGTGCTGGTTGTTCCACTGGTTCCGGTTCTGGGACTGGCTCTGCCTGGGTCTCTGGGACTGGATCCATTACTGCTGTTGCAGACATTGGCATGGGGTCTGGTTCCATCACCTCTGACCGGGTCCTGGTAGAAGTTTCCTGAACAGAGCTAGACGTCACGGCTTGTTCAGCCTGGCTGCGGGTGACCATTCCCACCCCCTTGGCCCGCTTCACATGATTGACCAAGTCTTCCCCCAACAGCAAGGGGATGGGATAATCATCATAGACTGCAAAAGTCCACGTTCCTGACCAGCCCTTGTACTGGACAGGCAACTTGGCTGTAGGCAAATTGAAAGAGTTGGACTTGAAGGGTTGAATTGTCACTTGGATCTCTGGGTCCATTAAATTGGGGTCCACTAAGGAAGCATGGATAGCCAACACTTGTGCTCCGGTGTCCCTCCACACGGTGACCTTCTTCCCGCCCACACTCACAGTTTCCCTCCGCTCCGAGGGTGTCTGGGAGGTATCTGGGCCTGAGGACCTCTGGTGTGAGTCCAGTGCAATGAACTGTAATCTGTTGGGGTTCTTGGGGCAGTTGGCCTTTACATGCCCCAGCTCATTACATTTAAAACATCGTCCAGCTGACAGGTCATGGGGGAGAGGGGGGTTGCTGGAGAATGGTGTGGCAGGACGTTAAGGTGTCTGGAGTATTCCTTGGTGCGTAGTTGGGGCCTTGGGCTGTCCCCGGTAGTAGGGTGTGGTCTGAGGGTGTTCCTTCTGGTATCCGCTCCAACTGTGACCAGGGTTGTTCCTCTCTCCTCCCTCCACCCATTTTGTTCCAGCTTGCCCTGCCTCTCTGGCAGTCTGGGACTGCTTGTATCTATCAGCATAAGAAGCAAGACTTTCTGCTGAGTCCATATCCTTATCCCATAAACACTGTTTTATTTCCTCTTTGGACATATTCAGGAATTGCTCCTGAGCTATCAAATCACACATTCCGTCAAAGCTAGTAACACCCCTTTCTTGGACCCATTTATCTAACAGATCGTTCATCTGGTTTAGATAAGCCACATTACTTAGTCCAGGCCCTCTCTTAAGGATTCGAAATTTTACTCTGTACATTTCATATGTAATTTGAAATTGCTTTAAAACCAAATCCTTGAACTTATTATAGTCAGAAGCCTCATCAATAGGCATCTTATTGAATATGTCCAGAGCTCTTCCAGTCAATTTTGTGACCAATGTGGTCATCTTGTGAGGTTCAGGAATTTTATGGAGAGTGCACAGTCTCTCCAAGGTGAGAAAATATTCAGCAATATCACTGGATTCATCATACTGTGGACATCGTTGCTCCCATTTGTGGATTGTCGGGGAAGGATGGTTAGGGTTATCCAGTAGATTCAGCTCAGCCCTTGCCTTCTCTATCTCCAGTGTATGCTTCCTCTCTTTTTCCTTTTCCTCCGTAGCATACTTCCTCTCTTTTTCCATCTCCTCCATTTCTTTTTCCCTTGTCTCCATAGCTCTCCTGTGGGCAGCCTCTTGTTTTTTTTCTGCCTCCATAGCTCTCCTGTGGGCAGCCTCTTGGATTTTTTCTGCCTCTTTTGCTGCCTCCATTTCTTTTTCCTTTGCCTCCAGTTCTCTCCTGTGGGCAGCTCTTTGGTTTTTTCTTCCCTGGGCTCTGTCATATTTGCCTCTCTGTTTTTAACTAACTTTACACCCGAGAGTTAGAAATAAAACAAACAAACAAAAAACTTGGCTTGTCAAAAAAATAGATTGTGCTGTAACCTGATACGTATTCTCTGATAGTTATTCTCAGCCTGTAATGAACACCTCTGTCTCCAGGCCAAAACCCCTCTAGCTGCTTTTAGCTAAATAAAACACCTTTTCAGGTCTGTGAAGAACTTATTAATTTCCCTGCAGGCGGTTAACTACCCTGCCTTTAGGAAGAGAAACTCCAGCTCCCAAAAGCAAGCTCCCTTTTGTTATGCTTGTTGCTTTGTCCCCTTTTACAAAACCCTTTAAAATCTTTTAAAATCCTTCTGTGCTTCTGGTTCAAAAAAAAATTCTCAAAATTATTTCAAATTAATCCCGCCGCTGTGCCTCCATGTCAAGTTTCCTTCCCCACTCTGAACTCTAGAGTACAGAGGTGGGGACCTGCATGAAAGACCCCCTAAGCTTATTCTTACCAGCTTAGGCTAAAACTTTTACCTTTTGTCCTTGGACCTTATGCTGACACCACCAAGCTTGTTAAACAAAGAACAGGGAAAGAGCCCACTTGGAGACATCTTCCCCCAAAATATCCCCCCAAGCCCTACACCCCCTTTCCTGGGGAAGGCTTGATAAAAATCCCCACCAATTTGCATAGGTAAACACAGACCCAAATCCTTGGATCTTAAGAACAATGAAAAAGCAATCAGGTTCTTAAAAGAAGAATTTTAATTAAAGAAAAAGTAAAAGAATCACCTCTATAATCAGGATGGTGAATACCTTACAAGGGTAATCAGATTCAAAACATAGAGAATCCCTCTAAGCAAAACCTTAAGTTACAAAAAGACACAAAAACAGGAATATACATTCCATTCAGCACAGCTTATTTTATCAGCCATTTAAACAAAACAGAATCTAACGCATATCTAACTAGATTGCTTATTAACTCTTTACAGGAGTTCTGACCTGCATTCCTGCTCTGGTCCTAGCAAAAGCATCACACACACAGACAGGACCCTTTGTTCCCCCGCGTGCCCCCTCCCCCACTTTGAAAGTATCTTTTCTCCTCATTGGTCATTTTGGTTAGGTGCCAGCGAGGTTATCTTAGCTTCTTAACCCTTTACAGGTGAAAGGGTTTTTCCTCTGGCCAGGAGGGATTTAAAGGTGGTTAGCCTTCCCTTTATATTTATGACAGCTACCAATGTGTAAGTTCTCACAGGCCTCTAGAAAGGCATCATCGAGCTGTTGAGAGATTTTTCAGAAAAGAATCAATGTAAGCCCCCCCACTGCATGTTTTTAGATTTATGCAATCCTGGGTCACTTCCTAACCCCATTACACCCCATCCTCAACTGTCACTTCTTAATCATTCATTTACCTGAGCAACGTCTTTTCTGTTCACCTTGTCCGCCGGTGCCTTCTCCAAGCCATGATCGCCTTCCACCTCTGGGGGGGTGGACAATGAAAGGCCATCACACTCATTGGGGTGCCTCATGAGGGTTTGGGTTTTGGGGTCGGGTTCCTGTGTATCCATCAATGGTTGAGTCAAAGGGCCCTCGTTGGAACTGTCACAGATGTAGCACTTTCTCTACACAAGCCTAAAGGTGCTCGGGGCTAAAACATAGTCCGAAGTTCTCACGGGGGTGGTGAAGGAGTCCATGGTTCCATGATTTCTAAAACACGAATTCTTGGTAAAAGATGGCCTCTTCTGCCCAGCACTGAGATTTATGGAGTGATGGTGCTGTGCTCTGATTGGCAGAGGGCACTGGGAGGAGTTCTTAGAGGGGTCACACGACCCTCTTCTGGGCGGTTCACCCCATCCCAGAACTTGCCTTATTTGGGTCAAATCTGCTCTTGGGGAGGTCCCCAGCAGCTGAAACCCCTCTTGATTGGTAGAGGGCAGTGGGAGAAGTTCTTAGAAGGGTCACATGACCCACTTCTGGACAGGTCACCCCGCCCCCTGAACTCCCCCCGATTGGTCAAATCTCCTCTCGGGGAGGTACCCAAGGGCTGAAACCCCACCTGAGTGGTAGAGGGCGGTGGGAGGAGTTCTTAGAGGGGTCACATGATGCACCTTGCTTCCGGTCATGTGGTCGCCTTGACCCTGGAAGTAATACCCCCCTGGGGCGGGACTTCTGGTAACAGGTGGACAGGGCTTAAGGGGTCAAGGGGTTAGGGTTTAAGGGGTCAAGGGGTTAGGGTTTGATTAATGGTAGGGCCCTTATACTACTAACTTGTTTGTCTTAGCAATTGGCTAAATGAGAAGTAGGACTGAGTGGACTTTGTTTTGTTTTTGAGTGCAGTTATGTAACAAAAAAATCTACATTTGTAAATTGCACTTTAAGGACAAAGAGATTGCACTACAGCACTTGAATTGAAAAATACTATTTCCTTTGCTTATCCTTTTTACAGTGCAAATATTTATAATAAAAATAATTTACTCTTTCATTTCAATTTTAATTACAACACAGAATACAATATATATTAAAATGTAGAAAAACATTCAAAATATTTAATACATTTCAATTGGTATTTTATTAACAGTGCAATTAAAACTGCGTTTAATTGCGATTAATTTTTTTGAGTTAATCACGTGCGTTAACTGCAATTAATCGACAGCCATATATGTATATATATATATAAATTCATATTTTCTATTCCCCTGTCCCTGAGTAACACCAGGTCAATTTGAGGGATCTGGAGATTTTTGTCAGTGTTTGGGTTTGCCCCTTGGTACTCAGTTTCTGGGACTAGAACCATACCCCAGTTGGTTTCAGTCTCATCAGGGCATGCTGGTCTATGCCTCCTATGGGCCCTGATCAGACTAAAAGTCCAATGTTTTATCTGGTCCCTATGTACCACTCTCTCAGGACCTCCTCGTTCAGGCTGGATAGTGTAAACCAGCAGTTCGGGATTGTTGTGAGTGACCACAATGTGGGGATTTGACATCCTTGATGTTTATGGTTATGAACTGGTTATGAACCAGATCTGATTAGAGCCCCATTGGACTTGCAATCATAAGTCCTTTTCCTAATTTGGACTGTGTCTTTAGTTGTACTGAGACCAACTTCACAGGCTGTCTTCAGCCTGTCATGGTGATCTTTGACCCAGTCATCCAAATTGGTTACCTCATCCTTAGAAAAGACATCCTGATGCTTCTCTGGCAACGCCCTTAAGTTAGCCACCTGTGCAGGAATCAGCCCTTGGAGCACCGCAGTTTCCTATCATGTCGTTCCCAAGAAGAGAAACTTGTTCTCCCTTCTCCCTCCTTGTCACCTGCAGCTCATTTCCACTCTTTTCAAATGTCACCTTCACCTGAGGGACCACCTGCTCAGGGCGATTTATCTCTGCAACTCTGGTTTGAGGATGCAACTCCACAGCCTTCACACTTCAGTTTAGAAGACACTCCCTGGATGGCCTTAGTCTGTACTTTGGCCTTACCATGAGGTGAACTGAGGCAGCCGCCTCAGGTGCCAGACTGTGGGGGGGCGCCACTAGGACCCAGAGTGTAGAAAATTGTGTCTACTGCTGGTGCGTATGTATTCTCTCTGCTCTAGATGCACAGAGATGGTGGAGTGCTGTGCTGGAGGAAGGAGGGCACAAGAGACATAACAGGCAGGCAGGAGAAAAGGGGAGAGGGAATAACAGAAAGCAGCAGGAGCTGCAGGGAGAGAGAGGAGGAGGAGCCTCTTATGTACCTCTCTAGCACCCCCAGGAACCTGGACTGATTAACACCAGCTTCTCGGGGAGCTTCCTGTTTCCTGCTGCTTCCCTGAACCCACTTGAGGAGAACAGGCAGCCAACTGAAGTAGTAGGAGCCAGGTAGGCCCTTAAGACGCTGATATCTTCCCTCACTCAGGTCCTGCTACCAGCCTGCTTATTTGTCCCCTTCAACTGAGTGTTGAAAGCCACTATAGCTGGCACAGAACAGCAGTCATGAGTGAAAGAAGAAAACGCCCCTCTGGGGCAGCATTCAGAAAAAGAAAGAAAGCAAAGGAAGCTTTTCTATCTAAGCCGGAAGGAGCTCTCCTGAGATACATAGACACAAATGTTCAGGGTGAGCCTCCGGTCCCAGTGAGGATGTGAGTGGTGAGGAAATGCCTGATCTTCCAGTTAGCCCAAGTGCAGATGACCTGGCAGCTACTGCAGCATCCATATCTCCATCTCAAATAGATGTAACCATGCACATTCATGAAGAAAAGTGTAGGTCAAAGAAGAGTGTGTTGGAGGCGCAAGAAACAGCAGCTGCTGAGTTTAGTTCCTTAAGTCTAGATGATCCAGGACTGTGGACCCACTTGAGCAGTAACCTGAGGGTCTTCCTTGTACTGCATGGGCCACAGCAAGTGAAAAACTTCATGTTCCCCAAAGACAATGATTATTAGGGTGACCAGATGTCCTGATTTTATAGGGACAGTCCTCATTTTTTAATCTTTTTCTTCTATAGGCTCCTATTATCCCCATGCCCTTCCTGATTTTTCACACTTGCTGTCTAGTCACCCTAATGAAAATAGAAGTTTCCATCCAACACATTACAAGCGTGAAATCCTCAATGGTGACAAAGTGGAGAGGCCATGGCTTATGTACTCAAAAACCCAGAATGCTGCATACTGTTTTTGTTACAAACTCTTCCAGTCTAATGTTCCAGCCACATTGGGTTCTACAGGAATAAAGGACTGGAAAAATCTGGCTAGAAATCTGGCATGCCATGAGAAGGCAGCAAATCACCAGAGAGCATTCCACAGGTGGAAAGAGCTTGAGATGAGACTAAGGTTAAAGGCCACCATAGATGATCAGCATCAAGAGAAGATTGCATCAGAGTCTCTTTACTGGCAAAATGTTCTGAAAAGGCTCATTGCCATTGTGAGAATGTTTGCTACCCAAAACCTAGCACTGTATGGCACTTCAGATCAGCTGTATGTGCCAAACAATGGAAACTTCCTTACAATTGTGGAGCTGATGGCTGAGTTTGATGCTGTACTCCAGGAGCATTGAAGAAGAGTCACCACCCAAGAAATGTACACACACCATACCTTGGAAAAACAATTCAAAATGAACAGTTACTGGCAACAAAAGTCAAACAGAAGATTGTGGCAGATCTGAAGTCAGCAAGATATGACTCTGTTATTCTGGACTGCACACCTGACATCAGCCATATGGAACAAATGACTTTAATGGTGCGTTTTGTAACAACAACAGAACCTACTGAAAATGTCCCTGCAATGGTGACTGTCAGAGAGCATTTTCTAGAATTTATTGACACTGATGATACTACAGGAGTTGGTATGACAAATGTGCTTCTTAAAAAGCTGGAAGATACAGGAATTGCGATAGCTGACATGAGAGGTCAGGGCTATGATAATGGTTCCAACATGAGAGGAAAGAACAGAGGAGTACAGACACGGATCCGAGAGTTAAACCCTCGAGCTTTTTTTGTCCCATGCAGTTCTCATTCATTGAACTTGGTGGTCAGTGATGCAGCATCAGCTTCTCGTGAGGCTGCTGAACTTTTTAATGTAATTCAAAGCATCTATGTATTTTTCTCTGCATCAACGGCAAATTTTGAAGCAACATCTGGGAACATCCTCTCTGACACTGAAACCACGGAGTGCCACATGATGGGAAAGTCGAGTGGAGGCGATAAAGCCTATCAAACACCAAATTGGGAAGATAGATGATGCCATAGTTGCCATTATGGAGGATAATGCTATGACAGGAACTGTTCGTGGGAGAACAGTGGCAGAGGGAAATGGAATCACCAGAAACATACATAACTTCAAATTTCTATGTGGCTTAGTGTTGTGGCATGACATACTCTTTGAAATAAATGTTGTAAACAAGAGACTCCAAGGTGTTGACCTTGATATAGCTGGAGCAATGGAACAACTGGACAAAGCAAAGTCATACCTACAGCCTTACTGGTCAGATGAGGGATTTCAAAATGTTCTGAAGAGTGTACGGAAGTTGGCAGAGGAACTTCACACTGAAGCTATTTTCCCACCCATTCAAGAATACAAGAGTCACCGAAGAAGAAGACATTTTGATTACGAGGCACGGGATAATCCCCTAAGAGACCCCAAACAACAATTCAAAGTTGAGTTCTTTAACCAGGTGCTAGATTGTGCAATACAGTCAGCTGAAGAACGTTTCACGCAGCTCAAGGAACACAGCAGTATATTTGGGATGTTGTATGATATTCCAAAACTCCTCACTATACCTGAAGAAGACCTACACCAGCAATGCAGGTCACCTGAGATAGTGTTGACACATGGTGACATGCGTGATAGTGATTTAGGTGATGAACTGAAAGCCCTTTCAAGATACATTTCAGCAAGGCTGTTCTGGAATATATGTGCACAAATAAGATGACCACCCTCTTTGCAAAAAGAAAAGGAGTACTTGTGGCACATTAGAGACTAACCAATTTATTTGAGCATAAGCTTTCGTGAGCTACAGCTCACTTCATCGGATGCACCCTCTTTCCAAAAGCTTTTGTTGCTCTGCGCATACTTCTAACACTTCCAGTAATAGGTGCCAGTGGAGAACGCAGCTTCTCCAAGCTGAAGTTAATAAAAACACATCTACCCTCCACAATGACACAGAAAAGGCTGGTTGGCCTTGCAATCATCTCAATAGAGTATGAGCTGGCCCAGACTGTGGACCTTCAGGAAGCAGTTCAAATCTTTGCAACCAAGAAGGCAAGGAAAGCACCACTTTGATTATTCAAACAGATAAAAACGCCAGTGTTTACTATGCAGACAAGAAAAGTTACATTTGCTGTTCAGGCGTTTTAGAGTTAAGTGTTACTTAAAATTTTTGAACAAGGCATTTTAAGTTGTTAGTTCTCCTTTATTGGGGTAGGTAGCAGAGCAGTACCACGAGAGGAGTAGAACAGGAAGAAGGCAGAATTGAGTCCTTTCAAAGTTTTGGCCCAAGTGAGGTGGCATGGGGGCGACATTTGAGCTCCCAGCCTCAGGTGCCAAAATGTTGTGGGCTGGCCCCGGCTGGAGCCCATAAGGTAGGCTTGCCCCAGATGTAGGCTCTACAAGCACTCAGTATCCATTGGTATTTCCTAGTACCCAGCAGCATTCATCAAGGATCTTCCTGCTCCAGGGAGGAATAACTGTCTTCTGTTTTCCAGCCATTTTGACATTTTGGGATTATGGATCACAGAATATTCCACAGTGTGTGTCCATGCAGGCTGTCAAATGAACCTGATGAGGAGGGTGTAACCATGCCTAAGTGGGTCACAGCTGAGAATGCCAGAATCAGGACAGATTGTATGGGTATCAGCGAGGTACCCGTGTTAGTCTGTATCCACAAAAACAACAAGAAGTCTGGTGGCACCTTAAAGACCTACAGATTTACTTGGGCATAAGCTTTTGTGGGTAAAAAACCCCACTTCTTCAGATGCATGATGTATGATATGGGGCAGATACACCCCAAACTGGTGGTTTATTCTATCATTTGGCACTGTCTTGGTGAAATCCAGGCAATTTATCTATGCCAAAGGTCACAAGCTTACAACTCTACTTGACTATACTTATATTAGCTTGCTTAAAGCACTGTCTTTCAGGATACAGGCCGTTAGGTTCCTTCCATTACAAATGAAAATAATGGACGCAAGCCAGCCCTATAAGGTACATGTTGAAATTGTTCTGCGTAGCTTTAACATTTTGCAACATAACCAGGCATAGTTACATGGTGTTATGTTTTGACATTTTTGCTCTATCATTCTAATAACTATATTTAGAGGTGCCGACAGGTCTATAAAAACCCAGACAAGAAACTGACATTTTGTTCATATCACCATTGCATGAGGGCTGTCAATTAACTGTGATTAACGCATGGCACAATGAACGCATTAGTGTTTTTTAACACACATTAATCGCAGACCCTCGGGGCGGGAGGGAAGCGTGAGCTGCTCCGGAGAACCGGTCCGATCAGGTGGAGTAACGCACGCTGCCACCAGAGGGCGGGAAGAGACGAGGAGAGAGACAGTAACCTGGGTCTCATCCTGGCGTTTCTAAAGTAAAACAGGATGCCCAGGGCATTCCTGGACCCCCTCTCCCCCCACAGCCTCGCTTGCAAGGCTTGCCAGAGCCGCCCTCCCCTTGGCTCCTGGGGCTGCCCCTCAACCCCGAGCTCCGCACTGCCCACAGTGCTGTCTCCCAGCCCTGTGCGGCCCGAGGCTGGGGCTGACCCCTAGCCCCTTCCCCATGCTGCCTAGGGCTGGGGCTGACCGCCACTCCCAAATTCTATGCCTCCCCCCAGCCCCGGCTGAGGCTGATCCCTGCCCCAGCTCTGCCCCGCCCCGGGGTCAGCTGTGAAACCAGCACTGTTTCTCCACTTTCCTGCTGCCTTCAGCTGACCCCCGGGCTGCAACCGCCTCTCTCTGCTCTGCCTTGCAGCCAGGACAAATGCCTAATTTTGGCAAAGAAGTAGGGATGGCCGGGACAGGACTGAAAAAAGGGGCTGCCCTGGCTAAAATTGGACATATCGGCACCCTAGCCAGCCCGGGCCCTATTGTTCCTGGCCAGCCCCTCACTCCCAGGACCAACCCCTCTGCGTCGTGTCCCCTTGCCCCAGCCGGTCACTCGCTCCGGAGATACCCCATAGAGAACAGGGGCCTGGCGAGCTCAGACGCCCTGCACCAGCCTCTCCACCCCTGCAGTATGAAGAGTCCCTGAGGTAAAATCCATCCTCCCTTGCAAACAAGGGCTCACTCAGCTGAGGGGGGCCCACCTAACTCAGTAAAAGGAGGCGAGCCTGGTGAGCCCAGTACCAGAAACCACCTTTCCAGAAGCAGCAGCAAGACACCTTCCTCACCCGCCTCCTACACAAGTTATTGCTTGCTCCTCCCCATTGTCACCCCCTGTCCTCTCAGGCCCTCCTCCTGCACAAGACATTGCTTACTTCCTCCCTCCCCTGTCCTCCCCCAACACTGAAAGCTTGTCTGTCTGAGCGATTGGCTGAACAAGAAGAAGGACTGAGTGGACTTGTAGGCTCTAAAGTTTTACATTGTTTTATTGTTAAGTGCAGTTATTCTTTTCTACCTCATTCTACATTTGTAAGTTCAGCTTTCATGCTAAAGAGATCGCGCTACAGAACGTGTATGAGGTGAACTGACGTTTCTTTTTCATAGTGCAAATGTTTGTAATAAAAAATAAATATAAAGTGAGCACTGTACACTTTGTATTCTGTGTTGTAATTGAAATCGATATATTTGAAAATGTAGAAAACATCCAAAAATATTTAAATAAATGGTATTTTATTATTGTTTAACAGCACGATTAATTGCAATTAATTTTTTAAGGAGAGATGGTGAGGTGGGGAGGGAAAAAGCAACCTAGGAAGGAAGGGAGACCTGAGCAAAGAGAGTTTAATTAACTCTATCAAGTTATCTTAAAGTACAGGCAGTCGTGGCAAATTTAAATTGAGAGAGGATATAAGAACATAAGAACGGTCATACTGGGTCAGTCCAAAGGTCCATCTAGCCCAGTATCCTGTCTTCCAACAGTGGTCAATGCCATGTGCTTCAGAAGGAATGAACAGAACAGGTTATCATCAAATGATCCATCCCCTGTCTCCCATTCCAGCTTCTGGCAAATCGAGGCTAGGGACACCATCCCTGCCCATCTTGGCTAATAGCCATTGATGGACCTATCCTCTGTGAATTTATCTAGTTTTTGTCAGGGTTTTTTTAATCCTGTTATAGTCTTGGCCTTCACAACATCCTCTGGCAACGAGTTCCACAGGTTGACTGTGTTGTGTGAAGAAATACTTCCTTTTGTTTGTTTTAAACCTGCTGCTTATTAATTTAATTGGGTGACCCCAGTTCTTGTGTCATGAGACAGAGTAAATAACACTTAGAATCATAGAATATCTAGGTTGGAAGGGACCTCAGGAGGTCATCTAGTCCAACCCCCTGCTCAAAGCAGGACCAATCTCCAATTTTTGCCCCCCATCCCTAAATGGCCCCCTCAAGGACTGAACTCACAACCCTGGGTTTAGCAGGCCAATGCTCAAACCACTGAGCTATCCCTCCCCCCTTCCTTATTTACTTTCTCCACACCAGTCATGATTTTATAGACCTCTATCATATGCCACCTTAGTCATCTCTTTTCCAAGCTGAAAAATCCAAGTCTTATTAATCTCTCCTCATACGGAAGCTGTTCCATACCCCTAATCATTTTTGTTGCCTTTCTCTGAACCTTTTCCAATTCCAATATATGTTTTTTGAGATGGGGTGACCAGATCTGCACACAGTATTCAAGATGTAGGCGTACCATGGATATATATAGAGGCAATAGGATATTTTCTGTCCTATTATCTATCCCTTTCTTAATGATTCCCAACATTCTGTTTGCTTTTTTGACTGCCGCTGCACATTGAGTGGATGTTTTTGGAGAACCATCCACAATGACTCCAAGATCTCTTCCTTGAGTGGTAACAGCTAATTTAGACCCCATCATTTTATATGCATAAGGAAAACTTAACAGGTATATAAAAATATTAGAGAATGAAGGTTATATTATTAGCTCTGAGTGAAGAGCTCCATGGATTAAAACAGTTGGGAACCCATATCCCTGGTTTTTATCCTGGCTCTGAAAGGAGCATGGGGGTTGTTACCTGTTCTTGCAAAATCTGAATTTTTCCACCAGTGTCTGTTGCTTTTGTCTGCTGCCAAATAGATTGCAGGATTTCCCTTTTCTGCTGCAGTTAACTGTTTCTGGGCAACTCCATGCGTTAATGCATCAATTTTGGGTCTTACCCTGCTCACTCTCGGTTTTCCACTTTGAAATTCTTTTTATCCACTCCCCAGTGAGGGCAGGGCGCAGCTCTGTGAACTGTTCCATTGTTTCCTTCATCTGATTTACCAATCCAGTGAAAGTATTATTTGCTACTTCTCCTTCCTGTGCACTTACTTCTCCTGTTCTGACAGGCATAAATCTAGGTCTTGGGTTAGGTTTTACCGGAGCCTGGCTATCATCATATGGTGATGATTGCAATGTGGTGGCCTTGCCCATGGACTGCTTGGTGGCTTTTGGTCTGGTCATTCTACATGTTTCCATTGCACCATCCATTCCAATCATCCTATGTGTTCCATTTTTTAATTTTGCTAGGGCTACCTTTTTCCATTTCTGTCCCCAGCCTTCAGGCACTATATAAGTACCTGAAGCCCATTGTTGCCCAACAAGATTTATAATAGGGAATGGCACTTCTCTTTTTTTGCAGATTCTCTACAGATGTTTCCAATGGTCTATTCTGTTCCTGTGCTTGCTGTAATGTATCATGTCTCTGGGCTGCTTGTTGCCCGGCTAGGAGAGCGGGAGCTTTCCAAGGTTCTATTGCTTTTCTTGTTTCTTTTAACTTTTTTGTTTCTGTTACTTGTCCCACCAATTTTGTGGTGTGTTGTCTTAACCATTTAACAGCCATGGTCATAGTTTGCAATATTGTACATGTCTTACTCGTATTATTATTTTTCAGGGCTACAGTCTCTGCCCTAGCCTTACAGATTCCAGTCCATGTTTCTTCCCCACTTTGTTTTTTAAACCCATATGGACCGCTTTTTTCATTACCCAGTATGTCCAAACCTTATCAAACTGTGTGAGGGTATCTAGGGAGGGGATTAGGGGTGTTCCCTACCTCGGAGTTTTCTGCCATGTTAACTCGCGACTCCTACAGCAAAGAACTCACCACTTACCAAATCAGTAGCTGGGGTCACCAGTCTTGTCAGCTGGCATGTGTGTGTGTCCTGTCTGTATGCTGTCTCAGCCCTGTGCAGATAGTTGATTCAGCAGACCTCACTAGTACTAGCCAGAAAGACCACAGGCTCTGTTCAGTGACGAAGGCGCCCGGCCAGGTTTATTGTTGACGAAGCACGATCCCAGTGCCCCATAGGAGCTACAGGTACACTAACATGTATACTCACAACAGTGGACCAGCTCAATCAGCAGTGGGACTTTCTAATGGCCCCTCGGCTGGACAAAGATGCCCCTCCTTTGACTTCTCTTTTATACATTGACGCAAACAAGTTACGTATTACACTGCTGATGTGGTTAGTTACCAACCCTACACCTTGTACCTGTTGGTTTGAACAAAACTTCTCCATCCATTATCCTGTCCTCCCGTCCTTCTCTTACTCTGGGTCAGTGTGTTCCTGTATCATTTCCCAGGAATGTATTTACGTGAATATCCAGCACCGAGTACTTAGGACTGCCTGTGTTTTAGCAATGCTTGCCATACCTTTGCCAAGTTCATGTACTGGACAGTGAGTTTGTACCCAAGTGTCTGCTTTAGGACACAGCCTGACTTTGACTCATAGCATGGCCTGGCTTTGCTGACTGTGGTTCAGGTCTCAGGTCTTGCACCAGGCCCAGTGTTCTAGGTAGGCTCTGTCCTTCTACTACAGCCTGTACTTCTGACATCTCTATTGGACCAATGTTCATGTCAAGTTGATCAAGTTCATGTTCCATCAAAATCTGGCCCTGAAGTGGGCCTAGGTCTGTTGACAGCGTCTTTGAAATGCTTTGCCCATCTGTTTTTCTGTTCTACCTCCATTGTAAACGTTTTCCACCTTTGCTTTTTATTGATCCATTTCCTGTTTTGAAATGTCCACAAATTTCATTTGGTAAATGGTTCCGTGATTTTCTGTCTTTGTAGCAGCTTCAGCTTCAGCTGTTAGTTCGATATATCTCTGTTTATATCCCCGAGACTAACAAATTTATTAGAGCATAAGCTTTCGAGAGCTACAGCTCACTTCATCGGACGTAGCTCATGAAAGCTTATGCTCTAATAAATGTGTTAGTCTCTAAGGTGCCACAAGTACTCCTGTTCTTTTTATGGATACAGACTAACACGGCTGCTACTCTGAAACTTGTTTATATCTCCGTTTATCTTTCCTTGTGTTGCTTTTCTTGGCTTTGTCTACTTTCTTATTCTCATTCTTATTCTTCCCTTGACTTGTCTGAACAGAGTGGTTCAGCATGGACCCAGGCGGGAAACGGGGCTGCATTTTATCTCTGCTGTTGTCCGACATTGTAGACTGGATAATGAAGACGTGTATTCGCAGCACAAACAATGGTATAGCCTGGGTAGATGCCAAATGCCTAGAGGACTTTCACTTTGCTGATGATATTGTGCTGCTGTGTGACGACCCCCAAAAAGTTACAGGCAAAGACAAACAACCTAGCGAAAATAGCTGGCGAATCAGGTGGCAGAATTAGTTATGCTAAAACAAACATGCCTGATGCCCAGACATCAAGCAGTAACATCACCTGAGAAAGCAAAAATGGGAAGAGAGTAGAACAGTTCACCTACCTGGGCACCTGGAGACCTCGAGCAGAGAAGCGACATCGAGGATAGGAAAGGCATCCACCACATTTACTAAACTCATCAACACATGGAAATCAAAGACATACAGCACTACAGCAAACCAGAGGGTTTTTAAGGCAAACATAATGTCAGCCATAGGCATCAGCTTCGTGGGTGCTCTGGGGCTGAAGCACGTATGGGAAAAAACTAGTGGGTGCTCAGCACTCACCAGCAGCCCTTTCCCTACCGCCCCATTAGGTTCCCGCCTGCGGCAGGCCCCACCAATCAGCTTCTCCCTCCCTCCCAGCGCCTCCCGCCCGCCACGATGAGCTGTTCAGTGGCATTCAGGAGGCACTGGGGGAAGAGGGGGAGGAGCGAAGGCAGGGCGCACTCAGGGAAAGGGGTGAACAGGGCGGGGTGGGGGTGGGAAGAGGCAGAGCGGGGTGGGATTTTGGGGGAAGGGGAGGAGTGGGGGATGGGGCCTGAGGCAGGGTGGGGGGGTCGAGCACCCCCGGCAGCTCATAAAGACAGCGCCTATGATACCAGCACTAACATACAGCTGTGAGACTTGGGGATCTACCAAAATGTTAGACAGAAAACTAGCCGCTTTCAAAAACAAGTGTCTATGAAAGATTTTGGGCATTGGTTAGAAAGATCTGAGAGTCACCGAACAGCACCTTGTTTCCACTAGAATAAGAAGGGAGTGTTGGATGTATATGGGGCATGTACTCTGGATGCCAGCACACAGACTCTCCCATGAAGCTGTCAAGTGGAAACCAAATAGTGTGAGAAAATGAGGGCACCCAAGAGAAACTTTAAGAAGTGGCTGGAGCAGGAGGCATGCCTAGTGGTTAGAGCAGGAGCGAGTAGGCAGGAATAGGAGCCCAGGGTCAGAATGGGAATCAGAAGCCAGATGCCAGAGCCAAGGGTCAGCGCTAAAGGCAGAAATCAGGAATCAGAGCCGAGGGTCAGAGCCATGTTCCCTGGAGCTAAGCAAGGCAGGAGCAGGGCTAAGTCCAAAACAGGAGCAGGACTGGAAAAAGGTCGGGGCAAGGCTGGGAACAAGCAAGCACAGGAGCTATTGCAACTACGGCCAAATGCTTTGAGCAGCAGCCAAAGTGCTGCTTGGCTTAAGAGCTGGCCTGATAACTTTTCCCGTGAGTGAGGTGGGATAGCCAGTGTGACAACCCACTACAGGCCAGCTGCACTCACTAGGTATGTCTACCCTGCAATTAGAAACCTGCGGCTGGCCATGCCAGCTGAGCCGGGCTGGTGGGCCTCGGGCTGCAGGGCTGTTTTAATTGCAGTGTAGACTTTTGGGCTTGGGCTGGAGCCCAGGCTTTAGGACCCTGCAAGGTGGGAGGGTCCCGGAGTTCACACTGCAGCCTGAGTCTGAATGTCTACATCGCAGTTAAACAGCCCTGAAGCCCGAGACCTATGAGCAGCTGGTTTTTTGTTTTTTTTCATTCACATCTCACACATGTTAATTTCCCCACAGCGGTGCAGGCCTTTGTCACCTCTCCTTTGGAATGCTACAATGAGCTCTGCCTGAAGATCACATGGAAACTTCAGGGTCCAGGATGCAGCTGGCTTAGCGCCATTTCCGGGAGGGGACACATGATTCCCATGGTCTGTGATCTGCCCTGGCTTCTGGTTCATTTCTGGGTATAATTCCAGCTGGCAATTTTGACCCATAAAGCTCTACATGATTTGGGTTCTGGCTCAAAGACCATCTCTCTGACTGGGTGGCCAGTTTAACAGGGTTCAGGTGTAAAAGCCATGGATGACATGCTGACACCTCCCAGCCCAACTGTCTCTTGGCCTGCACCCGTCCCCCTGTCTTAGAGACCACCTCACTTCTCACCCCATAGATCCTATTGACTTTATCTCATTTCTTACTAATCCCTGTGTCATTCTTCCCTCCCTCCTGTGCCTGAGCTAGCTTGCCTCTTGCTGTTTCATCACTGTACAGGTGCCAAGGCATAGATTTGAGTAAGCCCCTTTTTCAATTAAAATAGATCAATGAGAAAAAGTTATGCTTGTGTCATCATGACTTGCTTTGGAATTTGCACAGCAGTTAGGCGCATTTAATAAGGAATGCACCAGATCTCAACCCCGAGGAAAAGGCACAAGACACACTCCTCCCTGGAGTCCCGGGGAGGGGAAATTAGCCCATGCTTCTTGTTGAAGAGCTTCTGAAACAAGGTGGGTGGCATTTTGGTTTTGGTCACCAAGAGCACATTTCATCCGCAGGAATTTGATTTATCAGACTTCACAGAGGGTAGCTTCCAGGGAACTCCAGTACGGGGCAGCATGCCCCTAAATGGCACACGAAACTGAGCTGCTTGCTGTACTACAATGAGACAAGTACCATACATTGCCCTGGCCTCTTTTTCAAGAAAGAGCCTAATGTGTGCAATGGGAGCTGCTCAGGTGGTGCTATCCACCAGCAGAGGGCGCTCATCTGCACTCTATACAGTGCAATTAAGCAACCTCTGCTTTAGGCTGAGCATGACTCTTTAGAAAGTTGATGGGAATCCCATAAGAAATTAAAGAGAAGGATGCACTGTGGTTAAGGCAAGAGTGTGGGAATCAGGAATTCTGGTTCTGGCACTGTCACTCAGGGAGCTCATAGGTCACTCACGACTCTGTAACTCAGTTTCCCCATCTATAAACTGGGGCGAATGCCACAACTTTTATAAAGCACTATGAGCTCAGCAGGTGATATGAGCTCTGCACTATTAGAGGAGTTAAATGTATTTTATAATGGTCTCCTGTAAACATCTCACGGTGGGGGAGATCTGAATCTATCAAAATGAAGAGTCACTTATATCCTGAGTACATTTCCTTCTCCCACTCCAGAAGCAGACCCCATATTTCCCACTTTTGTGCTATTTCTCATGTTCCTCTGATGCTACCAGTTATACACTGGTACTTCACCAAGATATTCACACTCTCTGAGGGGGACCATTTAAAAAGGAAGGAAGAGAAGAGCACCTTCAAGCATGATTGTTTCAGAGGTAACACCCCAGTTTAGTTTAGATGCAGGATATTTTAGGGAAAGTATTTCTTAAATGACAGGTTTCAGAGTAGCAGCCATGTTAGTCTGTACTCGCAAAAAGAAAAGGAGTACTTG
Organism: Chelonia mydas; assembly: GCF_015237465.2. Classification (NCBI taxonomy): domain Eukaryota; kingdom Metazoa; phylum Chordata; order Testudines; family Cheloniidae; genus Chelonia; species Chelonia mydas. Next base: position 215,332,143 of record NC_057849.1, read on the forward strand.
TGGCACTTTAGAGACTAACAAAATGGAGGATTTTCCACTGGAGCCTGGGGAATGAGGGCTAAAGACAAACTCTGTCTTGATTTAGAGATGGAATCCAGGGGTTTCTGGGAAGGAGGGGGCTAGTATCTTGAAGGCCCATATCCCTCCCCCTGGAACTTATGAGATGGAGCAATATCCCATGGGTCTGCTCTTGCTACCCCAGGGGCTTATGGGAAGGATTGGGAGCAGTATCCAGGGAAGAGGGGCGTCTCAAATCATTGCCCCAGGGGCTTCTGGGATGGAGAGGCAATATCTCGGGGGGGAAGGGGAGGAGTTGTCCCTGCCCCAGGGGCTTATGGGATGGATAAAGGGCAGTAGTCCATGGGTCTATTCTCACTGGCCCAGGTGTTTCTGTGATTGAGTGTATGGGGGTGGTGTCTCTGTGCCCCTGTGGTTTCTGGGTTGGAGGGTATGGGGAGAAGGAGTGGGGACAGGGGGCGTCCCTGAACTTTCTCAGAGATTGAGGTGTTTCAGAACCAGGGTTTGGATTCAGGCCCTTCACTAGTTTGTACATCAAAAACAAAATGTTGAATGTAGAGTGCAGAGCGCCCTCCTGCACACACCTTTCCCCCACTCTTGACCCTTAACATATCCCTGTTAACTCCCTCTCCCTGTTCATGGATGCCCTCCCCACTCCCATTCTGGAGACAGCGCCCCCTACAGACAAGAATCCCAGATTCAGTGGAAAGATTGTGTCTCCTGGTCAGTGAGTCACCTATGGACAGCCCTTCAGAGCCATGAAGCTGCTGGCTGCTCAGGGCAGGGGTTGATGCAGGTTAATGGGGGCATGGAATGTGTGAGCAGGTTTGCAGGTTACCGTTGGCTTTGATGAGTCAGGCATCTGCCTGTTTAGACTAGTTGTCGTTCACACTCATTGTTCCCAGGTAGAGCCCCAAGAATCACAGAATCAGAGAAATGTAGGGCTGGAAGAGACCTCGAGAGGTCATGAAGTCCAGCCCCCAAGGCTGTAGCAGGACCAAATAAACCTAGGCCATCCTTCATAGGTATTTGTCCAACCTGTTCTTACAAATGAAGAGAATTCCACAGCCTCCCTAGGTAACCTGTTCCAGAGTTTAACTACCCTAACAGTTAGAAAGCTTTTCCTAATATCTAACCTAAATCTCACTTGCTGCAGATTAAACCCATTACTACTTGTCCTACAGTCGATGGACATGGAGAACAATTGCTCACAGCCCTCTTTATAACACCTTTTACGTATTTGAAGACTTATCAAGTTCCACTTCAGTCCTCTTTTCTCAAGAGTGAACATATCCAGTTCTTTCAACCTTCCTTCACAGGTCAGGTTTTCTAAACCTTTTATCATTTTTGATGCTCTCCTCTGGACTCTCTCCTGTTTGCCTACATCTTTCCTAAAGTGTGTACTGGACACAGTACTCTGGCTGAGGCCTCATCAGTGCCAAGCAGAGCAGGACTGTCACCTCCCGTGCCTACTTAAAATATCTTATTAATTGTTATTGTGACTAGCCTAGAACCTTCAAGCAGGTTGGAGCCCCAGTGTGTCGGGCACTGCACAAATATAGTAAATCACAGTCTCTGTCCCAAAGATCTTACAGTCTTCCTTGGGATCTTTTTTTATGGTGGGGGGGAGGGCTCCTAAATCCAGTTAAAGGCTATAGTGCCTACCAAGGGGAGTCCAGGCTGCGTGCTTCATGTCTGTAGCCCATGCGCTTTTTGAGTTAGCAATGAGCAAAAAAAAGTTTATGAGGCTATGTCTACACTACAAACTTTGCAAAAAGAAAAGGAGTACTTGTGGCACCTTAGAGACTAACAAATTTATTTGAGCATAAGCTTTTTTGAGCTACAGCTCACTTCATCAGATGCATTCAGTGGAAAATACAGTGGGTAGAGTTATATACATAGACAACATGAAACAATGGGTGTTACCATACACACTGTAACAAGAGAGTGATCACTTAAGGTGAGCTATTACCAGCAAGGGGGGGGGGGGGGAGGGCGGAATCTTTTGTAGTGATAATCAAGGTGGGCCATTTCCAGCAGTTGACAAGAATGTCTGAGGAAAAGTGGGGGGTGGGGGAGGGGAGGGAATAAACATGGGGAAATAGTTTTACTTTGTGTAATGACCCATCCACTCCCAGTCTCTATTCAAGCCTAAGTTAATTGTATCCAGTTTGCAAATTAATTCCAAATCAGCAGTCTCTCGTTGGAGTCTGTTTTTGAAGTTTTTTTTGTTGAAGAATTGCAACTTTTAGGTCTGTAATCGAGTGACCAAAGAGACTGAAGTGTTTTCCATCTGGTTTTTGAATGTTATAATTCTTGACGTCTGATTTGTGTCCATTTGTTCTTTTACGTAGAGACTGTCCAGTTTGACCAATGTACATGGCAGAGGGGCATTGCTGGCACATGATGGAATATATCACATTGGTAGATGTGCAGGTGAACGAGCCTCTGATAGTGTGACTGATGTGATTAGGCCCTATGATGGTGTCCCTGAATAGTTTATGTGGACACAGTAGGCAATGGGCTTTGTTGCAAGGATAGGTTCCTGGGTTAGTGGTTCTGTTGTGTGGTGTGTGGTTGCTGGTGAGTATTTGCTTCAGGTCGGGGGGCTGTCTGTAAGCAAGGACTGGCCTGTCTCCCAAGATCTGTGAGAGTGATGGGTCGTCCTTCAGGATAGGTTGTAGATCCTTGATGATGCGTTGGAGAGGTTTTAGTTGGGGGCTGAAGGTGATGACTAGTGGCATTCTGTTATTTTCTTTGTTGGGCCTGTCCTGTAGTAGGTGACTTCTGGGTACTCTTCTGGCTCTGTCAATCTGTTTCTTCACTTCAGCAGGTGGGTACTGTAGTTGTAAGAATGCTTGATAGAGATCATGTAGGCGTTTGTCTCTGTCTGAGGGGTTGGAGCAAATGCGGTTGTATCGTAGAGCTTGGCTGTAGACAATGGATTGTGTGGTGTGGTCTGGATGAAAGCTGGAGGCATGTAGGTAGGAATAGCGGTCAGTAGGTTTCCGATATAGGGTGGTGTTTATGTGACCATCGCTTATTAGCACCGTAGTGTCCAGGAAGTGGATCTCTTGTGTGGACTGGTCCAGGCTGAGGTTGATGGTGGGATGGAAATTGTTGAAATCATGGTGGAATTCCTCAAGGGCTTCTTTTCCATGGGTCCAGATGATGAAGATGTCATCAATATAGCGCAAGTAGAGTAGGGGCATTAGGGGACGAGAGCTGAGGAAGCGTTGTTCTAAGTCAGCCATAAAAATGTTGGCATACTGTGGGGCCATGCGGGTACCCATAGCAGTGCCGCTGATTTGAAGGTATACATTGTCACCAAATTCGAAATAGTTATGGGTGAGGACAAAGTCACAAAGTTCAGCCACCAGGTTAGCCGTGACATTATCGGGGATAGTGTTCTTGACGGCTTGTAGTCCATCTTTGTGTGGAATGTTGGTGTAGAGGGCTTCTACATCCATAGTGGCCAGGATGGTGTTTTCAGGAAGATCACCGATGGATTGTAGTTTCCTCAGGAAGTCAGTGGTGTCTCGAAGATAGCTGGGAGTGCTGGTAGTATAGGGCCTGAAGAGGGAGTCTACATAGCCAGACAATCCTGCTGTCAGGGTGCCAATGCCTGAGATGATGGGGGGTCCAGGATTTCCAGGTTTATGGATCTTGGGTAGCAAATAGAATACCCCAGGTTGGAGTTCCAGGGGTGTGTCTGTGCGGATTTGTTCTTGTGCTGTTTCAGGGAGTTTCTTGAGCAGATGGTGCAGTTTCTTTTGGTAACCCTCAGTGGGATCAGAGAAAGTGGTGTTGGAAAGCTGCCAAGCAGCCTCTTGTTCATATTCCGACCTATTCATGATTACAACAGCACCTCCTTTGTCAGCCTTTTTGATTATCATGTCAGAGTTGTTTCTGAGGCTGTGGGTGGCATTGTGTTCTGCACGGCTCAGGTTATGGGGCAAGTGATGCTGCTTTTCCACAATTTCAGCCCGTGCACATCGGCGGAAGCACTCTATGTAGAAGTCCAGTCTGTTGTTTTGACTTTCAGGAGGAGTCCACCCAGAATCCTTCTTTTTGTAGTCTTGGTAGGAAGGTCTCTGTGGGTTAGTATGTTGTTCAGAGGTGTGTTGGAAATATTCCTTGAGTCAGAGACATCGAAAATAGGATTCTAGGTCACCACAGAACTGTCTCATGTTCTTGGGGGTGGAGGGGCAGAAGGAGAGGCCCCGAGATAGGACAGATTCTTCTGCTGGGTTAAGAGTACAGTTGGATAGATTAACAATATTGCTGGGTGGGTTAAGGGAACCACTGTTGTGGCCCCTTGTGGCATGTAGTAGTTTAGAGAGTTTAGTGTCCTTTTTCTTTTGTAGAGAAGCAAAGTGTGTGTTGTAAATGGCTTGTCTAGTTTTTGTAAAGTCCAGCCACGAGGAAGTTTGTGTGGAAGGCTGGTTTTTTATGAGAGTATCCAGTTTTGAGAGCTGATTCTTAATCTTTCCCTGTTTGCTGTAGAGGATGTTGATCAGGTGGTTCGCAGTTTCTTTGAGAGCGTGTTGCACAAGCTGTCAGCATAGTCTGTGTGGTATGTAGATTGTAATCAACTCAAGTTTCATCAGGGTAAAGCCTCTGGGGTTAGTATATCACTCATGCACGTGCATACTTGCCTGCTTGCATCAGCCCTGCATGTACTCAGCAGGAATGCTTGTGGCAAGGCACAGTGTGCTGCGCCATGGGTAGTATTCCAGTGTGCCTCATGCCACCGGTCACTGCAATGCCTTTTGTGAAATTTTTGCAATGTATTTTGGGGTAGAAATAAGTTGCGCAGGAATCTGTGGGAGCCAGGGGTCGAAGTTCCCACCATGAAACTTTCTCCATCCCAAAATGCCATCCATATCCCTTATGACTGTGCAAGCACCTGACAGACTGAACAGAAGAATGGACCTGCTGGGTCAGACCAATGGTCCTTCTAGCCCCGTATCCTGTCTTCCAACAGTGGCCAATGCCAGGTGCTTCTGAGGGAATGAACAGAGCAGGGCAATTATTGAGTGATCCATATCCCACTGCCGTCCAGTCCCAGCTTCTGGCAGTCAGAGGCCTAGGGACACCCAGAGCATGGGGTTGCGTCCCTGCCTGTGCAGCTCCTGAGCCCCCAGTTCAGGTCCTAAGCAACCCAGTAGAAAATCTCTGCCCAAGTCCCAGAAGCTCCCTCTCTTCAGTCCCACAGGACTTTAAGTGGCTGTTTCAAGAGGATCATACGTAGGATTTAGACAGGGGATTTAGGCTGCTCTGGAATGACTGTCGTAAGTAAGGGCTCAATCCAGAGAAGTGCTGATGTAACATTTGTGCCTCTGCAATTCTGGATTTGTCTTGCTTCTGCCAACTGCAAGCTTTTTTAAAAAACAAACAAACCCGGAAGTTTATATTTTCAGCCCCCACTTTGGAGCCAGTTCTGCTGTTACCCTCTTCATCCAGCCTTGCAGAAAACTTTTGTCTCTGGCCAAACAATAGGTGAGAACAGATCCCATATTCACCTGAATGCAGGGCAAGCTCTACTGTCTCATTCAAATCAATGAGGTGACAACTTAAGCCCTGCCTCCCCTCATCCCCAGTAAAATCCCATCCAGGAGAGGATCCCCAGCCCTGTTATGACTATTCACATGCTAACTTTATGCTCAGGACATTTCCCCCTATTTTCATTATGTTTTTCAAATAAGAAAATTAAATGTGAACATGCACAAACGTTCCGGTTTATATGTAATCAAACAATGGTATTTTCTCTATATGTTGATGCTGAAACAGTTTGTTTGCTTGGGGATTCTGCTGCATGAGTTTCAGAGGAACATTTGCTACCTCCCAGGAAGAGCCTGAAAGGACCCAGGGCCTGATGGAATGGACAATGCAGTCCAGACACAGAGTAGACATGGCTTCACTACAGCGCGTTACTGTCCTGAAATAGAGCTGTGTCATAGAATCATAGAAGATTAGGGTTGGAAGAGACCTCAGGAGGTCATCTAGTCCAACCCCCTGCTCAAAGCAGGACCAATCCCCAATTAAATCATCCCAGCCAGGGCTTTGTCAAGCCGGGCCTTAAAAACCTCTAAGGATGGAGATTCCACCACCTCCCTAGGTAACGCATTCCAGTGTTTCACCACCCTGCTAGTGAAATAGTTTTTCCTAATATCCAACCTAGACCTCCCCCACCTCAACTTGAGACCATTACTCCTTGTTCTGTCATCTGCTACCACTGAGAACAGCCCAGCTCCATCCTCTTTGGAACCCCCTTTCAGGTAGATGAAAGCTGCTATCAAATCCCCCCTCATTCTTCTCTTCTGCAGACTAAATAACCCCAGTTCCCTCAGCTTCTCCTTGTAAGTCATGTGCCCCAACCCCCTAATCATTTTCATTGCCCTTTGCTGAACTCTCTCCAATTTGTCCACATCCTTTCTGTAATGGGGGGCCCAAAACTGGATGCAATATTCCAGGTGTGGCCTCACCAGTGCCAAATAGAGGGGAATAATCACTTCCCCCAATCTGCTGGCAATGCTCCTACTAATACAGCCCAATATGCCATTGGCCTTCTTGGCAACAAGGGCACACTGCTGACTCATATCTAGATTCTTATCCACTGTAATCCCCAGGTCCTTTTCTGCAGAACTGCTGCTTTGCCAGTCAGTCCCCACCCTGGAGCGGTGCATGGGATTCTTCCTTCCTAAGTGCAGGATTCTGTGCTTGTCCTTGTTGAACCTCATCAGATTTCTTTTCGCCCAATCCTCCAATTTGTCTAGATCACTCTGGACCCTATCCCTACCCTCCAGCGTATCTACCTCTCCCCCCGGCTTAGTGTTATCTGCGAACTTGCCAAGGGTGTTATACCAATAAAATAAAAACCAGCAGGATCTTATTAAAGGGGAAAAGGCAAAATACCACATTTATTGTGAATACAGAAAGAATCATAGTAAGCAGTTAGTTATAGCTACAACATTCCATTCAATCTTATATTTATTCACACATTCATTCATTCATACACACACACACACACACACACACAGGTTCTGCAAGGTTGTTATCATAGTTACCAGCCTTAGAGTTGCTCATGCCAAGCCACTGGCCAGGTGGCCTGGACATGAGGAGGGAGCAGGGCCTTGTCAGATGCTCATCTGATGCTCCTGGAAGTTGGTTTGCAGAATCAGACCCCAAAGTTCTCACTTTCTAGAGTCCCTTTTTATAGGAGTTTCTTCCTATGCCAGTCTATGGGAATTGCTTCATCATGCTGTTGCTGAATCAATCAGCAGATAGCACATTCCTGACGGCTCCGTGCTGCTAGATGTTATCTTGTTCTTTGGTTCTCCCATTCTTGAGGCTGTTGGGTGGATTCCAGTCTGCCCTCCGGGGGTCCTCTGGTTATTTCCACTTGACGCCTTCTTCAGCCGATGGACACTGGATTCTTAGGCTGGCACCTCCCTGATCATTCAGTTATTATCCACACCAAGCATCCATCCACATACATCCTCTATCTCTATTTTAATCACAATTGTTAATTCAACAAAAGGGCGGGGAGTCTCTGGGTGCTGTTTCTGTTGTTACAGAGTATTGCTTTGAGTCTCTCTCTGTGTGAATTGCTTTGAGAACAGACTCTGTCTTAGAATGTACTAACGCAATTAGCAGCTTGCAAGTTTCACGCATAGAGGGAGAGAAACAGTACCAAAAACCAAGAGACCTCTTAATTAGTAATACCCTGGAATTTAAACTATGGGGAATCAAACTCATTTGTGATTTTAATAAAGAACTTCTTTAATATGATCCAACAAGGGTGCAATTCATCTCATCATCCAGATCATTAATAAAGATGTTGAACAAAACCGACCCCAGGACCGACTCCTGGGGCACTCCGCTTGATACCGGCTGCCAGCTAGACATCGAGCCATTGATCCCTACCTGTTGAGCCCGAGAATCTAGCCAGCTTTCTATCCACCTTATAGTCCATTCATCCAATCCATACTTCTTTAACTTGCTGGCAAGAATACTGTGGGAGACCATGTCAAAAGCTTTGCTAAAGTCAAGCTATATTATATCCACCACTTTCCCCATATCCACAAAGCCAGCTATCTCATCATAGAAGGCAATCAGGTTGGTCATAATGGTACATCCTTATTCCATATATCTAGGCCAGAGCCTCTTCTAAGACAGACAGGGCAAAATCCAGAATAAATGCACTGACAGCAAGGGAAATTCATTTACAACAGTACTAGTGAGACAGAATCAGGCCCAGACCCACAGCTGTGGTGACGCCTCTTAGCAGCCTTCGCTCCATCCCCAGGGAAGTCAGGCACTGGGTTCCTTCTGTATCTCCCAGACCCTGCTCCATAATGTGTTTCCACAGCATAGTAATTTCAACTCTGAGGAGTGTATGGCCAGTCTCTCAATATCTGATGATTGCCTTAAAGCCCCAGCTCCTGAAGTCACTGGATTATTGTTATTAATTATTATTATTTGTATTACCAGATTGTCATAGACCAGGACCCCACTGTGCTAGGTGCTGTACAAACACAGAAGAGAAAGATGGTCCCTGGCACAAAGCATTTACAGTCACAGTATTGGACAGAGACAAAAGATGGATACAGTTGGACAGGGGAGCACAAGGAAAAATGAGACAATATTGGGCACACCAGCAACCTAGCCATTGTTAATTTTTTTGTAGGCATCCCAGCAAGGAAGAGTCATGAGGATGATTTGAAGGAGGATTAGGAGGTAGCTTTGCAGATGGTCATAGGAAGCACCTCCCAGGCATGAGGGGTAGCATGGGAAAAAGAACTAAAGTGTTGTTTGCAGGAGATGGAGGCTGGCATCATGGGCCGATCAGAGGTGAGCATCCACAGCTCAATTGTAAATGACAGGTAACAGGGAGAGTGGGGAATAGGCTGTGAAGGGCCTTGAAAGTGAAGACAAGCAGCTTCCATTTGATGCGATAGAGAAGACGGAGGTGGAGAGATGTAAAGAGAGGGGTGACATGGTCAGCATGGCAAGCTAAGGAAATGATCTCTGCAGCTGCATTCTGAATCGATAGGAGCAGGCCAAGGTGGCATTTGTCAAGTTAAGGCTGTACCTTAGCCCTGGTCTACACTAGGACTTTAGGTCGAATTTAGCAGCGTTAAATCGATGTAAACCCGTACCTGTCCACACGATGAAGCCATTTATTTCGACTTAAAGGGCTCTTAAAATCGATTTCCGTACTCCACCCCTGACAAGTGGATTAGCGCTTAAATCGGCCTTGCCGGGTCGAATTTGGGGTACTGTGGACACAATTCGACGGTATTGGCCTCCGGGAGCTATCCCAGAGTGCTCCATTTTGACCGCTCTGGACAGCACTCTCAACTCAGATGCACTGGCCAGGTAGACAGGAAAAGAACCGCGAACTTTTGAATCTCATTTCCTGTTTGGCCAGCGTGGCAAGCTGCAGGTGACCATGCAGAGCTCATCAGCAGAGGTGACCATGATGGAGTCTCAGAATCGCAAAAGAGATCCAGCATGGACTGAACGGGAGGTATGGGATCTGATCGCTGTACGGGGAGAGGAATCCGTGCTATCAGAACTCCGTTCCAGTTTTCGAAATGCCAAAACCTTTGTCAAAATCTCCCAGGGCATGAAGGACAGAGGCCATAACAGGGACCCGAAGCAGTGCCGCGTGAAACTGAAGGAGCTGAGGCAAGCCTACCAGAAAACCAGAGAGGCGAACGGCCGCTCCGGGTCAGAGCCCCAAACATGCCGCTTCTATGATGAGCTGCATGCCATTTTAGGGGGTTCAGCCACCACTACCCCAGCCGTGTTGTTTGACTCCTTCAATGGAGATGGAGGCAATACGGAAGCAGGTTTTGGGGACGAAGAAGATGATGAGGAGGAGGAGGTTGTAGATAGCTCACAGCAAGCAAGCGGAGAAACCGGTTTTCCCGACAGCCAGGAACTGTTTCTCACCCTGGACCTGGAGCCAGTACCCCCCGAACCCACCCAAGGCTGCCTCCTGGACCCAGCAGGCGGAGAAGGGACCTCCGGTGAGTGTACCTTTTAAAATACTATACATAGTGTAAAAGCAAGCATGTGAAAGGATTACTTTGCCCTGGCATTCGCGGCTCTCCTGGATATACTCCCAAAGCCTTTGCAAAAGGTTTCTGGGGAGGGCAGACTTATTGCGTCCTTCATGGTAGGACACTTTACCACTCCAGGCCAGTAACATGTACTCGGGAATCATTGTACAACAAAGCATTGCAGTGTATGTTTGCTGGCGTTCAAGCAACATCCGTTCTTTATCTCTCTGTGTTATCCTCAGGAGAGTGAGATATAATCCATGGTCACCTGGTTGAAATAGGGTGCTTTTCTTCAGGGGACACTCAGAGGAGCCCATTCCTGCTGGGCTGTTTGCCTGCGGCTGAACAGAAATGTTCCCCGCTGTTAGCCACAGGGAGGGGGGAGGGTGGAGGGGGTAGCCACGCGGTGGGGGGAGGCAAAATGCGACCTTGTAACGAAAGCACATGTGCTATGTATGTAATGTTAACAGCAAGGTTTACCCTGAAAGAGTGTAGCCAGTGTTTTATAAAATGTGTCTTTTTAAATACCGCTGTCCCTTTTTTTTTCTCCACCAGCTGCATGTGTTTCAACGATCACAGGATCTTCTCCTTCCCAGAGGCTAGTGAAGATTAGAAAGAAAAAAAAACGCACTCGAGATGAAATGTTCTCCGAGCTGATGCTGTCCTCCCACACTGACAGAGCACAGACGAATGCGTGGAGGCAAATAATGTCAGACTGCAGGAAAGCACAAAATGACCGGGAGGAGAAGTGGCGGGCTGAAGAGAGTAAGTGGCGGGCTGAAGAGAGGGCTGAAGCTCGAATGTGGCGGCAGCGTGATGAGAGGAGGCAGGATTCAATGCTGAGGCTGCTGGAGGACCAAACCAGTATGCTCCAGTGTATGGTTGAGCTGCAGCAAAGGCAGCTGGAGAACAGACTGCCACTACAGCCCCTGTGTAACCAACCGCCCTCCTCCCCAAGTTCCATAGCCTCCACACCCAGAAGCCCAAGAACGCGGTGGGGGGGCCTCCGGCCAACCAGCCACTCCACCACAGAGGATTGCCCAAAAAAAAGAAGGCTGTCATTCAATAAATTTTAAAGTTGTAAACTTTTAAAGTGCTGTGTGGCATTTTCCTTCCCTCCTCCACCACCCCTCCTGGGCTACCTTGGTAGTCATCCCCCTGTTTGTGTGATGAATGAATGAAGAATGCATGAATGTGAAGCAACAATGACTTTATTGCCTCTGCAAGCGGTGATCGAAGGGAGGAGAGGAGGGTGGTTAGCTTACAGGGAAGTAGAGTGAACCAAGGGGCGGGGGGTTTCATCAAGGAGAAACAAACAGAACTTTCACACCGTAGCCTGGCCAGTCACGAAACTGGTTTTCAAAGCCTCTCTGATGTGTACCGCGCCCTCCTGTGCTCTTCTAACCGCCCTGGTGTCTGGCTGCGCGTAACCAGCAGCCAGGCGATTTGCCTCAACCTCCCACCCCGCCATAAATGTCTCCCCCTTACTCTCACAGATATTGTGGAGCACACAGCAAGCAGTAATAACAGTGGGAATATTGGTTTCGCTGAGGTCTAAGCGAGTCAGTAAACTGCGCCAGCGCGCCTTTAAACGTCCAAATGCACATTCTACCACCATTCTGCACTTGCTCAGCCTGTAGTTGAACAGCTCCTGACTACTGTCCAGGCTGCCTGTGTATGGCTTCATGAGCCATGGCATTAAGGGGTAGGCTGGGTCCCCAAGGATACATATAGGCATTTCAACATCCCCAACAGTTATTTTCTGGTCTGGGAATAAAGTCCCTTCTTGCAGCTTTTGAAACAGACCAGAGTTCCTGAAGATGCGAGCGTCATGTACCTTTCCCGGCCATCCCACGTTGATGTTGGTGAAACGTCCCTTGTGATCCACCAGAACTTGCAGCACTATTGAAAAGTACCCCTTGCGGTTTATGTACTCGCCGGCTTGGTGCTCCGGTGCCAAGATAGGGATATGGGTTCCGTCTATGGCCCCACCACAGTTAGGGAATCCCATTGCAGCAAAGCCATCCACTATGACCTGCACATTTCCCAGGGTCACTACCCTTGATATCAGCAGATCTTTGATTGCGTGGGCTACTTGCATCACAGCAGCCCCAACAGTAGATTTGCCCACTCCAAATTGATTCCCAACTGACCGGTAGCTGTCTGGCGTTGCAAGCTTCCACAGGGCTATCGCCACTCGCTTCTCAACTGTGAGGGCTGCTCTCATCTTGGTATTCATGCGCTTCAGGGCAGGGGAAAGCAAGTCACAGAGTTCCATGAAAGTGCCCTTACGCATGCGAAAGTTTCGCAGCCACTGGGAATCGTCCCAGACCTGCAACACTATGTGGTCCCACCAGTCTGTGCTTGTTTCCCGAGCCCAGAATCGGCGTTCCACAGCATGAACCTGCCCCATTAGCACCATGATGCATGCATTGTCAGGGCCCATGCTTTCAGAGAAATCTGTGTCCATGTCCTGATCACTCACGTGACCGCGCTGACGTCGCCTCCTCGCCCGGTAGCGCTTTGCCAGGTTCTGGTGCTGCATATACTGCTGGATAATGCGTGTGGTGTTTAATGTGCTCCTAATTGCCAAAGTGAGCTGAGCGGACTCCATGCTTGCCTTGGTATGGCGTCCGCACAGAAAAAAGGCGCGGAATGATTGTCTGCCGTTGCTCTGACGGAGGGAGGGGCGACTGACGACACGGCTTACAGGGTTGGCTTCAGGGAGCTAAAATCCACAAAGGGGGTGGCTTTAAATCAAGGAGTAGTTCAGGCAGGAGTTCATGGAGGGTTCCAATAAGAAATGGTGCACCTAAGTTACTGTTCTTATTGGAACAAGGAGGTTAGCGTGGCCTCTGATTGATACATGGCTAGATTTAGCTCGCTGCACCTTCTCTGTGAGTGACTGCAGTGTGACCTAGAGGAATGAGTCCCCTAGACAGGGGAAGAGGCAAATGAGTACAAAACAAATCTGGTCTATTTCTTGTTTCGATCCACTCCATCTATCTTTTACATCTTTGGCTGGCAGCAGACGGTGCAGAAGGACTGCATGCCATCCACATCTCATGGCTGCTCGGCAGAAGATGGTACAGTACGACTGCTAGCCATCCTCATCTCTTGCCTGCCCGGCAGAAGATGGTACAGTACGATTGCTAGCCATCGTCATCTCTTGCCTGCCCGGCAGAAGACGGTACAATACGACTGCTAGCAATCCGTATTGCCTGCCTGATCACCATAAGACGGTTCAATAGGACTGACTGCAGGACTAAAGAGAATGACCTGGTCAAGTCACCAAAAATTTAGTCCCTGCGCCCATGTCTGCCCAGGCGCTCCCAGCCGACGTGGCCAGGAGCACCTCGGACACGACGAGGACGGGTAACAGTCATACTGCACCGTCTGCTGCCAGAAGGCAATGAGTTGCTGCTACTGTGTAGCAATGCCGTACCGCGTCTTCCAGCACCCAGGAGACATACGGTGACGGTTACCTGAGCGGGCTCCATGCTTGCGGTGGTATGGCGTCCGCACAGGTAACTCAGGAAAAAAGGCGCGAAACGATTGTCTGCCCTTGCCTTCACGGAGGGAGGGAGGGAACGGGGGCCGGACAATATGTACCCAGAACCACCCGCGACAATGTTTTAGCCCAATCAGAGTGCTCCATTGTGACTGCTCTGGACAGCACTCTCAACTCAGATGCACGATTATTTGCCGTTGCTCTGACGCAGGGAGGGGCGACTGAGGACACGGCTTACAGGGTTGACTTCACGGAGGGTTCCAGTAAGAAATGGTGCACCTAAGTTATTGTTCTTATTGGAACAAGGAGGTTAGCCTGGCCTCTGATTGATACATGGCTAGATTTAGCTCGCTGCACCTTCTCTGTGAGTGACTGCAGTGTGACCTAGAGGAATGAGTCCCCTAGACAGGGGAAGAGGCAAATGAGTACAAAACAAATCCGGTTTATTTTTTGTTTTGATCCACTTCATCTATCTTTTACATCTTTGGCTGGCAGCAGACGGTGCAGAAGGACTGCATGCCATCGACATCTCATGGCTGCTCGGCAGAAGATGGTACAATAGGACTGCTAAGCAATCCATATTGCCTGCCTGCTCACCATAAGACGGTTCAATAGGACTGACTGCCGGACTTAAGAGAATGACCTGGTCAAGTCACTAAAAATTTAGTCCCTGCGCCCATGTCTGCCCAGGCGCTCCTGATCGACCTCACACAGGCGACCAGGAGCACCTCGGACATGACGAGAACGGCTACCAGTCGTACTGCACCGTCTGCTGCCACAAGGCAATGGGTTGCTGCTACTGTGTAGCAATGCCGTACCGCGTCTGCCAGCACCCAGGAGACATACGGTGACGGTTACCTGAGCGGGCTCCATGCTTGCGGTGGTATGGCGTCCGCACAGGTAACTCAGGAAAAAAGGCGCGAAACGATTGTCTGCCCTTGCTTTCACGGAGGGAGGGAGGGAAGGGGGGACTGACGATATGTACCCAGAACCACCCGCGACAATGTTTCAGCCCCATCAGGCATTGGGATCTCAACCCAGAATTCCAATGGGCAGCGGAGACTGCGGGAACTGTGGGATAGCTACCCACAGTGCAACGCTCCGGAAGTCGACTCTAGCCTCGGTACTGTGGAAGCACTCCGCCGAGTTAATGCACTTAATGCACTTCTGTGGGGACACACACACTCGAATATATAAAACCGATTTCTAAAAAACCGACTTCTATAAATTCGACCTTATTCCGTAGTGTAGACATACCCTTAGAGATGTTACGCAGAAAGAATTTACAAGATTTAGACTTAGCCTGGATGTGAGGACCTAGAGAGATGACATGAGAATCTCACTTTCAGGTTTTATTTTTGTTGAAGTACGTTTCCAGGCCCGGAGGGTGAGGAGAGAACCTGGAGAGGCCCAGGAGGCACAAAAAGACCCAACATTTATTATTTTTGAAAGCCTTGTTTTAAAGTCTGCTTCATGGGTTTGGAGTACTTGAGTTTGGCTGTACTCTGACCAGCAATGGAATGGCTAAGACTGAATGTGTCTTGAAGGTTGATACCTGCAGGAGGGAAATATGAACTGGAGACTCCCTTTCCTGACTTTAAATCCCAACCACATACATTTGCAGGGTTGAAGGTTTTTTCCTTTCCCTTTCATCAGAGAAATGCATCATCTATTGTTTGGCAGCTTCTCTGCTCTCTAGCTGGCCAGGGAGTCACCCCCCAGGAAGACAGGCTTAGCTTTTGAAGACTCCTCCCCAATTAGCTGGGTGATGGAGCTGTCTCACACAACAGCATTTGAGCCGGAGGGAAGCAGAGAAGAGAAGGGACAGACAGGACACCACACATTTCCTCATGGCTTTTGTTCCTCACTCCCAGGGATCTTTCCAACCCATGGCCCCAGAGGAAGACCCGGGTCATCTGTGCCACAGCAGAAGCCAGGCCAATTTCACAGCAGCCGGCAACTTCCTTTATATAGGGATGGAGACAGCAGGAAGCAACCCCCTCCACAACTTTGGTAAAATACTGTAGGGGTGGGGAGCAGAGCTGAGGGGCCAATTCAGGATTGATCGCCACAGTTTATTCTGCAGCAGGGCTTTAGCCTGTCATTAATAAACTGGACGGGTGGGGATTCCATCCCTTCACATATGGAGCCTATGCTACAGTCTCATCACTGACAGATAAGTTCCCCTTTCCAGCCTGAAATTCCCACCTCTTGTTCCATGTTATTTATTATTCTTGTTTAATAAACATTGCAGTAGTGTCCGAGGGATCCAGTCAGGATAGATATGGGGATGTGTTCCCTGCACCGCAGAGCTTTCAATCTACGCTCCCCTTTTATTCCTCCTCCCCAACAACCTCCCCCTCCCCGCCCCCAAGCAATCTCTTTCCCCACAGTTAAGACCTGTCCTGAGGCTTCTCCTCTTTATAGCAAAGACCAACTCTGAGAGCTCCTTGGAGTCCCTGTCGGTTGCCTCCAGTGTTGCTGGGAGCCTTGACCAGGCTGTAGCCCCCAGCTGGGTCCAAGTGGGGGAAGAGCAGCTTAGAGCACAGGTGACTGGGAAGAGGAAACGGAATCTCTACAGTGAAGCTCAACGCCAGCGCCTGGAGGCATCTTTTCAGAAACAGAAAGATCTGAGCATCCAGGAGGTGTCAGTACTTGGTGAGGAACTAGGACTCAGCTCCAAGCAGGTACAGTCAGTCACCTTCTCTCCCAGCCGCAGCTATGTTTTCCTCTCTCTTTGCTGAGTGAAACTGAATCCCAAAGCCACCCCAGCTGCTGTTGGGAAGATGATGAGTGGAAGAAGGAAATAGAGGTGAGCTCTGTGGGGCTAAGAAATGTGATGCTCATGCCGCAAGGCTTGGGGGACAAGTCCCGTAGCCACTAGGGAGGGGAGGGGAAAGGGTCTTCCCTGGGTGGCGTATCATGCAAGTCAGGAGAGCGGGGCAGCCTCCCTTTCTTCTCTCGGGGGCCATGTCTGCACCAGGATTTGAGCCACCTTTTACCTTAATGCACCAGGATTTGCACGGGTGCAGTTTACCATGCGTTGAAACAATACCACATAACCCTGTCCATCTCAAATGATCAGCAATGAAATAGTTAATACTGACATTTAAAGTGTCCCCATCATGCTTTAGCATTAGTGCCCCAGGGAGATGAGTGGGACTCAGGGAGCCCACACCTCTCTGAATCCTTGCTTCAGCCTGTCTACAGACTAAGGGCACGTTTACACCGGGGGGGTTTTAAAGGTTGTACCTACACCGATGCATCTGAGATGGGTGCGACCACGACCCAGCACCCTATATGGAAGCCATTGTACCAGTGTTAAAAGGGTCCCGTGCCGGTGCAGCTCACCCCATGGGGGTAACCGTGTTTTGGAACCAGGTTTAACACAATCAGGCCACATGCCATGGGCTACATGCACGCATCACGTGGGCTGGAGTTGGCCTGCCGGCCAGCTGTTTCACCCCTCTGCACTAGGCAATGTCTACATACCCCTCAGCTCTTTCCAGGACACGTACAGCTAGTGAGTTAACCAGGGTGCTTTGGGTGGAGACAGGGGCAGCTCTAGGTTTTTTGCTGCCCCAGGCAAAAAAAAAAAAAACCTCCAAGAGCACAACTGCGGAAGCAAAAAAACAACAACAAACCACCCGGAACGCCGCCCCTATAATTGTGCCTCTCCAAGCACATGCTTGGTTTGCTGGTGCCTAGAGCCAGTCCTAGGTGGAGAGGTTCAGGGTCTGGTAACAGCAGAGAGGGGTTATGTGGCTCAGGGAGTGAGCAGGGCAGAAGGGACATTCTGTTTCATCTGTCTCATTCCCAGCTGATGTGGGCAGTAAAGGAACCACTTATGGGAACACTTTTCATTAGCACAGCCCCTTCGGCTGGGGATCTCAAGTGATTTACTGTCATGAATTAGCAAAGCCTCCCAATCTCCACGTGTGGTTGCTGGAGGGGGTAAAGAGAGAGAGGGAGAAGAGGAGGGTGGGAAGCAAGAGAGGAAGAGGTGAAGGAGAAAGGGGAAGAGTGAGGGAGAAAAAGGGGGAAGGATGGAAGGAGGAGGTGAGGCAAACTATTTTACCTCTTTCTCTCTATTCCTCCTTCCCTCTCTTCCCACCCTCTTCCTACTCTCTCACATTAAACACTGTCTGCTGCCCCTTAGTGGCCATTTAAAGGAATGTGATGCCAACCTTGGCTACTTCAGAAATTGTGTCTCTGTGGTTTGTGCAAGTGTTTGTGCTCACACACATTTGTGTGTCTGAAAAGTTCTCTTTAAATGGACTCAGAAACCTTTTGCCACTACCCGGGAGGTCCCCTGGCTTCTTAGAAGTGTCCAGTAGACAAAGAACTTGAGGTCAGTGATCTCTACCCCATAGTAATCCCATCTGGAGCTGTACTCTCAGAAGGACAGGCCTCTCTCATCTCAGGGCCACAGGTGCTGAGTTCAAGGTACCCACCAAGATTTGGGGCATGTCTACATGCAGAGATGTAAGGTGTGATATGAAGTTGATTTTGGGCAGCGTCTGATGCAGAAGGCTGTGTGGACACTCTTATTAGAGAGACAAGGTGGGTGAGGTAACATCTTTGATTGGAGCAATTTTTGTTGGTGAAAGAGGGAAGCTTTTTAGGTACACAGCATGGGTGGCAGGTATAATAGGCCAGGGAAGGCTTTGCTTTCCTGGCGCTGCCGACGGACAACTGGGCCGCAGTGTCCCCCCTTTCCGGAGACCCACACCACCTCCTCCACTCCAACCCTCACCCCCGAAGGTCCCCGCTCGGCCTGGGCAGGCCTTCAGGGGCGGGAGAAGCTGGCGCTCGGGAAGGCTGCTGGTGGCTCGGCCCGGCCCGACTCTGCCCGGGGCGGGGGGGCTGGCCCGGCGCTCGGGGGGGGGGGACAGTGGCTCGGTCTGGTGCTGGTGGGGGCCATGGGTCAGTGGCTCCTCCGGTCGGGGGGGCCCCTCAGGGCTTTTCCTTTTATCGGGGGGGTGGGGGGGAGGGTCCAAGGCTCTGGCATGCAGGTGGATGGAGCCTTGAGTGGAACGGGTGGGACCAGTGGGCTATGGTACACAGAGCTCTTCAGATCTCTGTGTCCCCACCACCCATGGTACACAGACGCTCTTCAGATCTGGGAACTGTACTCAGTCTGTCACAACTAAATACCAGGTGGATACAGCTCAGTGCCTGGTTTTATTGGGAGATAGTTCTATGGAGACTGTTTTTCAGCTCGAGAGAGAGTGATGTGGGCTAGGACACTGGTGCTCTCTCTGTTTACTGTGCGTCTCATGGCCAGGAGCGTGGGAGCTGCTTGCACACACTAGCACGACCAGGGACAGCTGCCGGTGAGCCTGGTGCCAGCCCCAGTGGCCTCACATGCTGCGGCTTCCACCGCTGTGGTTCCTGGTGGAGCCCTGCAGTTCTGTGGATATCCGTTTTATATCTGTGGATAGTCCATGCTCTATGAATAGGGGTGGGAGTGGGATATGCTCCTCTTTCCAATGCAGATGCTCATCCAGCTCTGATTTGCTCCCCGCCTGTCCCTTCTACTCCAAGTACAAGGAACGCTTCTTCAACCTGCCTTCTCCGAGAGAAACATATGTGCATCTTAAAAAAACCTGAATCCAAAACCCTACCAAAACACAACACTCCACTCCCCGCACAATTCTCCCCCTGAGGAGAGGATGAGAGAGAGAATGAGCCATGCGTGGCAAATATTAGCCATGTCTTTTAATGCACCACTGGAAGGCGCTCAGCTACTACTATGATGATTAAGCCAGTATAAGAAATAGAATAGAATAGACATGCTGCCTTTTCTCTTTCTTTAGCTTTCTCCATTTTCCTCTCTGTGGCCTTGTTTCTCTTTGCATGTCTCTATCCTTCTTTGAGTGGCTGTGTGCCTGGATGTGCAAGTATTGCCAGAATGAATACATCAAATATCTGAGGGCAGATGCTGCACTCACTGTGAGCCCAAAGTAGAGCCCAAATCCGGATCTCACAAAGGCAATGGGGAACTCTCTTTGTCACTGAGGAGTTGCTCCCAATTGACACCCAAGTAATGGAGATCAGAATCTGGCCCAGTGGGCCAGATTCATCTTTGGTGTAACTCCATTAATTTGCAGCGGGCGTTCCCATAGGGATTCATTTGGGCCTCTGTACCTGGGACAGGATTTCAGAATAGGAATGGTATTTTATACACAATTTGGCAGATTCTCCTTTCACAGGCCTTGCTTACAGGAGCATTTTTCAACTCTCCCACCTTTGCATTATTACTGCTGCAGTAGCAATAATGGAAGCGCTAATGTAGGCAGGCTGCCAACTGCCTTTGGCATTTTAACCACTGAGTCATGTAGATCTGCTCTGATTAGGGTTAAATGACACAGTGATCAAAATACCAGTGGTCTACAATAGTGCTGCCACCTTTGCTACTGCTGGTGGAGCTGCAGTGGTGACTGGGCAAGAGAGGGAAATTTGAAGAGGAATGCTAGTGTAAACATAAACATACTGATGTGCATCTGGATTAACCCCATTACAGTCAGCGGAGTTACTCTGGATTTACATTGGTGAAGCTGACAGCAGAATCTTGTCATGTCTGTTTCTCTTTCTCCCTCTGATCCTGTCTACGCTACAAAAATAACCCTGGTTATAACATTTGTGCCCAAAACATGTTATAACATGTTGGGTTGTTTTGCCTCTGTGGGTAGGTTGCAGCCATGTAAAAGAACCATGGTAGCAACTAGGTGCGACTGGAGTGAAAACATGACTCCCTGGGGCCTGGTCTACATACAGATTTTGTTCTGATAAAAACTATTTTTGTCAGGGCTGTAGTTTTTTATTGAAATAGCCAGACTGGTACAGCCCCTCATGTGGACAGTTATACCAGTATAAAGTGCGTTAAGTCAGTATAGTTTATTCCTCTTCCCACACTAATCAACAGGGGTGTAAGCACTTCTATACTGGTAAAACTGCATCCACGCTTGGGGATTCTAGTGCTTTAACTATGCCGTTTTATGGCTTTTTCTGTCCACACAGCCATGGAAAAGGCATGTTTGACAACATTCTAATCTTGCTGTCTGTGGTCATGTCTAATCTCTCTCTCTCAATCTGGCTTTGTCGAGATAGCTAGATCCCTGGGGCAGGGACCATCTTTTGTTCTGGGTTTGCACCAGGCCTAGCATAATAGGGTCTTTAGTCCATGACCGGTACTCACAGGTACCATGGTATATGGAAATAACAAATAATAATAATAACAACTCAAGGTAGCTCTCACTATAAAATTCTAGTGGAGACAGGGCCCATGTAGTTGTTAATTTGATGCTGCTGGTCAAGGCTAACATTATACCCCCACCTGGAGTTGACCTTCACTAGCTACATCAAGTACCAAACTACATCCTCTCTCTCTCTTTCTCTCTCTGTTTTGTTTTCTCGTATCTTTCTGTCTCTCCCCAGTCACCCACCTAAATATTGTAAACAAAAGCAGGTAAATCTCCTTCTTCCTTCAGTCCCAGACGACATACACCTGCTGATTCCATTCCACAGTCCTTGGGCTTTACCATCCTCCCTGCCTCCATTCAGATGGAGAGCAGGTGAGAACCAAGGAAGCCCCAGGCTCTAGCACTTGCTAATCACCCATGAATGCCGAGGTGGGAGCCAGCCCCAGGGGAAGGGACAATGAGGGTGAGGGCTGGGCAATATGGGGAACCCTACTCCAGCCCAGCAGGTGCTGGGTTTGAAAGCAGAGCCCCCCAAAATCAGACAACAGCCTCAGCAGGGATGAGCTTAGAAAGAACGGGAAGGGGAATATATGTGTCTGTTGGGGTTTCCAGCACCAGAGTGGCACAGAAGGGACAGACTGACTCACCCAAAAAGCATGGGCTAAGTACATGGGTTTGGCTTCTGTGCTGTGCTGAGCATACGTGGGTACAACATCACCTGCAGACTCCGTGTCCATTTATGCCCACTACAACAGGAGCCAAAACCATTCACTTAGCACGTGCTCTTCATTCGTTCTTTTCTGATCTGCATCAGCCACTACAGGGTAAATAAGATGCGCCTGGATCAGTGCTTGGATGTAGAGATGTAGGGAAAATGTGGGTGCTGCAGAATACAGTGTGGATGGCTCCTTAGGGAGCAGGTTCCCCCTGAATCACTACTGAGAGCAATACCTTGCTTCAGGGAGCATGAGGGTTACTCAGTAGGGGGCGCTCTTCCCCCTGAACAACCACTAGCCCGAATGCCCCAGTGTGGACATAGGGTTCATTGTACCGTCTTTTGAATGAGATATGAAATGGAGGCTCTGGCTACTCGAGGTCTTGGGAAACCGCCTGGTACTTTTCACAAGAGTAGGAACGTCCTGGTATTTCGACAGGATATAAGTATAAACTATTCTTCATCGTCTGCCCGTAATTGTTTGTCTAGTGTTTCCGTGTGCTCTTAAACCACTACAGAGAGGGCAGTGGCGAGCGAATGATCTTGATCCCAGCGTGTCCAGCACCTTGGGATCCTTCAGGATGTGAGTCAGGAGAGAAATGTGCCATATGGTTATCTGTGTAACAAATCAGCTACTTGACTCGCCTAGTTAAACCTCTTCTTTTCCTAGCACTTCTGGGGAGAGACATTGGAGGTTGTGGGGGGCTGGGGGATACCTTCCTTGCACACACAGCAATCCAGCGGTGACTTAAATATAACTTTTTTTGGCTGAAGGTTTGCTACAGCTGTTAGTTGTGCAGATGATATTCCCACTGGGAGACCGCTAAGAAACTGTGGGCAATACTCAGACTGGGCAATGGAGGGCAATGTACCTCCAAGAGAATACACTCCTGTTTAATTCTACATGCCTAGCAGGAGCTCCAGGCTGTCTCCTCCCTCTGGTTTTATTCAGTGCTGGAGGGTCTGTGCAGAGCTGCTGGTGGCCACGTGCTTGGGGTAGGAGCTCCCCA
This sequence comes from Chelonia mydas, assembly GCF_015237465.2. Taxonomy (NCBI): domain Eukaryota; kingdom Metazoa; phylum Chordata; order Testudines; family Cheloniidae; genus Chelonia; species Chelonia mydas. The sequence goes on from NC_057849.1 coordinate 215,354,675, forward strand.
GACAAGGGAAAACCTGTCTCCCGCCTGGTCTGGCCTGGAGGGGTCCATACTCTTCATTCATCCGAATGCAGAACCTGAACGGCTTCAGAGAAAACTCTTCTCCTGGCTTCTGTGTAAGGAGGTCCATGAAGGTTGCGCTGCCTCCTCCCTTTCCCCTGCTTCCCATTGTTGAATAAAGACCATGTACTATGGGGGGGCGGGGGGGGAGGACTATATTTAAAGGGCCTCAGTGGAGCATGTCTGGGGTATATTGGGCAGTACTTCCAGCAGCTCAGCATGCCTAACATCATGGAAGTGGGTTGGGAAATGGATCGTGTCCTAGGTTTAAGGGGAGTCCCTCCGGAGCTTTGTCTACGCTGGGAAATTTAGGACCTATAATTGCCCACTGGGGCAGCTCCGCTCATGCTGCTAGTGGTGGAAGCTGTAGTACATTATACTCCACACCTGACCATAGCCATTGTATGAACAACATACCCCCATATCTCGATGTTTGTACTTTGACCTGTTAACCTTTTAGCCCCAATCGGGGATATTGCAGATTATGTATTCCTTACGCCACCCGATCCTAACCCGAACTTCGCACCCCTTGAAAATCTGTACCTTATTCCCTGATAACCAGAAACTTCTATGCTTAAACTCTGTGCCGTTTTCTTTTTATTTTAATATCATCTTAATACAATTATTAAATCTGCAACTCTGATGGAGCTGCACTGGTGCCAGGGAGAAGGTGGGGGAAATTCAGGACATCCTCAGTGTAGCCAAGGCCCTCAAGGTCACTTCTTGCCCCTCTGCCCACAGCTAGTGGAGGATTGTTGCCTACGCTTTATTCCGCAAGGCTTTGTCCAGTCCTAGTTCCAAATAATGCTGTTTCCACGCCTTCCCGTGGGATGGCTATTCCACAAGCTAATCAATCCTGCCATTAGGACATGGTTCCTGATATGAATATGTGGAATTAAAACACTTTGTCAGTGTGTGTCTCAGGAACCGGTGGTAATGAAAGAACAGACCCCTCAAACTCTTGACCTTGTGGTTTGTTCATTAGCCTTCCTGCCCACATATTTTCACACTCTACTTTTCTGCCCAGGGAAGCAGTACATGCCAGTGACTGCTTTGGCCTGAGTCTGCATCTCCACTGTTAACAAAGGGCTACAATTATCCTGCAGTTCTCAGGTGATCAGGAGCCTGAGATGTTAATTGGAGGGGAGAGCTCTGTCCTTTCTCTGACCTGCTTCCCCAAGGAGTCCAGCGAAAGGAAAATGAGATTATAATACGAATGACAGGCTAATTTTTGTTATTCTTTCAAGACTGCCTTCCATCCACAATCACTGCTGCTCAGGTTGTGATGTTCTAGCCAGACAGTGGGAGGTGGCTCAAGCACTGGAATGCTGGGGGGTGTTGCGTGAGCACTGGGTACGGTTATGGGTGGGGAGCCAGTTATGTGTGGAATAGCAGGGGGGCTGCAGGGCAGGACTGAGGGGCACTAGCAGGGCTGTGTGGGGAGCCCAGGACTGGAATAATGGGGGGTCGTGCTTCAGAGTAGGACTGAGATGTTTTTCTAAATTAAAATTAAGAGCGTTCAATCTTTATTGTTTGGTTGGCTCTCCACAGCCTATGAGAGGCATGTTTCAGAGTAGCAGCCGTGTTAGTCTGTATTCGCAAAAAGAAAAGCAGGACTTGTGGCACCTTAGAGACTAACCAATTTATTTGAGCATGAGCTTTCATGAGCTACAGTTGCATCTGATGAAGTGAGCTGTAGCTCACGAAAGCTTATGCTCAGATAAATTGGTTAGTCTCTAAGGTGCCACAAGTCCTCCTTTTCTTTTTATGAGAGGCATGGTTTGTCTTTCCAGATGTATTTGATTTGATTTTACATCAGTTTATGCCCCACCTTGTAGCATGTTTTTATGCTCCCACAGAAGCACAATAGGTGAATGCATCAACCCTATGTTGAGAGGAGCCCACTCCTTACTCAGGCCAAACTCCCATTTTAAGACTCGGCAGGCAGGCCAGGCTATGACTGGTTTGAATTCCCCAACACCCAAGTTGTAACATTCTTTGTCCCAGGGGGGCTCAGCATAAGGTTGCAAATTTTGGTTGGAGGTATTCTTGGAGCTTTCTTCACACGACATAATCTTCAATTAAAGATTAATCTTTCGTTCCTGGAGACTCCAGGACAATCCTGGAGGGTTGGCAACGCTAGCTCAGCAAGGTGGGGTATTCCTGCCTTTGAAAAGATCAAAACAAAATCAAATAAACGACTTCTGTTCTGACTGATAGGGCCCAATTCATAGTCCAGGCAAAGTCCTGTGGGCCACAACAGTTGTAGCTCATAGCTGTGTTCTACTGTAGTGTAGAAAGGGGCCATTTTTTGTCTAAGATACATGTTAGAAAAATAAAACTCTGTGTTACAGACAACTGCTTGCTGAGCTGTGTATGGTCCCGCTATGCTGCAAAGCCTCTATTGCAAGATGGTATCCTCTGCCTGTGAAAACACCGTTCTGTCTTTGTTCATGGGCACACTACAATTTAGTCAGGAGAAAGATGCTTGGTTAAAAGTTCTATTGTACCTAAGACCTAACCAGGTCCCCACAGGGGGACTGTCTCCATTACAAAAGCGTGTGGTATTTGAACACCATTGGGAGCACCTGAGTTCGCTGACATGGTCAACAACATATCAGCTAGTCATGGGTAAAACATGGGCTGACACAGTGTTGAACATGATTTGCCCTGGCCTACACTGACTGCAAAGTCATGATCAGCATCATGTCAGCTAATTTGAATGCTCCCAGTCACATTCAGATAGGGGAGGAGGACTTCCTCATGTAGACAAGCTCACTGAGCTAAAGCCTTGGACACTCAAGGTGTGTGGATACTGAAGCAGAGTTAGATCCTGTTTACACAGCTCCTAACTCATGGCTCAGGTATATTTGTAATGTACACAGGCCCCTGAGTCGGACATACTTGTAACATAGACAAGCCTTTCTATAATGGTGTGAATCAGAGCTGCAGAGCTAATTAATTGTGTGCATGAATAGGAGAGGGTCCAGTCCAGATGTGAATTTTGCAGCTTGAGCCAATCTGTAGTAATGGACCTGGGGCCCAAACAATGGTTGTCCCAAAAACATCATGCTGGAGAAATAAAAACGTATGGAAGATGCTTTTTGAAAGGGAGGCCAGATAGACTGAAATGGATTTCCAAGGCTGGAGGGAAGGATTTCCACTAGAGTTGGGTGATTTTGTCATGCAGATAGTTTTTTCACAGAAAAATGCAGATTTAGGGCAACTGAAACTATTTGTGGATTCAGGTAGATGTCAGTAAATAGCTTTTGTTTAAAAAAAAAAAAAACAGCCAAAGAACTTTTTTTCGGGCGGGGGTGGGATCTAAACGGCTCATTTCAGCATTTCCAACATGACATGTTTTGACTTTTCATTTCAGAAATACCTTTTGTTTCAGTGTTTCCCTACATTTTATTTAAAAACCATTAACAACATTTTTTAAAAACCCTGAAAATGAAAAACAAAACAAAACCCTTTCATTTCAGGTCAACCAAAACATTTCAACCAATTAAAAAAAAACATTATTTCAGTTTGATCTGAAACAAATTTTTTTTTCCAAATTTTTAGATTCAGTCACCAAACCAAAAAATCAGTTATTCACCCAGTGCTAATTTCCACATTCCAGGGCCTATCATAGCCAAGATGGAATTCCTTACTGGCGAACCTCAAACAGTGGGTGATGGCGGGTGGTCTGCACTTGAATGTTACAGTTGCACAGCGGCTTCTGTGTAGACATTATCTACCCAGAGATGAGGGATTCTTCCATCGCTGTAGTTAATCCACCACCCTGAGAGGCGACCCCCCACCTCCTGGCTTTTAGGTGCATGTGTGGTTTCTTTTCAAGCCAATGGGTATAACTGAAGGTGGCATGTCAATGACCCATCACCCCCTGGCTCTGCCACTGCTCAAAACCTGGCTCTATTTCTGCTCCTGGCAGAGGCAGGCACTACCCTCACTGACAACAATGGCAGTGGGAGCTGTTTGCCCCCAGGCTGAATTTAGCCCTCTGTCTCTTTTCTAAAATCTCTTTAGAAAACACCTCTTTCCCCTTTGTCTCTGCCACACTGGGAGGCCTGCTCATGAAAAGCAATGTGCAGAGCTAGGTATTAATATTATTATAGTATTAAAATTAACATTCTGGGTGGTGCACTTTGCAAAGCCAAATGTGCATGTGAATGTAACAATATGGACCCATATGTCTAATTTGTATTGACAGAAGATAGATCAGTTTTGCCAATTAAAATAACAATGACAATAAATAATATTTTTCTTTGTTTATTAATTAAACTCTTAGGTCCCAATCCCAAAGGCACAAGTTTCAATTTGACACCAGAATTTCATGGCACTGCCCATATACATAAAGTTAAGCCTGTGTATACTTCTTTGCAGGGCCTTATTTTTGATGCCGGGGATACACTTATAATAATAATACCCAGCTCTACCATAGGGTATTTCATCAGTAAATCTCAAAGCAGGTCAGCATCATTGGCCCAGATCCATTGATTTCAATACCTTTGTGGATCTGGGCCATTATCCCCATTTGACAGCAGGGGAAACTGAGGCACAGAGTGGGGCTGCGACTTATGCAACGTTGGCATTATTAATTGCCATTACTATTTTATTATACTTTAAAATGATAACACAGCACAATGGCAGTATTTATTATTCAAGGCAATGGCAAATATGTGAAAATAAATATAGGAAGGGTGATATGACTCTGTTGCACTACCCAGTGTTTGTGCTGGAGTTGTGGGAGTCAATCGGAGGTTTGCCACTGTCATTAAAGAAAGGAAGATCAACCCCCGCTAATAGTTTTATTTATTTCAATTAGGAATGTGAAGAATGCCTGATGGGGAATTGACCCTACTGACCCGGCACGGGGGAGGGGAAGGAGGCAGCCAGGGTTTGTGCTGTGTCTTTATTTCATGCATCCCTTGAGCCTGATTAGGTTTCCCCTGGGTTCCTAGTTCACAGCCTGACCGCCCAGGGTTTTCCTTTAACAATCTAATTTGGGAGCAAAATCCCAATGAAGTAAGAGTGGACTGTTGCTGCGGCCAGCACACCACTGCTGGAGCTTATTTAAGGCTTGTGAACTCTCTCCCAGCCACGGCGACATACCTAATGCACTTCGCACCTAGGTCTGGGAGGCAGCCTCTGCCCGTTGGGGTGGGGGATTCGAACACACCTCCCAGGTGCCTTGGTTTGCAAGTGAATGGGCTGCGGATCTAGGCTGGCTCAACTCCACAATAAGTTTGCGCCGGTAGTTTCGCTGGAGAGGGGTGTGTTTATGTCTGGTGCCAGAAGGGATTCCCTCCCTCCTACCTTTGAATTCTTTTAGGAGGGGGTGTCTGGTGCCTGCTGTGCCTCATTCCCCCTTCCTTTGACTGATTTCATAGGGGGTGTCTGGGGGTGGGGGAAGTTATTGCCTCTTTCTCTGGATTTTTTTGCAGGGAGAAGGGGCATGGGAAAAATTCCACCAATCAAAGGCATTTGAGACTTGATCCTGAACCACTGAAGTCAAAGCCATTTTTGCAAAGTTTGTTGACTTCAGTGAAAAGACAAGGAGGACTTGTGGCACCTTAGAGACTAACCAATTTATTTGAGCATAAGCGTTCCTGAGCTACAGCTCACTTCATCGGATGAACTTCAGTGGTTCAGGATCAGGCAGCTCAGGCTTGTGGTTCTGCAGTAACTTTATTTTGTCCTGCACATGTTCTTCAGGTGTGCCTTCTAAACTAGCCAGTCTTCAGATCGATCCTGCAGGCTTCCTCTCCCTCCCCCCACGAGTAAACGTGCTGCAGAGAAACTCCTCAATCCTCCTCCCCCCATCAGATTTGTAGATTTTTTTTTTTTAATCCACTGATTGAAGAAGAGGAATGATCTCCCCAGTGTTTGTTTTTCATTTCTTTATTTTTTTTAAGGAAAATGTAATAGCAACTTTGCCTTCTTCCCACTCCAAAATAAAATAAGGATTCTTAACCTTTAAAGCTAAGGCCCCCAAATTAAGATTTAGTTAATGCTTTTATACATGAATACAATTTTGTTTGTGCTTCAAAGATGTTTGGAAATGTATTTTTAAGTGGATTTTTTTTTTTTGCACTAGGGTTGGGGGGAAGAAAGAGGGGGAGAGGAGAGAACATGATAAGATTTTTTTTAAGAGCAAAAATTAGGGAAAAGGTTTGAAAAATGAGGGGAAACAGTCTGCCAAAAGATATGAAAAGGAGTAAGAAGTGCAAGGTGGATCTACACAGGTTGCCTCCCTCTAAATCCAATCCTAGGAATGTTGATAATATCAACAAGTACAACAAATGAGCAAATCTGCTCTGCTTTGAACTCACCTCCCCACAATTCATATATTTAGATAACAGGTAGAGAGGAAAAAACCTCTAAGATATTATTGCATTAATTTGCAAGGGGGCTGAGTGCTTAACTGTTTGGAATTATAGATCTGTTTTTAAATCTGCAGTAGGGACATACATGAGGAAAGCATGCCCCAAGGGGAAACTCTGGGTCTGAGTTAACTGCATTGGGAAAAGAGGGGGCTGTATGCACTAGCAGGGGATGCCTCCCCATGCTTCCAAAATGTATACTCAAAAAGGACCTGATCCTGACACTGAAGTCAAGGGGGGGAGGTACCATTGACTTATTAGTGGAAATAATGCAAGGCCTACTATCCATTGCTAAAGTGAGAAGGAAATTATGTAGTTACCCTTCCTTGAATAGTAAAATATTTCCACTGCTGCATAAGAGGTGCCTACAATTTGGCTATCCTTCTGCCAATCTGAGCAAGTCTGTTGCTGAGTGTTGGCCATTTAATGGCTTGTCTACCTCACCTTTATTTAATAATACATTACACATCAGAGGAAAGGGAATCAATAATTGTTTCTCTTATTAATTATCTGTCTTAGTTATCCATCCATGTAACTCATCTGCTGTTGATACAATATTGTGAACATACCTAGGTATGTATACATACAGCTCTGTATCTCTAGCAATGGATCATAGATCTCAGAGTCATAGCGACAGTACCCGGTACAGCTCAGACACAGCAGGGGAGAACAGACTTTTGGGTATCCGTTTTTACAATTAAATTTTGCAAATGGTGTTTGTAAACTATCCAAATTGAGCTCTCATTTTTTTCACTCCCCCCCCCCATCCCCCTCGCCCTTCTATCCTCTCCTCCTCCTCCCCCCAATCCATAGCCACTCCCCTCCAATCAACTTACTTTTAACATGACAATGGCCTTGAAAATTCTCTCTAATCAAGGCAAAGTTAGGAAGGACATAAATCTACCCCCACGCTATAGGCATCTGTTTGTATGTTTGTCTGATAGAGTCTGCCCCTGTCCATCTCCACCTTGTCTTGTCGGAGATTAGGGTTTTATTTTGGGGTAACGTCCCCCAAACACAAACATCCATGAGTGCCCACCTGGCAATGCCCCCCTACCAGCCTTACCCAGCCGGGGTAGGAACTGGAATAAGGTATGGAGACTACTACTGGAACTGCCCAGGGGAGATGGACAATGTCCCCCACAAAGAGGCAGCAGATGCTGATGTCCCGGTCCCAGAGCCAGAGCCAGAGGAGAAGACCCTCCGTAACCCAGGTAGGCCAACTTTGGAATGACTGAAGGAAACTCCAGGAAAAGTGGTGGTGGTTATTATTATTATCAGTCTTGCTGTCTGAAATGACTCAACAAGGGGCGGGTGTGGGAGAGCTCATCTCGACAGCTGTCCTCTAGCTCCATAGCCAAGTGACCTCCCCCTCTCCCCAAAAGACGCTGCTGCCTTGGGGGGGTTTTTTAAGGGAGGAAGAGGGAGTCCTAAACGCTGTCTGATCTGGGGGAAGAGCTGAGAGGGCATTTTATGGGGGGGGGGTCTTAAGCACCCACCCATAGGTGCAATAAGCAGTCCTGTCCGGCAGCAAGTTGGTGTGGGAGGGCGGACGCCCCCCGGAAGGGACCCAGAGCAGAACTAGAAGGAGGTTGGTCGCCAGAGCCCTTTGGGCACGTGGTGGGAAGGCTCTCGCTAAGGGCCTGATCCTGCCCTCCTGGACGCTAAGGCCATCGCTGCCTTCATGGGGGGAAGCGAGACATGTCTAAAAATCCGAGTTGGCGGGGGGCGGGGGGGTGGCGGGAGGCCTGGGGTGTGAAGGGCTGGGAGGGAGCCGCTTTCCCATGGGGGTCTGGCCCGGGATGGGAAACCAGCTCCCGGGGCCCTCTCGCCATTTGCAGCACGGGCGGCCCTGCTGGGACCAAATCCAGCCATGCAAAGTGGGGGCGCGGTGACCCCCGCCTCTGGCTCCCCAGGCGCGAGAGCCCCGTGGGGGAAGCAGGGGGAAGTACGCGGGGAAGGCGCCAGGGCACCGCGGGTGACCCAGACCCGGGAAGGGGTTGCGGGGGTGGGAGGCTCTAGCCATTGATCTGGCTCCGCTTCCGGACCGAATCAGGCCTTGCTCCCTTGCTGGGAGGGGGCAAAAGGGCCCGAGCAGGGGTGCGATCTCTGCACAGGGCTCGGCTCCCAAGGCTTGGGGGGGGGGGCAGGTAGCTCCGCGGGGGAGGCGCGGACGAGTCTGTGCCTGGCTCCTGTGGATTCCCGAGGCGCATGCAGACGCCCGGGGCGCCTCCGGATCCCCCCCCCCCGGACAACACCGAGGAGAAAAGAGCGAATTCAGGGTGTCCCCAGCCCGCAGGGAGACAATTGGCCACCCGGGAATTGCTGTGGACAGCGCCTTCCCCACGGCTGGCCTGCGTCTTGCGTCCCTGGCCTCATCCCTGGCGGCACTGCCGAGGGCACGTTCTTCCCCTGCCCTGCTCCGGCTCCAGCCCCCGCCTTGACTTCTCGTGTGAATGCCCAGCGGCTGGCGGCGTATATAATCCTAGAGCCCGCAGCGCCGGGACCCCCCGCCAGGCGTCAGCAGAGAGGGCGTCGGTTTTCCTGGCTCCTTCGCTCCCCGGTCGCGGCTGTTTGTGCGGTGTGTGGACACAGCTCGGCTGAGCCCCCCCCGTTAAGTCGTGTGCCCCTTTGCCGTTACATGCAGCCGGCCTGTTTCCCGAGCAGTGAGATCGGGCACCGTCCAGCAGCAAATCGTTATCCCTTAGGGATTAACTTCTCCTCCGCTCTCCCTTCATGGGCCACTTTCCTCTCTCCCTCCCTAGAGCTCTCTCCAGCCTCCTCCAGCTCGGGCGCACGCATGCGGTACACCCCGGACTCAGCCACCAGCCCCAACACGGAGCCCCCATCCCCGCACCCTGCGATCCGGATGGGGGGGGTGGAAAGCGGGGGAGGGGTGAAGAAGGCCAAGAGCCGCACGGCCTTCTCCCAGGAGCAGCTGCAAACCCTGCACCAGCGATTCCAGAGCCAGAAATACCTCAGCCCCCAGCAGATCCGGGAGCTGGGCTCAGCCCTGGGGCTCACATACAAGCAGGTGAACACTGAGATCTGGGTCTGTAGAGTGTTGGCATCCTAATGGCTGGGCTGCATCCCTGGGTTGAGGTGGTCTTCCAAACACGGTCGGTTTTTCAGTGGGAGATCTCCAAGGCAAGGTCAGATTCCTCACTGCCTCGCCTCTTCTGTTGTAATTTACATCTGTGCAAGGAGGCTGTGCAATGCTACCAGTGTCAGAGTTCTCCTCCTGCTCACCTGGGATTATTCATCCACTTTGCACAGGTGTTCAAGACTAAACAAGGGGCAGGCAATGAAGAGTCCGGGTCCCTCTTGTCCTATAGGTAATATTCACTATGCTCTTGGAGTCACTGCTGACCCCTTTGCCCCAGCATGAAGGCAGGGGGTGCTGTCTGCAGAGAAAGATATGGGCGATTTGGGTGTACTCTCTACTTGAGTCAGTACTGACACTAGTATAGTACCTCAGAGACTAACCAATTTATTTGAGCATAAGCTTTCGTGAGCTACAGCTAATTTCATCGATGCATCCGATGAAGTGAGCTGTAGCTCACGAAAGCTTATGCTCAGATAAATTGGTTAGTCTCTAAGGTGCCACAAGTCCTCCTTTTCTTTTTTGCCAATACAGACTAATACAGCTGTTACTCTGAAACCTAGCAGTATAGTGTCATCCTGCTGGGTGCTGTGTTGCAGAAAGTGGTGTGGGTGACTCTGATTTAGGACTGACCCATCTTTCCTACAAAAATGCAGGTTCTGACTGTGATCATGAAAGATTCTGTGGTAATTTGCAGTAGAGGTGGCTGTCCCAGTGACTGTAATTATATTTTGCCTCCCTAAATGCTCCCATTTTCAGCTGGATATAGTGGTGGTCTTCACTTCGTAAATTATTGTTTATAATTGCTCTGGCCTGCCATGTTCCAGCCCAGAGGTGGCTGCATTTCAATGCTGGGTGAAGCAATCCCTTTATGTATTGTCTAAAAAATATTTTGTGAGCTCTGTCTAAAAGGGGATTTTTATGCCCTATCTCCTATCCCCATCACCTCTAGGTAAAAACATGGTTTCAAAACCAACGAATGAAGTTTAAACGATGCCAGAAGGAAACTCAGTGGATGGAAAAAGGGACATGCCTATCCCAAGTAAGAAGAGGTTTCATTATGGGCAGTTACCAAGGGGAGCTATAATATCTATCTAATGTATACGTGTTTGCTATCCGGTTAATATGGGATGCTCATGGACTTAGTAACCAGCCCTTGCTCAGTGTTTCCAGTACAGCATTCATTCATTCTCTGTTTATTGTATCATGTAATTTAAGCTTACATTGGGGATTGAATAGATCTGGGGGAAGGAGAGCAGGACTTTCTGCTCTAGGATCTCAGGTCGGGGGACTGGCTGGATCAGAGAATGGCATATGGACACCAGTTGCAATCCAGTGAATCCAGGAGGAGCAGGGGATCATAGAATCATAGAATATCAGGGTTGGAAGGCACCTCAGGAGGGCATCTAGTCCAACCCCCTGCTCAAAGCAGGACCAATCCCCAATTTTTGCCCCATATCCCTAAATGGCCCCCTCAAGGATTGAACTCACAATCCTGGGTTTAGCAGGCCAAAGCTCAAAGCTCAAACCACTGAGCTATCCCCTCTAGGATATTGTTACTCCTATTGTGGTAGCACATAGATCCTAGGGCCCCATTGTGCACTGGCGATATATGTAACGAAAAGGTAGTCCCTTCCCCAAAAGTTTATAATCTCCTGCTTTGTGCTACTGGAGCCTCAGTACTGTTTGCTTGTACCCGTGTATTGAACCGCCTTCTCTCTCTCTCTCTCTCTCTCTCAATGGATTTCATCAGGCAGGTTACCTGGATTTGAACCCCAGTTATCACCAGGGTTGTCCAGTTAGTGCCAGCAGGAACATCCAGACTGTGACCAATGTGCATCAGAGCTATGGTAGCAGCCAGACCTATGGGAGTGGCCAGAGCCTGTACCCCTTCGTGGCTATCGAGGAGGAGGGGTTCTTTGGGAAAGCTGGGGGAGCCTGCAGCACCCAGCAGGCAATGGGCTTCTTCAGCCAGCAAAAGATGAACTTTTATCATGGCTTCCCGGCGAACATGGATTATGCCAGCATGGAGACAGAAGATGGCTACCACTTCCAGAATGCCTCTGTCAATGCAACGTCCTTCCCGGGCACAGCTGGGTACCAGCAGTACCAGCCAGCATGGCACCCTCAAGGGACGCAAAGCAACTATAACTCTTAGGCCTATCCTTTTCCTTTCCCTCTCCCACTCTTTCTTCAGTTTCTCTTATCCAGCCTCTCAGTTCTTTAGGGCCCTGATCCTGACTCCTGAGATGTGTGGAGTCCCCCAGCTCCCACTGACTCCACTGGAGGGGCTTGGCATGTTGCAGGATGATTGGGGCCTCTCTCTCCTTCTCTTCTTTAAGAGGCACCTGTCTGTGTCTGACTCAAGAGGTGCTGCATGGCTCTGAAGTTGGCTTTCCTCATATTGACCCTGGCTGGCTCCAGGAAGAGGCTCTGTATGTGTATGGAAAGCCATGTTCATACAGGGAAGTTTGTGAATGTTGGAATTGGAGATGATAGAGTCTGCACCAGTGAGTCCTTTCCCTACCCTAGTGTCCCCAGTACAGCAGTATCCCCTCTGTACACCCTTTCCCGGCCTTGGTCCAATCCATGTTTGAAATTAACTGATTTCAAATACAACACAGAATACAAAGTGTACAGTGCTCACTTTATAATATTACTTTTAATTGCAAATATTTGCACTGTAAAAAAATAAACAAAACCCAAGCATGGGGTTTTCCCTGGGTAAGATTCTTCCACCCTTCAGCAGACCCCTCACTGTTAGAAAATGTTCCTGATTATGCAACTGAAATTCCTTCCCCCCCCCCCCGCCCCTTTGTGTGTTCCCTCCCTCCACCAGCCAACCTCCATAACATTTGAACATCTAATACATCCTTCAACAGGGAACACTTCCAGCCCTGACCAGGGGCTAGATTTGGTCATCTAATCTTTAAAAAAAATCTCAGATTTACTATGATTGTAAATAACTGCAATCCCTTTTTAATTAGGACCTGAATATCTACTAAACAGTGACAAGAGACTGCCCAATCCTCAGCTGGTGCAAAGCAGCATAGCTTCATCGACATCACCATTTGCACCAGCTAAGCATCTGGACCACCACAGGGGTGAATGGAATTCAGATTCTAATTTCAATTCATTGTGTAATTAAGAGAAAGAGAGAAAGGAGATCGAGAAAGAGGAGTAGAGGAAGGAAAAGGGGAGGGATAGAAAGATGGAGAAAGTACAATGTAAGCAAATGTGGTGGATTAGGTTAATATCCTAATCCAAGAAAATTACCTGTAGTGTTTACAAAGTGGCTAACTGTGTCAGTCTGTTTAGGGTGTGCCCAAATTTCATGCTAACTGCTCTCCCTCCACATCTCCCCTGCTCTACTCTGCCAGCAGGCTCCCAGCCCAGCATGACTCTGGCTATGGCATTGCAAGTCATCAGCACTGTGAGAGCAACTGATGTCCTCAGGTATCCATCTGATTCTCTTATAGTAGTAATAATAATATCTATACATGAAGGATCCCATAGCACTTCACAAATTACAACTACAGCACCCCTGGAATGAGGCCACTCTGCGGTGGAGGGTGGCAGCCAGGCAAAAATATTCTAGTTATTTCAAACCTGATGCTTAGATCAGTTAACCTAGAAATTAGAGATGGTGGATGAGACCATTAGATCCTATCTATCCCATTCTCCCAGGGCCAGTGCAGGATTGCTCCCTACTGTTTCTTCTCCAATTCTAGTTTTAAGTGACTCTGTTAATGGGGCTTCCCTCACTTTCCTTGGGGAGACATTGCCACAGGCTAATTAGATTACTTATCTATTTCTGTATTTAAAGTGGGACGCTGTCAGCTTCTCCTGGACTCAATGTTTAAGCTTCGTGGGGAGGAGGGGGAAAGTGAGAGGTGGGAATTATAAAAACCAAACCCCAACTTGCTATAATACAATTGTTTTAATAAATGTCTTTTACATTTCAATAAAAACAGGTTTTAAAAAACTAAATTCTCCCCTGCAGTGCTGTGGAACTTAAGGTCATGCGCAACTTGCGGCTTGTGAAACTGACACAAAAAAGGAAGTGAAACAGACCAGTTCCACTGTCCCAAGCCAAGTGCAAAAAAAGTAAACAAACGACATCAATGGTGAAAATGAATGACATGTTAAAGATTTGTTTTGTTTGAATAGCAGGTGGTGTTGGTAGTAGTTTTTGTTGTTAATGTATGATTTTTATCTCAATGCTATCTTAACATCTGCACAAGGGCATTGTCCTACTTACATTTTTAATGCAAAGCAGATAATTGTTTGCTATCATGGATTGCTGGGTATATTTTTTTTCTTTTTTTTTATATGTTTTAAAAAAAGACTTTTTACTTGCAATGCAATTTAACTGGTGTTTTGTTACACTGCGTCTGTTTTATCACTTTTTTTGTTTCTAACTAATGTTTTTATAAACTCGTGTTTTACATTTGAATGGAAAAATAAACTGGATTTATTTTAATGGGGTGTCAATTCAGTGATGTAATAACTTCACTTTCTTTCATCCCAAAGGATGAAAAGAGCTTTATGGTGACAACTTCACCTACAGAGATGAGGAAAAAGCATTGAGTCTTGCCAACCCCAAGAGTTTAAATATCATGAGTTTTGCCAACCCCCAAAATCATGAGAATTTTCAAAAACACAGTAAATGTTTGGGTGCTTTTTCTTTGCTGGCTTCCGAGCCTTTAGGTTGAATTCACTTCCTGTTTTCCAGCTTTTTTCTGCAACCACGAGGGCTAGAAACAAAACAAAGCTGGGTAATCTCTTGATACAAGAATGTTACGTTAATGGGACAAACAAAAATCAGATAAGAACATAACATCTTTCAGGAAGGTTGCAAAGTCACACTACTTTATTTCTTAAAATCCAGACTTTTAACACACACAACCCAAAAAACAGACAAAGCAGCCCGTTCCCCAAAACGGGCATCATTCACCCCACCTTACTGTTGACTGTCTGCAGGGTACCGCTGAAAGTCCCAGCTCCTTCCCTACAGAAACCCCTTGCCTGCAAGCAGAACCAGGAAACCCTTTTTACAAATCGGTTATCGTTCTGAATATACCACAAAGAACTGGGAATAGTGCCCATTATTCACTTCAAGGTGAATGTGCTGATGCATTACATGTGCTCCCCTGCTTTCCCATCTCCCCCTGTGCTCTGCTCCCCAGTTCAGACATGCACTGTGGTGGTATGAGGGGGGAGGTTCTGTGCTTTCAGTCTCTCTGGTTTCTCTCCTCTGGCTCAACTCCAGCCTTGCAGCATTACAGGAATTGTCCTGCTTGCTCTGTACCATCATTGTCTCTCTTCACCTGGATGTCTGCAGACGCAGAGGCCTTGTAGCTAGACTGTAAAGTGTGGGCTCTAGAAATGGAATGTAGAATCAGTTGCTTGGCAACCTTCAAGAGAACTGCAATTTGTGTTTTCATTTCCCTAAGCAAATTGAATGCTGGTCCATTAAGGTACCAGATAGGTGACAACCCAGGAGAACTGAAATCCTGTTCCTCCTCAGATACAATACGAGCAGGGCAAGCTTCCCTCCTCCCCCATCCCCACGCCTTCAGCCCTCAGGTGACTCACCCTGGGGATGAGAATGGAACTCAGTCTTCACCCTTGCCGAGCGCTATAAATAGCAAACAATAATAATGGGCTAATTATAACTAGGGCCTTGGTGATTTTTGTGGGTTAGCCATTAAGAGTTTTTAGCAGGGTTACATGCTTTGCCTTTCTCACCAAAGATCTCAAAGCGCTTTGCAAATATGGATGAATTGCACCTCAGAATATATGTGTGGTAAATAAGCATCATTCTCTCCATTTCACCAAACGGGGAACTAAGGCATGGGAGGGGTGAAATGACAAAGGCCTGACCTGAAGTTAGGTTGGCTTAACTACCTCGCACAGGGCTGTGGAAAAAATGTCATGCCCTGTGTGATGTAGTTAAACCAGCTCAAGCCCCACTGTAGGCACTAGCTTGGTGGAAGAATTCTTCTGTTGACCTAGCTACCACCTCTCAGAGAGGTGGATTTACTATTGCACCAGAAGAACCCCTTCCATCACTGTAGTGTCTTTGCTCCAGTTGCAGCGCTGCAGCTGTAGCATTTCTAGTGTAGACAAACCCTTAACAGAGGTTGCACAGCAATTGTGCTCTGGAGCCCACAACAAAGCCTGAGCCCATAAAACTAGAGAGCAGTGTGAACTGGATTTTCTGAGGCAGCTACCTCAATTAAAAGACAATTGCTGGAAAACCTGGTCAGGTGGCAGCCCTTGCTTGCAGCCCCATCCCCAGCTGTGGTGTAGAGATGGCAGAGGATGTCAGGGTTTTTTTGTTTGTTTGTTTTTTAAAGGTGTTAGCTCAATTGAGTTAGTTTAATTTGTAACCCATCTTCAAACATGTTAATCTGCATCTTAATGGAGCTTTTCAATCATGATAGACTAATACAGTTAAGCAACACACCTTTTGCCCCTCGATAGTTCTCTGCTGGGGTAGTGCTAACAAGAACTCCCAGGCCAGTGGAGTTAACACCCCACTGAGATGAACAGGGCAGGTCATGCCTTTCAGAGCTATTGTTTTGGGTTTTTTAAATAAAGAGGCCAAAACCAACCCCTCCCTCCATGAAATGCTGATGTAAGTCACATGACCAGAAGCTGGTACTCTAGGTATGGAACCATGCTTCTTAAACTGGCCCCAGTGTCATCTAATATTGCTCAGAGCAGGCCTGCCCCAAAAATGGTACCAGCCACCAGTACCATGGTTTCTAGTATTGCAAACTTCTGAACTGGTGTTAGCATTGGTGGGAAGCTCCTTACAGCACCACTGTAATACAAATCAGTACTAATGCTATGTTAGACATGCTTTTCTATTTCTTACATGGTGGTTCTGCGTTTTCACATATTGCAGTGTCCTGCAGTTTGTCCAATGTGTTAAATAAAGAGAAATAGAAATATTTTATGGGAGAAGAAAAATCACCTTTTATTTTATTTGCAATATTAAAAGCACCTTGGATCTCTAGACTTCACCAACACTAGACCCAGCAAGGTTTAGTGTAAACAGCCTAAATAGGGTCATAGATTTAAAGGCCAGAAGGGACTAATATGATCAACTAATCTGTCCTCCGGCATACCACAGGCCAGAGAATTTCACCTAGTGATTCTTGTAGCAAGCCCATATGTTGTGATGGAGCCAGATCATATTTTTTTAGAAAGATACCCAGTTTCACTGTAGGGTAAATGTATGGGTACACCTACATGTGTGTGCATGGATGTGTGTGTTTATTTTGTTAGTAACTGCATGAGAGTTTGGGTGGGTGTGAGTGAGCCATGTGTCTGAATGTAAAATAGGGACAGAGTTGTGTAACTACCCTAAGTAGGAGACAGTGTGAGAGATGCAGGGAAAGGAAGAGATTCAGTAACAATTGCTTTGGGCTCTCTGCTTTAACCCTGCTTAGGGGTGGTACAGATGGTGGCCAGCAGTGCCCGGAAACGGTGCCACAGTGGCTGAGGCATGGTGGAAGCTATAGCCATCTCCTGTCTTTGCGCCAGTGTATTCCATGGTCCCAGGGAAGCCATGATAAAAGTCTACTTTGTGCTGGGCAATGAATCCCACTGTCTGTTGGACGCTACAGGTGGCCCCACCTTTGCCGAAGACCCCCCCCTCCTCATTGGCTATGAATGCATATGGGTTCTGCCCTGCTGAGTAGTTCTGACGGGGGTTGCCCACAGCTTGGATGTTTCCAGCTGCGCTGATCGGATAGCTCTGGTGGAATTTGGGGTGCACTTCCAGGTACCCGCTGGGCTGGAACCCAGTCTGAAAGAGAGAATAGGAATCAAAACCAATTGCATCTCTACTGGCACTCACCGGGCTAAAATGTAGAAGGGCTATATCAATCCTTTTGCTTTCAGGCATATCCATGGGGCAGGAGGAGGTGGGGAGGGACAAGAAGAAATGTACTTCATAGGTCTGATATGAGGTGATATGGGAGATGTGAGGCCACTCTCACAACTGGGGCATGAGACCAGACTCACCGCTGGCTTATCCAGTAGAACAGGAGGAGAGCTACTAACAAAAGCTGGACCATTGCCCTGGTTGGCTGGGGGACACCAAACTATCTACCATTTTTGCCTTAGGGCAGGAGGCACGTCAGTGGGCTAAACAGACCAGAACAGCAGAAGGCAGGCAGGATGGATCTTCGGCATGACTGGGGATGGCAGAGGCAGGGTTACTAAACTAGCTGGACCATGGTACTGATCCAGTACAGCAGGAAATGGGATAGCAGAGGGAATATACCACTGGGCTATGGGAGAAGGCAGGACACTGGGCTTTCTGGACCAATGGTCTTGGTCCCCTTTGTGTGGAATGCCCTTACCTGAGTGAGGCACTGAGCCCGCTCCGACCACAAGTTGTGCTTCTGGCATCTCTTCAGCTTCATCCTTCGGTTCTGGAACCAGGTCTTAACCTGCAGTGAGGGGTCAGAAGGTTCCCGGGGGAATGGATAGTCAGGGAGGAATATGGAATGGGCTAAGACATTTTTCACCTCTGACTCACCAATTACAATGAGCCTCTTGGGTCAGGGGTGGAGTGACTGGAGGGCTCAGAGAATCAGGGAGTGGAGTATAAAGCATCTGTGTGGTTGCTGGTTAAAGTCTGGCCCAGTTCAACATCAGATGCCGGTTTAGTGGCCTATGCAAATTGTGTCGGTGGATCTCTGTCCCCAGCGCCTACATTGTCCACATTGTGCCCATCATTGTGACATGTAGGCGCATTACACATGTGACAAATGAATGAGTGTGGCCAAAAACTGGCACAAATCAAACCCAACACGGTCTCTACAGTCCCACCCATAGAATGGATTAAATCCCTCCTGATTACAGGCCAAAATTAAGGAAATGTGTGTTTGTGGGGGTGCGGGGAGGGCAGAAGGCCTGCCCTGCATCCTATCAGTCCTCAAAATCAAGATCCCTGACGGGAGCAGATTCCAAAGCGCACTCCCCCAGGGCTGTGTCTGCACTAATAGGGAGTGCTGCAAGGATGTTGATTGCAGCAAATAGCTGGTTGTCTCACTTGTCCTGTTTCTGACAAAACCGGTTTGGGGGTGGGTAGGTGGGGTGTGTGTTTGTGTTTGTTATCCCAGTGCATCCTGGGATACCTGAGGCACCAAGCCCAGAGTGCCCAGCACTTTCATTAGGATAATCTCCATCTGCACTGCATTGTGGGATAGGGTTAGGAAGAATGGCTGAACCATAGCAGCTACAATGCTTGTGGCTTCTCATCCACTCAGGAGAGATCATTATAGACGGCACCAGTTCAGCTGGACCTGGGCTAGCGATTTCATCTCAGGCATTGCAGCAGTGGCACAAGTGATGCTCATAAATCTGCAGGGATGGCAGTTGTGTGGGGGCCTTGCCGTACCTGCATGAGGCCTGGTGTCAAGCGCACTGCGTGGGTGCGGGAAGACAGGTTGGTGGGAGGAGTTCAGCCCTGGGGAGAGCTCATAGCAGCGTCCCAGCTTACTGCAGGTGCTGCATGGGGGCACTGGGGAGGGGGTGGGGAGGAAATGATTTGTGAACTAATCCATGCCAGGCCACTCAGCGCCTTATGGGGAAATTCACCAGTGCCTGGAACTGCATCCAGCAGAGGACTGGGAACTGATGCGGAGCATAAAGTGCAGGGAACTATGGTGACCCACTTACTGCTCAGCCACACCACAGACCATGGCATCATCGCGCTGCCAACTCCTGGCATTCAAAAATCACGAATCAGGCCCTGAAAATCATGAGAGTTGTGATTTTTTAAGCCAGGTTTGAACAAAAGGTCTCTCTCTTGCTCGCTCGCTTTGCCTCCTGATGTTGGAGCCTTCAGAGGGTCACATTTTCAAGCTTTTCCCTGAAACCAGGAGAGCTAGAAACCCTTTTTTTTTTTTTAATGAAAGCTGAGCTTCTCATGTTTTCGTGACTCAAGGTCTTCAGGAAAATCAGCAATTATTGGCAGATTCACAGTAAAATCTCAGGAGTTGGCAACACCGGCAACAGCAGGCCCCCTCATCGTGAGTCTCAACAGAGGTGCCAAGGATTGACTGGGTTTTAGCACATTCCATCCATGGATGTGTCATTATCCCCATTTTACAGATGGGGAAACTGAAGCACAGAGAAGGGACGTGACTTGCTCAAGGTCACCCAGCAGGCCAATGGCAGAGCTGAAAAAGAACCCAGGTCTCTTTGAGTCTGAGTCCAGTGTTTTATCCATTAGGCAACACTGTCTTCCTGCTGAAATTTTCCCTCCAAGAAGGGTTTTTCTCGGGCAGGACTGAGACACATTTGGGAGCGGGAGGGGGACAGTTATATGTGTGTGTATGGAGCTTGCTCTGTCACAGCCATGTTTTGTACTTGCTCTGAGGAAAAATATAGGACATAAATACTAGTATTGTCATCTAGCACCTTTGCCACTGTTCTGTGCTAATCAACCCCCACCTTTATTTCACGACTCCTCTTGCACTAAGTGACATTCAGGTGCAGCCCAGCCATTACAAGGCAGACAACTCTATGCCCTCGCTATTCACCTGCTTGTAAGTGAGCCCCAGGACTGCAGCCAGTTCCCGGATCTGCTGGGGGCTGAGGTATTTCTGGCTCTGGAACCGTTGATGCAGGGTTTGCAGCTGCTCCTTGGAGAAGGCTGTACGGATCTTGGCCTTCTTCATCCCTCCCTCTCTTTCCTTCCCATTCTTCTGGGGCTTGGATGCTGGCTGGGGGGACGAGGATTCTGTCTGGGGGCTGGTGGCCGAATCTGGTGTGAAGTGGCTGAAATTCCCAGAGCTGGAGGAAGCAGGAGAGAGATCTAAAGACAAAGGGGATATATGCGGTAATGAACCCACATGTGTGTAAATACACACACACACACACACACACACACACACACACACACACACGCAGAGCCCTTTGCTGGGTGAGATCAGAACTGCTTATCTGTGTGACATAGGCCATATACTGCTAGCAGCAAAGGCGATTCTCCTTTAGCGCAAGCTCTGAGGATCTGCGCCTTTGTAGCAAAAGAATCTGATATGTATCCCTGATGCCAGTGTGAAGTTGCAAGTGGCCAGATTAAGCCTCACGGTGACACCCTGGATGGGCAAAAAGAACGAGTACTTGTGGCACCTTAGAGACTAACACATTGATTTGAGCATAAGCTTTCTGAGCTACAGCTCACTTCATCGGATCCGATGAAGGGAGCTGTAGCTCACGAAAGCTTATGCTCAAATAAATGTGTTAGTCTCTAAGGTGCCACAAGTACTCCTGTTCTTTTTGCGAAAACAGACTAACACGGCTGCTACTCTGAAACCTGGATGGACAGTTCATCCCTACATCTCCAAATCCTCTATAGCTTGTCCTTTTGCAGAGCACTTTGGGACCTAGGGATGAAAAGCGCTATAATTATATGTTAAGGTTGTCACTACACAGCTTAATCTGGCTGCTAACTTGACACTGGCAGCCAGGATCGCTATCAAATCCTTTTGCTCTGACAGCACAGACACTCAGCACTTGAGCTAAAGGAGAATCTGTTTGCTGTTAGTGGTGCAGGGCCTCTGTCACACAGAGGAGCAGTTCTGCTCAGGACAAGCATAATTACACGCCTTTGACAGATGGACAAGCTGGGGTGCAGAGGTGAATCACTCGCCCATGGGCACACAGCGAATCTGTGCACTGGACTCTTGGGCTTAAGTCTGGTCATTTTTGAGGCTTGATTTGGGGTCCCCAGTCTGAGACACCTTAAAGGGGCCTGGTGCTCAAAGCCCAGCTGTGTTCAGCGCTCTCTGAAAATCAGGCCCCTTTAAGAGGTCTCAGGTTGGGCACCCAAA
This sequence comes from Chelonia mydas, assembly GCF_015237465.2. Taxonomy (NCBI): domain Eukaryota; kingdom Metazoa; phylum Chordata; order Testudines; family Cheloniidae; genus Chelonia; species Chelonia mydas. Next base: position 215,376,088 of record NC_057849.1, read on the forward strand.
AATTGGGGCACTCAGAATGACCAGTCACAAGTGAAAGTTTAGGCTTTGATCCCTTAGTCCTGTTCTCCAGCCACTGGACCAAACTGTCTCTCACCAGTAGTGTTACTTTCTGCTCCTTCTAACCAAGGATCTCAATGCACTTCACAAACACTGGCAAATTAACCCTCCCCATCCCACTGTTGGGAGGGAGGGAGGTAGGTATTATCACCACCGATGTAAAGTGACAACCAGAACAACCCAGTGAGTCAGAGTCAGGACAAGAACGCAGGTTGCCGGACTCACAGCCCACTGCTCTAACCACTAGGCTGCCGCTACCCTTTGCAAAGCACATGAGAACTAGAATAGAATATTGTGCTGATGAGAGTTTACAGGAGGAGAAAAGGCACAGACAGAGGACACAGAGACAGGTTGGGGAGCACCACTCACTCCAGAGACAGTATTCAAGAGGATAGAGGAACCCACAAAGACCCTTCCAGCTTGTCCTGGGAAATATCCTAAGGGGGTCTCTGCCTGAAGGACAAAGCCAAGATTGAGATCTAAAGAAAAAGCTTCCTAAGCAATCTGGGCTGTTAGTCCAGACAAAAGCCGCCAACATGCAAAGCCATTGAGGCAGCATGAATAGGAAAATGTTAACAAGTGAGATTACACAGATAGCTCTCCCCTAGGTGTCTGGCACGTGTGGATGCGGGCAGCAGTGGGGGCCAGGAGGGGTGTATTGGTTTGCAAGCCTAGCCAAATGCCCTCGGACAATTTCTTCCCTCTTCCTGAGCCCCCCAACTTCTCACCTGTCTGCCCATAGGGAGAGGGGAGAGTTAACATCCACTTGTGGGGAGGACAGTTTCAGGGCCAATAAGGGAATTACCCCCTTAGATCTTTAGAGACCATCCTAACCCATCCTTGGTCCCAAGCACCTGCCCCAAAGAGTCTGAATCAAGAGGCACTTTGGGAAATCCTAATGCTCCATCTCCCCCATGTAAGCTACTGATCTCTTGTGCAGGTCACTGGCTCCTCCATGCTACCAATCCCTCCCCAGCTGAGAGGAAAAATGGTTGTGTGATTAAAAAAGACACTTGAAATTCAGCTGTGGGTTATATTCTGAGCAGAGCCTCAGGCTTGCGCTGTGTGACTTACATCTGGCACCTTGAGTAGTCATTTGCACCCACGTAAAATGCCACCAGCTGAGATGGAGGTTAAGGTTTTGCACAGGTGCAAATGGAGGTAATCATACCTACCCTCCTCGCAGGGGCGAGGGTACATTCATTGATGTCAGTGAAGTGCCCAGGGACTACAGGGAGCAGCACCACAGAAAAGTCTGGAGATAATCGAACAGCTATAACATGCCCCAGCCAGCACTCTCTTTAGACCCCAGCCCTCTCCACTGCCAGCTCCAGCCCTGCCCAGCCATCGCCTTCCCCTGAGAATGCCAACCTACCTCGTCGTCCTTTCCCCAGACCCCCACCTCCACCAGCTATTCCAGCAGGCCCCACTCACCGAGTGCTGATTCCCCTCCCCACAGACATGCGCTCTCCATGTTACCTCCCTCCCTTTCTTGACCCCCTCTGCTTCTGCTTGACTTGCCTCCTAACTGCCACTTCCTGGCCCTAAGAACTGAGAGTGGGGAGCCTGGGTTGTGAGGGCCCCCGGGGGCAGGGGGGAGTGGGGCAGGTTCCCAGCTGTGGGGAGCTGGGTGGTGCAGGATAGGGAGAAGTTGTGGCTGCAAGGAGCCAGGCTGCATAAGGAATGCTAGTCTGGGGTGGGGAAGGAGTCAGTGCTCATGTGGGGGTGGGGGGTGGGGAGAGCAGGGCAGGTTTACTACAGACCCATTGGGGAACTGGCCCATGTGAGACCTGCATACAAGGGTGGCTGGAGAGGGGCTGCAGGAGGGTGAGTGGGGCTTGGGCTCTGCATGTCTGGTGGGGGGGATCTGTGAGTTTGCAGCAATGGTGAAGGTAGGGTAGGTGAGGAGGGTATGTCCAGGCGGCCAGTGGGACATGGGTGTGGGGTTAGAAGGGATTTCAGTCAGCTTGGAGAAAAGGCACAACTCCATTCAAAGAAAAGCTCCTAACTCCACACAGTCATAGACGCACCTCAGTACCTAGGCTAGCATCTGCTACCCAACTCGCCTCCCAAGCCCTGACGGGGAGCTAGCCAGTGACTGAAGGGTTAGGAGGACTAGGAGGAGGAACAGGAGAGTCAGCAAGAAGCATGAATGGTGGCTAAACAAACCCTCACACAGCTCTGGTTTAAAAACTAAAAACTGAGACAGGCCCAGGTCTTGACAGCTCTTCATCTCTGCAGACCTTTGAGTCCACATTCAAAGCTCTACATCCAAACCCTTCCCTGGGGTGGAGTGGGGGGAAACACCCAGCCTGCCTGATGTATTTGTGGCCCATGGAGCATAAAGAATCTAAGATTTCATTTAAAACAAAGGGTACGTCTCTAGTCCTTATGGTCAGGAAGTTAACCTACAAAATGAGAGCCCACTGTGTACTGATGTAACCCCTTGCCTGCAGATAGCCTGAAACAACAATGCTGATTTCTACAATGACTCCAGAGAGGTGTAATCCCCACCCCAAATTCCCATTAATCTCACTGGGGCATTGACTCTAGAGTGTAAGGATAGCACTAGGCAAAGACCTGTCTGCATTAACTATTTCACTGATGAACATTTGAGCAGATGGGATGGGAAGGAGGTAGGAGTGAAGCCCATGGGGTGGGAATTGGGAGTTGCTGAATTAAAGGAAATGGAGAGAGAAGACAGGGAAACACAGAAAGAGACAAGCAGAGAAAGGAGGACGGGGAAAGGAGAGAAACAGAGGGCAGAAGCAGTAGTGGATCCTAACAGGATTCCCCATCCTCCCACTGTGATGCTGAATGAGACTTGAACAAGTATAACAATGATAATTACACATTCAGTCACTGTGTAAAGGCTGTCATCTTTGCAATGCCCCCATTGCCAGCACTGGGAGCTGTGCTGTGGGTGATGGGTGTACAGAACACTAAATGCATGCTCCGGCCCATGGACCAAACATGGATTTTGCCTCTCTCCATAAATATGACAGCTCTGGTTTAAGTGAGGCCTGATCATCCCCTGCCCCCCTTGGCCATTAGCCTGCCAGGATAAGGTGTTACAGACAGACAAGGATACTTTGCCTTTACAGTGCTTATACCTGAGGATCAAAAAATGCTTTGCAAGTCTGAATGAATTAGGCTCATATCCACATTTTATAAAGGGGAAAGAGAGGCACAAAGAGTGGAAGTGATTTTCCCAAGGTCACTCACTGAGTCAATGACAGATCTAGGATTGGCACCCAGGTGTCCTGAATCTCAGTCCTATGACTTAACTTTGATGGCTTACCTGAGTTCTGGCTTTCCTCCACTGGAAACTGGGCATCACCAGCCGCTTCTGCTCCCCTTCCCGGGCATGATATAGCACGTTCTGTACCCCCTGCTGAGTTCCAGTAAAACTCCCCGTAGCCCATGCCAGTCCCACTTGGGTAAGGCTGGTAAGGGGGCACAGCCAAGTGAGCACTCATGTGGGTTTGGTTTGAAGGGGTGCTCCCCCCCGGGTGCTCCCCACCCCCACCTCCCAGTAGACAGCACCTCACTCAAGGACTGAAGCTCACCACCCAGGATGAGGGTGCCCTAGAAAGTCTACCTTTATAGCTAGCAGTTCCCTTCAAAGGAGTACAATATCCTGCATCAGCCAGGTCTTCAGTGCACATTGTCATGTTAAAGAGGGTTGATTGGTGGGGAGGGAACGGTGTGAGAGAAGGAGGGGGTGGGGGAGGAAAGTGACACATGGTGGCATCAGGATTAAAAAATGTCTCCCTGAATTCCTGGCATTCTACAGTCCACCCTTGCATGGGTCCATAGCCCAGGGAAGTCAAGGTAAAGCCTCCCACTGACTCCACTGGGCTCTGGCTCAAGCCCTATGTGTGTAAAAATCATCCCAGAAAGGAGGCCATAGAGGAGAAATGCTCACAGCCCCAGCCAACCCTCCTCCCTACTTCCAAATCTATGGGCATTTGGTTCTGGAGGTGAACTTCACCCCTGGCCCATAGCTCTACAATGGGGCACACCGAAGCCCATTCCAAAGGGGTTTTGCAAGCAGAGGGCTTGCTTCCCGGCTGTCCTGCAGTTTGTAGACACAATAACACCAGCGCAGGATAAAATGCTACCAAGGCAGAATGGTGGCCCTCGATACCCTCTGCGCTGGGGGAAGTGACAACGCAGGCGGCAGGACAACAGTGAATCAGGCCCAAGGGGCTGGAACCCACTGGGGTGTTTTTTTCTTCTTTCAAATAAAATTTCCAATTTGATAGGAATTTGATGGGGCCAGCTGAGAAGTGCCAGGAAGGGGCCTAGCCCGTCTGCCAGTGCCAGGTGCTAAACTGAAGCCGTCAACTTAGGGGAAGTTCATGTCAGGCCCCACATCCAATTTTGTAGAGCAGGCCGCTCTCCACATGTGCTCTCCACTCACATATGAATGAATGAGGCATTTTTTTGGTATCATTGTGCTGGGAGCTAGAGATACAACCTGTCGGGGAGAGGGGCAGGATGGGGAGCTGTAGGGGCAGGGAGGGGATCCCTGGCTGTAGTAGTCACTTCTCCTTCAGATTTCAGTGTAGCAGCTGTGTTAGTCTGTATTTGCAAAAAGAAAAGGAGGACTTGTGGCACCTTACAGACTAACAATTTGTTAGTCTCTAAGGTGCCACAAGTACTCCTTTTCTTTCTCCTTCAGAGACACTTCTGTGTAGTTAAGCATTTTCTTGGCTGCAGACTGTTGCTGGACTATTCAAGGTTGGATGAGGTGATCCAAGGACAGGGGCAGCTTGTGTCCTCTCTTATGGCCAGCCTCATGTAATGCATTGTGGCATTTCATTTACCAGTATATTGCACACCCAGAGGCTAAGGGAATGAGCACCTACAAAAGCAGTCATGAAATAATCACAGGCAAGAGAGTCCTGTAGTTCACCCACAGACCAGCACGTCAGGAGACCTTCTTCCTTTTCGTGGTTCTGCCAGTGATTTGCTCTGGGAGCTTGTTCAGGTAGGAAGATATAATGCTACTAACCTAAGCCACAGGGGCATTGGGAAGCTGCCACTAATGTTTGTAAAGTGTATTCAGATCCTCTTGATCTTCTGAGGATCTCAAAGCATTTTACAAACATTAGTGAGTGAGTCAGTCAAAGCATTGTCATGTTTCAAAGACGAGGACCCATAGATGGCTGGATGTCAGAAGCCCAAGGTTTTAATCACTGCTCATCCACTGACTTGCTGTGTGCCCTGGGGGTGAATCATTCGGCCTCAGTTTCCCCATCTATAAAATGGGGACAACGCTACTTCTAGTAATGTGCTGCAAGATCTCTCTATGAAAACGCCTCTGTAAGAGCAAAGCGCTATTATTGTCTGTGTGGGATAACTGCTCATCAGGTCCTTCCCTTACCTCTCCTGTGCCACATGGATGTGGGGGATGGTGGGGGATGGTGAGAGCTGGGGTGCCATCAGTACAAAGTTCATCTCTTCATCAGAGCTGGGTGGTGCAGTTGCTCTGTTTTCCCAAAGTCTGGCTGAAACTGGGACATGGGTGAGAACACTTTGGCTGAGACCGCTCAGTCCAGACCAGTTAGGTATGATGCGGGAAGGTAGCAGCAACAATACCTGCCCCAGAGGGAGGGGGTTGGCCCACCATTTGTCAAGGAGGCTCCTGACTTCCCAGGTGGCACTGGAGATGAGAAGCACTTCTTTTAGGCCTTTCCTCTGTCATCCATCTTGCCACTGTCATCCAGGCCTTTTTCACCTCCAAAGCTGATTCTTACATGATGCTTGGAAGACCTCTTCCAAGCGACAGCTGGAGAAGAATACAAGTGCCTGCTTGTTTAGAGGCATTGATGGAAGAAAGCACATTATTCCAGTTCTCCACAGACTGTGCTAGCTTCCTATGCAATTTGCAGTCTTTGCATCTTTAAGTTTTGGGTTCTGGCTCCCTGATGAGAGCTCAAGCTCTCTGCCCAACTGCTTCCAAGACAATTGAGATCACCTGAGACACTAGAACTGACAATCCCTAGTGATCAACTTTTCAAAGGGGCTAAGCATGGAAGTAAAGGGTGCTCAGTGCCTTTGAAAATGACGCCACGAATATCTGAGGCCTGACAGCCGGGATTTTCATTAAGTTTGGAATTTACATCCTCTGCTGCTTCATTGCAGCCTGATTCTCATCCCCCAGGGCATAGTCTACAGGCCATCAGCTCCCCCCGCCCTCCCAAGAGTAAAGTGCTTGTAAAAAACTAATGACAAGTTTCAGAGTAGCAGGAGTGTTAGTCTGTATTCGCGAAAAGAAAAGGAGTACTTGTGGCACCTTAGAGACTAACCAATTTATGCATCCGATGAAGTGAGCTGTAGCTCACGAAAGCTTATGCTCAAATAAACTGGTTAGTCTCTAAGATGCCACAAGTCCTGCTTTTCTTTTAGTAAAAAACTAATGGTTGGGTTGTAGTTTGTTTACTCTGACACTTATTAAATTGTACACGTGGTTTGAAATGTTGTTCCGGTGCATTGTGTAAGTCGTAAAATAAACAATGCAATAAATGCAATAAATAAATGTAATCTTAAATTAGGGCAATACATAAATGCAATCTTAAAAATGAAGTGTAATGGGGGAGGGGGGAAGTGCAGCACACATAAAAATGTTGGGTGCAGGTTTTCACTTGAAATTTTAAATGCACAAAAGTGATGGAAATTCAAAATGCTGCAACCAGAACGTGGCTCTGCTGAACATAATTTAACAGCTGTACATCCACCTTGAGGTTCACATCATGATTGTCATGGTGCTGCACCCCAGAATAACTTCACACAGTTCTGAGAGCTAGAATTCAGATCCTCCAGATCCACATTCTCCCCTCCCCCCCCCCACACAAACCAAAATATAAACAAAACAAGCCTCAGGCCACCTGAGCTAGAGGAGAATCTCCAATTTTCTCTGAGAAGTATAGGGCCTATGTCACACAGCTGAGCAATTCTGATTCCATCCAGTTGAGGGCAATGGTCTGTATCCATACACACACACCTACTAGCCACTGAAATATTTAGATGTTAATGTTAGACTGACTGTCGGTATGGTAAGGAAGAAAAAAACATATAGCAGACTGTGAGAAAATATCCCCAAGAAAGTATTAGAAGCCTTATCAATAGAACAGGAGAACTTGTGGCACCTTAGAGACTAACAAATTTATTTGAGCATAAACTTTCATGAGCTACAGCTGAAGTGAGCTGTAGCTCACGAAAGCTTCTGCTCAAGTAAATTGGTTAGTCTCTAAGGTGCCACAAGTTCTCCTGTTCTTTTTGCGAATACAGACTAACACGGCTGCTCCTCTGAAACTTATCAATAGACTCATTTGAACCCACAGTAAAACTAGACAAAACCCTGAGACATTGGCTCCAGAGCTATGGGGTCTGTAGCCTCAGAGCACTTTCTGGTGGTCTGAGTTGAGCTGGCCGGTCAGTTGGGCCCAGATCCTTCCAATTAGGAGCCTAAATACCTTTGACGACCTGGGCATTGGTGCGGGCTCTCCTTGTTTCCGGATACTTCTTCAGATGTCCAAGTTCTTCAGTGCAAAGTGCCTACAGGCCAGCAGAAAACCAGCCCAGCAGCCTGTACTAGAAACTACGGATACGTAAGAAGGGAGAGGAAACAGGAGCTGCCCTTGGGACTAGAACCACCAGTGGGACTGGAACTGCCAGGGCAGGCAGAAAGTCCAGCAGAGCAGAGAATGAGTCAGCTCAGTGGCGGAGGGAGGGAGAAGGGGACCAAATGGCAAAGGGGAAGTAACACAATAGGCTCCCCCCCATCCCCACAATGGTTTAAATGCAAAACCACAAATCGAAGTCGAGTATCTCACCAAGTTGGAACCGGTTTCACTGAACACTACACTTTGGCTTGCTGAACACTAGGCCTGGGTTCAGGTTCACTCCAAACTGGGCACAAGTTCAGCTCAGAATGGGCCAAACCTTTGTTCTGATCCAGGCCTGGGTTTGATCTGAACCATGCCCGGGTTTGCTAGATATTGAGCCCAGGACTGGTCCCCAGTGGGCCTAGGGGTTGAGTTTGCTTCAAGTTAGGCCAGATTCACGGGGCTTTGGGTTCTGACTTCTGTGATGCAGGACTTTGGCTCGTCTGAAACTCAGTCAGAGCACTGAGCTCGAAATCACTGCAGCCAGGCCAGGGCTAGCTCTAAACTGAGCCAAGATGCGCTCCAAACGGTGAAGTTTGTAACTGCATTGAGCAGATTAGTTATTGTTTGTAAAGCAGCTTGAAGTGAAAAAAATACTCTAGACACATAAAGTACTATTATTATTATGAAGCAAGCCTGAAACCAGACCAGTTTCAGGGGCTGTAACAAAAATGTCACCCTGCTCTAATTATACAGACCTGCTTGCCAGATGGGCTGAGAGGGCTAATTGAGTTAATGCTAAGAAAGTGCTTTGAGATCTTTGAAGGAAAGGTGATGTGTAAGTGTGAACTGCTGCTGTCATCACAGAGACAGAGGGAACAGAACTCAGCTCCTCCTACAAAAACAGAGGCTCCAAACCAAACACTTCAGCTAAAGGAGAATCTCCATGAGCGGTGCGGGTCCTATATCACAGAGAGATGAGCGGCTCTAATTCTATGCCTCGGAGGGAAGTGGTGACATACTTTTATTACAGCGCATGAAGATAATTAATATTTAATGCTGCATTTCTGTTAGGATCGTCCAGAGTTATTCTCCCTGGTAGTCGAGTTTTGCTCTGAATTTCAGGTTTACTTCAAACCCCTAACTCAACATGAAATTCAGGAAGGGGAAGGGACCTACCCGGAGCAAATATTCAGATGAATATCTCTATGACCCAAAACTGCCAAGGTTCAGATGGCTGGAAGTATTATCCCAGCCTTATAGGTAGAGAAACTGAAGCACAGAGGGGCTAAAGTCACTGAGGCATTGGCAGAAGGCTTTTCATTGTTGGGGTGGGTGACAGTCAGTGGCTATATGTTATGGTTAATTACTCTGTGGCTGCAAAACCCTTTCTACTCCTTTCAGATGCTAACAGCTGTCCAGTAAAATTCTTCTGGGGGTCTTGATATTTTCTGGGCTTGCTTTCTGACAGGAGATTTTTTGAAGGATTGAACAAAATCCCTTCAGCCATTCGTGAGCTGGGTGAGGCTGAAAAAACATGCACTGTCCCTGTCTAACACATGTAAAGAGGCCAGTCTTGTTGATGACAATAGCAGTTTGGGCTTCAACTCCAGTGCAGGCCCAAAGCCTTGGAATGTACTTTGAAAAAGTTCCCAAATGATGTGGTTAATCAGCAACAAACCTGTTTACTTACCTTTGTATTGAACTGAACAAATAAAGCATTCATAGCAAAGGGCTGGGAGGCCACTTCACCTCTGTAGTTCCTTATTGAATGTTGTGAGGCAGCAATGTTGAATGGTTACAGAGGTCTGTAAACTCTGGGGGTCAGGGTCTGATTCCCTGACTTGCTGGGTCAGTTTGAACTCACCTCCCTACACCTCATGTTCCCCATCTGTAGAATGGGGGATCTGAGTCTGAGCTATGTTTGTAAAGTGCTTTGAGATCCTTTCATTAGTAGTAATATATGGAAGACTAATACTTAGCTCTTCGACAGTGCTTTTTCATCAGTAGATCTCAAAGTGCTTCATGATATTTAATGCCTGTATCCTCACCATGCCTCTGTGAGATAGGGCACAGCTATTATCCCCTTTGTACAGATGGAGAACTGAAGCACAGAGAGGCTAAGTGAGTTGCCTGAGGTCACAGAGGAAGTCTGAAGCAGAGCCGGGAATTGAACCTAGGACTTTTAAGGTCTAGGTTAGTGTCCTAACCACTCAATGATCAATAGGTTCTGGAGGTTCGCCTGGCTACCATTGTAGAACAGCATGAAAGGTCCTGGGACCAGCATGTCCCGTTCCTTTTGATGGCTTATAGAACAGCACTCAAGGAGAGTACAAAGTGTACCCCGGAACTCCTCATGTTTGGGCATGAACTAAGGACCCCAGCAAACCTCTTGTGTGGAGTTCCTGAAGAGAAACAAAGGGATCTGAACCATCTGGACTATGCAGAAACCCAACAGTCCAAAACAGAAAGAGCTCACACCATTGCCTTGAAAAGCTTTGCTATCCGGAGGGCACTTTTCAGTGTCACTGTATGTGTTGTAGTGGTCATTTTCTTTTCTTTTCACGATCTCTGTCTAACCATGCTTGGTCATTGTTTGGTGTTTATTGAGCATTCCTCTCACGCTTCCTTGCAGCAGCTCTGCCTTTAAAATAAAACAACTAGTAGATTACCTTTCAAGATGCTTTGCTTGTCCATTGCTGTTCTTTCTTCCTGGCTTTGCTGAAAATCCTCTCGTAATAAAGGATTAGGGTATAGGTAGGGCCAAGCACATGCCCCGCCTTTGAGAAAGCCCTGATCCATAAATTCATAGCTGGCCCCTCTGGCCTTGCCTAGACTAGAATAAAAGTGCATACATGTTTGACAAGCCTAATGTAAACAAGGCAGGGTGAGACAGTACAGTGGTTAAAAATGCCAGAAGCTGGTCTACCCACGTGCTCTCACTGCAGTTAGCTCCAGGGGAGCTGCTCCAGTTCAAGGCCCTGTCTAGCCCCGGACATAGCACCCCTTCAGCAATTAGTTGCCAGCAGCTGGTTTAGCAGAAGCACATTTAAAGGTAGTTCCTGGTCAGCACCAGTTGAATGCTATTTCCTAGCATAGGCAAGGCCTTACACCAGTAGTGGGAGAAATTCAGAAAATCCCTCATGTAGCGGCAGCCGAGTCAGGAGACCTGGGTTCTGTTCTCAGCCGTACTACTGACACACCATGTGACCTTGGCTAGTCACTTCCCCGCCCTGTGCCTCAGTTTCCCTATTTGTAACATGGGGAGGATAATATGCTCATCCTTGGTTAAGTGATTTGAAATCTTTGTCTCAGTTAAGAGTTAATAGTATTTGGCCCAAACCAAGACTACACCCTCTGTGTGAATCACACTGGGATCAGTTCCCACAGTGAAAAGAATCCGGTGTCTTTCTCTTTGGGAAGGGAGGAGGGGGTTGGGGCAGTGGGGTGGGGTGTGATGCTTTGAAAGGTCTTTGAAGAAGGACAGGGCAGGGTACCTGTGAAGTGTTCTTATTGCCAAACCCCAACCAACCACTTTTCTTCTTCATTAAGAGAAAACTGCCATGGAGAAGACGTGAAAGGCCCAGGGAACCTCTGAACTCAGCTCTGTGGGAAATGCACAGCTCAGTGGAACCTGCAAACGAGCTGTGATTAGGGGTTTGGCAGGTTGTTTGGGGAGGGGACACTAGTGGACTGGGAATGGTGGCCAGCAGCTAAAGGGTGAGTCAGTCACCTTATGCTCTCTAACCAGCTTCTCTCCACAGCTGGAGACCCTCCCTGATCCTGGTATGACTCATTTCGCTGCTGTTTTGGAAACCCTCTCCAAATGGCAGCAGGCACGTCCCAAGGCTTGAACTCTCCCCAGCTCTCCCCCTTGTTCTACCCTCCCTGGTCTCTGTGCGCTTCCTAAATAACCCACTTCTCTATTTCTGAAAACCTCGACTGGCCGTTCAAACACAAGATCCCCACATATGCTCTCCATGCTACTCACCTTCTGGCTACCTCGCTGACTGCTTTATCCCACTAATCTGGCTTTTGCCCATGGTAGCTGAGCACCACGATATGCTCCCCACACTTTTCACTTTCCTGTTATTGGACACCCACCATGCTCCTCACTTCTCCTGCCTCCAGACCATCTGGCAAGGGGGGCATGTCAGAGAGGGGCACCTGGCTGCTAGTGCAGAGAATGGGGGGGAGGGTTAAGGAAGATCAGGCATGCAGTTCAGGCAGAAACTGAAAAGCAGAGTGAGGGAGCTAAGAGGAGGGAGAAGGGAAGTCATGCTGAGGCACTTCTGGAGTGATAAGATAAGGGGGGTCTCTTGAGGAAAGAGTGGGGTGGTCTGAGACCAGCCTCACAGTTCCTCCATTCAGTGTGTTGCAGACAAGTGTATCCTGAGGGTTAACAAGCCCTGGAGGATCAAATCCCCCCAACACCTTCACATATTTAAGAGTGAGAGAAGAATGTGGTGTGCTAGGCTCCCTCCCCTGTTTCAGTTGCCAACTCTGGTATCTGGGAGTCCCCCAGACCAAATGTGCTAGGAATGATGTCTCCTGCTCACATAGCAGGGCTCTGATCTGATATCAAAGGAGCAAATCTCAATGCCCCAAGGTCAAATCATCAGAGCATTTTTCCCAGCCTCTCTCTCCTTCGAATGTCATGTTCAATTGGCAACAACAACAACAACAACAACAGCACAAAAGACCATGTGATTCTGGGGTGCTGTATACACAGAGGAATCACAATTCCGGAGCTGTGTAATTCACAGATGCTACTAAAGTAGGAGGGTATTGTAAATACCAGGCAGCACAAAGAAATAATACAAAAAGGGATGGAGAAAGACAAGGGATGGCGCAGAAAATAACACCAGACTCAGCTGGGGAAAACAACAGCTAATACATCTGGGGGGAAATAATCCCAAACACAGCTGCTCAATGGGAGGGAGACCTCTAGAAAACAGTGATGGTGAAAGAGATCTAGAGCGTGGGCAGCAAAATAGATGTGTGTTTGCAAATGATAATTATAAATCTAATTAAAGAAACAGCAATAATACTTTACCCTTGTGTAGCTGTCATCAATAGATCTCAAAGCACGTGACCAAAATAAACATAATTATCCCCATTTTACACATTGAAGGCAATTGAGGCATAAAGAGGCTAAATGACTTGCCCAAGGTTATACAGTAAGTGCTGCAGCTACAGTTAGGAAAAAACGTCAGGCCCCATAGGCAGAAGGAGGCCATCTCAGAGCGAAGGGGTGAGATTATGCACAGCTGCGGTGAGGTCACACAAAGAGAACAGTGTTCAATTTTCTGGCCATTGCTTGAATAAAGGAGCTCAGAAAGGATCAACAAACACGATTAGAGGGCAGTTCTTCTCTGCCAAGGGACTGTAAAGACAGAATAATAGGATCCCGTGGTTATGGTCTTCCGGTGGCATTTGTATCTAGTGCTACATTTACAGTTAAAGGGGGATTTTTCTTACCACCAGCCCTGCACAGCCAGCCTAGACTCTGAGGGTTTTCCCACACTACAAAATCATGCGAGAACCCAGGAAGAGAGAATCAAGTTAGCTGACGCTGTGCTAACCACCAGTTTGTAATCAGCTCAGATCAAGGTAAATTGGGCTCAGCATCACTTTAGCTAATTTAGTTCTTCATAACCTTGTTCAAATGCAGTACAGTTTTGTAACATAGACAAGCCTGAGGCTGTGTCTATGCTAGGAGTTCTTCACCAGTGTAGGAATACCAGTACACGACAGCCACAAAGTGCTCCTAGGCTGGAGGTAGCTATAGCTTAGTACTGGTATTGCAAAATCACCCCCACCTGTGAAGCAAGCTATACCACTAAAAGCACACATTTGCTGGTACACTAGTGGCTTTTGCTAGCGCAGTTGGCTTGATTGGGGATCACACCCCTGACCAACAGGGCTGTACTGGCAAAGCGTAGACCTGGCCTGAAAGTCAAACTAGCCTCTTGCCTTCTCACGCGTCATCACCAGTAATAAGGATTCTGCAGGGCAATCAATGGCCTCTGGGATACTTGTGAAACTCCAGTGTCCTCCAGGGATGTGAAGGGGTGTCACAGATTGGAACCTAGTAAACAATTCCGTTAATGGCCCACAGTTTCCTCTCTCTGAGCTGTGTTGGCTCTGCAGAGCAAACAGGCAACAGAAAGCTGTCCAAAAACACACTTGTCACTAAAGCCAGTAGCTCTCGCGCTGAATCCACACAGGGAGCTGAGCTGCTAAATTTAGGGCCAGGTGTAGATCGTCACTTTTCAGTGTAGCACTGCACTTTGAGGGGATGGATTCAAGATCCATGAGAAAAAAAAAAATTAAGAGCTAAATATCTGTAGCTGGGCCAAACCAAGACAGAGAAGGATGTGGGATATGATACTCACCTACAAAATACTCAATGGGAGGGAGAAACCTAGGAAGCCAGGATGCTGAAAGGCAAGAGTTGTGAGCAAATTAGATGTGTTTCGAGTGGCATATGGCTGCTTAATGCCAGTGCAGGTTTGGGTGGCATGCACACAGGCCAATGCAGAGGAGGGGCTAAGCCCCCCTCCATCTAGCTCTGGTGTGAGTGCCTCTGGAATGTGATGTTCAACTCCAAGCACCCCACTACTAGACAAACTGGAGAGAGTTCAGAGAAAAGCAACAAAACTGAACCATAGCCCAAAAGGGGATTATTTATGAGGAGAGACTAATTATGCTGACTTTGGCTAAGAGCCTGCTAACATGGACCATGCTAGGAGTATGCAAGGCTCTCAAGGTGGAGGAACAACAAGTTGAGGATTTCAAAAAGTATAACTTTATTTGAACAAAAATGAAGAAATACCATGCTGTTTGTTGAAGAAGAAGCATATCTGTGTGTGGATCTGCACTAGGGGTATATCAGCTGGGATCTCCACAGCAAACACAGCCCTGGAATTCTCCTCACCTGTAAACACAGGCCAGTCCCTGGGGGTCTTTATGGAGAACACCTCCCCTGGCAGTCACATCACCATTCACCACCCACTGCATCTTTTCAAAATAGGGAACAGCCTGGAGTTTTGCACAGGGGCCACACCCATGTAATGCACCCCTCTGTCCTCCAGGTGCCACCCCAGCACACTGCTTCATACCCAGATTAAAACAATCTTTAATGTCAGCTCATTTCCCCATTTAACATAGTAAATACAACGGCAGGGACACCACACCCACCATCTCCAGCCAGCCCAGGGCACTCTAAGCATGAGGGAATTACAGCAAGAGGATCCTCTCTATTGTAGTCACCCAGCAGCACAGGGATTGGCATGGGCTACAAGGGGACACACTCTTGCCCTCCACGACCTCCCCTAGGACAGAGAAATCCATGGACACAATTTGGGGGGAAAGGGGAGGGGAGAAGTGGGATTCACGCCATTCCCTAGTAACCCATGCAGTGTCAATGTCACGCCACTGTGTGCGTTCTGAAACCCCTGAGCTGTTTGCACACAGCCTCCCCCTGACATTTTCATCCCAGCCACTTCCTAGGCCTGAAGAGAAAGTGAGGACGGGGAAAGGGAGTGGGAATAAAGGAGATCAGAAAAGGATGGATGTGGGGTATCAAGAAGGCAGGGACTGGGCAAGAGAAGTGGGTTGGAGCTCAGGGAGGGGGAGAGGAAATAGTGGTTGGTGGTGGGGCAACATGGAGAAGGGAAAGGGGAACCCCAAGGGCATGGGGTGAATGTAGGAGTTAGGCACTCCAGAGAGGTTGGGAGGGGTGTTCGGCAGGGTAGGGGGAGTTCAGGATGAGAGGCTGGGGGAGGGAATTTGTGGAGCGGGTAGGAGTGAGAGAAGGGGAAGAAATGGGGGGAGGTCCAGGGGTGGAATGGGCAGGGACCGCACCACACTAGAGTGGCAGATGGGGAGCTGGGATGTGAATTCCCTCTTGCCCTCCATCCTGTTCCCAATGCTTTGAGGGAGCTGGGGGCCTATAAGGAGCCACTGCTCTAGAACCATGGCTCCTTGTACTATGTGTATGTAAAGCTGCCCCAGGGATGTGGCAGAGGGAGGTGTAAAGGAGTTATTGGGGGACGGTAAAAATGTGGAAACCTGCAGCGGGCAGTAGGAAGGGCTGTGACTGGGGGGATAGGACAGGAGTGAGGCTGCAGAGGCCATGTCTGCCAGGCTCTTCAAAATGGGCCCTCTTGGTCCATCTGTCCCACGCGCTAAAAGCGGCTGGTGAGGATGGCATCAGCCTGGCGGAACTCGGCGGCCTCCTCTTCAAAGGTGCGGTCCCTGGTCTCCGGCACTTGGAAGTAGGTGTAGAGAACGGCCATCAGCAGGAAGCCTGTGAAGAGCAGGAAGACATAGGGGCCCACCAGGTGCTAGGAAGGGAAGGGAGGAGAGCAGGTTAGCAAGGTACCACACATCCCCAGGCCCCTGGGACACGAAAGGAACGGAAGGGAGTAAGAGGGTGCTGTAGTCTACTTAACTCTCCATTGCTTTATTCTCTATGCCTTCTCCCTCTCTCGCTTTTTTCTCTCCGTGTCAGTACCTTTATTAGCACCGGGAGGGCAAGGGTTTCAAGTGCTGCAAAAGTAGGCACAGTACATCAGGGGCCCTATAATCTTTGCAGGAGCACTGCTGGCTCCTATGGAGCGTAGGGACAGGCATTCCAGGGTGGACCTGGCTCTACAAGCCTGGGGAGTGCACAGGCAGCCCCAGCCCCAGCATACAACTCCAGGGGGAGGAAACTGTATGTAACCCATTCACTGTGGCTCTCTATTTCCCTCTAGTGGTGACTGGGCCTCAGGCTGAAGTGGATGAGCGGCCTATATAGCCTTCGCTCTTTTAGATCAAGCAGTAGAAGCTCACGTATTATGATCTAGAGATCCAGGTTCAGTCCCTGCCGCTAGGGAGACCAGATGTCCCGATTTTATAGGGACAGTCCCGATTTGGGGGGCTTTTTCTTATATAGGCTCCTATTACCCCCCACCCCATCCCAATTTTTTACACTTGCTACCTGGTCACCCTACCTGCTGCTGACACCCTACCCTGGGGCACTACATTACACACACATTAAAGCAGGTCACAAGTGCTTTAGAAATAAAGAGCAATGGGGCCTTCAGGCCAGTGACCCCTCTGGCATAGAAGTCTATCAGGGTATGGCGTGTATGGCTGTTGGGTATGGCTGTGCTCAGGACTTGCTTCACTCACCAAGCAGGGTCCACAGCCAGGGCTCAGTGGCTGCTGGGATCCACACCCCAGTTGCAAGGAGAAGGTGACTGGCAGGACAGGGGCATGGCCTGTGCTATACCAGCCCATTCAGTAGTATCTCAGTTGGACTCACTCCTTTCTCGTATAGTGGCCAGGCCCCTGAGCATCCCATGCCAGCTGACCACACCTCCCAGGGCACAGTGCTTCTGTGTCTGTGTCCCAGACTGGGATCAGTGATTGGCCTTCAACAAGCCTGCCATCAGGGGGACTGTGACACTGTCTGGTTCCTCAGATCCATTCCTGCCTCCTTGCCCAGGCCTGGAGCTCAGCTGTGAGCCACATTCACAGGGCATGATTGGGTACAACATGCCCTACTTTGTTGCCATGCACATTTGGGGCAGATCTTTCTCCCTGTGCACATTTATGCTTCCAAGGGAATGATGAGCCCCCCACCCCATACCTGTTTCTAGGTCCGGTTTCACAGTGGTAATGGTTGTATACAATAACAAACCTCTGGCCACTTAGAACTTGGTGGTTGTCACTGTTCCACTCCAGGACAGATCTCAAACGCTCCTGTTCCAAAAGCCCAGTGTCTGAGTACATGGACTAAAGGAGAATCTCCATTAGCCACGAGCAATATAGGGCCTGCTTGTCAATCGCCCTTAACCTTGTGCAGTCATTTATATCAGTGCAAAGTGGGTATAAAACGCTACCATTCTGTTCCCATTTCACATCCACATTGCACTGGGGTAAAGGACAACACAAGGGGCAAGGCAGTGGTAACTCAGACCCAAAGCTTCTCCTTCTGTAAATTTTGATAGTTTTATTGGTATGAGCATGCATCTAAGCGCTGCCAAAGACAGTTATACATCAGGTATCCTGTGTACGTGGCATCCTTTTCTGTGCTAATGTGATTTTATAGCATCCAGCTCTGATTCAGTGGCAGCTGGCCATACTGTGATCCTTTTCCTGCCCTCACATACTTTTTTTACAGTGCTTTCCTGCCTCCCTTCAGAGTGGAAAGTCCTGTCCTGCTTCTCATAGCTCAAGGAAGCAGCTTTCTGGCACTTGACATTTAAACATGCAGGAAATGTCTCAGTTTCTCCCATCACAGTGACTGCAGCCAGTCTTCCTCAGGTTTCTCCTGGGTCTTACATCTCCCAGTTTCTAGCTCTAATTTGTAATGATTGGTTTTGGCTGCATTCTGAACTCCAGTTAGCTAACATGAGGAAAAATCCTAGTGAAGACAAGGCAGATTGTAGTTTTCATGTGAGTCTGCAGGTTGAGTTAAAGACTACAGGGGAGCCTAAGGTTTACCTTGACTTGCTAATTAGTGTGTACACTATAGACTGTCTTGTCTTCACCAGTCGAGCTGGTTGGGAGATGGAATTTCTGTCCCCGGGGGAAATTATAACATTTTGAAATTGGTTTTTGTTCCAAATTGGAAGAAGAAAGTTGAAATTTTGAAATTTGTCGCAGAATGGAAATTCTCAAAACTTTCAATTCAGAAACATCAAAAAGTTTCATTTTGATAATGTTGAATCATTTTGTTTCAACAACATCTAAGCATTATAATATTAACATTAATAATACATTGTAATATAAAAGTTGAAATGAAATTATAAATACTTTGTTGAAAGGAAATGTTTCAACATTATTAAAAAGAACATTTCAGCATTATCTAAATCAAACAAAAATTTCAAAATTACTTGTTTTGGCAGTTTCCTCTCCAAAATATTGCTGAAATCGAGAATTTCTGAGAATTGTTGTTTGCAGTGTTGTTGTAACTATGTTGGTCCCCTGGAGAAGAGCTCTGTGTAACTCAGAAGCTTCTCTTTCACCAGAAGAAGTTGGTTCAATAAAAAATATGACCTCACCCATCTTGTCTCTGTATTTTCCAACAAAACATTTTGATTTAGATGAAACCGAATTTTCCAGTGTAAATCTGTTCCAACCCCATTCCAACCCCTTCCCCAAAGTCCTCGCCCCAACTCCACCCCCTCCCTGCCCCTATTCTACTCCTCCCCAAATCCCGCCCCTGCCCCGCCTCTTCCCCGCCTCCTCCCCTGAGCGCGCCGTGTTCCCACTCCTCACCCTCCCTCCCCGAGCTTGTTACGCCACAAAACAGCTGTTTTGTGGGGGCAAGCACTGGGAGGTGGGCAGAGGAGCGTGGACGCAGTGCGCTCAGGGGAGGAGGAGGAGGCAGAGGTGAGATGAGGTGAAGTGTGGGGGTGGGGAGGTGAGCTTGGGTGCCAGTGGGTGCAGAGTACCCACTAATTTTTCCCTGTGGGTGCTCCAGCCCCAGAGCACCCACGAAGTCAGCGCCTATGCTGCATATACCAAGTTTGAGGACACTGCTTGAGTGCTTTGTGGTGAAAACATAGTTTGCTTTCTCTGGAGTTCTCACTGGAAACCGGCAAAGGTCACCCATCCTCATGGGCACCAGGTTTGTATAACTGTTGATGGTGTCCAGAATGGGTCCAAGTCCCACCCCACCAACACCTGCCTTGTAAGCCGATATATATTTTTAAAAATAACGTAAAAATGGACTGGAAAGAGTAAGCATTTAACAGTTTCCCTATATTGCACAATGTGGAGGATGTGGCGGGACGAGGGCTCTGGCTGGTGGTGAGGGCTCTGGGGTGTGGCTGGAGAGATGAGGGGTTTGGGGTGTGGGAGGGGGCTCAGGGCTAAAGCAGAGGGTTGGGGTGTGTGGGGATGAGGGCTCTGGCTGGAGGCTGCCTCAGCCGCCCTGGAACCTGCATGGGGCATATCAAAAGCGTCTTTGAATCAAAAGACACTGCAGCTTTTCCCCGGAGCAGGTTGGGTCAGTGCAGTGCAGCTGCAGCTGCCCTGGGGCTCCTCCAGGCAGGTCGGGGACGGGGCTGCGGCCGGCCTGGGGCACCTCTGGCCAAGGGGGGGGGGGGCGCGCGCTTGGGGCTTCTCGGGGGAGGGGAGCTTGTGGCCCCGGCCGAGGGAGTGGGGCAGGGGGCCCATTGATTGATCTTCCCTGGGGCCCAGAATTGCTGTCAGTGGGCCTGCCGCCGGTATCACACTAACCCCGCGCCACACTGCATGCACTGCCCGGCCCTGGGGCCCGGGGGTGGGCTGCCATCACGTCACACGTGTCTCCTCCCTCCGCAGACCGCAGCCAGAGCAGCCGCTGCCTCAGCCCGCCCCACTCCCTTGGAGTGGGAGCAGTGGAGCAGCGCGATGGGTGCAGCGTGAAAGGAGCCAGCCAGCGGCCGGCGAGGGAGCGCAGCTCGGGGAGTGGCAGCCAGCCGCTGCCCAAGGCACAGGGACAGTCCTGGGGAGGCGCACGGGGGCAGCGGGTGAGGCCAGGGGAGAGGCTCGGCCCCTAACATTGGTGGATCCGGGCCCCCATGCTCTGAATACTGGCGGAGCACGGGCACCACGGTCCCATATAACTCGCTGTCTACGCCCATCCTTTCCCATATCCCTTACCCTGAGTGTCTGATAGAACTTGGCTACGATGAATTTATGAAACCAGTTCCAACTACTGGTGAGCCCCATGGTGACAGGACCTGCTGACTGGCTGAAGAGCTCTGCTGTGATGTACCAAGATACGGGACCAGGGCCAATCTCACAGAATGCCATCATGGTGAAAAGGGCCAAGATGAGAAAGTACTTTGTCCATGGCACTTCACCTTGCGTGCACACAGATGCAGAGAGATGGGAAGGACTGAAATACACCGGTGCTCTGCCCCACCGGGCAAACCACCATTGCCATTCATTATATTGCTTTACCCCTTGGATCTGAAGAGCTGAGGGTGTTATACAGACATTCATGGAGTTAGTCTCACAGCCTTCCCCAAGACAGACTCATTCTCTCCATGTTATAGAAGGGGAAACTGAAGTGAAGTTCACTCAGCAAATCTGTGGCAGAGCTGGTTCCCAGTCCCTGCTCTATTCAATAGACAACACTCCATCCTTTTTCCTGCTCTAAGTAGTAGCACATCCTGCCCTCAGCCTACTTCTGCTCTGCTTGTGCTCTTAGCTCTACACACAGTGCCTCCAAGTCCTTTACTCTGACCGTTATACGTCCCCGCTTCCCTCTCCCTAGCCAAGCACTGGATGAACTGTCTTGTTCCCTTCTCTAACCCCTAAACATGCTCCCGGCCTGCCCCTTCTTCTACCAGACAAATACCTCCCATTTCCTTCTGCACTAACTGGCTTTCCCCAGCACTTTCTTTTTGTGCCCTGCTCTAATCAGTAGCCATGTTCGTTCCTTAAGCCGGGCTCTAACAATTAGATGAGCACCAGCCACTTCCTTCACTCTAGCCACTAGACACACTGTCTCACTGGCCTCGGCTCTAACCACCAAATGCCACATCTTTGCCGTATCCTGTATCCTTCTGCATCCAGCTGTAACCACTAGGTCAGAGCCCTATGGACCCGTCCTTTCACCTTGAGAGGACACTGCTTGCCCCCAGGTACCCAGGGGCTACCAGTCTCCTGATCTAGCCACTGGAACATGACGTCTCGGCCCTTCCGCACCGAAGCCCTGTGGTCTCTTGCCGTGATTGCACTCCCACAATCCTTAGCAGCTGTATCTCATAATCATTTGTGGCCACTGAGGACTGTGGGATTGGGAGCCTGGCAAGAAGACCTGGCTGGTTTCGGTGGGGGTGCTGAAGGGTGAGAGACGAGATGAGGATAGCAGGCAGGGCTGACCCCAATACCTCCTTCCTCCTCCCCACGTGTTCTCTGCTAAGCTCCAGGGACGGGGCCCTTTCATGAGAGCGATGAGGCACCTGAGCACCATGCCACCTTTACAGCGGGCACCTTTCTGGCCAGAGCAAAGGCTAGGCAGGAAGTTGCAGAGTGGGGCAGCAGCAGGAGGAGGAGGAAGCAAGTTTCTCCTTCTGGCTTATACACCCCGTTGCCCTGTGCCCACCCCCTAGTCATGGAGACAGAGCAGGAGAAGAGTGAGAGCAGGATGCCTCTTACCCCACAGCCAGCCTCTCACAGTCCCCCTTAAAGTCATGATCCCAAGTCTGAGAGATGGGGCTGAAGAGCACACTGTCTCCCCGGTGCCCTCTCTAAGTAATAGCCACATTGCCTGACTGCCTCGCTGTAATCACAACCACGCATCTCTTCTGTAACAGTCTCTCCCACAATTCGCACTTCAGAGGCCAGCTACCTCCCAGCTACCTCCCAGCTACCTCCTCTCACCACATACTTCCTTCTTGTCTCTTTTCTCTACCATGCACAACTTCCTCTTGTCTCCTGCTCTAACCACTAGACACGCTGCAGGTCTGTCCTGTGCACTAATAACTAGACAACCTTGCCTGTCAGCTTTCTGCCCTGACCACTAGCCAGCACCCCTTCCCTGTCACCTGCGCTAACCACTACACTCAGTACCTGGCTAACTCTTGTGCCAGTCACTGCACTACACTGCCTCTCACACGCTTAATGTATTCACTATACAGCAGTCCCTGACTGCCCCCTTCTGTCCATCAGACACCGCCTGCCAATTCCCGGCTGTACCCACTAAACACACTGCCAGCTGCCCAGTTCCATGCGCCAGTCAATAGAGTACATTGCTTTCCACTCCCCTGCGCCAGCCATTTTACCACCATCTCCACAGTCTTCAGCCTCCTCCATTTCCTTCCACCTTCCTTCAATTCCCTTCAGCCTTCACCCCCTCATTCCCCAGCTTCCTCCACATCAGTGCCCCTTTTACTCCCCCTCAGCTTTCAGTGACTGAAAAGTGTTGACACCGAGGAGGCAGAGAAATTGTTCAGGGATGGGTGAAGCAAAGGAAGCAAACAGGATGAAACTGAGCCAAGTGTGAAGATTTCAGACCGGATCATCAGGAAACATTTCCCGACAGTGAGGCGTTTGTGAGACTAGAGTCTCCCCAAGGGAAGAGGTGGAAGCCTCATTGCTTGGGATAGTTAAAAAAAACTACCTTCCTGTACTTGCTCTACTCTTGAGACTGCTATTGAGCACCGGTAGCTTTTAGACTGCTCTGCCCCTCAGAGTGGGATACTCTCCACTTCATCCATATTCAAGCACGCCAGTGAGAGAGAGATAGCAGCATCGGTGGTTCCAGAGCACTTTTCACCCTGAACTATCCTAGAGATCCACGGTATGCAGCTCTAAAGACCAGTCACCCACCCACTGAAATGCAGCCACCAGGCAGGCATGCTGGGAGACAGAGCATGTCAAGATTATGAGGCTCAGCACCTCCGCAGTACTTTGGGCCCCCAATACCCTGGTAGGTTTGGGGAGATGGACTATACTATAGGATATGAAGGGCAGCAGGACAGCATCCCCTACTGCTGTGGAGGGTGGGGAGGAGGGCATTGGGAGAGTGTGCATAGCTAGTATATAAAGGACAGCGCCTCTAGCAGCATCATACATCCCTGCTGCCATGTTAAGGTGCTAAGGGATGCAGCATGGCCTGGTTATTAAGGAAGGCTATTCCAGCAGCACAACCAACCACTACACTCCATGCTGGGAAACCGGCAGCTGGAGACTATGAAGAATGGCACCTCCAACAAATTAGCTCCTCCTAACTCCATGCTGAGGTCCTGGGAATGGAGCAAGTCCAAGCAGGATAGGAAAGACACCACCTCCAGTCGTGTGGTAAACTCCTAACACCATGCTTTTATATGAAGAAAATGAAGAGCAACATCTCCCCAGTAGCCCAGCACCCTCGACACTATGCTGTGGTGATGGAAGGTGGAACATGGCTTCATTTGTTTAAACCCAGAAGAATGCAAGAGTACCGACTTAACCAACGTACCAATGGAAAAGGTGAGCAGCATATTGCATAAAGCCATAACAAACTGGCCAAACGTGAGCAGGCTCCTCCAGCCTAGTCTCTCTACAAGGAGACCTGGAAAGGAAAGAGAAGAACCTTCATACAGTCCTGAGGTTCTTTCTGCTATTTTATTTTAGCCCTTGCACATTTGTACTAAGCACCTAACCCACGGGGTTCCAAACTTTTTACTGGCATGACCGTATTTTAATGAATTATATCCTCCCAGGACCCCAGACAGCATGGAGGATGCCATTTTGCTCTTCAAAATGGCATCCTCCATGCATTGTGACCTCACATGCACCATGCATGCGAAATAGGGTTGCCAATCCTGCAGGATTGTCCTGGGGTCTCCAGGAACGAAAGATTAATCTTTAATTAAAGATTATGTCATGTGATGAGACCTCCAGGAATACGTCCAACCAAAATTGGCAACCCTAATCTAAAGTCATGCAGTGTGGAGCAAAATGGTGTTCTCCACACACTAGGGATCCCCACAACCCCATCTGCTGATGGCATGACCCCATTTAGGGTTGCCACGCTCAGTTTGGGAACCACTGATCTAACCCATAAACACCCATGCTCTCAATGATACATTGAACAGTACCATGAACTTAGCAGGCACCAATGATGTGTTAAAGATGAACCTGGGAAATGGGTCACTCAGAACCAGGATAAATTTCAGTGGAGAACCAAGAAAGATTCCATTTGCTCATCAGGCCTTGACCTTGCATTATAGATCAGCTATAGAAAGAGGTAAAAGTGAGACAGGACATAATGGAGGACTATAAATAATGAATGGTAGAGAGAAGGTTATATGAGTGTTCCACTATACCCTTTCTCCTTAATGCAAGAAGAAGAGGGCACTAAAAGACAGCAGATTTCAAATGGATACAAGCAAATACTTTTGGATATTCATTATAATTAATCTGTGGTGCTTGCCTTACCGGGATATTATTGAAAAAAATACTTTTAAAAAATGCATAAAATATGTTGGTGTAAATGAGTGAAAATTACGAGTGGTGTCAACCCACATGCTTCAGGGCATGGACTGCTCACCAGCAGTGGGAAAGGAAGACATTTCGCACCCCCTGCCCAACTCCAATACTCTGATGTAGTGATGCAAAATTGTTACAGGGTTTTATTCCTTCTAATGAAGTACCCAACATTAGACCCATTGGTCTAGTCACTCTGGCAGGCAGGACTGTTGGAATAGATGGATGAGTAATATGGTTTGATATGGAAAGAGGGTGGATAACAGATCAGACAGGCTAACTGGTGTGTTTCCGAGTCGTAGGATGTAGAATACAGGACTAGAAGGAGGTGAGATACTAGACTAGATGAACCAGAGGATCTGAGATGGTAAGGCAGAATGTAGAATACTAGACGGGATAGGTGCAGTGTGGATCTGATATAGCAGGAGGCAGGATTTCAGACTAGCTAGTCTATTGGTCTGTTCCCATCTGGCAGGAGGTGGGATATCAAAATGAACAGACCATTGTTTTGTATCTATAGGGTGAGCAAGTCCTATGTTCTGATTGCCCCCTGTGCACTGGCTGGCATGTCTGCCAGGACAGACTGACTGCCTATCAGCCAAACAGCCAGAAAACAGAATTAAAGCCCCGTGTGAAGCCCACTTACAGAGAATATTGTGAAGAGGATGTTAATGGCCCCAATTCCCATGGTAGTGTGTGTGGGATGGGCAACACCAGCTAGCCGGAATATTTTTGTGGAATAGTTGATTACCTGGGAGAAAAAGACACAAAGTAACATGATGAGAAAATGCTCCTCCCCTTTTAAATCAGCTGTAGGGTCTGCCCCTCAAAGCTCATCCCGAATGCCAGCTAAACTACTCCTAGAGATTCCCCTGTATTTACATTCAGTCCCACACACTCACACTGTACAGAACCCTTAATCATTGTTCTCTCTCTTTGCCCCTGGAAGTTCTGCTCCTTCTGTGGCCACCTACAGCATTGAACCCTGACAGCTGGGTGCTGGCAGTAAGAATGAGAGCAATCAGGATGGGCTGCTTGTAGCTGGGGACAATGAATAGTCTCAGCATGGTGACATCCTCTGTTCCCTTAAGGTTGGCTGCTTCTTCCTTCATCTCCTCAATCTCTTCCAAGATGTCCTGGGTACCTCTGAGCCTCTGGAGTTCTGTAAGGCACCAGAGAACAGGAAGAACAACTAGACGGTGTCCCTGGAATCCTCCCTGGTTCTGAATGTGACACAGTTCCACAACTGATCTGCAGTGCCAAATGAGTTAATGAGACCTCTGAACCTTTCATGGATATCCTTTGAAACTCCCCTGGTTCCAAATGACCCATAAGAACACAACCATGGCCATTCAGGAACACACCGTTGTTCTGTCTAGTCCCACAAACTGTCTTTGACTGTGGTCCATGACAGATGCTTCCGAAGAAGACAAAGCCCTCCCTCATTGTGCAATATTGTCCTCTGAGAAGGCATTTATTCCTGACTCTCCAGCAAGCTGGAAATCAATTATGCCCTGATGTATGGGAATAGGTAACAGCTTGAAGAATAGGCTGTAAGGAACAACTGCATTACATCCCATCTCTCTGATGCCTGTGGATCTAGGTTTCACAGTCCTGCAGTTTTGGAGGTTCAGTGGGCATTTTGTGCCTTACCTCTGGCAGCCAGTTCATCTTCGTGGCAATTGATGAGAAAGTAACGGGGGCTCTCAGGGCAAAAAGGGAGGGTGAGGTACTGGAGGATGGCTGGTAGGGCAGACAAGGACAGCATGAGTGGCCACCATCGGCTAGTGCCCAATGCATTCTCCAGGCTCACGATCTGAAACCAAGAGACAGAGAGAAACTTTCCAGAGAACATTATCTCATGCTCAGTAGGGGGAGGCAGTAGCCATCTCTGTCCCACCAACATTACCCTGTGTCATAAACCCTGAGACTGAGAGACCCAAACCCAGCACCTGTCTGGACCAAGAGGTGAGAGTCATGCTGCTAGGTGTGCCAGGCCTTTGTACCAGCAGTGCTC
This sequence comes from Chelonia mydas, assembly GCF_015237465.2. Classification (NCBI taxonomy): domain Eukaryota; kingdom Metazoa; phylum Chordata; order Testudines; family Cheloniidae; genus Chelonia; species Chelonia mydas. The sequence goes on from NC_057849.1 coordinate 215,402,746, forward strand.
TGTTTCAGATGCATAGGTCTGCAAAGGCATTCAGTGTGTCCTATAGAGGGATATATCCAATGGTGAGCTGGAGCCAGTTCGCACCAGTTCGCACGAACTGGTTGTTAAATTTAGAAGTCAGTTTAGAACCGGTTGTTAAAGCGGTGGGCAAACTGCGGCCCGAGGGACTGTCCTGTCCGTCCTGGCTGGGGAGGCTCCCCTGTGAATTTTTACTCACCCGGCAGCACTCCGAGCCTTCGGCGGCACTTCGGCGTCAGGTCCTTCAGTGCCGTCGAAGACCCGGAGCGACTAAAGGACGTGCTGCCGAAGTGCCGCCGAAGGCTCGGAGCGACTGAAGGAACCAGTTCTTCAGCTTCTGGCAGCTCATCACTGGATATATCCTTCCTCATGCTCCCTCCCTGCTCCCCACCTCATGTTCTGATGGGCTCAGGCCTATGAGTCATAAGCCCTCACATTGCTGGAGCTAACAGAAATGCCATTATTTCTCTTTTAGCTCAGCTAGTCAGGGGCCTGGGCTCTGTTGCAGAAGGATCTGAGTTTTGCTGTGAAATTCTAGGTGGAAATTATAATTGTAATCCTTGCCCAGGGTCAGCTCTTTACCTGCCCAATGAAGACGCCCACTGTCTGAGACAGCTGGTTCATGGTGGAGAAGGCCCCACGGACCCTGGTTGGGGACATCTCTTGGATATAAAGGGGAATCAGGGTGATGTTGAGTCCACAGAAGAGTCCAGTGAGGAAGCACCCCACAATCAGTGCCTCCAGGGAGCCTGCAATCTTGGAGATGCCCATGAATGCCACCGCCATGAGAGAGAGGGAGTTAGCAGTCAGGATGGAATTGCATCTGAGACACCAAAGAGATAGCAAGGTGGGTTATGGAGGAAGGGAATACATTAAAGTCTGGCACAAAGACACTGGCTCTTACCCTGAACATGCCCAGCCTTCTCCCTGACCCAGGCCCTGAAAATATACAGCTCCTCTCTGACATGGCCCCTGTAAATACTTGCAGGGCCGGCTCTAAGTTTTTTGCGGCCCCAAGCTCCTAGAGCGCAACTGCCCAAGCCAAAAAAAGAAAAGAAAAGAAAAGAAAAGAAAAGAAAAGAAAAGGATGGCCGGAACGCTGCCCCTGGAAATGTGCCGCCCCGAGCACATGCTTGCTTTGCTGGTGCCTAGAGCCAGTCCTGGATACTTGGTACCATTCTGGTACTTGCTCTGGGAATACCCTGTTTCTCTCTAATATTGACTCTGCACTTTCTCTGCCTTTGTGTGGTGATTAAACAGTCCCACTGCATGTACCTTCCATAATGATCAGCCACTATGCCCACAGTGAGTGCTGGGACAGTGGCCCCCAAAGCCAAGGTGCTGACGGTGAAGGACCAAAGCATGGTGAGTGCATGGAGAGACATGGGATCCTTGAACCGCTCCTTCCAGGTCTGGTTGAAAAACTCCTCTATCACCTGTGTAGGAGAGAAACATTTCATGCCAACTTCTTCTCAGCAGTCATCCCTGCACCTACATTATGCCCAATCTGCATTCCGCTTTGCTGGTGATACCACTCACTTCCTCATTGATCAGTTTAGCGATAACATCTCAGGCAGGACTCAAGCTGCCACCTGCCATTGTCATCACTGCACGCAGCTCACATCCCCCTCTGCTCAGCCTTCCTTCCATTCCTGTCAATCCCCATTTCCTCCAACCTCCAGCCTCCTCCCCTTCATCTCAGGACAACCCCATATTTCTTACCAATCTTTTCCCTCTCTCTTCATCTTCCTTCTTCCTGTTCCCTCCACCTTTATCCCTCCTTCCTTTCAGCCCCTTTTCCCCTCCAACTCCAGCCTCCTCTCTCAGTCACCTTCCTTTCTCCTCAGACTTTATCAATGTCTTCAATTTTCCATCAGCCTTAATTCTCCTCTCCTCATCCTTCATCCCATCCCTCCTTCACTCAGTCTTCATCACTCCTCCTCAGCTTTCCCCAGCCCCCTCTCAGCGATCATCTCATCATACCTTCTTACTCCTCACCATCTCTACAGTCTTCAGCCTCCTCCATTTCCTTCCATCTTCCTTCAATTCCCTTCAGCCTTCACCCCCTCATTCCCCAGCTTCTTCCACATCAGCCCCCCTTTTACTCCCCCTCAGCTTTCAGTGACTGAAAAGTGTTGACACCAAGGAGGCAGAGAAATTGTTCAGGGATGGGTGAAGCAAAGGAAGCAAACAGGATGAAACTGAGCCAAGTGTGAAGATTTCAGACTGGATCATCAGGAAACATTTCCTGACAGTGAGGCGTTTGTGAGACTAGAGTCTCCTCAAGGGAAGAGGTGGAAGCCCCATTGCTTGGGATAGTTAAAACAAGGACTGGACAAAGCCCTGGAGAACAACTGTAGGGAACCACCCTGTCCTGGTTGGTGGGGGTGGGCTGGACTGTTCTAGATAACACTGTTAAGATAAATTAATACTGTGCTTTTTAAAGCTGCTGGCCTAAGTTCACCGTCAGTGAAGAAAATATCATGTAATGAAGAGGAAGGATTGTCCAAGAATTAGGACACTAAGCTGGGATTTTAAAGACCTATGTTCATGTCCCCGGTTTTCCTCTGTGACCTTGGTCAAGTCCCTTAGTCTCCCTTTGCCTCAGGCCACCATTTGTAAAATGGAGATAATAGCACTGCCCTGCCTCACTGGGGGGTGGTGAGGATAAAGACATTAAAGACTGTGAGGCGCTCAGATAAATATGGTAATGGGGGCCAGAGAAGTACTACAGAGAGAATGTCCTGTTAAATGAGAAGTTCTGTGGAGGCTCTCTGCTCAGAGCAGACCTATGTCCTTTCCTGCAATGGTGAACATTAAATAACTGTTTTATTATAATGCAAGAAATTGAGTGAACTCTCTCCTGCTTTTCAGAGTGTGCTAGCGCCCACCTTTCACAAGGTAGGCCTGAGAAGAGGCCTAATGTATGGTTTTCCTATCGTTTAGTTGCAGGAGTCAGTCCCTCTATGCTCCTCAGCACTGCGCATCCCATTCTCCAAGCTCCACATCACATTTCCTTCTCCTGGTCATTTACCATCTGTGGGGCATTGATGTTTCCTGTGTGGTAACCAATTTGCAACGATCCCAGCACTGAGGCCATCACTGAATGCACCAGGGTCCGTGTGACTGTTTGCTAAACAAGAACATAGTTTCACAACATGGTCAGTAAACAGGAACTCAGCATTTCAGTCATGTGTCTACCAGACACTAGGGGGAAAGCATGGGTTTTAAAACATACCACTTAACACATCTCAATGTCCTGTAGTATAGATAGTGAACACACAGGGTCAGCCATGACCAGCTTTTAAAGGTGTTAAGCCCTGTCTACACTAGATACTAATATGTTTATAACCAGTACTTAATTCAAATGTGTTTTTAAAACACAATTTCTTTTTCTAGTCTAGACAATGCCAGACATCCCCCATCTCTAAGCTCTGCTACCTCAAAGCCTCACCCTCTGCAGGGTGCTTCCGCCCTTCCCATAACACCTGCCTCTGAGGGCAGGGACAGATTAAAGCATAGGCATTACAGGTCTGTGTCTAGCATCCCAGCTCTTCGAGTCAGAATTTCAGCTGTTTTGTTTCTAGCCCTGTTGGTTGTGAACCAAAACCTTGAAAATGTGACCTGAGTGTTATTAATGCAGTGACGCCTGCCTGATTCAGGAGAGCCTGAACCGATACTCGGAGAGGTTTGAGCTGCTCCATGCATCTCAATTGGGTGTTAAGTCTGAAACCAGCTATGGGTGGGGGCCCTACTCACTCATTCTACCCCAGTAGAGGATGCTATAATGGGGAGCCCTCTCTGCTGCCTCCCCATCACAGCTCTGCTGGGGTATTGTCAACAATGATCCCCACACAGTACCTTCTCTTTGTGTGGGTGGGGTTGAGCCCTCTCCCCTCCCAGGATGGACTGCAGAAGCCCACCTGAAAACAGGGAGTGGTGGCAGTCCAGAACATGGCTCTCATTTGGATAGCTCCTGCCACTACTACCCCAAGCAGCATGGGGCCTTGAGGGCCTCACTGAAGGGTATGCCTACTATGGCCTAGAATTGCCTTAATCTAGCCCTGCCTGGGACTCTGCCCCCTAACACCTCTACTCCCCCAAAAAGTGCTGTTAATTTCCTGTGATATCCCCAGTCTCCAGAAGGTGGAAAGGAGGGCATTTAGCCCCAGTACAATCCAGTTTCACATTCAGTCTCACATAAAAGGAACTACTTTTCTTGTCTGATGTAAGGATCCCTATACCACACAGTAAATCTGCATCGTATCTACCTTGTTCCAACCCATACAATGGTGCCGGCACCCTCAGTCCTGGCCGATGTGTGAGGCAATGGGGTTGTGTGTGACCCTGTCAATCCCTGGCAGGGAATTTCTCTCTGGATATTTTCCCCTTAAAAGGATTCTTCGGTGGTCAGCTCACTCAGCCACCCCCTGGGGCCTCCTGGGAGAGAAAGCAGGTCCCGGTTTTCTGGCAACATGGGATTTATTTGTGTGTGGTATCATCACTGCCCATCAGCCAGCAGGTGGGATGGGATTGGCATCAAGGCTGGCCCTATGTTCTCATGACTCTGCCATCACCTGCCCTATGACATCACAAAAGGCTCTGATCATCTCAAGGTTCCACAACACAGGAGACTGGGGAGGATGTTCATCCTTCCTTCCTCTCTCCCAGGTAACACCATGTAATGCTTCCCTGGTTTTGTTCATCCCAAAGACTGTGCACTCTACCAGCACTGATATGCAACCAGCGCTGGTGGAAGGCAGCAAGCAGCCAGAGCTCACCATGCTGCACAACAGGGAATGAAGGATAGTCTAGATGTAAAAAGGCATCCCCACTGCTAATCCCTGCTCTTACAACATATTATGAGAGACACTTAATATTCAAGGGTATGAGCTCAGTTTTTAAGGTTGCATCTGAGACACTTGCACGCAGCATGGAACGCAAATGATCCATCTCAGAAGAGGGCCAACACAACTCTGCTGGGATTTCAACTGGGCTTTCTGCCCAGTGAATGCTCCTTAGCTGATTCTTGGACCCCTAAACCATCTCCTCGCTAAGTACATGCCCGCAGCCGCAAAAACAAACATCAGCTGGAAAACCACAGCACTCCAAAACATAAGGTTTTAGAAGGCCCAGTCTGGAGAGAAATTGGTGTTACCTTGGGCCTGTTGAGGTAGGAAAGGATTTACCTGGTTCTCAGCTGCTCCAGGCGGTTCTTGTTGTGCAGTCTATCTGCTGCAGGTGTGAGGGTGTTGCATCATCTCACATCTGCTCTTCACATTCAGCAGAGGGACTGGTGGGGCGAGCATGGCATTCTACACCAACTCACGTATGTCAGAAATGCCATAGCTGCCCCAGGAATAAGGATAAATAGTAACTTCTCCATCCAATGGGGTTTCCTCCTTGCCACCCTAAAGCCCATCCCTTGCTCCCTCTGTACACCTTACAAGTGAGTGAGACTCAGGACATGTTGACACCACAGCCCTAAGTCGACCTACGTTAGGCCATTACTGCAGTGATGCATGTCCACACTACCCTCCTTCTTTCAGTGGTGCGTGTCCTCACCAGGAGTGCTTCCACTGACTGAAGAGGGGCAGGGTGGGGAGCTGCCAGCCAGTGCTCTTAGCTCCACGCAGCTCCCCACCAGGAGCCCAGCTGCCCCCTGTGCTTCTTGCCTCTCCGCTCCCAGCTGGGAGCAGGGGCCAGCCACCCAGGCTTCTCAGCTCCCTAAGCAGCCCGACTTGGAGTGGGGGGAGCCGGGGGGCAGCTGGGTTCTAGCTACCCGGCTTTCATGGAGCCATGAAATTGACAAGACAGCCAACAGCTGATGTAAGGGACGTAGTGTCTACACAGACACTGGGTCACCCTAACTACACTGACATAAGTGCTATGCCTCTAGTGGAGGTGGAGTTATGATGTCGGTGTAGTAGGGCACTTACATCGGTGGGACAAGGCTATAGTGTGTACACTGACATAATTAAGTCAACGTAAGCTGCCTTCCATCGACCTAACCAGTGGAAACTAGGCCTCAGAGGGGAAGACTCTCTAGAAGATACCTGCAGAGGGACAGGACAGACCAGCGCAGGGAAACCCCCTTTTTAACATCTTCCTACAGACAAATGTAGAGAGGTGAATTTCTAGAGGACATACACACAGGGCCTGAGAGAAGCATTACCATTGGCCAGTCAGCACCACAGTGAAGTAGAAAGCCCAGCACTGGAATAGCAGGGGGGCTGCAGGGCAGGACTGAGGGGCATTGGCAGAGCTGTGTGGGGAAACCAGGACTGGGATAGCAGGGGGGCTGCAGGGCAGAATTGAGGGGCATTGGCAGAGCTGGGTCTGTTCCAAGGACTGGTGCTATTACTGGTTTGGAATGAGGGGAGGTAACAAACCCAGAAGCAGATATGTAATATTTACATCCACAGTTTTTATTTTAGAAACATGTAACACAATCACAAAATAATAATAAGTATATAAAACCCATCGGCAATACTCATACTGCAGACATAGAGAAAGAGAGAGAGAAAGAGACAGACTAAGATAGAGTGAGAGTCCAAGGCATCATACAAACACCCTGATGTGCTGTATGCAATGCTCTAGTGCCCAGCTGGAGGGGAATTTCCTTTCCTTAGATACAGACATACAACCGGAAAGCTGTACCTTCCACAAATGATTAAGGGATCAGAGTTATAAGGAGAATCAAAGGAATGAAATCTGTATAATTTAGCCAAATGATGAAAGAGGGGAGTATAACCGTCTACAAACTCTGAAAGACGTAAATAGCAAGGAGGGAGAGGGAGTCCGAGGAAGGTGGGTGTGGGTGGAAGACCAAGGAGTAAGTTGATGAAATTGAGCGAGGAGGGAAATGTTCTTGTTAAATCACAGGAAATATTTCCCAGCAGCAAAATTTACCGGACTTTGCAATTATTGTCCACAAGGGAAGGGGTGGAGGCTCCATCACTTGAGTCATTTAAAACTCAGACTAGAGCAAACCCTGGAGAATACACTGTAAGGAACCCTGGGCACGGTTCTTGGGGGCAATAACCAAGATGTGCCCTCAGATGATTTGGGGAGTATTGTTGTATTTTTGTTTTCTTTAGCCAGCTATGTGATGATGAGGTCAGGCATACTAACCTCCCTGCTGCGTGTTGTATGAAGTCCAGCCATGTAATTCTAGCTTTGGTGTAAATGGACCCAGGGTCTTAATTCAGATCCAGAGTTTGTTTCAATCCAAAAATGCAGAGGTGCTCAGTGCTGGAATTTGAGTTTGGACTTCTTACACAGATGTTGATGGAGTGTCAATGGGCCTAACCACACTGGACTCTCCTTCTTTCTCCCTACTGAGTATTCCAGTCAGTGAAACAGAGCTCTCAACCCTCCAATTCAAATGTACTATATGCACTAAGCCTTGCTCTGCTAAGCTAAAGGAACTTTTCAGTCCTCTGGCAACTAAGAGACAAGAGGAGGGACCATTATTAACTGAATGTGTCTGACATATCCCATCTAGTAGAGGGCAGTAGTGTACACACACACAGACACACACACAGACACACAATACATTACAGTATTCCCTGGAGCCTCCAGAATGGACAGCCCAGCCCCTGTAGCAAAAATTTACCCTCTAGTCATGGACTAAACATCTTTCTGTCTGACTATCAGGTTTCAGGAGCTTTGGTCTCTATTCCTTCATTTCTACCTTTACAGAGTCCTTTGTGTCTTGGATAACTAGTCCTGTATCCAGAAGGTTCATGCTACGTGCCTTTGTCTAAAGTTTAACTATAGGAACAATTGATAAGAATATACAGTTTTGGAATTTTTTTTTTAGACACACATCTCTTTAAATTACAATCTGTCTCTTTCAGACTTCCTTTACTGTTAGAAAAGAGGAACAGAGAAGCCAAATTTCAAGAAAAGAGGGTTGGATGAGTCAGCGTCTGGCCTGAAATAATCACCCAGCCTCCACAAGAACTAATAGAGGCTGAAAATAGTGTCAAATAACAATGCCCTTTTGCTGTAATACTGCAATTTTCAAGTAATCCTCGTGACCATTATTTAACATAGCCACCAAAAAGTCCTGAAGAACATAAGAACGTTGGTGGACACAAGAATGTACACAAATACTGTCACATGCTTATTCTCTCTAGTACTCAATTTTTTTAAATTTGTGTCTGGAGGACAGAAATGTCCTTTAATGGAGCCATGCATAATCAGCTCCATTTCATGTACAACCAGAGTGCTATTTTTCTCTTTAGTACCACATTTCTGCTTTACAGTTTTATTGCACCTCAAACCTACAGTATCATCTCTTAAAAATAACTATTTATCATAAACATCTTCTGCTTCATTATCTGTACATATTTTTACATATAAAAAAAATAAATATTTACAACTAAACTGACACACAAATAAATAAACCAATGTAAAACTGAGCTTTCAGACTAGCTGTACAAAAAAGAAAAGGGAAAAAGAACCCTCTCTGGTAACTTGGTCCGCTTCTCCTGAGGCACCCACCAGACAGCAAATATGACATGATGGCTTTTTGCATTTGGGTAATTACATTAAATTCCAGCATAATACTGCATACACACGGTGGAGCAGAATTAAAAGTGGGAAGAGACGGCACTGTGGAGTTGTTTGGTTGCTTTAGCTCACTATACAAAAATAATAGTAAGTTTAAAAAACATAAGAGGTTGCTATGCACAAAAATACCTTAATACCTAGGAGCAGTTAAAGGTGAGAGCAAAAATATTGCCCATACGTTCTCCTCCTCAAGTGCATAACAGGTGGAGATGAGGTTATTTTAGCTCCTGATGCCCTCCCGTGTTGAAAGCAGATGAGACCTTCCCACTTCAGACCATCTTAACCCTGGCAGGGCTTGGCAGAAATGTGGAAGGGAGCGGTGCGAGGGGAAGAATAAAATAGCAGCAATTTTTAAATTGTCCTAGATTTTCTCCTGACGTATATCTCTGCCCAATCCTTGAAAGACTCTCTGCTTATTTCTTTAACAATGAAAAAGGGTCAAGAAGGGGTGCGTTAAATATTTGAGGTAACATCATTAGCAGACTCTATGCCCTTCAGTTCCACCATGGGGCTTTTCTCCACTGCTGCAACGGTGCCACTTCCTTCCACTTGTCCTTCAAAGCCCCTGGAAATGTCTTCAAAAGTCCTGCCCCTGGTCTCAGGGACTTTGAAGAAGGTGAAGACAAAGAAGATGACCAGGAAAACAATGAAGATGATGAAGACATAGGGACCACACAATTTCTACAGGGGGGAAAGAAGGGAAAGGTTATAATTTGAAAAGTGCATAGGCCTAAAATCAAGGTACAGTCATTATCTCCTAAACTCAGAATCACAACACCCTCCCCAAAATATGGACTTATTTACTTTTAACGTAGTATTTTTAAAGGAACACCCCAGGCCATTTAAGGGATTTTTAAAGCTTGATTCTGAACTTTGAATGCTATCATGACTCACAAATATTGTGGCTCTCAAAGGGGGCTATGTTGATTGGCTATGTTGACTAAGTGTCCAGCTATTGGTGGATTATAAACATTAAGTGAAAGCAAAGGAATGGGGATGTTGTTTAAACTACAACACTCTCTCAACAGTAGCTAACAATCAGATCAACACAGTGCTTTCCAGATTGTGTCCTTACCTCTGCATAGGGGAAGAGCATTCCCACCAAGAAATTGGAGGTCCAGTTGGAGCAACCAGCCACTGCCACAGCTGCAGGACGGGGACCTTGACTGAAGAGTTCAGCCACAATGAACCAGGGAATAGGACCGGGGCCAATTTCAAAAAAGGCCACAAAGCCAAAGATGGCAACAATGCTGATATAGCTAATCCAGCTCAAGACATCCTGCAAGGGAGAGAAACATGAATAGCTGTAATTTGACAAGCAAACATGGGATAACGGAACACGTGCTCCAACATCTCTATGTCCTTAATCGTGGTATATAGTTCCTGCTGTATGGGAATGTATATTCCCCCTAATCCCAGCTGTACCCCCACTATAGATTCTCCTTTCTTTATACTCAAGAGTCCCCTGTCTCCATACTCATCCCAATCCCTCCAAAGATGCCCTTTCCTTTACCTTTGGGTCCCCTCAGTTTCCCTCTGTGTCCCTAATGACATCTCAACTCTACAAGAATGGGCAGTTTGCTGTCAACTCACCTTAAGTGTCAAAGCTATGGTCATGAGAACGGCACAGAGAGCCATGCCACCCAAGCCGACCAAATGAAGGGTCCTGCGCCCTGCACGCTCCACCAGGAACAGCTGCAAAAGTGGCAGGAGAGAAAAACATTAGATTAGAAAGCAACAGCCAAAGGGGCTGGCTCCACATCCTGACAAGCTCTGCACCCCCATCCCCAAGGAGTTTATCTGCCATTTACCTCCACCTCTCCAGTGCTCATGTGGTCAGTGGCAGCCTAAATGGATGGGGATATAGGATACTATGTCTCTCCCTACCCCTTCACCCAGCGTTTTTCTATCTCTTTCCCCACTCTTTCCTCCCCCTCTTCTTCCTCTGACTTTTACCCTTGCCCACATCTCTTCTACACCATTCTATCTCACCCTTCTCTCCCTCTTTCTTTCTTCTAGTATTCTCACATTCCCTCCTTCTGCCATGCTCTCCTCTCCTGCTCTTTCACACTTCCCTTTGTGCCTCCCCTCTCCCTTCTGCAAATCTCAGCCACAGTTTGGCTGAAGAGAAAAAAACTGGCTCCAGGATAACTATTTTCCCCAAAATCTCCCTCCATGCAGATCAACACCAGCCATCATCTCACCAACCGCTCTCTGCAGCGCTACTTACCGATACGACAGTGAAGACCGTGTTAACCACACCAGCACCAATGGTGGCATAGACAGGCTGCTTGACACCAGCTTTTTCGAAAATCCCCGTGGAGTAATAGAACACCTGGGAGTAGAAGAAGCAATTGGATATGGTTACAAGTTCCTGCACCTGAAGGGATGCCCCTTATTTTCATGCCTATCTCTCCATGTGTCCAATAAGAGCTCAGACAAAAAGGTATATACTTCAATCCATAATCATGCAAGGACCATTCATTGTCATACACAGGTATAACAATTTTCCATGAAAAAAAACCCCCACTATAGGGAAGTGCCCCTTTAAAATAATCTTTGTTCCCTCTTGTTCATATAGTTATCCGTGAAATGGAGGTGGTCATCCTAGTTCCTAGCTACACATCTCCTTTGATGTGCTGAGCAGCCCCTTTCTAGAGCTGGGCTATAAAACACAATCGGATCCTGATGAGTTCCTGAGGTCACGGAAGGTTTTATGGATCTCCCTTGACTCCAAGTGACCTGCTTCCAGGGGTGAGCTATACCTGATGAGGTCATAACGCAGCTGAATATTTCAGCGAGCTCTTTTTGGCAGGGAATATCACAAAAATTGACCTCAACTGAAGACAGGAAGTGGAGCCCAGGAGCCCAGATTCTCTTGCTATTGTAACTGGCTGACTCTCACTGAAGTCAATGGGAGACACTCATACACAGCAGCAAGAGAATTGAGCCCAAGAAGTGAAACAGGAAGCTGACTTACAGCATTGATGCCCGAGAGCTGCTGGGAGAGCTGGAGTACGATGGCAATGATGATGGCCTGGCGGTAATTCGGCGAGCGGAAGAGCTCCGGCACTGTTGCTTTCCTCTCCTGGGACATCTTGGCGCTCTCCTCTTTCATCTCTTGGATGTCTTGGGCCACATCCTGTGTACCACGGAGCTTCTGGAGAACTACAGGGAGGAACCACACATAGAATACATGAGATGTCATCAATTTACATGCCCCAGCCAACAAGAGGCTTGAGTTCCACTCCCAGCCCTAGTCTCCAACTCTCCAAGGGGGGATCAAATGCTGTGAAGACTGGACCCCCTAGAAGTTAATATTCTGCCTGGCTATGTGGGACAGATTAAGGCTCTATTCCTGGTCCTGGCCTCCTATTCAACCTGGAGCTAAATGTGTTAGGAGCACAGTAGATGTTAGGCCTAGTGATCTGTGCCTCTGAGCCAGAGACCTACATTTGATTCCTGCTCCTGTTCACACACTCACCTTGGGGCTACTTAGGAGCACAGCAGAGGCTGAGTCCAGTGATACCATGAGGAAGACCTCTTTTCCTAGTCTCAATCACTTTATTTTCCAAAGATTGGGAGGGGCCAAACCTGTTGTCCTAGGCCCTATCGTTCTACACTAGGCCATGTAAATTCTGGACTTCTTACTCTCATCAAGAATGTGCTGGGAGCACCCTGATGGGCAAGCCTGATGGGCAAGCCTGATGCCTCATAGGGACCAGGTAAGAAGGTAGGACAAGAAGTAATGGGCTTAATCTGCAGCAAGGGAGATACAGGTTAAATATTAGGAAAATCTTTCTAACTAAAAGGGTAGTTAAGCCCTGGAATATGCTTCCGGGGAGGTTGTAGAATCCCCATCACTGGAGATTTTTAAGAACAGGTTGGGCTAACACCTGTCAGGGATGGTCTAGGTATATTTGGCCCTGCCGCAGCTCCGAGGGGTGGACTTGACAACGTCTCTAGGTTCCTTCCTCTCTTACATTTCTATGATTCTATGATTTTGCATTGCCATGCAGCAGACCCCAGACCAGTTACAGTTCTCTCACACATCCTGGAGCTCGTGCAGGCTGGGGGTACTGCAGAGGGCAGGTCTGGTGACCTCTGGGGATCAGCTGTCTACACTATCGTGCAGGAGATCCAGGTTCTCATATCACTCCTCATCATCCATTCCCCTAAGTTCAGTTCAGGCTAGGAGGACTGTGGTGACTGGGCTGACCAGTAGCTGTCCTATGGTGCCATTTAGAAGTGTCCACGCACCTGCTTGCGCTTTCTCTTCCTCCATCTTGTTGATCAGCAGGAAACGGGGACTCTCAGGGCAGAAGGGCAGAGCAGCACACTGCAGGATGGCTGGGATAATAGTGAACCCCAAAAGCAGTGGCCAGAGACTCTCACTCCCCATGATCTCCTTCAAGCCGAAAATCTAATCCAGCGAACAAGAAGAGAAAGAAATATTACGAGATATTCCCCTGTGTTGAAAATTAAGTCTTTACCCTTTCTCCCCCTCAAGAATTACAGTAGTATGGTCAGTTAGCTATTCAACCCACCCATTCCTCCCCATGGTGACTATAGAATGGTCCATGAGGTCTCATCCCCCTCTAATGATACCCGTGAAGCAGCCTGTTAGCCCCATAAAACTTTCAGTGCCCCCCCCAACAGCCATTGAGAAAGTCAGGATCAGGCCTACCTGTGCCACCAAGATGCCCACAACGATGCCCAGCTGGTTGAGGGTGCCAAAGGCACCACGCAGGGCGGTGGGTGAGATCTCGCTAATGTACATGGGAACAAAGCCAGTGCTGAGGCCACAAAAGAGGCCAATGATAAAGCGGCCAAGGATCAGCATTTCTACTGCTTTTGCCATCTTGGAAAAGCCCATCAGGGTGCCACCCACGAAGGCCAGGATGTTCACCAGTAGCATGGAGTTCCGCCTGCCAAGGAGAGAGACATTAGCATAGGCCAGGGGTTATTGATGTGCAATGATAGGGAGAAAATTGCAGAAGTTATATGCCCAGCCAGATCCCCCTTCCCCGGGCCACGCTTCCCCACTCAGCCTTCCCTTTGTGCCTCACTCCCTTTGTCTGCTTCTTTTCTTCTCTCTCCCCCACTGTCTTGCCCTTGCAGGAATCGGTCCCTTCTCCCCAACCTACCCTCCTTCTCTGGTCCATTAGTCCAATTTTTTGGAGAGAAATAATTTCTCCTAATCCTTCCAATATCCCATAATTCAGAGACAAATTCCATGGTGGCTTAGACCCCCTTCCTAACGTACCTTCCAAATCGGTTGACAAAAAGTCCAACAGAGAAGGAGCCGATCATCCCTCCCACGGAGAAGATGGCGACGGAGAGGGACCACAGCGAGGTCAGAAGCTCGGAGGAGGTTGGGGTCCCTCTCTGCAACTCCAATGTTTGATTGAAGAATGCCTGAATAATCTGCATGGGAGAAAACACCCCCCAGAAACGGGAGGAGAGAGGGGTTACAATCAAATATCATGTACTGTGGGAGAGGCGGAGCTCTGTATGAAATCAGGGGGTTCTTTTGTCACAAAGTCAGGGTGGTGGGGAGAGATCTCAGACATTTGGAAGTAGAGAAGCTAAAGTGGGTCAGGACAGCTGAAGAGGAACCCAAAGTTTCAGAGGGAGAGACGCTCAGAGAAGAGCAGTAGGACATGATTAAGAGGATGGAGAGACTGATTTACTTAGTATGATGAGATTGGGCAAGAGATGATTAAGGAGATAAGGCTAACTCTCTGTAAGTAGCGGAAGGATGTAGACAGCAAGGAGGGTGCCTTAGGTGACAGTAGGTCTGAGTGAGGAGAAATAGCAGCAATGGGACTAAAATGAGCAAAGGGAAATGTTCTCTCACAAATGAGAACATTTCTGGTCTCAGGATACATTCCCCAGCGGCGAGGGGTATGTGAGACTGTGAAATAGTTTCCCCAAGAGACTGAATAAAATCCTGAAGCACTCCAGGGAACTATCCTGCATTGTCTTCTAGGATGGATGAGATGATAGGCAAGAGAACTTTTCCTGTTGCTAAGTTTTCGGATAGATATCCTGTCTGATTACAAAGTGTTGCAGGGCCCGAGTTTCACATTATGTGCCCCCAGCAGGTGGCAGCAAGGCGCTAGTTTGACTGCACACCCCCATCTCTGGTTATGACATCTGTATTCCGGGAGACAGGGTGGATGTGGCAGACGTGACTCACTTTTTTGCATGAGGTTTAGCTCATCTGGTTTACAAGAAAAAAAAAAACGCCTACATTTTTCATTTCTTTTTTTTTCTCTTGGTGGTGTAATTTGCAAATTACTTGGTTGGAATTTCCCCAGACAGTCACATCCCCCACCAAGCCCCCACTTTGAGCTTAATATGAAACTAGATTAGATAGATAGATAGATAGATAGATAGATAGATAGATAGATAGATAGATAGGAGAAAGCCTGAGAGATGAAGCCCAAAATCAACAGGGAAACCATAATTCCATGCAGCCCTATCTCAGCTCTTTGCTGTCCCCTCCAACCCCTGAAAGGGCTGTTCTGTGACTCAGAACAGCCCCCACTCCTGTCAGTATGCTTCATCCTAATCTATAAGGGAGGGTGAGAAGGTTTCTGTGGTTTGAACGATAGCAGACTGGCAGCAGGGACACATCGTTCTGGTGAGGATATTCCCCAAAGTAAATTATTTTAAAGCGGTGGAATCTGGATAGAAAACTAGACTGGCAGGAGGGTTATAGAGTCTCCCCAAACTCTCCATATGCCCAGTCCCTCCCCTTTCCTGGTTCTAATGTCTCCTATATGCCAATGTTCCAGTTTGGGTTTCCCCTCCTTTCCCCTTTACTACACAATGGAGGCAGAAACTCCACTCCAGCCTCCCTCTGCATCCCCAAAATGAAGGGAGCAACTTCATTCCCATATTCCTGTGTATTTTGGAAGACAGGGATACCCCTCTTTCGTGCTTTTGCTCTATCTACATCCAAAACATGCAGGGACAAGGCTTCCAACTGCCCCAAACAAGATGGCGTCCCTTCATAATTCTCCCTCTGGATGTCCAGATGAGACAGAGATGCCATCCACACTCCCACTGTACCTCATAAATGGGAGGACCCCATCACTCCCTACCTGCCTGAAATGGCAAACTGACCCCTCTCCTTTTATCCCTCCTGTACGTGAAGTGGGACAATGACCCTCTTTACTCCATCTCTCCTCACCAAAATGTAAAGGTGACCCTCTTCCTCCTCTTCCCCTGCAATAAAAGGGATGGTCCTCTCTCTTCCTTTGCCCTTCAAATAGGAGAGACAAACCATTCACCCACTAGCTCCTCGATGACCTTCCCTCTCTCCCTGCCTCTAAGATGATCCTCAGCACCCATCTTTTGAGGCAGAATGAGCTCTATGGAAGAGATGAGACCACCCGGCTATGTCAAAACCCAGAGGGCTCTTTCTCTCTCACCTTCTCAGGTGCATTGATGACACCCGTGTTGTACCCAAACTGGAGCGATCCGATGGCCGCAGTGGAAACGGCACAGAGAAGGGGACAAGTAATTTTCTGAAGAGAGAGAGGGAAAAATCAGTCATTTAATTAATTTTTTCACATTTTCCACACAAATTGTTTTTCTGTTTAACACAACAATCTCAGCTAAGAGCTCCTCAGAAGCCAGGTCTAGTGCTCCCTATGGGTCGCTTGGGAGAGGAGGGTTCCATCCCCAGTCTCAATCTTTGATTATCCTGGGCCAACATGGGCCGGGAATATTGAATATAATGCTAATCATGGGAGCACATGTATACTCAGCCCTGTCATGTGACAGGCCACCCATGTGTGTTACATCCTGATTGCATGGGGTCAGAAATAAAATAAAATTGGTTAGGAACCTGCCAATGTAATAGCAAACTATCCACACAAAGATCATATGGCACAGACATTTCAAGAACCAGTCCTACTGAAGGAACAGAAAACACCTCAACAAATCCAAGCAGACACTCGTGCTGCATGTTTTGAGGATACCCAGAATGCCACTGAGAATGGTCCTGTGCTGGCCAATGGAACACATGCTCACCCAGTCAGTGACAATGGAAAACAGGTGCAGCAAACGTGAAGTGGTGGAGCCACATCAGCAGCTCAACAAGCCATTGCAGGAGGAACTGTTCTGAGAACAAGAAGTTCAGAGACCCACTGAGGTTCACTGACAGTTATTGACAGATATTGAATTAGAGGCAGGATGGTTATCTCACCTGTCAGAGGTTCCAGTTATACACCCTGCTCTCCAGTTATACACCCTCTATTTGCATTTCTTAATTGGCTGTACTAGCTAGTGGCTGTTATTTTTTGGTTTATATGCTTCATTTAGAAGTAGATTCTGACCCCTGGCATGTTTTGAAAACACTTCCCATGCAATGTGACTGGGGCCACTAAATAAGTATAAATCTCAGTACTCCTAGGATTAATACCTTTATTACAGTGGAGGCCAGATCTAGTGCCCTGAGGGATTAGCTCTCTGCACTGCCATGCAGGAGACCTGGATTTCTTTCCCCATACTGGGATTTTACTCCCTGAACCAAAGGCTGCTGGTGTTAAAACTCTTCATGGCAGCGTAGAAGGCAGTACTCCCAACTCTTGTGATTTTTTTCGCAAGGCTCTCAATATTTCATGTATTTCTTAAAGCCCCAGCTCCTGGAGTCAAGTGATTATATCAGACTCTCAGTTTTCATTAAAGTAAAAAGTATGTTTCTAGCCCTGGCTGCCAACCAAAGCTGGAAAATATGACCCATGTGAATTCTAAGGCTCAGAAACCAAAAACCAAATAAAAAGTGTGCAACATTTTTCATAGTTTTAAAATCTCACAATTTTGGGATGCTGACTGATAATTTTTGAATGCTTTGAGTTGGCAGCACTTCAGAAGTTCCATCCTTAATACCCTATCCTGGTTTCTCATTCACTAGGGACTGGGAACTCTTCCAAAGGTGTTAACAATGTGTATTCCCAGCCCTAGTTTTCACTCTCTAAGGCCAGTGAGGACTGGGAATAATGTGGAGACCAGTGTAGTACTTCCATTCCCAATTTCTGATACTCTCGCCTGGGGCCAGCAGAGACTGGGAGTGCTACAAGGTCAGACCTGATTCCCTCTGCGCTGTCATGTAGAAGACTCAGATTTAGCTTTGCTCTCTCATTGCCTTGGGGTCAATGAGCTCTGAAAAGGCCTAGATTAGTGCCACCTAGAAGCTTGTTGGATGCAGAGGCTAGCACCCAAATATCTCACAGATATTGATGGATTTATCCTCACAACACTGCTATGAAGTAGGAATTATTATTCCCTCCATGTTGAAGATGAGGAACTGAGGTACAGAGAGAATAAGTGCCCCGGGTCACAGTGCATCTGGGAACAAAACTCAGATCTTCCGTTTTTCAGTTCAGTGCCTTAAGCAAAAGAGCATCCTGCATTGCCATGGCTTACTCAATGTCCAGGCCAAGTCTCCAGCTCCACAGGGCCCATCTGGGCACGATGTAACATAGGCATACTTTGCTTACATAGTATACACACACATACTATAGATGGTATAGTTCTTATATATTCCACACCACGTTTCATGCCTCCTGCCTTTTCTAATCTATTTCTTTGTATTACACAGCCAATCTCACACTCAAGTATACATGACATGGTCTCACCCCTTCCAACCCTGCAGTGATAGGACTATGATCTAATGTATATTCTCTCCAGCCAGCAGCATATCCATGGAGCTCAGAAATACCAGGGTGGGATCTACACAAACCGCAGTGACAGAGTTGAGGCTTAGACGCTGGCGGGGAATTCAAAACACCACCCATACCCCTCCCTCTCACAATGGGCGACAATGGTATCTGACTGCATGTATATTATCGGTGGAGACATTTCCCACCAGTTTTCTCTCTTTTCATTGGCTGGAAACCCAGAATAGTAGCACTCATTGACCTCAACTGGGGCAGCTTCTTTACTCTCCTCTAAATGACCTTGATTGGGATGCTTGTTCAGAGTTCCCTCCCTCATGCCCTCACACTTTCCTCTTGTCCCAGAAAAAGGGAAAGAAAGGCTTGGTTTTATAAACTGATGGCTAGTTGAATACCCCTACGAGAGCAGTAACCCCCAGGTATCCTTCAATGAGCACCAGCATCAGTCAGTTATTTGATGCCACTCTCCCTCCCTCACTGTCTCTTCCCCAGCCACCATTGCCTGCTTTTTATCCTTGATGCTCTCAAACACACACAATTAATTAGTTCACAGATTAATGCACACAACACACATGGACGCCCATCAACAATGCTGCCCACAAAGGCTCTCTAGCTCAGTGTCGTGAGAGGGAGTGAACCTGCCATGTTCTCTCGGTTGAAATCGGAAGGCTAATCATTATTTCTTTAAAAATAGCCTTCAGAAACCTTTAAGAGAAATTGTCCTTTTCTCATCACGAACACATTGTCATCTTGGTCAACCTAAAGACAAATGGCTCTCATTCGGCCAGCACAATAGATCTCATGCCAAATAAAACATGACAAGGAAAGCCATATTTTGAAAAACTACAATCACAAAAATGTACCCAAACAAATGCCATGACTTGCAACAACCCTACATAAACATCTTCCCCTCCCCCTACCGTGCATCCCCTATGGCTGCCACTTTCTCAGAGTCATCCTTAAATAATCATAGTAAAGGCTCGCCCTCATGCACATTCAGTGTTTGATTATAGACCTTTCATCTGCTCAAAAGGCACACAAATAAAATAGTAAAAGAGATAGTAATAATAATCAAACACCATGATGTTATCTGTAAAGACACCTCCTGCGAAGGGATGTCCAACAATTCAAAACATTTTCAACAAGCCAGGCCGAGGGTTTAACAAGTCAGACAAATTGGGTAGCGCTAACCCAGAATGTATAAATGCTGGATGATCAGACGCAACCATGTTCAAACCAAGGCACGCACTGAACAACAAAACCACTCATAAGCAGGCTAAAAATATAAAGGCAAGGAGAAAAAGATCTGCTGTAGTTACCTTTTTGCTCTCCATGGTCCTTGGTAAATGTCAAGGAATGTCAAGACACCGCACACCCACTGCCCCCTTCTTAATGAAGTCGTTGACGATCTCTCAAATGTCGTGTATTTGCTTCCCACGCAATTGAATATCTGGAACCGTCTCTGTAATTTTTTGCTCTGTGCAATTTGCAATATCTCTCTGCTGAGGAGCTGCCTTAGAGCAATCTATTTATGGTTTCTGTTAGGAGGTGCGGATATTAGGGAGGGACTGAGCCAGACAAGACCCCGCCCAGCTCCCGTAATAAGCAAAAAAACCCAAACTTGTGACCCTGCCTAATTTTGTGACTTCAATGTTTCATCACTGGAAATTTAGATAAGGCATTTTCTTTCTCTCCTTAAAAGGCATTTGTGTGTGGGAGTCTGAGCAGAGCCCTCTTTATGTTTCACAGATACTACAAACCCTGAAAACATCACTCAGGAGGGCAGCTAATGGGATTTCCCATCCGTTCCAGTTGTGATTGCTCATATTATTTAACTCCAGACAGCATTTTGGAAAGGACCTGATTATGGAGATGAGTATTTAGCAGGCTATTGTTGCCATGCAATTATATAGCAATAAAATAATAATGATTTGTGTAAAAGGCTCCAGATATAATTAATTTGTACTGTGTTCAGAGATGGCAGATAGATAGATAGATAGATAGATAGATAGATAGATAGATAGATAGATAGATAAAATGAATATAAGAGAGAGATGCTCAGTAACTGTGGCCCTATGGCCCCTCCCACATCGAGACATGTGGAAGGGAAACACAGCACCCAAAAGCTACACGGGATTTGGAGAGTGGTCTTTTTGACACAACACCCCATTCTCCATCTGAAGCCAGAGACCCTGTGGGCAGAGGTTGAGGCCTGATTCTGCTGTATAAACTGGGGATCTGCAATAGGAATGCCATTGCCCTAGTGCTCATGGCTCTGCTGCTGCTCCATAGCAGCGAGCAAGTGCCTTGGGGAGCATCTCATGGCAGCCGGGCTTTGCAGGCAGAGGCCAGCTCCAGGGGGTGTCACCAGCCGGTGTTGGGCTCCTTGGGGGGACAGGCAAGAGTGTGTCAGGAGCGCAGCTCGGAGCTGTGCCACCCACCCTGCCAGCCAGTACCCTGGCTCCCCCAGCATGGAGAGTCAGGTGCCTGAGTGGCCCGGGTGGCTCCCACCAGCTTCCAATCCACTGGCTTCTGGCAGGAGGTGACAGTTTTCAAACTGTGGGGTGTGTCCTAAAACCTCTGTGCTTAATGTACGGTTGCCAAGCGTCCAGTTTTTGACCA
Source organism: Chelonia mydas (assembly GCF_015237465.2). Lineage (NCBI taxonomy): Eukaryota > Metazoa > Chordata > Testudines > Cheloniidae > Chelonia > Chelonia mydas. The sequence continues at coordinate 215,423,658 of NC_057849.1, forward strand.
GAACACCCAGTCAAAAAGGGACCCTGGCAGCTCCAGTCAGCACTGCTGATAGGATCATTTAAAGTCTGGTCGGTGGCACAGCAGGGTTCAGGCAGACTTCTTGCCTGCCCTGGCTCTGCGCGGCTCCCAGAAGCGGCCGGCATGTCCCTGTGACCCCTAGGTGCAGGGACGGTCAGGGAAGCTCTGTGCACTGCCCCCAGCCTCTGGCATCAGCTCCGCAGCTCCCATTGGCCGGGAACCATGGCCAATGGGAGCTGCAGGGGCAACACCTGTGGGCACGGACAGCGCACACTGCACAGAGCCACCTGGCCATGCCTCTGCCTAGGGGGCGGACATGGCAGCCGCTTCTGGGAGCAGCGCAGAGCCAGGGCAGGCAGGAAGCCTGCCTTAGCCCGGCTGCACCACTGACCGGGAGCTGCCTCAGGTAAGAGCCGCCTCACCAGAACCCTCTGCCCCCAGTCGGAACCCCCTCCCGCACCCTAACTCCCTCCCAGACCCCGCATCTACACCCAACCCCTTGCCCCATCCCTGAGCCCCCTCCCACATCCCAAGCCCCTTGACCCCAGGCCCACCCCAGAGACCACATCCCCAGCCGGAGCCCTCACCTCCTCCTGCACTCCAACCCCCTGCCCCAGCCCAGTGAAAGTGAGTGAGGGTGGGGAAGAGTGAGCAACTGAGGGAGGAGAGCTGGAGTCAGTGGGGGCAGGGCCTCAGAGAAGAGGCAGAGCAGGGGAGGGGCCTCGGGGAAGGGGTGGGGCAAAGGTGTTTGGTTTTGTGCAATTAGAAAGTTAGTAACCCTAGCATAATGGAAGACAGAAATCTGGGGGAGGGGGCGTGTGCCCCCAAACATTGCCTCTGGGGGAGCAAATATGCTTGCTCACCCGGGGCACTAAAATGGCTAGTTACAATTCTGGCCCTTCCAGCCATGCAGAGAGGCTTTCCCTCCATGCTCCTTGCAACCCCTCCATAAACCAAGCTATAACAAAATAGCTGCCATGCTCTCATTGGAGAGAGATGGAGACATAAGCTTTCAATCTCAGCCAGAATAAAATATGTTCAACATCTTTATTAATGATCTAGACAATGGGATAGATTGCACCCTCAGCAAGTTCGTAGATGACACTAAGATGGGTGGAGAGGTAGATATGCTGGAGGGTAGGGATAGGGTCCAGAGTTATCTAGACAAATTACAGGTGTCAGAGTAACAGCCGTGTTAGTCTGTATTCGCAAAAAGAAAAGGAGTGCTTGTGGCACCTTAGAGACTAACCAATTTATTTGAGCATAAGCTTTCGTGATCTACAGCTCACTTCATTGGATGCATACTGTGGAAAGTGTAGAAGATCTTTTTATACACACAAAGCATGAAAAAATACCTCCCCCTACCCCACTCTCCTGCTGGTAATAGCTTATCTAAAGTGATCACTCTCCTTACAATGTGTATGATAATCAAGTTGGGCCATTTCCAGCACAAATCCAGGTTTTCTCTCCCCCCCACCCCACACAAACCCACTCTCCTGTTGGTAATAGCTTATCTAAAGTGACCACTCTCCTTACAATGTGTATGATAATCAAGGTGGGCCATTTCCAGCACAAATCCAGGGTTTAACAAGAACATCTGGGGGTGGGGGAGGGAGGGTCTGCTGACTTCTACATAGAGTGCTTCCACCGACGTGCACGGGCTGAAATTGTGGAAAAACAGCATCACTTGCCCCATAAGCTCAGCCGTGCGGAACACAATGCCATCCACAGCCTCAGAAACAACTCTGACATCATAAGCAAAAAGGCTGACAAAGGAGGTGCTGTTGTCATCATGAATAGGTCGGAATATGAACAAGAGGCTGCTCGGCAGCTCTCCAACATCACTTTCTACAAGTCATTACCCTCTGATCCCGCAGACACACCCCTGGAACCCCGACCTGGGATATTCTATCTACTACCCAAGAACCATAAACCTGGAAATCCTGGGCACCCAATCATCTCAGGCACTGGCACCCTGACAGCAGGATTGTCTGGCTATGTAGACTCCCTCTTCAGGCCCTATGCTACCAGCACTCCCAGCTATCTTCGAGACACCACTGACTTCCTGAGGAAACTACAATACATTGGTGATCTTCCTGAAAACACCATCCTGGCCACTATGGATGTAGAAGCCCTCTACACCAACATTCCGCACAAAGATGGACTACAAGCCGTCAAGAACACTATCCCCGATAATGTCACGGCTAACCTGGTGGCTGAACTTTGTGACTTTATCCTTACCCATAACTATTTTACATTTGGGGACAATGTATACCTTCAAATCAGCGGCACTGCTATGGGTACCTGCATGGCCCCACAGTATGCCAACATTTTTATGGCTGACTTAGAACAACGCTTCCTCAGCTCTCGTCCCCTAACGCCCCTACTCTACTTGCGCTATATTGATGACATCTTCATCATCTGGACCCATGGAAAAGAAGCCCTTGAGGAATTCCACCATGATTTCAACAATTTCCATCCCACCATCAACCTCAGCCTGGTCCAGTCCACACAAGAGATCTACTTCCTGGACACTACAGTGCTAATAAACGATGGTCACATAAACACCACCCTATACCGGAAACCTACTGACTGCTATTCCTACCTACATGCCTCCAGCTTTCACCCTGACCACACCACACGATCCATTGTCTACAGCCAAGCTCTGCGATACAACCACATTTGCTCCAACCCCTCAGACAGAGACAAACACCTTCAAGATCTCTATCAAGCATTCTTACAACTACAATACCCACCTGCGGAAGTGAAGAAACAGATTGATAGAGCCAGAAGAGTTCCCAGAAGTCACCTACTACAGGACAGGCCGTCACCTTCAGCCCCCAACTAAAACCCCTCCAATGCATTATTAAGGATCTACAACCTATCCTGAAGGATGACCCAACACTCTCACAGATCTTGGGAGACAGGCCAGTCCTTGCCTACAGACAGCACCCCAACCTGAAGCAAATACTCACCAGCAAGCACATACCACACAACAGAACCACTAACCCAGGAACATATCCTTGCAACAAAGCCCGTTGCCAATTGTGCCCACATATCTATTCAGGGGACACCATCACAGGGCCTAATAACATCAGCCACACTATCAGAGGCTCGTTCACCTGCACATCCACCAATGTGATATATGCCATCATGTGCCAGCAATGCCCCTCTGCCATGTACATTGGTCAAACTGGACAGTCTCTACGTAAAAGAATAAATGGACACAAATCAGATGTCAAGAATTATAACATTCATAAACCAGTCGGAGAACACTTCAATCTCTCTGGTCACGCGATTACAGACATGAAAGTTGCGATATTACAACAAAAAAACTTCAAATCCAGACTCCAGCGAGAGATTGCTGAATTGGAATTCATTTGCAAATTGGATACAATTAACTTAGGCTTGAATAGAGACTGGGAGTGGCTAAGTCATTATGCAAGGTAACCTATTTCCCCTTGTTTTTTCCTACCTCCCCCCACCCCCCCCAGACGTTCTTGTTAAACCCTGGATTTGTGCTGGAAATGGCCCACCTTGATTATCATACACATCGTAATGCGAGTGATCACTTTAGATAAGCTATTACCAGCAGGAGAGTGGGGTGGGGGGAGGTATTTTTTCATGCTTTGTGTGTATAAAAAGATCTTCTACACTTTCCACAGTATGCATCCGATGAAGTGAGCTGTAGCTCACGAAAGCTTATGCTCAAATAAATTGGTTAGTCTCTAAGGTGCCACAAGTACTCCTTTTCTTTAGACAAATTAGAGGATTGGGCCAAAAGAAATCTGATGAGGTTCAACTAGGACAAGCGCAGAGTCCTGCACTTAGGATGGAAGAATCCCATGAACGACTACAGGCTGGGGACTGACTGGCTAAGCAGCAGTTCTGCAGAAAAGGACCTGGGGATTACAGTGGACAAGAAGCTGGATATGAGTCAGCAGTGTGCCCTTGTTGCCAAGAAGGCTAACGGCATATTGGGCTGCATTAGTGGGAGCATTGCCAGCAGATCGAGGGAAGAGATTATTCCCCTCTATTCGGCACCTGTGAGGCCACATCTGGATTATTGCATCCAGTTTTGGGCCCCCCACTACAGAAAGGATGTGGACAAATTGGAAAGAGCCCAGCGGAGGGCAACGAAAATGATCAGGGGGCTGGGGCACATGACTTACGAGGAGAGGCTAAGGGAACTGGGCTTGTTTAGTCGTCAGAAGAGAAGAGCAACGGGGAATTTGGTACCAGCCTTTAACTACCTGAAGAGCTGGGCTGTTCTCAGTGGTGGCAGATGATAGAACAAGGAGCAATGGTCTCAAGTTGCAGTGGGGGAGGTCTAGGTTGGATGTTAGGAAACACTATTTCACTAGGAGCGTGGTGAATCACTGGTATGGGTTACCTAGGGAGGTGGTGGAATTTCCATCCTCAGAGGTTTTTAAGGCCCGGCTTGACAAAGCCCTGGCTGGGATGATTTAGTTGGTGTTGGTCCTGCTTTGAGCAGGGGGTTGGACTAGATGACCTCCTGAGGTCTCTTCCAACCCTAATATTCTATGATTCTATGATTCTATGTAACAAAAACACTGAAAAACAATAAAGTTCACTATCTAGTTCAGAACCTTCAAATGTTTTGATTTGAGAATGTAGCAAAGGTTCAGAGTTGGGGAAGGAGAACAGTAGCCCATGGCTTATTTCCTCATTCCCAGAAAGGTTGTTTAATGGCTTTCCATTGCTTTTTCCTATCTGATTTTAAATGATTCAATTTTAATTCCATTTAAGTAACTCTCTTGCCATGGTCACTAGCACAAGTGTTGATGTAATTAATGCATCAAAGTCTCTGTGGATGAAACACAGGTCCACAATGCAAAGTTTGGATCAGAATTTGAACTTTCCCTTAGTTTTGTGTGTTCAAATCTGGGGTTTGCTTGCGGCCCATCTCTAGTGTGTATATGATGGATTTAGAATGTGGTTGTTACGCGTTGGATCACAGAAACCCCCTTGGGGCTGCCAAGACTACTTCTTCCCCTGCCTTCCCTGCCAGTTTGGGACTTCAGAACCCTGCCTGGTTGTGCCAGACATGCTTCCCCCCTTTCCCTCAGGTTGGACTTGCTTCCAGCTACAGAATCCTTGGGGTCTGTTCCCACCGCAGCGGTCACCAGGACCCCAGCTTCCACCTTCGGGACACATGTCTGTGTGCACCCCAGGGCAGGCCCTGTCCCCTGCTGACCTGCAACTTCCTTGCAGTCAGCAGCTGGGGTGGCCTCCCTGCTACAAGGTGGAACATTCCCCTCCCCCGGGCCGATGATTATGGGGCAGGAACTGACTTCGTCCAGCCCTTCCCTCTGGAACTTGCCTTGAGCCCCGGGGCTACAGGAACGGGTTACAACCATCCCTGCCCCCAAAGCTGCATTCTTTACTGCTACAGAGGAGTTTAAGAGACACCCTTCTAGTCCCCCAGCCGTCCATGTGACGTCACCCCCCACCCTCTCCTGTCTCCGGGGCTGTTAGCACAAGATTCCTTCTCACTGCTAACCAACCCTGGGACAGATTCTGCCACATTAAAGAAATCATTCCCCAGTAGAAATGGTGCGAAATTGTGTGCCACCGTTGAAACAGTCAGTTCAGCCTGCAAATCACTAGTTTGTATATGTACTTTAGCTAAAGGTGCAAGGACTTTGTAACCTCCCACCAGTTCTACTTCCGCCATTTTCCCTGGCAACAAATCCTCCTCATGGATCCTGACCACAGAAATCTCAGCACCCGTATCTCTCAATCCGACAAGTACGTTTCCATTAAGTTTAACAGCATGCATATGCTCACTGCTTGGTTGTGTGGAAGCAACCTTTACAAATCCTGTGTGGAAAGAGACAACAGCCGGGCTCTGAGAAGCAGCAGCTTCATGTGTTACCTGCTGCCTGTTCTCTCTTAGCAAAGGGCAATTATTCCTCAGGTGCTCAGTGGACTTACAATGAGAGCACCTCTGGGGCTCCTCTGCGTGTACAGGAGATTTGGGACCGGTAACAGGGGAACAGGGAGGTGAACACCCAGCCTCCTTTTTCCCAGGAGTAAAATGGTGATTTTGCTTTCCCCCAACCCTGCACCCCTCTGCCAGTGGTTTATGTTTAATTGCAGCTTTTGCTTGCCTACAATAGTCTGCAAACCCAGCTAATTCATCCACTGCATTCACCTTTTTGCCCCACAAATACTGTTTTACATCATCACTGCACATATTCATGAATTGTTCCTGAGTAACCAAATCACACATTCCTTCAAAGCTTGTAATGCCTTTCCCCCTCACCCACGTATCTACCAAATCTCTCATTTCATTTACATAAGCCACATTACTCAGTCCAGATCCCCTCTTAAGACTTCTGAATTTAACCCTGTAGGTTTCAGGTATAACCTGAAACTGTTTCAAAACCAGTTCCTTAAATTTACCATAGTTTGAAGCATCATCAATAGGCATCTTATTGAATATGTCCAGAGCTCTGCCAGTCAATTTTGCTATCAATGTGGTCATCTTTTGATCTTCAGGGATTGCATGGAGGGTGCACAGTCTCTCAAAGGTGATGAAATATTCGGCAATATCACTGGATTCATCATACTGTGGACATAGTCGCTCCCATATGTGGATTTTTGGGGAAGTGGAGCCAGCAGCTGGAGGGTTTTGTCTCTTCAACTCCATAACAGCCAGTTCATGCTTCTGGGACTCAGTCTGGCCCTGTATTTCTCTGTCTCTTAACTCCAGGTCTCTTTTGTGGGCAGCCTCCTCTCTGGCTGCCTCTGCCTCCATAGCTCTCTTGTAGGCAGCCTCCTCCCTGGCTGTTTCTGCATTAAATTCCATTTGTTTTAATTCCATCAGTCTTTTATGTTCATTTTCTTTCTCAGCCATTTGCAATCTGTGCAGTTCTAGCTTTTTTTGAGCCTTACTCTCACTCGTTGCTGATTTTCCTGCCTCTATTCCCTTCCCCAAAATAAGCAAACAGAAAATAACAAATCAGTAACCACTTTGTCTGTTCTCCAGCCACCACATCCAAAACTCACTTAAAATCACTACCCGTATCTCAAAACAATCAGCTGTGCACAGATCCTGCTCGACTATGCCACTGTGATGGGTTGGATCACAGAAACCCCCTTGGGGCTGCCAACTGATGTGCCAAGACTACTTTCTTCCCCTGACTTCCCTGCCAATTTGGGACTCCAGAACCCTGCCTGGTTGTGCCAGACATGCTTGCCAGCTACAAACACAGACCCAGGTCTGAATCACGTCCCACAAACTGCAGGCTTAAATGAAAGCAGCTTAAGAAGTGTTCTTGTCTCTAACACTCAGATGCCCAGCTCACAATGAGGTCCAAACCCCAAATAAATCCATTTTACCCTGTATAAAGCTTATGCAGGGTAAACTCATAAATTGTTTGCCCTCTATAACACTGATAGAGAGATATGCATAGCTGTTTGCCCCCCCAGGTATTAATACATACTCTGGGTTAATTAATAAATAAAAAGTGATTTTATTAAATACAAAAAGTAGGATTTAAGTGGTTCCAAGTAATAACAGACCGAACAAAGTGAATTACCAAGCAAAATAAAATAAAACACGCAAGCCTATGACTAATACAGTAAGAAGCTGAATACAGATAAAACCTCACCCTCAGAGATGTTCCAGTAGGCTTCTTTTACAGACTATCCTCCTTCTAGTCTGGGTCCAGCAATCACTCACACCCCTCATAGTCACTGTCCTTTGTCCCAGTTTTTTACAGGTATCCTTTTGGAGTGGAGAGGCTAACTCTTGACCCAGCTGAAGACCGAATGGAGGGATCTCCCAGGGGCTTAAATAGACTTTCTCTTGTGGGTGGAGACCCCCTCCTCTCTCCTATGCAAAGTCCAGCTCCAAGATGGAGTTTTGGAGTCACATGGGCAAGTCAGATGTCCATGCATGACTGAGTTCCTTACCAGCCAGGCCACATTCCTGGGAAAGCTCAGATGTGGATTGGCATCTCCAAGTTCTTTGTTGGCTTAAGTGTTTCTTCCATGCTGCCTTTCATTTTTTACAGGCAGCAGCCATTGCCCACATGCTATCTTGAATGTTTCCAGGAAGACTTCTTATGTGGATTGGAGTCTTCCAAGATCCATTGTTCGTTTAGTGTTTCTTGATTGGGCACTTAATTTTCACATTCCTTTTTCAAGAAGCTGACCAAATGCTTTACTAAGGCTACTTAAAATCAAGCAAGTACACAGCTAATATTCATAACTTTGAGTACAAAAATGACACATGCATACAAATAGGATGAATATATTCAGTAGATCATAACCTTTACAGAGATATGTTACATGGCATATGTAGCATAAAACATATTCCAGTTATGTCATATATACATTCATAAGCCTATTCCCATAGAGCCTTATGGGGTGCAACGTCACAGTGGTTATAGTCAAAAAAGTGGTTCTCTGTGGGGGAGGCTCCACATTTATCCGCACACACAATTTCCAGCTCACACTGATATATTGTACAAGACTCAATCCTTTTCTCCTAATTCACCAGCATCGCAAAGCTCACCTTGGATTTGAAAACCTCTGCCATGAGCACTCGGAATAATTAGAGAGGGGCCACAACCAAACACTCTATAGTTTGGAGGTGCTCTACACAACTCCAAATTTCACAACTAACCCCTATCTCCATATTGGGCTGATCGCAATCCCAGGATCTCCATATCCTCATGTTCCCCCATACCCTGCCTCCCTCTCCCACCCACCCCCATGTAAGTGTTGGGAAATTCACAATCTAAACCTAGATTTAGATAGAAAATCTGCAGCTTCAAACCCAGCTCTACCAGTAAAAATATTTCTGCCATAGGAACTTAGCTGGTAAGTCCATCAGTGATACATGAGGCAGAATCCATTCTGGCTTGCAAATCCCATACCTTAATGGTCTCTGCAGGGCAAACAGGAATAATAATTAGACATAAGCCTAAAATACAAAGTGGGAATCCAAACACCCCCAAAGACATATGGAAAATAGACTCACCATTTTGATTAGAGGGTTGGGGCAAAATTATGATCCAGATCCAAATACCTCCACAAGTCAGACGTGTTTGTACCTGCAGTTTGTGTATGAGCCTAAGTGACATCACTACACTGGCAAGAATTTTTTATGCCTATAAGCCCTGGTCTACACTAGGACTTTAGGTCGAATTTAGCAGCGTTAAATCGATGTAAACCTGCACCCGTCCACACGATGAAGCCCTTTATTTCGACTTAAAGGGCTCTTAAAATTGATTTCCTTACTCCACCCCTGACAAGTGGATTAGCGCTTAAATCGGCCTTGCCGGGTCGAATTTGGGGTACTGTGGACACAATTCAACGGTATTGGCCTCCGGGAGCTATCCTAGAGTGCTCCATTGTGACTGCTCTGGACAGCACTCTCAACTCAGATGCACGATTGTTTGCCGTTGCTCTGACGCAGGGAGGGGTGACTGACGACACGGCTTACAGGGTTGGCTTACAGGGAGTTAAAATCAACAAAGGGGGTGGCTTTACATCAAGGAGTATTTCAGGCAGGACTTCATGGCGGGTTCCAATAAGAAATGGTGCACCTAAGTTATTGTTCTTATTGGAACAAGGAGGTTAGTCTGGCCTCTGATTGATACATGGGTAGATTTACCTCGCTGCACCTTCTCTGTGAGTGACTGCAGTGTGACCTAGAGGAATGAGTCCCCTAGACAGGGGGCGGGGGGGGGGTAGCAAATGAGTACAAAACAAATCTGGTCTATTTCTTGTTTTGATACACTCCATCTATCTTTTACATCTTTGGCTGGCAGCAGACAGTGCAGAAGGACTGCATGCCATCCACATCTCATGGCTGCTCGGCAGAAGATGGTACAATAGGACTGCTAGCCATCCTCATCTCTTGCCTGCCCGGCAGAAGATGATGCAATAGGACTGCTAGCGATCCGTATCACCTGCCTGCTCACCATAAGATGGTTCAATAGGACTGACTGCAGGACTAAAGAGAATGACCTGATCAAGTCACTCCTAATTTAGTCCCTGCGCCCATGTCTGTCCAGGCGCTCCTGATCGACCTCACACAGGCGACCAGGAGCACCTCGGACATGATGATGACGACTACCAGTCCTATTGCACCGTCTGCTGCCACAAGGCAAGGGGTTGCTGCTGCTGTGTAGCAATGCAGTACCGCGTCTGCCAGCACCCAGGAGACATACGGTGACGGTTACCTAAGCGGGCTCCATGCTTGCCGTGGTATGGCGTCTGCACAGGTAACTCAGGAAAAAAGGCGCGAAACGATTGTCTGCCCTTGCTTTCACGGAGGGAGGGAGGGAACGGGGGCCTGACGATATGTACCCAGAACCACCCGCGACAATGTTTTAGCCCCATCAGGCATTGGGATCTCAACCCAGAATTCCAATGGGCAGCGGAGACTGCGGGAACTGTGGGATAGCTACCCACAGTGCAACGCTCCTGAAGTCGACTCTAGCCTTGGTACTGTGGAAGCACTCCATCGAGCTAATGCACTTAATGCACTTAGAGCATTTTCTGTGGGGACACACACACTCGAATATATAAAACCGATTTCTAAAAAACCGACTTCTATAAATTCGACCTAATTTCGTAGTGTAGGCATACCCTAAGACACATGGGGTTAGCGTTAGGGTTATAGATACAGGGAATAAGAATGTTAAAGGCACTTTTCTATGTCCGCACTACTACACATAGTGGGCAATAGATCTACCTGTCAATCTATTCTCATCACTCTGTTATCTAAGCCCCTTGCATATATTATACACCCATTTCTGCATTACTGTCACACTTCCAATTCGGTAGGTGCTACCCCATATGATGAAGCTGTCTCTGCAATCTCCCTCCTTCCCCACCTCCATGTTACTCAGAAAATCTCTTCCCCCCTCAGCTCATTTCCTGGAATTTGAGTAAAACCTTTCTCATGTTTCTGTTTTGCCTGAAGAAAAAAATTCTTCAGTGAGATGGGCAGGGACAAATGAGACAGTTATGTGGCATATTTGCCTCAGGCTATGATTTTGTGCCTTAATTTTGTTCAGGTCAACGACAGAGTATTATGAGAGAAAGAGAATATGCGCAGGGGTCTGTGCTTTCCCTGAAAAATATAGTAACTTCCATTGTTGAGGGAGGACACGGAAAGAGTGGAAAAGGGGAGGAAGGATAATGGAAAGACACAACATGAGGAGCGGGGAAAGATCCTGGTAATCAGGCAACATGGTGATTAGAGACAGAGAGAGTGACAGAGCAGAGAAGCAGAAGAGAAAGGGAAGAGAGAATAATAGAGAGATAAAAGGAAGAAAGAACAAAGGAAGGGAAGGACAGAGAAAGTGGAAGAAAGAAAGATAAGGAAAAAACAAAAATAGGAGAGTGAGAAGGAGGCAGCTGAGGAAAAGGAGAAACAAAGGAGGAGGGGGGTGGAAGTGAGGAGGAGTGGAGGAGGGATAATAGAGGAGAGAAAGACATGCAGAGAACGAGGATGGAAGTGAAAGAAGAATGAGGGCAAAAAGGATGCAGACAGAGTGAAAGAGCTCCTCAGCTTACAGACGAAGTGAGTCAGCAGGATCCCTAAACCCAAAGAGCATTAGCACTGCACTGACACTGCATGATGAAGGAAGGGAGCACCCAGTAACATGTCAACAAGCATGAGGTCTGCAGAGGCAGTGCGCAGGGCTGGCCAGGAAACCACAATCAAAGTGAGGCCTTTCTCAGAATGATGATGCTGGCCATTTTCTGAATGCCACTCCCTGCTACAAGAGAGACGTGACATTGCCCAGAAGGTCATCTGAGGTCCTTCCTCTACCCCCTCAATTCTTCAGGCCTCTTCTTCTTTGATTGCCCTAATTGGAAAAGGCTCCTTCTCAACATCTAGGGCACAAGCCTAATTTTTCCTGATTGATGTTGTCAGGGCAACCAGGCCTAGTAGCAAAAAGAGAAGGGGAGACCTGAAAGCAGCAACCATGTGTTACAGGCTGATATCTCTCCCTTGTGTGTTGTCCCTTTTCAAACCCTCTTTCTCCCTCCCTGTCTCCCACCCTCCCCATTTATTTGCCTCCAGCAATCCATCTATCTAATCTATCTATCTATCACTTATAAAAAGTACTGCAGCATACTCCAGGATTGGTCCACACCACTCCATCTCCCAACAGCAATGCTGTAATGTTTGGGTGTAATTACTGGAGAATACTGTAGTGTTATTTATATGAGGGACCCCTCTCTCTGGTATAGGTGTGGGTTTTTTGCTCTATTTCTGCTACAGCCTCTCTCTGCTTCTTTCCATATCCTTTTCTACTTGTCCCTGCCTCTTTCTTTCCCTCTTTTAATTTAAAGCGATAAGTGAAGCCCCTGCGAGTTGAAGGTGCTGATCACCAGGGCAGTAACCAGGGCGAGGCGAGCAGGGCAGCCCCCCCCGGGGCACGAAGCCTCAGGGGTGGAAACAGGGGGCCAGAGGTGACGCCAGGTGGGGCTGGCCCAAGTGGCCTGGCATCGCTGCTTACCCAATGTCCCATTTTCAATTTAGGGAAATATGGTCACCCTAAAAAACGACAGGAAAAAAAAAAGGTAGTCAGCACAAATATGCTTGCTTGCCCCAGCATGCCTAAAATGCCTAGTTACGGGTCTGCTGATCAGGCTATATTCCAGTTGGTGTCAGGCTATGAAAGGCATATGAGCTGCACAGAGGGGCTGATGGAAAGGGAGAGCTGCAGATAATGCATCTGAGGAAGGGGAAATCGGCAGTGGAAAAGGTGGGCATGAGAGGATATCACAGAGATGAACGTGATAGGTTATGACAGGCGTAGTCAATAGGTAAATCATGGCAGGGTTTGCACTCCATAATTCAGTCCTCAGGATAGGAGTAGCAGGGGGACTGCTGGATAGGATTGAGGGGCCTTGTCAAAGCTGTGTGTGGAATCTATGTCTGGAATAGCAGGGGGGCTGCAAGGCACAAGGAAGGGGCGTTGGGAGAGCTGTTTGTGGTGTGGGTTTATGCTTACACATCAGTTGCTTCTTCTTTCCTTGGACATTGGATGGTAACAACCTGGCAAATTATGTTCATTTAAAAAAGCCAGGGAGCCAAAGAGAGAAATGAGCAATGCTAGGGAATAACTTTTAATAAGGGACTGTTTCTCCAGGTTTCTGATCCGGACTGGGGCTTCACTGCAATGCAAAGATACCAATTCCAGGACATCCTGCCTGGTTGGTTTGGGGTTCCAATAGGGGAGCTGTGGGGAGGAGAGCAGAGAAGAGGCCCAGGAGTCCAAGTCCATAAGAACTGAATTCTCCTCTGACTGCCCTGAAGGTGGGGCACTCCAGCACAAGGCAGTGTGCCACTGGGGAACGTGCAATATGTGACTTCTCTCTCCTCTACAAGTTAGTCAGAAATTCACTAGAAAAATATATTCTTGGGAAGGAAAACACATGAGCCTGTGGTTTCCTGTGTGGTTTTCTGTGTATTTCTGTTAAAAGGCACTAAAGAAGCTCTGTCTCGTATGTGCAGGGGGCATGGGGCCAGCAAGACACAGGATGGTGGCAAGCGAGCTGGAAATTGCTCTCACACATATATAGACATATACCCACTCAGACAAACTTACACCTACACACTCACACAGGCATGTCTATGCAGATATGCCTATTGACATTAGGGTGACCAGACAGCAAGTGTGAAAAATCGGAATGGGGTGGGGGTGGGGGGGTAATAGAAACCTATATAAGAAAAAGACCTAAAAACTGGGACTGTCCCTATAAAATCGGGACATCTGGTCACCCTAATTAACATGTTCCACTCCCAGCTGCTTGGCCTGGATCCCATTGGCTTTTGCAGCAGCTGCATGGAGAGGAGAGGAGAGGAGAGGAGAGGAGAGGAGAGGAGATGGGGTTGGGGGGGGGGGGGGAAGAAGAGTGGGAGGAGTCCCATTAAGCCTACGTGATTACAGCAACAAAAGTAATTGGAAAAAAAAAGCCTCCATCTGCCCCCCTCCCCCAGCCCTGCTCCCCTTACTACTGAAGTCTAAAATTAGCTGCCGATGAGCGGATGACATCCAGAAATGGCAGGATTTCAGCTGCCCCCCTCTTCCCGTCAAGAGGTCCTGGCTCACTGCAGGCTAAAAACAGCGAAGCCACTTTGAAACGTTAGAGTCTGTGACGCTCTCCCTCTGACTCCTTCCAGTAACCTCTCCCGCCCCTGGCCCTCAACAGCAGAAGGCTCCAGGGACACCCCTAGTATTATTATAGGAAGAATCAACACGGATCTGAAGGAGGCCCTCTGTGCAGCACCCTGCCCCCCCCCGCCCCCCCTCCACCAATGCTACCGTGAAGTGTCATCACTAAGTACTCCCCAGAGACCGAAGAAAAAGGACCCCAGGTTAATGCCACCTCTGAAGCACAGCTCCTCGAAGCACCCAACCCCCACCAGGATTGGCCCATGGTGCCAGCACCCACCAGAGATGGGGCAGGAAGGAGCTCAGGATATTGTCTCCTTTTCAGAGGGCCCCACTGGCACTTCTGCAGCTCCATCCCCTCCCAGCCCTGTGGTGTCACCGTCAGGCACTCTGTGAGAGAGAGGGCACAAAAGGGAGCTTGCGTAAATGTCTCCCCCAGTGCTCTGCCCCTCTAATGCTGCTGCACTCCTCGTCCTCCTGCCAAAATGCTGGCCTCTGGCATCAGCAGTGGGGTCCACCAACCCCTTCCGAGAGGGGACAGAAGGAAACTCCCCCAAGGGGATGGCCCTCTAGCAGAGCAGCAACTCGTCCCCTCATCCTTCAGTGTCGGCACTGGGGATAAGCTCCAAACTATTGGGTGCAGAGATTCAGTTCCGTTATATTCTGATGCAAGAGGTGAAGCCACGACCACAAGAATTTGGGATCACCTTATGCACCCCTGGCCAGGCATTGGCCTGTGGCAGGCTCACGACCTTTTTCTGTGTGAGGGAGCAGTTTGGATGGGGCGGGCCCTGGAAGCACAACATTTTTTGTCTCATCTTTGGACTCCTGTGTGTCAGTGTGAGCCTGCGAGGGGGGCAAGCCAGGAGGGTGTGTACGTGCAGAGCATCAAGTGAGCTGTAGCTCACGAAAGCTTATGCTCTAATAAATTTGTTAGTCTCTAAGGTGCCATAAGTACTCCTTTTCTTTTTGCAGATACAGACTAACACGGCTGCTACTCTGAAACCTGTCTAAGCCCTCTGAGTATTTCCTCTCAGATAACAGGAAGTCCTCCACCCTGCAGGAATTTGTCTCCCTTGTCTCCCTCTCTTCTTTGTGGAGAGAACCACACACTTTACCGTGTTTGTTTACTTTCTCTCTCTCGCTTTTCATCCATATTGCTTTTTTTTCTGCACATAGAAGTACATCTCTCTAGCTCTCCACCTAGCTCTCTCTATCCCCCTCCCCGCTTCCCCCCGGCATGGATCCAGCTCTCCTGGAATGGCTCTTCTTGCATTCCTTTGCCTTTTTGGTCCTCTGTCCTTCACAGATCCTCTCCATTCTCATTAAATTGTGTGTGTGCCTGCCTACGGCCCTGTGGATGTGCCATTTAGCAAATGAGAGTGCACATATTATGCCCGTGTAGCTGTGTGCATATGGCTATGTGTACTTATGTTTGCACGTGGAGATGACGGTGTGATTATCTATCTATCTAGTTATCTATCTATCTGTGTGTGTGTTTGCATGTCAGCATGCAAGTATTAGTGTGTCTGTATTTATCCAAGTGTGAATTCATGTGCATTTGTATATCCCTGTATTTGTGTGTATGCACATTCATGTCTATAAGCCTGTATTTGCATGTGTGTGTGTGTACATGTCTAGATGCCTCTATTTATCTCTTTGTAAGCCTGGTCATATGTCTGTGCTGGTCTTTATGTGTGCACATGTCTATATGTCTGTATTTGTCTTAATATGTGTGTGTGTGTCTATATTGGTGTATGTCTACATGTCTGTACTGGTGTATGTGTGTACACACATATCTATATGCCTGTATTGGTGTATGTGTGTGTGCATATCTAGATGCCTGTGTTTTGTGTGTGGGTGTGTGTATATCTACATGCCTGTATCAGTGTATGTGTGCATGTATGTCTATATGTGTGTATCGGTATATGTGTGCACCTATGTCTCTATGTCTGTATTTGTGTGTGTACATATTTGTGTATGTCTGTGTTTTTCTGTCTGTGTGCATGTCCATTTGTATTGATATTTCTGTGTGGGGGCGTGTGTGTGTGTGTCTGTGTGTGTGTGCATGGATGCATGTCTACATGACTGTATTTGTCTATCTAAGGCATGTTTATATTTTATTTTTATTTATTCGTTTATAGTAGCACCCGCTTTGTGTGAATGTTTTGAGGGTCTGGGTGTTTTCCTTTGTGTATCCGGTGTACAATTTGTCCAAGGACAGTGTTCTTATGAACAAAAAGTAAGGCAAAACAATACAAATACACAGAAGCTTTTGGTACTGGTAAAGTTATTTATATTTTGGTGCATTCTTCCCTTGGCAGGAATGAGGTCACGGAAACCAGAAAGAGCACAGCAACTGGACGGGAGAGATAAGAGTTCAGCTGACCGTGATAGGTAGCTCAACAGTATTGACTAAAGCTTCACAAGAAATCTAGTTCCTTTTCAGCAACATGTGAGAGAGAATGAACACAAGTAAACTTTAATGTCACCATAGAGAATAAGGTAGGTCACAGCTACCCCTAGCTTGGCCTTTCCCATTTGGAGGCACTGTATGCATGGTATGCTATGGTCACTATTTAATTAAAACTGTAGCACAGACCTGCGTGGAGGCTGGGGAAGGTAAAGTGAAGCATAGAGAAAGTAAGTAGCTTTATCGTTGTCACATAAAACTTTAGGGACCAGAAGAGAAGCACTGACTCTGGAAATTACAGCCTTTCACAGGAGGAGGCACTATAAAATGTGATATATGCCATCATGTGCCAGCAATGCCCCTTTGCCATGTATGTTGGCCAAACCGGACAGTCTCTATGCAAAAGAATAAATGGACACAAATCTGACATCAAGAATTGTAACATTCAAAAACCAGTAGGAGAGCACTTCAGTCTCCCTGGACACTCAATAACAGACCTAAAAGTGGCCATTCTTCAACAAAAAAACTTCAAAAACAGACTCCAATGAGAAACGGCAGAACTGGAATTAATTTGCAAACTGGACACCATCAAATTAGGCCTGAATAAAGACTGGGACTGAATGGGTCACTACAAAAAGTAATTTTCCTTCTGCTGATACTCACACCTTCTTGTCAACTGTTAGAAATGAGCCACATCCACCTTGCATTGGCCTCGTTAGCACTACAAAAGTAATCAACTGTTGAGAATAGGCCACTTCCGCCTTAATTGAATTGGCCTCGTTAGCACTGACCCTCCACTTGGTAAGGCAACTCCCATCTTTTCATATATATACTGCTTACTGTATTTTTCACTCCATGCATCTGATGAAGTGAATTTTAGCCCATGAAAGCTTATGCCCAAATAAATTTGTTTGTCTCTAAGGTGCCACAAGGACTCCTCATTGTTTTTGCTGTTACAGAATAACACGGCTACCGCTCTGAAAACTATAAAAAGTGTAGAAGGAATGCTAGCTCCATGGGAAGCTCCTGACTACTCCAGACCTACCATCTTCCAGCAAAGCATGCCATCAAGAATAGTACAGTCGTGTCGGCTATGAAGAGATCACATCTACTACAGTCCCAGCCTCCTACGGCAAAAGGCTTTGTAGGGAACAGGGAGGGATCACTGGCTACAGGTAGTTAAAAACTATTCCAGTCCTAGCATCTCTCAGCAGGAGAAATGCTAGGAAATAGGCCTGGGGCACAATGCACAGGGAGCGCCTAGCTTCTCCACACTTCTTGTCTCCCAGCAGAGTGCTGTAGGGAACAATACAGGAGCTGTAGCTGAGTCCAGCTCCCGCCATGCCAGGCCTGGCCCGTCCCAAAAGAAACTTCTGAACACAAAAGTGCAGGAACACTGGCTGCATTAGTGTCTCCCAGCAACCTCCAGCAAGAGTTGCTCTGTGCAGCTCTGGCTGTTCGGAGCTCAAAGCTCCTGTCCCAGCAGGAGGTTCAGTAGGGAACAGTGCAGGATAACAGGCTATGAGTTCAGAACCTCCTTCAGTAGCATAGATAGAGAGATATTTTAAAGTTTAAATTATTCTGAAGGTTTAAATTATTAAAGGTTTAAATAGAGAAGGAACAGGTTAAAGAATATTTAGATAAGTTAGATGTATTCAAGTTAGCAGGATCTGATTAAATTCAATTTAGGGTATTTAAGGATCTAACTGAAGCAATCTCAGAACCTTAGTGATTAACTCTGAGAATAGAGGACACATGAGGTCCTAGAGGACTGGAGAAGAGCAAACACAATACCCATCTGTAGAAATGGGAACAAAGAGGATCCGGAGAATTACAGACAGCCTAACTTTGATACCTGAAAAAATTCTGGAATAAATCATTAAACAATGGATGTGTAACTACGTAGTGGATAATAGAGTGATAAGCAATACCCAACATGGATTAGTGAAGAACAAATTAAGCAAGACCAACCTAATTTCCTTCTTTGGCAGGGTTACTGGCCTAGTGGATAGGGGAAAGCTGTCGACATGATATATCTTGATTTCAGTAAGGTTTTTGACACAGTCCCACATGACATTCTCATAAGTAAACTAGGAAATGTGGTCTAGATGAAATTACTCTATGATGGATGCAAAACCATATTCAAAGAATAATTATCAATGGTTTGCTGTCAAACTGGGAAGGCGTATCTAATGATGTCCTGCAGGGGTCAGTCCTGGGTCTGCTACTCTTCAATATGTTAATTAATGTCTTGGATAATGGAGTGAAGAATACAGGCGAGTCTCATCTTATGCTGGGGTTATGTTCAGCAGTCAGCGCATAAAGCGAAAATCGCGTATAGTCAAAATTACATTGAGTGTAATGGCGGGTGGAATCGCCCGCACTACAGGTACAGTATTTAAATTGTTATTTTTCTCTTTTTCTTTTTTTTTTTTTTCCGACCACACAAAGCTGAATTCACACATGTTAAATGCGCGTAAGATGCGACGCACCTGTATACTTATAAAATCTGTGAATGACATCAAGCTGGGATGGCTAGTTAGCACTTTGGAGAACAGGATTAGAATCCAAAATGTCTTGACAAATTGGAGAGAGCAATTTGAAATTAGCAAGATGACAATCAATAAAGACAAGTGCAAGGACTTCACTTAGGAAGGAAAAGTCAAATTCACAACTACAAAATTGAGTATAACTGGCTAGGTGCTAGCACTACTGAAAAGGATCTGGAGGTTATAGTGGATCACAAATTGAATATGAGTCAACAATGTGATGCAGCTTCAAAAAAGACTAATATCATTCTGGGGTGTATTAACAGCAGTGTTGTATGTAAGACCCAGAAGGTAATTGTCCTGCTGTATTCAGCACTGGTGAGGCCTCTGCTGGAGTACTGTATCCAATTCTGGGTGCCACACTTTATGTAGGATGTGGATAAATTGGAGAGAATCCAGAGGAGAACAACAAAAATCATAAAAAGGTTTAGAAAAGCTGACCTATAAGGAAAAGTTTTAAAAAACTGGATATGTATACTCCTGAGAAAAGAAAACTAACAGGGAATTTGACAGAAGTATTCAAGTACTTTAAAAGCTGTTACAAAAGGGATGGTGATCAATTGTTCTCCATGTCCACTGAAGGTAGGACAAGAAGTAATGGACTTAATCAGCAGCAAGGGAGATTTAAGTTAGATATTTGGAAAAAAAATTTAACTGTAAGGATAGTTAAGCTCTGGAATAGGCTTTCAAGGGAGGCTGTGGAATCCCTGTCATTGGAGGTTTTTAAGAACAGATTGGAAAAACAACTGTCAGGGATGGTCTGGGTTTACTTGCTCCAGCCTCAATGCAGGGAGCTGGACTAGATGAGCTCTTGAAGTCCCTTTCATCCCTACATTTCTATGATTTTGAATGTAAAGAAGCTCTGAAGCTGAATTCACAGAGATATTACAGGTGATGAACCAGTCTGGTGCAGACATGTTAAAACTGTGAACATCCACAAGGTAGAGTTCTGGATTTGAATTTGAGCTGAGACCCTCACTTTCTGTGTGATCTTAATACAGATCTAAGTAAAGCATTTCACCTCTAGAACATCAGTTCCAATACAGCCCTAGGTCAGAGGGGAGTGGATAGCTCATGAAGTTTGGGGACTGGAATACAAAATATTTTACCTCAACGGCACCTTGTCCAATCCAACCCTGGACACCAGCAAGTGCAAATTAATTTCAATCTCAATTCCTTCATTAGATACTCAAATTAATTCCCATCCAATGGATGTTTGGTGGGCTCTCTCTAATGAGATGGGGGTGTCTCCATCAAGTTCTTAGTGGGACAGGTGTATATATTGCAAAAACCACCATCACAAATGGGCATAGGTGACCATGTTGTTGTCACTCTCAGGAGAGGGGCCAAGGACTGACATGGTCCATGGAAATAGAGCTCCCCTTTTACCACTCCAGGGATGAGGTGGTGTATGTGGGTGAAGCTCTCACAACTGCTGTACCCATTTCTTTGCAGGAGGGAAGGTGCTTTGGCTGAGGACAGTGCCACTCCCCAGCTCGGTTCTGGTTTATTTTAACAGGTGGGAACCACCTGCACTTCTGCATGCACTTTATTTGAGGGAGATTATATTCCTGTGCCAACTCTCCTGGGTAGGCCCTTATCTCTCTACAAACAAAGCAAGTGCAGGGGAACAGGGAGAAAGAAGCTGATCCCGGATGGGGAAAGTAGGGTACAGTTCCCCTTTCCCATGATACAGACAAGCAGGATGCTGCCCATTCCCTGATGCATGTTAAAATAAAGAAATGAAGGTGTAAGCTTGGGCTGAGCAGGGTTTTATGACACAGTGGTTAAATGCTGGCAAATGCAGACCCGGTCTGCACTAGTGCTACCATTGGTGGAGCTGCATGCCTGTTAGCATGGCAACAGACGGAAGGAAAATTGCAGACAGAGATGGAAAGAACCACAGACAATGTCCCACACAGTAGCGTAGTCAAGGATAAATCCGGATAAACAGGTTCCTCACTTCTCATTTGGGGAATACGATATTTGCCCACTTCTGACCTAAGGAATAAAGCGTTTACTCACTGCTCTCTTGTGATAAGCGAATCCTGGGCTGCACAACTACCACAACTGATGTGCACGTTATCTACCATCTGGTTACGCTCAGCAACAGATCAGTTGGGAAAACTGTGGCCTGTAAAAATCTGCAACGAGCCATCCCGAGCTACTGCCTGGTACTTTTGCTGACCGCTAAAAGCAGGTGACATTTATTTTTTTTACAGGTTTATGTCATTTTCTCCTATTTTATAGAAAATGAAGTGTCAGCTATCAAACAGTCTTTTAGGGCAAGAAACAGAACGTTTCCTTGACAAGTTGGAGTTTGGTTTCTGAAGCTGAAGTTTACCTACGTCTTTTTTTACCCCTACCCCCGGTCTCACCCAGTTTGTCTGTGCAGCGCCTGCTGCTCCCGTACCTTTTGCTCGACGCGCCTTTCCCCGTCAGCCTGAGCATTTGTCCACACTAGGAACAGCTTTCTGAAAAGTGCAGAGTCGCTAAATATGTTTTAAAACCCCCTGGGTAGGCAGCACAAGCTATGGGTTTGCCATGTTTGCTGGGTCATGGTGACCCCTCGCAAGGTGCTTTGTGGTCACCCCCCCACGTGTTTAGGCAAGTGAAAGCTACAACTTGCCCTCTCCACACCATAGTTTTAAAACATTACCTATAAAATTGTTAAAAATCACCTCATGTAGACAAGTGCAGTCTTTCCCTACCCAACTCTCCTGTTCTCTGCTTCCCTTCTGTTCTCTAGCCTTCTCCTCTTCCCTCCGTCCCCCCTTTCTCTCCACCTGATTTTCTCTGTCACTCCCTCTGTTCTCTCTTTCCCCAAAAGTCTCCCTCCATCTCCCTGTGCTCTTTTCACCTGCCTCTTTCTATATCTTCCTATCAGATACTGATTCTCTCTCCCCATCAGCCTCACTCTCCCTTCTCCTCCCCATCATTTTATCAGTAGCTCTAGACCTAATCCCTCAAGCTTGCCCAGGAGCTGTGGAGGAAGGATGTCCCAAGGTTACAGAGGGGTTAAGAGGAGGGGGTTAAAGGGGAGAGAATGGGGTGCTGCCCTTAGTTGTCCTTTGGACTCGTTCTTCTCCTGATGGTGTGACAGTAGCTGGCAGGGGGAAATGGAGCTTTGAGGCTGTGTGCCGGCACACACATCCTCAGCAGCACAAGGACAGCATTCTTGCTGCAGCCCGCAGCAAGCTGCAGCCCTGGGGGAGGGGAAGCATGCGAGGTAAAGGAAACTCAGAACAAGGCAGAGAGATTTAGTGCCACACGTGGATCTCAGAGGAGGATGGAGAGTTGAGTGGAATCGATGTGGTGAATTATCGCTTCTTATTAAATGACAAAAAGAAAGTGCAACTCATTCTGCTTCATTGCTTCCATTTGCCATCTCTCTGCTAAGGCACCTCAATCCTGCCCTGCAATACACCCTGCTAGTCCTGTCTTGGGTGTCCTCAAAGCTCTGCTGATGCCCCTGAGTCGTGACCAGAAGTCCGTCCCCGCTGATATTCCACTTCTGCCCTCAATCCCCCTCCCAAGCTGTACCAATGCTTCTTCCATCCTCCCCTGCAGCCCCCTGATATTCTATTTCCACAGCTCTGCCAATGCCCCTCACTCCTGCCATGTAGCCCCCGCTATTACAATCCTGGGCTCCCCACACCGAGAGTACTAAAGTATCAGTCATTCCAACAAGGTCAGTTAGAGAGATGACCTTGCTGAGGAAGTGACAGGGGAGCCAGTCCTTGTGCAGCGAAGAAGCTGTGGGGAGGGAGACCAGACAACAAAATGAGATTTTGCAATGATAAGAACATAGTCAAGAGCAGGAGGGGGAAGGAGAATGAAATTGGTAAGACTGGAACATCCTTTCCCAACCACAAGGACCAGATGTCCCATGGGGGTGGAGATGGGGAGGTAATTTTTGTCAGCCCTTCTGTCAAAAACAAAATAGTAAAATGTAGGGAATAAAAATGGAGGAGAGGCAGAAACCCGCTCTTTTCGCCCCCCAGCACAAGTGATTAAGGAAGCTGGAAAGACAGATGTAAGGGGGCTGGCTAAAGGAGTTAAATCTGTACAGCGTGGCTAAGTGACAAGTGGGGCAGACAGGATAACTGCAGCCAGGTCTCCCAGCTGCCAAGCAGGGAACATAGCAGCTCTGAGAGCCTTACCTCAAGCCAGGGCTTCAGGGGCTGATAAGAATATGGATGGTGGGAGGAAGTAAAACTGTTTGTGGAGCCCCAGGATTTACTGTTTGACTTCCCCCCATCACACTTTTATGCTCCCTCCCCCATTACTACAGCATCTGAGCACCTCACAATCTTTAATGTATGTTGCCTCACAACACCCCTGTTAACTAGAGCAGGGCTATTATCCCCATTATACAAATAAGTAACTGAGGCCCAGAGAGGCTAAGTGATTTGCCCAATGACACAAAGGAAAACTGAGGTAGAGCAGTGAATTGAACCCAGGTTTCCCCAAGTCACAGGCTTGCACTGTAACCATTGGACCATCCTTTCTCTTTTTCTGCTGTTCACCTGCTCTCTTTGCAGATCTCCCTCACTTGAGCAGGCAGTGACTGGGAGGGAGACGCTGAAAACAAAGGGAGAGAGACTGAAGGGAAAAAAGAATGAGGGAAGGAGAAACATACAAAGAGGCAGGGACAGAAAGAACAGCAAGAGTAAATGAAATAGAAAAAAGGGGAGACAAGTTAAGAGATGCTGAAAAAGAAGAAATGAACAAGGGAGAGAGAAAAGAAAGATGTGTGGGAAAGAAAGAATGAAAAAGAGATGGAGAAAAATAAGATCAGTACTGAAGAGATAGAAAAGAAGACAGAGAAGGAGAGCTGATGTAGAAACGCCCCTGTTGCAATTGATGAGACCTGCCCCACTTCCTGGAAGTGGCTTGTGGGTTCTCTCTTCTCCCTCAACAAGAGTTGCTTAAGAGTGTTAGCTGGAACCTTGAGAAGGATGCTCAAGCAGCCACTGAGGGAAGTGAAGCAATGCTTCAAGAAGGGGGAGAAGAACGTGTACTCTCTGGTCTTTTTTATCTCTAACTTCTGTGACGTTTATTTACAAACCTTCAGAAAGTCTCTGTTACCAGTCCCAAAACTCCTCTAAAGAACATTGGGAAGTATCACTTGGGTGTATAACACCAAAAGGTTCCCTGATGTTCACTGCATGTTTTCTGTCCAGAATATCAGGTCCACAACAGACAATGTCTGCAACCACCCTCAGATATAGGATCCACAGCCTATGCCATGCCAAGAGGACAAGTTTCATTGGGCATTTGAGCACATTAATCAAGCAGACGTTCTTCATGGGACAGACAAGTGGCTTCTACAGATATTTAGACATATCCTGATGGACACCTGCTTCAATCTCTCAGAAGAATCATTCTGTCAGGATGACCAGACATGAAGAATCATAGAAGTGTAGGACTGGAAGGGATCTCGAGAGGCCATCTAGTCTAGTCCCCTGCACTCAAGGTGGGACTACATAATAACTAGACCATTCCTGGCAGCTATTTGTCTAACCAGTTCTTTAAAACCCCCTTTCATCTAGTCCTGTCCCCTGCACGCAAGACAGGACTATGCAACCTATTCTTAAAAACCTTTGCAAATTGATTGCTTGATTATTTGTTCCATTATCTTTCTGTGTATTGAAGTTAAGCTGACTGGTCTGTAATTCTTTGGGTTGTCCTTATTCCCTTTTTATAGATTGGCACTATATTTGCCCTCTTCCAGTCCTCTGGAATCTCTCCCATCTTCCATGACTTTTCGAAGATAATCACTAATGGCTCAGATATCTCCTCAGTGAGCTCCTTGAGTATTCTAGGATGTATTTCATCAGGTCCTGCCGACTTGAAGACATCTAATTTGTCTAAGTAATTTTTAACTTGTTCTCTCCCTATGTTAGCCTCAGATTCTACCTCATTTTCACGGGCATTCACTACGTTAGACGTCCAGTCGCTGCTAAACTTTTTGGTGAAAACTGAAACAAAAAAAGTCCTTTAACGTGTCTGCCATTTCTACATTCTCTGTTATTGTTTTCCCCCCTCACTGAGTACCTACCTTGTCCTTGGTCTTCCTCTTCCTTCTAAAGTAATTTTAGAATGTTTTCTTGTTACTCTTTATGTCTCTAGCTAGCTTTTTCTCTTTTTGTGCCTTGGTCTTTTGAATTTTGTCCCTACATACTTGTGTTGTTTGTTTATATTAATCCTTCGTAATTTGACCTAGTTTCCACTTTTTGTTGGACTCTTTTTTCAATTTCAGATCATTGAAGATCTCCTGGTTAAGCCAGGGTGGTCAGTTGCCAGACTGGCTCTCTATCCTACGCAGTGGGATAGTGCCTTCCTTAACAATGTCTCTTTGAAAAACTGCAAACTCTCTTGAACTGTTTTTCCCCTTAGATTTGCTTCCCAGTGGATCTTACCTACCAACTCCATTAGTTTGCTAAAGTCTGACTTCTTGAAATCCATTATCTTTATTCTGGTGTTTTCCCTCCTACCATTCCTTAGAATCATGAACTTTATCATTTCATGATCACTTTCACCACTCAAACAGTTCCTCCCTATTTGTCAAAATCAAATCCAAAACAGCCTCTTCCCTAGTTGCTTTCTCCACCTCTGAAATATAAAATTGTTTCCAATGCATTCCAGAACTTGTTGGATAATCTGTGTGCTGCTGTATTATTTTCCCAACAGATGTCTGGGTAGTTGAAGTCCCCCGTCACCACCATCATCCTGTGCTTTGGATGATTTTGTTAGTTGTTTTTTTTTTTAAATAAAGCCTCACCCACCTCTTCTTCCTGGTTAGGTGGTCTGTAGTAGACCTCTACCATGACATCACCCTTTTTTTTACCCCTTTTATCCTTACCCAGAGACTTTCAACAAGTCTGTCTCCTATTTCCATCTCAACCTCAGTCCAAGTGTACACATCTTTGATATACAAGGCAACACCTCCTCCCTTTTTTGGTGTAATGTCCTGGGGAAGGTTCTGTGATGGGTTGGACACCCTGGGATGTCACCTGGTGTGCTGGGACGCCACTGAGTCAGACTATTCTGCCAGCCTGGGTCCAACCTATCACAGTTGTGTAGTCGAGCAGGATCCTATGCACAGCTTATTGCCCTGAAACCAGGGCCGTCCCTAGCTATTCTGGGGCCCTATGCAGCGCCCCCGCGGGGATGGAGGGACCGAGGCCTCTGCGGGGTGGGGAGCGGGGGGACTGGCCCCAGGCCTCTGTGGGAGGGGGAGGGGGAGGCAGGCCTCCACTTTGAGAGGGGGAGAGCTGGCTTGGGGGGCAGGAGGGGGAACCACCTCCCAGCACTCACCGGTGGCCCAGCTGTGGCCAGGTGGCTGCGCTTCCCGCCGCCAGTGAGGGCAGGCCCGACCCCTGCTGCAGCGCTCAGGGGAGTGGAGGTGGGGAAGAGGCGGGGCGGGGGCGGAGCAGGGGCGGGGGCCCAGGGGAAGAGCCAGAGCAGGGACTGCATCAGCACGCAGCATGCAGCTGTGCCTGGTACCTACGCAGCTGCGTACTTTGCGTATGGGTAAGGACAGCCCTGCCTGAAACACCGGTGATGATTTTAAGAGAGTTTTAAGTGTGGTGGCTAGAGAACAGACAAAGTGGTTACTGGTTTATTATTTTCTGTTTGATTATTTCGGGAAAGAGAAGTAGGGACAGAAAAGGAGGAAAACAAGTGAAAGTGAAGTTATCAAAAAGTTGGAGCTGCACAGGATGCAAGCAGAAGAAAAGGAAAGGATGAACAAGAGATAGATTTGTCACAAGGGGTGGGGGTGGGTGGAACCAGCTCCTGTCCAGTGGCTGTTCCCTCAGGAGGGGAACGTTTTGGTTGACAGTAGAGAGACTGTTCACGTTGCTGGCTGTCAGGAAGTTGCAGTTAAGCAAGGGATAGATCCTGCTCTAGGATGCATCGGGAAATGTGTCCTAGAGGAAGAGAAGCCTTAGAGGGGGAAGGTGGGATCCAAGAAAGTGCTGCAGGGTACAGAGTGAGGATTCCAGGGGCTCTGTGACTGGAGGCCAACCCAATTCAAAGACAGAGGAGGGTATAGGGCTGGCCAGTGAAGGGTCTGTCATGGCTGGTAGCTGTGAGCTCACAGCTGGACAGGGGACAGATTGCCCTCCAGGGAGCACAGGGGTGTGTGCCCTGGCAGGGGGCCCAGACAAAGAGGTTAAGAAGGAATGTGGGGGAGTACAGGAGTGTTTCCCCACTCATTACAGGGAAGGGTTTGCCCAGGAGAAATTTGCTGGATCTGCATCTGTAATACCAGGCACCTCACCTGTGGCTCAGGTTTTAAGAAAGAACCGTATAACTGACCTTCCTGAAGGGAGCAGCCATACAGCTGAGCTTTTGGGAACAGCGAGAAGGGTGATCAAGGGTACCCCAATCCACGCCCCACTTTTTCAAAATGTTTTGCTTGCTGTACTTGTGAAAACTAACTCTGTCTTTTGGAGGCGGCGGCAGCAGCAGCGGGGTTGGCGGGGAGTGTTTCTTCCAAGCATTTTGGTGTCTGTGAAGATGCTAATAATCCACCTGATGAAGGGGTGGAGACAGCCACTTCCTGGGCAAGTAAATCCCTCATAGAATCATAGAATATTAGGGTTGGAAGGGACCTCAGGAGGTCATCTAGTCCCACCCCCTGCTCAAAGCAGGACCAACACCAACTAAATCATCCCAGCCAGGGCTTTGTCAAGCTGGGCGTTAAAAACCTCTAAGGATGGAGATTCCACCACCTCCCTAGGTAACCCATTCTAGTGCTTCACCACCCTCCTAGTGAAATACTGTTTCCTAATATCCAACCTAGACCTCCCCCACTGCAACTTGAGACCATTACTCCTTATTCTGTCATCTGCCACCACTGAGAACAGCCCAGCTCCATCCTCTTTGGAACCCTCCTTTAGGTAGTTGAAGGCTGCTATCAAATCCCCCGTCGCTCTTCTCTTCTGCAGACTAAACAAGCCCAGTTCCCTTAGCCTCTCCTCGTAAGTCATGTGCCCCAGCCCCCTGATCATTTTCGTTGTCCTCCACTGGACTCTCTCCAATCTGTCCACATCCTTTCTGTAGTGGGGGCCCTAAAACTGGACAAAATGCTCCACATGTGGCCTCACCAGTGCCAAATAGAGGGGAATAATCACTTCTCTCCATCTGCTGGCAGTGCTCCTCCGAATGCAGCCCAATATGCCGTTAGCCTTCTTGGCAACAAGGGCACACTGCTGACTCATATCCAGATTCTCGTCCACTGTAATCCCCAGGTCCTTTTCTGCAGAACTGCTGCTTAGCCAGTCAGTCCCCACCCTGTAGCGGTGCATGAGTTTCTTATGTCCTAAGTGCAGGACTCTGCACTTGTCCTTGTTGAACCTCATCAGATTTCTTTTGGCCCAATCCTCCAATTTGTCTAGGTCTCTCTGGACCCTATCCCTACCATCCAGCATATCTACCTCTCCCCCCAGCTTAGTGTCATCTGCGAACTTGCTGAGGGTGCAATCCATCCCATCATCCAGATCATTAATAAAGATGTTGAACAAAACCGGCCCCAGGACCGACCCCTGCGGTACACCGCTTGATACTGGCTGCCAACTAGACATCAAGCCGTTGATCACTACCTGTTGAGCCCAATGATCTAGCCAGCTTTCTATCCACATTATAGTCCATCATCCAATCCATACTTTTTTAACTTGCTGGCAAGAATACTGTGGGAGACCGTATCAAAAGCTTTGCTAAAGTCAAGATATATCATGTCCACCGCTTTCCCCATATCCACAGAGCCAGCTATCTCATCATAGAAGGCAATTGGGTTGCTCATGCATGACTTGCCCTTGGTGAATCCATGTTGACTGTTCTTGATCACCTTCCTCTCCTCCAAGTGCTTCAAAATGGTTTCCTTGAGGACCTGCTCCATGATTTTTCCAGGGACTGAGGTGAGGCTGTAGTTCCCTGGGTTCTCCTTCTTCCCTTTTTTAAAGATGGGCTCTATATTTGCCTTTTTGCAGTCGTCCGGGACCTCCCCCAATCACCATGAGTTTTCAAAGATAATGACCAGTGGCCCTCCCCACAGCTAAATATCAGGCACTGAGGGCTTGTCTACGTGAAAAAACACCCCCCTGAGCGAAGCAAGTTTCAGCGCTGTAAAGCGGCAATATAGACAGTGCACCAGCGCTGGGAACCACGCTCCCAGCGCTGGGAGCTACGCCCCTCGTAAAGGTGGGTTTTTTAGAGCGCTCGGAGAGCTCTCTCCCAGCACTCTGCCGTGACCACCACATGCCACACAAGCGCTGTGGCAGAGCTCTAACATTGCCAGTGTAGACTAGCCCTGAGTGATGGTGGTGAACAACACAAAGGAATCTCAGAAAAGCGGGTGGATTCTTCACATGGCCTTAACCCTGGAGAGGAAATGCAGCTTCACAGGGGGTGGACCAGTAACATACAAGGTCTCCTTACACCCTTTTCTTGCCAAAACCCCAAAGACTTTCCCAAAGTAAGAACCTTTACTGAGGGGATGAGAAATACCATAAATGCTGAACAGACTGATCTGTTTAGACCAGTGGTTCCCAAACTTGTTCCGCCGCTTGTGCAGGGAAAGCCGCTGGCGGGCCCGGCCGGTTTGTTTACCTGCCGCGTCCGCAGGTTCGGCCGATCGCGGCTCCCAGTGGCCGCGGTTCACTGCTCCAGGCCAGTGAGAGCTGCTGGAAGTGGTGGCCAGTACGTCCCTCGGCTCGCGCCGCTTCCAGCAGCTCCCATTGGCCTGGAGCAGCGAACTGCGGCCACTGGGAGCCACAATCGGCTGAACCTGCGGACACGGCAGGTAAACAAATTGGCCCGGCCCGCCAGCGGCTTTCCCTGCACAAGCAGCAGAACAAGTTTGGGAGCCACTGGTTTAGACAGAAGGTGTGATATGATAATCATACTTGGAAGCACCTCTCTGTCATGAATTTGCTGGTAACTTTATGTCTCTTACTACACACTCTGTGGGTTAAGATAAAGAATTTGATACTGGTGGTAAATACTTTAAAAATGCGTGACATGATTTTTGGAAAAATCTTTGGTACAGACAGGGAGTAGTAACAAGAAGGTCCTATGAGCGTACCACTTGTCAGCTAGTACCTGTAAACAGGCTAAGAGTTGGCACAGCAGAGAAAGCGTAACCAATCTAAACTGCTGTGTGGAAGGGGAAACTGAGGCACACCACCTCATAGCATTGGTGGCTAAATGCCAAGACACCTACACATTAAAGGACATTGACATCTGCATTATGTACACAATGCTACACATCACAATGTTTTCTGGCAACCTGGGAACAGAAATCCAGAACTTTGCAAAAACACCTATGAATGGCATTACAGTGTTTGGTAACACTTGGAGGTTGTATAACCAAAGCCAAAAAGAGATTTTAGGCATACATTGATCAGTGACCAACCCTCTGGCAGTAATCTCAGAGGGGAGATGTGACGTGGCATTCCATATTCTTTATGAAAATATGTTTATGCTATGAATATGACATAACAGATATACTGTAAGCAAGATGGCGTATGTGAGATATCATTGGAAAGGTTATGATTTACTGAATATGATTATCCTATGTGTATGCATGTATCATTTCTGTATCTGAAGTTAGGAATATTGACTATGTTTTTGTATTTCAACAATGTTACTTTGGGTGACACCCCCTGCCAACACTTCAGTGTAATGAGGCTGCCCATGGGAGCCAGCTGAGGTTATTCAATTAGGGTGAACTGCAAACAGAACGGGGCAGACACACCCCAAACGCTGGTGTATATTCCAGTACTTAGATTTGCCAAGCCAGCACAAAACAACTTCTGTATTACCTCACTGGTTACTCAGAAGTCCAAACAATGCAGTTCCCTTAAAGTGCCCAGCCTCAGGCCTCCATCCAGGCACACATGTCAAACGTATGATGATAAATTCTGAAAATCTTATTTCATCATATAAAAGAAAAGGTTCTCCTGACCCCAAAGGACCAAGCCCCAGACCCAGGTCAAATAATAACTTAGATCTTACCCCAAATACACGCTTACAGTCAATTCTTATTAACTAAACTAAAATGTATTAAAAAAGAAAAGAGAGAGAGTGTTGGTTAAAAGATCAATATCCAGACAGACTTGAATTCAATTCTTGAGGTCCAGATCCATAGCAGAGATGAGCTTGTAGTTGCCAAAAGTCCTTTTAGAAATAGTCCAGAGGTTATAGTCCAATGTCCATATTCAGGGTGACTCCAGTCAATGACTGGGGATCTCAATTCTTGTGGCTTAGAGTTTCCCCTTCTTCAAACCCAAAGCAGATCTGAGATGAAGAAGGATCGTGTCCCAGGGTTTTTATACATTTGCAGCAGCTTTTGCCTGAGAAAACAACAGGCTTAACTTTACTTCTCCCAAACATCATGGCAATTAGCACAGGGTAATTTATCCATTAAATAGTTCAGCTGCAGGTTACCACAACCTTCAAAGAGACATATAGACAATAATACTGTTTCACTCAAGTGTCTTCCTAAATACTTATACTCCTTTTTTTTTATGTTTGAATCAAAGCTATAGCCATAGACAAGACTTGTTTGCTTACATCACAAGACCTAAGCAAACAGCTACTCTTCTATCTCTAACAATGCAGGCTGCATTTCAAAGCTCTATTCATTTACATCTCTTCCTAACAAGTCTTTGAAGTTCGGCCATGGGTCAGGTCAGTCTGGGAGTTAATTAACTCTTTCTGGCCCTGTGCCCCCTTTCAATGAGATATTATATTACACTCATAACGTCACATTCAGGGTACAACAATGAAAAAGCTGGACAGTGCTGATGGCCCATCAGCAAGAGACAGTGGACTGTAAAAGAGCTTAGTCTTCCTGTGAATGTGTGGGTCAGCTTGTGAAGAATGGCTACAGGAGCCCTACAGAGGCATGTGACCATGTCACCTGATACTGGAACCCATCTTGAATTTTGTACTTTTCCATGAGAAGCTTACATGTAACCAGTTTCTTTAGTATATTAAGCTTAGTTTGTGTGCTCTTTTTAATTTTCTTAGAAATCTGCCTTGTTCTGTCTGCTACCTCCTTAACTACTTAAAAAACACTTGTTATAGTTAATAAATTTATTTCTGGTTTATAATATAACCCAGTTTATGTGATTTCTAACCAGGGGGCAAGAAGTTGTGCATACCCTCTTCCACATTGAGGGAAAAGTCAAATTTCATATAATTTTTGTACTCCAAGGGAGGATGAACATCTGGGTGCTGTGGCAAGCCCCTTAAGCTGAGCCTTTCAAGAGCAGATCTCTGTCTCTCTGTGCAGCTGGGTATGTCCCTGCCTGTGTGCTTGGATGGAAAAGGCTGGGGAGCCTAACCTAGCAAGACCAGGTGAAAGGGGGCCCATGCTGGCAGAATAGTCTGACTCAGTGGTGTCCCAGCACATCAGGTGACATCCCCAGGGGGTGAAACCCATCACAGGTTCCCTTCAGCTTCCTGGAAAAAAACTTGGGAACAAAGAAAGGAGCAGCTCACAGAATCTATCCCATATCTTACACTGCAGATCCTGCACTCATTTATGGAGTCTTTGAAGAAGAGGTGTGTAGTGAGGCAGTCTGGTTCCCCGCCGCCCCAGAGAGAGACAAGTCCCTCTGGACACCAGCATGGGCGGAGCCAGGGAGCTCTAAGCCCGCCCCCCAGAGGGTCAGGCATTGCCCCAGAAGTATAAAGGCCCAGCCTCAGGGCTCACTGGGAGAGAAGCCACTGGGGAGGCCAGATGCCTCCAGCCTAGCTCATGATTGGGAAACCCCAAGGACTGGCCTAGCCTGCTCCGTGCCAGCTACCTGGAGGAGGTGCTGAGCCTGCCCCATGGTGCTGGACCCCTTTGAGGACACCATCCTGACCCAGGTACCTCAAGAGGGGGAGTCTGGAAGTAGCCCGGGGGCAGCTGACCCTAGTCTGGCTGCAGCACTGCCAGAGCCCATGGCAGTGTGTTGTGACCAGGATCCCCACTGACTCCGCAGCGGGTCTTCTGCTGCTCCTAGGGCCCCGGGCTGGGACACAGTGGAGTCAGAGGGCCTGCGTCCCCCTGCCACCCAACCCACAGGTGGCAGCCTCCCCCTCTGCCAGGCCCTTTGGAACCTACTGTTACAGCTCAGCTCCTGCCTGTGCGCCTGACTCACCATTGCCCTGACCTAAGACCTGGGCTTATTGTGTTATTTATACCTTCACAGAGGATGACTCCTGTGGCTGGACTAATTCCCCGCAAGACCTATTTATTCCCCAATTTAGTGAGGCAGTGTGGTTCCCTGCCGCCCCAGAGAGAGATGAGCCCTGGCTAACCTTGCTACACAGTACCACTGGACTTTCATGAATAGTGGACATTGAGAGAAGAGCTGATCGTGCAAAATAGTTCTCTATGTAAGCGGGGGAATAGTCCCGCTCTTGTGGGGAACTTTCCTGGCTTCTGCACTACCCCGGTGAAGTGGGCTAGCGAAAGGATCTGAGTCCTCGCTCCCACTTCCTTTACCCAGTGGCCTCCCTTCCCTTGAGGACTCCCCTTCCCCTCTCCTATCTGGCAGAGTCCTTGTAACCCCAACAAGGCTGGGCCCAGGATTCCTGGGGGGCTTGACCCCCAATCCTGCTGTGGTCACCTAGGACAGGGGCTAGGGTGTCCCCACTCCAAGGTACTCTCTCTGCTCTGAGCACTTCTCTGACCATTACACACAAGTTAAAACCAATGCAAGTTATTTAATCAACAATTAACTTTAAAAAGAATAAGGGAAAATGGGAAAGGTGAAAGGAAACACATCAACCCGCTCTGTGGCAGGGAACATGACAAACAGTGTCTCTGGAATGTCAGGGCAGTTCACAGGCTGTTCCTTGTAAGTCCCAGGCCTTCTTCTCAGGCCCTGGTTGTGCTGCAGGGATGCTGTGGGTTGGACACTTGCTCTGGTGGTGGCCACATGCTCTCAGGCTCTAAGTGGTAGGACCCTTCTTCCCAGTGTCGCCCCCGCCCTGTCGGGGCTACAATCCAAGCCTGGCCTGCAGAGCCTCTTGGCTGAGGCGTCTCCCTGTGCTGGGCCCACTGCCCAGGTCCCCCTCGCTCTCCCCAGCTGCTCACCGCACCCAGCTCCAGACTGCTCCAGCCCCAGCTGCACCACTCGGTCTCAGCGCTGCTGCTGCCTCCAGCTCCCTGGGCTGCTTCTTTGGCCCCTCTGCCTCCTGCAGCTCTGCTCCCAGGACAGGTCTGCTCTGCAGGCTGCTTCTGTGACTCTGCTCCCAGCACTGACCTGCTTCCTGGGCTGCTTTTCTGGCCCCTCTGGCTCTGGTTGCTGCAGCTCTGCTCCCAGGGCAACTCTGCTCTCTCTGTGCTGTGCCTCTGGCTTTGGGGCTGCAGCTCTGCTCTCTCTGGATCTGGCACAGCTCAGCTTGGGCCCCTGCTTTCTCCTTAGCTCAGCCCCACTGTGTCTAACCCAGGCAAATCCAGCTCACACGGAGGATGGGACCTCCCTGGCCTCCTGACTCTCTGATTAGCCTGCTTGCCCTGTCATTCAGGCTGACCTGGAGCATTGGCCTCTCCCCATTGTACCTGGGGGCTGTCAGTCTCAGGGTCCTGATTCCCCATTGACCCTTCCCCCTTTTAGTACTGGGAGCTAGCCAACCAAAACACCCCCACTGAATGTTAGTAAGGGGGTAACAGTCTCCTTACATTTGTAAAGGCAATGGAATCATAATTCTTAAAGCTGTGTGTCCTGAAATGCTAAACCCCGTGCACTTTGGCCACACAGCTCCTGAAGCCTGCCTACCATGCAAGGGCCTGAGAAGTGCTGTATTTGCCTAGCAAGAGCAGCAAAGCCAAAGACTCCATAAATGAGTGCCGGATCTGTAATGTAAGATCTGGGATAGATTCTCTGAGGCAGCTGCTCCTTTATTTGTTCCCAAGTTTTTTTTCTGGGAAGCTGAAGTGGAACCTTCCCCAGGACATTACACCAACCAGCACAAGGAACCATTCCTGACATATCTCATAGACCTTGGAGCAAGCTAGACATGGATTATTGATAGCATTACAGTAGCTCCTAGAGCCCCCAGCTGAGATCAGAACCACATCGTGATAACAACTGTATACACACATAGTAAGAAACTTGCCCTGAAGAGCTTTCAACCTAAATGGACAAGGGAAAGGAATTATAATTATATCTGTTTTGCTGAAGTGGACCTGAGGCCAACAGAGATTAAGTGGTTTGCCTGGGGTCACAGAGGAAGTCTGTTGTAAAGCTAGGAATTGATTCCAATGCTCCTGAGTGCTAGACCATGGCATCCCCACAAGCCATTTTTAATCCTCCTTTGCACAGTGAACAGTCAGCCTTGTCACAGGTGACTAATATTGTAGTTACTGGGAAATAGATCTATTTCCATATATCATAGATCTATCATATCACATAATTTTAATGTGGCTCACACTCTGTCTAGGCCCCAAGTTCCCTTACTTGTATCAATAGCAGCCTCTAACATTGAATGTTTCAAAGCATAAATGGTTGGAAGCCCAGAAAGTGTAGTTTCAGATAACGGACCTCAGCTTAAAAGAAAAGGAGTACTTGTGGCACCTTAGAGACTAACCAGTTTATTTGAGCATGAGCTTTCGTGAGCTACAGCTCATGCTCAAATAAACTGGTTAGTCTCTAAGGTGCCACAAGTACTCCTTTTCTTTTTACGAATACAGACTAACACGGCTGTTACTCTGGGACCTCAGCTTGCATGTCAGGGATTTGCAGGTTGCAATATTAGTGGAATATGAACGTGTCATACCCTGCCCACTCTACAGCCAGTATATGGGCACAGCAGAAACAAGAAATAACTATAAAAAGCATACTGCACATTTGTGCCTAGTTTTTTATGGTGTTTAGGTGGCTGGGGCCCACTAACATAACAATCAGACTATTTAGATAGATGGGAAGGAAACCGATGGAAAGGCTGACTGGGCTGGAGACATTCACCAGATGAAGATAGGCATAGCACAATGGAGACTGCTGCCCACAACATAACTACTGTTATGAACAGGCTAGTGTGTGTATTACTGTTTTTTACTGTATGGAATCAGAACTCTTCAACTGTGTGTCATAGCCCCTATACTGTTGTTGATGGGCAACAACAAGGAGTAATAGATTGAAACTGGGGAGGGGAATGGAGAGGAACAGATATCAGAAATGTATCCTACTGGTGAGGATCTACTAGACTGTGGCCTACTCTCCCTTTTTGACAATTAGAACTAGACAAAGCTCTGGAAAATGGATTGTTGGGAAGGAAAAATCCTGCCTTGATCCCAGGGGAGGGGTGAATGAAGATGTGATCAAATGCTCTAGATCTTTTCTGTCCCTAATTTTGGCTGCTCGCTGGCCCCACTTCAAAAACTGTTAAACACTTGTCCAAGGATAGGGTCATCTGAGTCCAATAATCCTTAGTAGGTCAGCAGCCTCATCCTTCCAGATGCCTAGCAGCCTGTGCTACACCAGCATTGAACTCAACTTGCTCCAATGTGACATCAGCTTTTAACACTGTCAGGGAGGGAGAAGGGGCACCTTTGATCCCTTCTTTTTTTCCCTAGTTTAGAAAGCTACCAAGATGCACACACGTTTCCACACAGAAGTAAGTAGCAGATACCCCAGTCCCTTGGCAGAAACCTGTGTTCATGTTCCCTGGGAGCCATCAGACCTCCCTCCCGCCTCTCCAATTCCATCGTTTTCCCTTACATCATATGACAGGCTGATGTGAAGTCTCTTCCAGCCCGTGCTGAGTTTAGGTGTGAGAGGCCAAGGGATCCCAGCCAGGGTAACTTTATACAGACAGAAACCAAAGGTCTGTTGGGGACACCTTCCCATCATACACATGACTGGGTATAGGGTCGGCTTCTAGGAAGGGGAGAATGAGGCTGTTATAGACTGCAGGGGAAATCTTTTGAAGCCAAAAGAGGAAAGCCAAAGTTATGGAGGGATGGGAGGGTAGAGGAGATAAATGCACCCCTATTCCTCTCTCTGGTTCTCCTACAACTCTCCCTGATAAATATCCTATCCCCCAGCTGTATCTGATTGCCCCCCCTATCTCACACTAGTGTTCACCTGGCCTCCTCTGATGCATCCCCCTAATACCCTTCCCTCCCTGCTTCACCCTTTCTCTCATGCTCTCCTGATCTGCTCACCCCAGGCACTTTTGACCCCTTCCCAATCTGGATTGACTCTCCAGCAAGGCTGTTCCCCTGAGCCCTTCTCTGGTGCATTCCTTCTCTACATGCTTTCTCATACCTCTCTCTGTCTGATGTACCCCATTCCATGGTGCACCCAAGATATTCTCCTTAATCCCTCCATAATGGAACACTGCCCCCCACCACCACTGATGCACACGGAAATCCTCATCCTCAGCCCCCTCCCTTGACATTCTCTTCAGGTGTTATATTAATTACCTTTGATATAAAATCCCCCACCCCCCATATTCTCCTCCAGTGCTTCCCTCCCATTCTGGAATCCTTGGCTCCCCCATGCCCATCAGCTGTGATGCTGAGGTCCCCTCAGGACTTATCCTCACTCATCACCAGCTCAGTTTCCAACCTCTAAATAGCCCATGTATTTCATGCCTTGGCCATTTCTCTGCCAGGAAATCTGGATGGAGGGGGAAAGCAGTACCTACGCCAATACCTCCACATCGGCAGAGCCAGCCACAGAATCCCACAGCACTCTCCTTCCAGGAGCTCCTCTCCCATCCCCCAAGGCTGTAGGCACAAGGAGCCCACCATGCCAACTTCTTGCCTTTCTCTTTCTACAACTGTTTCCTAAAGATGAAGGAAGGCCAGGCCTTGGAGATATTATCCCCATTTCCAGGAGAGAAGGAGGCCCAACAAAGGGAAACCCTCAAGATTGAACCCAGGTCACTGTCCTGGAAGCCCTGCCTACAAGAGGGATTGAACAAGAGCTCTTGTCCTGTGTATGAAATGTCTGGGGGTGCTGTGGTATAAGAGAAAGGAGGGAAGTGACCTAGACCATGTGCTGCCTTTGGCTGCTGGATCTCAAATGTAATCAAGGATGAATTCTCAACTTCCTCTATCCCACCCTTGCTGTGTCTGCCACCCTTTCTCTCATATATGCTCTCTCCTTCCCCACTCTTATCCCCAAGGGATGCCTCAGCTGAGGGGTTGCCATGGAGACAGTGCTGTCATAGCAACCAAATGATGGCAAAAGATTGAACACTGTAGAGATGGTGTGCAATCAGCAATCTGACACCTGCTGAGATTGTTTTTGTATGCTGCTGCCACTGTGGTTTCCTGCCCCACTCCCACAAACAGTGAAAGCAGAAGTAAGGCCGGTCCCAGCTGTGAGAAGAGCCACCAGAGTGTACTGTATGTGACCAGTGCCTCCTGGCCTACCACCTGGAGCAGTGTGAAGCATTTCACCCTCTCTGGTTTCTCTGCAACACTACATACTTCCAGGAAAATTAGGAAGCCCTGTACGCAACTTCCTCTTGTCTGTCAGGTTCCCACCCCTCCAGACTGAGGCAGTCAGGTGGCTTTATTTTCTCCATTTTCAACAAGGATTCTGCTGTCAGGCATGTAACACATTTGTAACTACTTCAGAGTGGCTCTTTGGCTCATGGACCTTGTTAGATGTTAGCACTAAGATTTCTGGCCTAGATTCCCAAAGATATTTGGGCACCTAACTCCCATTAATTTCAACAGAGAGAAAAGGTGGGTGAGGTCACATCTTTTACTGGACCAACTTCTGTCAGTGAAAGGGACAAGCTTTCGAGCTACACAAAGCTTTTCCTCGGTTTCACCACTTCCTGAGGAAGAGCACTTTGTAGCTCGAAAGCTTATCCTGTCCACCAACAGAACTTGATCAAATAAAAGATATAACCTCACCTACCCTATCTCTCTCAGATCCTGGGACCAAAATGGCTGCAACACTGCATAATTTCAGTTGGAGACAGATGCCTAATAACTTTGAAAATCTGGTCCTTTGCCCTTCTGCCCAGGAATAATAAATATTTCTCTCCCAAAATAACTTCTTTTGAATAAAAAAAAAAAATCCAATCTAAATTTAAAAATCTCCAGTGATGGAGAATCCACCACAACCCTTGGTAAATTGTTCCAATGATTTATTACCCTCACTAGTTAAAAAACAAACAAACAAACAAAAACCCAAAAAAAACCCATGTCTTATTTCCCATCTGAATTTTTCTAATTGCGTCATTTTATACCTTCTGCTAGATAGAAGAGCCCGTTATCAAATATTTTTTCTCCACGTAGGTACTTATAGACTGTAAAGTCACCCTCTCTTTGTTAAGCAAAATAGATTGAGCTCTGTGAGCCTACCATTATGAGGCATATTTTCTAATCCTTTAATCATTCTCATAGCTCTTTTCTGAACCCTCTCCAATTCATCAACCTTCTTCTTGAATTGTGGACACAAGAACTGGACACAGTATTCTGGTAGCAGTCTCACCAGTGCCAAATACAGAGGTAAAATAATCTCTCTACTTCTACTAAAGATTCCAGTTTATGCATCCAAGGGTCATATTAGATCTCTTGGACACAGCGTTCATGTTCAGCTGATTATCCACCACGACCTCCAAATCATTTTCAGAATCACTCTTTCCAAGGATAAGAGTCCCCCATCCTGAAAGTATGGCCTACATTCTTTATTTCTAGACGTATACATTTACAGTTAGTCATATTAAAACATATATTTGTTTGTGCCCAGCTTACCACATGATCCAGATCAATTTGTACCAGTGACCTGTTCTATTCAGTATTTACCACTACCCCAATTTTTGAGTTATCTAAAAACTTTATCAGCAACGATTTTATGTTTTCATCCGGGTCATTGATAAAAATATTAAACAGTGTAGAGTCAAGAACTGATCCCTACAGGACCCCACTAGAGACACATCTGCTCAATGATGATTCCCCATTTACGATCACATTTTAAGATATATCAGTTAGCCAGTTTTTAAATTTATATCGTTCTAGTTTTTTAATCAAAATGTCATGTAGTAACTAGTCTCAAATGCCTTTGAGAAGTCTTAGTATATTAGCACTATTCCCTTTATCCAGTAAACCAATAACCTCATCAAAAAAAGATAAGTTGATTTGACAGATCTATTTTCCATAAACCCATGTTGATTGGCATTAATTATATTCTTTATTAATCAAGTTCCATATCAGCTGCTCCATTATC
Source organism: Chelonia mydas (assembly GCF_015237465.2). Lineage (NCBI taxonomy): Eukaryota > Metazoa > Chordata > Testudines > Cheloniidae > Chelonia > Chelonia mydas. The sequence goes on from NC_057849.1 coordinate 215,464,024, forward strand.
TTGGCAAGATGAGTGTCAGACTGATCGGCCTAAAATTATCCTGGTCATCCCATTTAGCCTTTTTAAATATAGGCACAAGATTAGCTTTCTTCCAGAGTTCTGGAACTTCCTAAATTTATTGAAAAGCAACATTAATGGTCCAGTATTTCCTCAACCAGCTCTTTTAAAACTCTTGGATGCAAGTTATCCAGACTCACTGATTTTAACGTCTAATTTTAGAAGCTATTGTTTAACATCCTCCTGAGTTATTATTGGACTGGAAAGAGTGTGTGACAGACCCACACCAGTTTGGTGCAGGAGTCTGGTAGAAGACAAATATACTGGCCACTGAGTGACCATAGCAGGGGCTGTCCTAGAGCAATCAGGAACCTGCTAGAACCAATTAAGACAGGCAAGCTAATCGAGACATCTGGAGCCAACTAAGAACTTACTGGAATCAATTATGGCAGGCAGGCTAATCAGGACACCTGGTTTTAAAAAGGACCGCCCATCAGCTAGTGGGGGTGTGCAAGGAGTGTGGGGGTGTGCAAGGAGCAAGAAGGTGTGCTGCTGGAGGTCTGAGGAGTACAAGTGTTATCAAGCTTCAGGAGGAATGTCCTGCGGTGATGATAAAGAAGGTGCCGGGAGGAGGCCATGGGGAAGTAGCCCAGGGTGTTGTAGCTGCCATGCAGCTGATATAGGAGATGTAGATAGCTGCTATCCACAGAGTTCTGGGCTGGAACCTGGTGTAGAGTGTGGGCCTGGGTTCCCCCCTCCCCCCAACTCCCTATCTAACACAAGAGGAGTTGACCTGGTCTGTGAGACACCAGAGGGGAAGGCCTAAATTTGGAAAGGGATCTGGCCTGTCTCCGACCCACTAGGGTGGGACAACAGAGACTGCAGAGATTGTTCTCCATTTCTCCCATGCTGGCCAGTAATGAGGTTAACTGAGTGAATTGCTAGTGGCTCAAACCTGCCAAAGTGGCCAAACAGAAGGATGCTTTGAATCTCTGAGGCGAGCATATCCATCAGAAAGCGTAGGACCCACCAAGGCAGAGGAGGAACTTTGTCACAAGTGTCATTATCATCATATGATCTATTACATCACCTGTTTTTCTTCTGAAATACAGAACAGAAATATTTATTAAACAATTCTGCCATTTCTGATCATTCTACCACTTCCAGCTAGTAATGTATCAAAACCATTGTTAGGATTCCTTTTGTTCCTAATATACTTAAAAACCTCCTTCTTATTGTCCTTACCTCTGCTGGATATAGAATTTTTCCATGTGTTCCTTTGCTTCCCATATCACTTTTCTACACTTCCTGGCTTCTGATTTACATTCATTACTCTCTACTTCCCCTTTATTCCATTTTATATCTCTCTGTGTGTGTGTGTGTGTGTGTGTGTGTGTGTATATATATACACACTTTTTTCTAAATCAGGCCCCAGTTTTTAAACCAGTACAGATTTTTCTTGATTGTGGCTTTTTGAGCATCAAGTAAAGTGTTCTTAAACATTTTCCAATTATTACTCACATTTTCCTGTTCAAATTCTTCCTTCCAGTTGTTTTTGTTCATAATTGCTTTGAATGTTGTGAAATTTTCCCACTTAAAGCAGCAAGTATATATATTACTGGTTTGAACTTCACTCAGTTTGTACTTTACAAATGTGAACAAGTTGTGGTCATTTATACCTAAGCTACCATAAATTTTTAGTGCCATGATCAGTTCTTTATCTGCTAAGACAAGGTCTAGTAAAGAATTCCCCAATGTTGGATACAACACTTCTTGAATTAGGAAATTGTCTTCTATAATATTTTAAAATTCCAAAGATGTTTTAGTATTGGCAGCATATGTCACTCAAAATGAAGTCCCCCGTGATCATGCAGCTTCCCCCACCCCCTCCAGCACATTATAGAGAGGTACTTAAGAAGCCAGTCATCCGGTTCCCTATTGTGATTTGGTAATCTATACCACCAACTAATACCCTGTCTTGTGCTTTATCTATTAGGACATTGATCCATAAGCATTGATCCAGAAGATCATTTTCTTCCAAATTGTCAGAGACTCAAACAAGTAATGCCATTGTTGACATAGAGTGACAGTCCCCCACCCCTTTTGCCCACTTAATCCTTCCTATATGTGATAACCATTGATTTTAACATTCCAGTCACGTAACTCATCCCACCATGTTTCAGTAATACCAACTAGATCAAATTTATGCTTATAAATGAGCAATTCCAATTCATCTTGTTTATCGGGCTCTTAGCATTAGTGTATAGGCAAGTAAAGAATTTCTTCTCCATGTCCTTTGGTTCCTTGATTAATTTTGTTCTCAACATCTTGATTTCGTGCTAAATGCTCATTTCTTCTCTTTTTACCCTCCCTTTTCATTATTACTTCTCCTGACTACGCTAGCCAGCCTGTCCCCAAGAAGATTGGTCCCCCTTCTACTGAAATGGAGACCATCCAAACTATACAGCCCCTCTGGTCCACCTTCTGTGGGGTGTGTTCCACAAAACCCAAACCCTCAAACGCACACTAATTAATGAATGGTTCACTTTCAGAATCTTCTGCTTCTGTCTTCCTTCGCTCACAGAACAGGAAGGATCTGTGAGAAGATCCATTGGACATACTACTTCAGCATGCTTCTGAGTTCCCTGAAGTCATCTATTGTCTGAGAGAGATCCTGCAATACAGTATCATTAGAGCTGATTATGAACCATCAGCGGCAGATCCTTGCCCGTTGACTTCAGAAGCCTATCCAATCTCAGAGTGATGTCTTGTATCTTAGCTCTGGGAAGACAGCACACCATCCTGTTGTGCAAGAGACAGGTAGACAATCATAGAAAAGAAGGGCTGGAAGGGACCTTGAGAGGTTGTCTAGTCTAGTCCCTGGCGTTGAGGCAGGACCAAGTAAACCTAGACCATCCCTGACAGGTGTTTGTCTAAACTGTTCTTAAAACATCCAGTGATGGGAATAGGACAACCTCCCTTGGAAGCCTATTCCAGTGCTTACCTATCCTTAGAGTTAGAAAGTTTTTCCTAATCTCTAATTTAAATGTCCCTTTCTGAATGTTCTTCATAGTATAGAATCCTAGCAAGAATCATTCATAGTGGTCCTCGGAGACCCAGCCTACACCTTGCTCCCATAGCTCATGAAGCTGTACACCTGCCCCTTTGACAGCAGCAAGGAGTGCTTCGACAGCAGGCGCAGAATGATACTTGAATGTGCCTTTGGACATTTGAAAGGTTGCTGGCACTGCCTACTCATAAGTTAAGGCCTCAGTGAAAAAAATATCCCCATGGTCATAGTTGCCTGCTGTGCACTTCATAATATCTGTGAAGCAAAGAGGGAGACATTTCCCCTGGACTGGAGGGTGGAGGTGGAACGGCTGTCTGCTGATTTTGAGCAGCTGGATACCAGGGCTATACAAAGAGCTCAACAGGGAACTATACAGCTCAGTGAAGCTTTGAAAGGCCATTTTAACAATGAGACACAGTAATGTGTGTTGCCGTACTAGGCTGTGCCTGGCATCGTTTTGTTTTTTCACCATAGTATGAGCCTTGTAATGAGTGCTGTGTGTGTAGAAATATAACATTGCAACAGCCCCTATTACTATTATCTGTGAATGATGTCAGCCCCAGCCAGCATATGGTGTGAACTAATAGACTTTTATTCCAAACCCGGGAAAACAGACGTATTTATAATTGAATGAAACTTTATAAATACAGGGAAAAGAACCTCTGAAGGGGAAAGAACAGTCATTTTCATTTCACAAACACACATACACTGACCTGTGAGAGACACAGTTGATGTATTTGCAGGTGTGATTGTCTGTACTCTTCCCCCACGGTGGAGTGGTAGGGGTATTGCACTGGCCCTGGATGCTATGTAGTAAAGGAAGGGGTGTGTAGGGAGGTCCTGGAATGCAGTTCTCTGTGGGCTGCAGGAGGAGGCAAGCACAGATCTGTTGAGCCTGAAGATCACTCAGAAACTGCAGCATGTCTGTTTGCTCCCTGAGAAGTGTTATCTCTTGCTGCCTGTTTCTCCTGTCTTCACTATCCCTGTCCATTGTGTCCTCGAGCATCATCCTCCAAGCCCTCTGTTCAGTATCCAAAGCACCGAGGCTCACAGGATCTCCTGGAACATGTCTTCCCTTGTCCTCTTCTTTCTCCTTTTCTGGCTGAGCCGCTCCGCTGGTGTGGATGGAGAGACCCTCAAGACCACTTTTGCAGCTGCAAAAGAAACAGTGGGCAGAGATACTATTGTGAGTGCATTCACTCCGCTTGATCACACAAGTTACAAGCCCTACATTCTCACTTCTGCTTGGGATTCATAGAGCATAGTGGCATTCCCAGCCATAGTAATGATGGCCCAGGGGATGAGGGGGCGAGCTGGCAGAATACTGGGGGGAACTCATGGGCATGACTATGTGCAGATAGGGCAATTGAACTGAATACTGGCACAGTTTTCCACGGGCAGTGGTGACATTAGCTGATATTTCACTCTGGAGGGTAACAGAGGCTGAAAGGGAACAGCTCCTGCACCCATCCAGCTGCAGACCGGGTCTATATGGTGCTAGCTTGTGTACTGCAGTGGTGTCTGCTGAAGTAATTCCAAAGTGGCGTGGGAAAATGTCCTACTGCAGCGGAAGAAATAAGGCAGCCCTCCCCGGAAACTTTCAGCGGAGATTGCACACTACCTCCAGGAAAGCTTCCTCAAGATCTCTGTGGAGGATTCATAGGACATCCCAGTGCACATAAACAAACTGTTCTGCAGGGCTCCCTCTGCCTAACTGTTGAGAAGCAGATAGCAACTCTACCTCTGTTGGTTATTCACTACCTCTTGCAGTGTGACTGAAAAAGAGTAAATGAACAGATGTGTCCCTGCAATGTCAAAGCAAACTACATACTTACCAGAGGTTTCTTCCCCTGCATCAGGCTTGCCATCCCTGGACTTCTGGGACTCACTGAACTGCTCAGGAGTCAAAATGGGTCCTGGCTCACAGCACCACTGGATCCCCTGGTCACCTGTCCCCAATTCTCCTTCTCTTGTTCCTTGTCCAACACCCGGTTCACTGTGGTGGCCTGTGACTCCAGATCCCCCAAAGTGCCCAGGGGACCCTCAGGGGTGGTGTGGTGGGGTTGCCCCCAAGAATGACATGCAGCTCCTTGGAGAAGTGGCATGTCTGCAGCTCGGCACCAGAGTGACCATTCGCCTCTTTTGCCTTCTGGTTTGCCTGCCACAGCTCCTTGACTTTCATGCAGCCCTTATGTGTGTCCTTCTTGTAGCCCTTCTCCCCCCTGCTCTGAGCAATCTGCTCATAGATGACAAAGTTTCTACAGTTTCTACAAAATTTCGGAGCTGTGCCTGCACAGCCTCTTCTCCCCACAGACCTAGGAGCTCCACCATCTGCTGTGTACTCCAGGCAGGAGTGCGTTTGCTGTGTGGAGCTGGCATGGTCAGCTGGGCAGTTGCTATGTGAGCTCTCCACGCCAAGCAAACAGGAAATGGAATTTCAAAAATTTGTTGGTCTTTAAAAGGGTTGGGGCATGTACCTGTGTACCTGGCCACTGGGCAGCAGAGTTCAAAACGCTGACCAGAGTGGTCACAGTGAGGTATTGTGGGAAACCTAGTGAAGGCCACTAACATTGACATAAGTAACGCAATGTCTGCACTGACACTGTGTCACCCAACTATGTTGACCTATGTGCTACACCTCTCCTGGGGGTGAAGTTATTAAGTTGGCATAACGGGCAAGTTATATTGATGGGAGCAACATTGTAGTGTAGATTCTTACACAGTTAAGTTGATGTAAGCTGCCTTGTATCAACCTAACTCTGTAGTGTAGAGCAGGCCTGAGTTTCTCTGTCTCTTCCCACCTCTTTATCTCTGTCAGCTTCTGACTCACTGTCTCTCTGAGTTTCTCTTCTCTCTGTGTCTTTCTCTTTCTCTTCTTCTCTCCCCAAATCACATCAGTGGCCCCTCCCTTGTGACGGGGCTGCTACTTCTCCACCTCCCCAGGCAGGGTACAAACATGGCCTATCTTCATGGGATGATTTAGTTGGGGATTGGCCCAGCTTTGAGCAGGGGATTGGACTACATGACCTTCTGAGGTCTCTTCCAACCCTCATCTTCTATGATTCTCCCTTCCACCTGCAGGGTGTTGTTTCATCCAGACTTAAGGGAATCCTTTCACTCTTTCCACTTCAGTACTTCACTCTTTGTGTGTGAATCTTTGCTTGTTTTTCATTCCCAGGCTTTTATCATTTCTGCTTCAAAGTCAAAGATATGGGGTTTTGTAGAATAACAAAGCATTTTTTCCCCCTCCTAGACACAGATAAGGGGTGTCCGGGATCCAGGAGAAGATTGGTTGAAATTACACAGAACCTGGGAGGACAGGACATAAGGGAGACCAGAGAATAATGAGGTTTCAGTGTGCAAGCATGAATGCAAAGGATTCTGGGTAGAAATCAGTGCCATGTAATATTTAGATAGGAAAGGGCCAGGTCAGACTGAATAACTGCAAAAAAGCATCCTGGAGACTCCCTGAAGACAGGCCAGTATAGGATGAAGAGTTAGCAGGTTGCCTAATTATAGAAACCAAGGCTGGGGCTTCCATTCCAACAGCTCACACCTCCCCTGATGGCCCCTTCCAAAAGGTTAGGGGAAAAATTGCATCATTACAAGTGATGGGAGGCCACGCTCTGGACATCTCTCCCTTTACCAGAGTGACATAGCCATAGTCTATGTTGACTTCTGGACTTGGTTATAAGCCTGTCTGTTAACTCAGGCATCCACTAAGGAAGATGGGAGGAAGGTAAGACTGAGGACTGCTGAATATCAGGGGAGTTTTAGTCAAAGGGCGGCTATTGTAGCCAAGGTGTGGTTAATTAATCTTTTTGAATTGTAAATGCATCACATCTATACAATGGGTACATGTCCTATACATTGGAAAATAAATATATATATTATTACACTCTCTAGTGTGTGTGAGAGAGTGACACTGCTTTACAATAGATGGAATCAGAACTGCTTACCTATGTCTTAGAGGCCCTATACTGCTTACATCTAATGATGATTCTCCTTTAGCTCCAGTAATCACTTATAGGAGAAAGATCTGTGGCGGCTGCTACTGCTGCAAAGTTCTGAGTGGCCATGAACTGCAGCACAATGACAAGCTGTAAAAACATCATGAGCCAAGAGTCATCTGACTTGTTATTGTATCCTTATGTGTTTAAAAGGAAGAATGAAGAGCATTCTCTGGGTATGTCTGCACTCCAATGTAACCCTGGACTCAGCCTCAGCCTCAGCCTCCAGCCTAACACCCCTTCTGTCCATTCAAGTGGCACTAACGCAGGGCTCGGACCCAGGGTCTCAGAAGCCTACGGGGCTGCAGGGTCTGAGCACAAGTCAAGTCTTAACCTAAGGTTCAAGCCCTATTGCTTTGCAGTGCAGAATAGCCTCGCTTGACTCAGATCCTGGACCTGGGAGTCCACCAAAAAGTATCCCACAATCCCATGGGCCAACTTCCTTTGTCCTCTCTATCCCAAGAATCTTGAATCTATTCCATTCAAAACAGAAGCAACCACCCTTGGTGTACTGCAGCAACTCTCTGAGTTAGCATTAACCCTTCCATTATCTTCTGACCACCAAGCTGCGAACACACCATCAGTGTTTGCAATGGAGACTGAACAGAACAAGCCTTTTGCAAAACACGCTGCTTTGTGGACATGGGGGCATAGCCTGATTTTGGTAAATCTCTGATGCAAGGCCAGCAAAACTGTGGACTTAAGTAAGAGTACCAGGAATGACTACGCATATTAGCAAATAGGGAAGAAGCTGGCAGCTTTGCACATTTACCCAACCAGTACCTAGTGCAAGGGAGTGGCTTAAATGGCTCAAGAGCGAGTACCGGAAACCCAAGGGCCAGAACCACGCCTCGGGCAACTCGTCAAAATCATGTGTGTTATGAGGAGTCTGGCTGCTGGGCACAGCGCTGAGCGTGGAGCCAACAGTGGTGCATGTTGACCTGGTCAGCTGGGATGGGGCCCCACTGTCTTCAGAATCCACCATAGGGACTGATAGGAACCTGCAGCAGTCTCCAAGTGGGGACAATGAAGTCACTCTGTTGCTGAGACCAGTTCCAGAGCAGACTTTGGCACAGGAGCAGCAGCAGTGCATTCTGGGTCTGTACTCATACGGGCTGATGCACTCCCCAAGGAGCAGCCCGCGGCGGAGCCTGCTGCAGGCACACATGGGACCAAAGCTGTTCCTAAGCCCCAGTAAGTTTCTGGCTCCATTTTCATGTTTATTAATACAGTAATGTGACCAATGCAAAAGTTATGAGAACCCCAGCTAGCAGCCTGTATCTGCTAGTGGTGGATTATATGCCAGCGGTATGGCTCTTCCACCCAACCACCGCCATCACATGGAGTTCAAAATAGCGACCAGGACATGCAAACAGTAAAGAACAACTTTAAAGTGTATTTTTACCGGAAAGGCAGAGATTTTTGCTCGGCCATTCCTATTTCTTAAAAACAATAACCTTACATTGCCATGCCTGTTAGTACGCCACTCTGTAACCATTCTACAGTCTATCGAGCTGCCTGGAAGCAGTGAACTCTGTGAATGTTCGAGGAAGTGTGTTCCATTCACAAATCTAGTTCATTTTAGTCAGTGCGGTCCATAGATGACAAAATAATGTGTCCCAAATATGACTGTGGTTTGAAATTTTCTGGGGGTGGGGAGGAGGAAGGGGAAATATGCTGGAGGTGGGGAGGAGGAAGGCTGTGAATTTCTGCGTGTTTGCATGCTGTCATAACAGACTACACCATGTGGAATCTAACACAGCATCCTCTTGATTCCCTCATGAATTCTGACCTAATCCTGGGTGCTAATAGCTGAAAACTTTTCCTGAAGCAGGAACTTCACATAGGTAATCATATTTCAGGGAAGGGCATATTTTCCAGGGCCACCTTGGTAGCTGACCAGCCCATTCCACTCATAGATGTGCTGTTCAGTTACTATACATTTGAATACATCTGTTGCATAAACTGCAGGTTTCCCCCCAGCAGCTTGGAATAACATCTCCTTTGCCAAATCAGGCACCACAAGAACTATTATGTCCTCCAAAATTGGAAAGGCCTGAAATTGTAGAAAAAGCTTTTGTAGCACAGCTACTGATAGCAGCCCTCCACTCTCACCCACCCCAAACCCAAGTGTTCTGCAGTTTTCTAAAATAAAAAAATCAGCTTTCCATTTTTAACTTTCCATTGTGCCTGTAATTCCTTCACTGTGATTAACCAGGCTGTGTCTAGGGACCTTCAGTGGTCTGAAGCATCCTTCTCACAATATATTGATGTTCAGTTTGAAAAAGTATCATTTTATGTCCTTGAAATTCCATGAGGATTTTCTCTGTGTTCCTGCAGTGATCTATTTGAGACAATAACACCTTCCTTCCCCCCCACCCCCAGTCTTGCCCTGTTCCAGGCCCCTCAGCCTCTGCAGGCTTCAGTACCTGCACAGCTCACCCACACTGCAGCAGAAGCCTGACTCAATGGACCTTGACAGAAGCGTTTCCATGACAAACTTATGGTTGAAGTTCTGGAGAGGGCCAACAAGCAGGTCTGCTACCAAAGACAGATGGCCTTATAGTAGAGAAAAGGCATGCTGCATGGCAAGAGGAAAGGCTCAGGTTGGCTGCACAGTTTGAGGGAGCTGGCACTTGCTTTGCAGATTCTGGAACAGGAAAGGTGGCTCAGGAAGGAGGACAGAGCTCAGCAGAAAGTGCAGTTTGAGTGGCTTATGTCACTAGTGACTGTGGCTTCTGCTGCATTACCCACACCACAGGCCCGAGTACCCTGCGTACTACCCTGTGCTGCAATCCAGAAGTAGATTGGAAGACTCTATGGCCGGGTGGCACATGCAAGCAGGCCCCATGAGTGGCTGGCAGGGCAACCTTACCCCATGCAGCCCTCCATATTGACCCCCTCCCCTGTGGATGTCTCCATCTCCCTCCTACAGTGTCATGTGCCCGGTTCATGAGAAAAGAAGGGAAAGGAGAACCATTGGCCTGGGGACATGACAGGGTAGGGAATTTCTGTCTTGTACGTGGTTTCGCTGTTTGCACTTGTTCATGCACTTTGTTTTTTTGTTTTGTTTTGTTTCCGTAAGGGTCTGTTGTTACTTGTGTTTTGGCATGGTAAGGACAGCTGGCCTGCCTGGGAATGGGTGAATGTAGTACTTTTCTAATACATGTTTATAAAGTTTTTAATTTCATCAAGAAAGTTTATTTCTATCACAGCTTCATATCATATGAATATGATGTGTCTTCAAGATAATAAAGGTAAAAAACATGATCAGGGACAATTAGGAATTAGTATGCAAAGACTGTCCCTCAATATATAGCAATTCATAGTTCAATCACTCCCTTACATCAATCCGTACTGTGAATAATCCCCTCTTTCCCATTTCATAGGTGGTCATGTCATTCATAAGTACATCGCATGGCATTAAAATCCCACACCCCTCCCCAAGCACTATATCCTCCCCACAGTCAATGAACCGTATTCCCCTCCAACACAAGCACATTCATAAAGGTACTAATCACCTTCTTCCATTAGACCATGTAAGTCCAAAACATGGGAGCACAAAGCATCCCAGATTTCTGTTGCTCAGGTGCATCCAGCTGCGGAAGGTTCACTTTCTAGCCGAGTGTACCAATTCAGTAGCCCCTGCCTGTCGTAGGTCCATTCAGTGGGAAGAGGCTCACCTCAGGCTTCACAAATATTGTGAAGAGCACAGCAAGCCACAGTAATGGAGACAGCACTAATGACACTGTGTGGCACCCAAAGGGGGCTGTAAACATCTCAAGTGAGATTTCAGTGTGCCGAAAGCACATTCAGCCACCATTCTGCACCTGCTGAGAGTGTAATAAACCTTCTTTTGCCAGGGCCTCTGAGATCAGGGAATGGTTTCATAAGCCAAAGCAAAAGGACGTATGCAGGTTCCCTAGAATAATGGTGGGGACAGTAAATCCATTTATGATAATATCAGTTGGTGGGAATAGTGTCCCAGGCCGTCCATGAATGTAAACTCCTTAACATGAACTTTCCCAGCGCAACCCATGCTGATGTTCATAAATTGCCCTCTGTGGCCCATGAGGGCCTGCATAACAACGGAGTAGTATCCTGTGCAGTTTATGTACTTCTTGAGGAGGGCAAACCATGGGCACATGAGTCCCATCAATGACCCCGGCCACTTTGGGGTAAACCACACACCTGATTGCCTCAGAAATCACTGCAACCACTTTACCCACAGTTGACTTTCCAACATCAAACTGGTTTGCAAGAGGTCTGGGACAGCTTCAGCTACAGCAACCTGCTTCTGGACCGGCCTCATGCATGTGTCTTTATACTGGAGGGGCAGGACAACCTGCTCTCAAAGCTCCAGAAATGTAGCTTTCTTCTTGCGGAAGTTCTGGACCCACTGCTGGTCATCCCATGACATCCCATGACAATGTGATCCTACCCATCTGTGCTTGTGGCCCTGCTCCAGGAGTTCCAGTCTACATTAGGGGCATCCGAAGCTGTACTGAGCATACTGAGAAGCATCAGCCAGTTCATTTGCCATGCAAGGGTCCTCCTCCTCCTCCTGCTGCTCCATCAAAAGCTGTGTCAGATGCCTTTGGTAGCTCAGAAAATGTCTCTGAAATGTCCACCAGCATGTCACGGAAATACTGCCCATTGCCTGACACAGGACTGAAAGTGCGAGCAAGAGAAAGTCTTCAAAAAGTGCCTCATCCATGTTGCTGGCTCCAGTACATGGGAGTGCACTAACCCAAATGACTCCTTGGCAGGCTGTATTGGCAGGCTGTTCAAACTTCCCGTAATGTGCAGGGTGGACAGTCAAGTTTTCCTACAGTGCACCACAGTCAAAGGGCTAGAGCGGCCTAATTTGATGTGGGCGCGGGGCGTTGGATATGTTGGTTTGACTCAGCTCTGTATGCTGCAATGTGTATGCCAGAATCACAAGTTCAAGCCTGGGTTAACAATCAGTGCCCACACTCAAGCCTGGGTCCTCTAACCCAGGATCAGCTGACTTAAATCCCACTAACCCTCAGTTTAGGTTGCAGTGTAGACATACCCTCTGTTTAACAGGCAAAGGAGGTTTTTGGCTTGCTCCCCAAGCATACACAGTATTGTAAAATTCCCCACAGCTTTATTGCTGGCATTGTAATAAACAAGGCTATATGCTCAACAGTGTGTCAGCAGTGTGCCCTTGTTGCCAAGAAGGCCAATGGCATTTTGGGATGTATAAGTAGGGGCATTGCCAGCAGATCGAGGGACGTGATCGTTCCCCTCTATTCGACACTGGTGAGGCCTCATCTGGAGTACTGTGTCCAGTTTTGGGCCCCACACTACAAGAAGGATGTGGAAAAATTGGAAAGAGTCCAGCAGAGGGCAACAAAAATGATTAGGGGACTGGAACACATGACTTATGAGGAGAGGCTGAGGGAACTGGGGATGTGTAGTCTACGGAAGAGAAGAATGAGGGGGGATTTGAGAGCTGCTTTCAACTACCTGAAAGGGGGTTCCAAAGAGGATGGCTCTAGACTGTTCTCAGCCCTGGTCTACACTAGGACTTTAGGTTGAATTTAGCAGCGTTAAATCGATGTAAACCTGCACCCGTCCACACGATGAAGCCCTTTTTTTCGACTTAAAGGGCTCTTAAAATCGATTTCCTTACTCCACCCCTGACAAGTGGATTAGTGCTTAAATCGGCCTTGCCGGGTTGAATTTGGGGTACTGTGGACACAATTCAATGGTATTGGCCTCCGGAAGCTATCCCAGAGTGCTCCATTGTGACCGCTCTGGACAGCACTCTCAACTCAGATGCACTGGCCAGGTAGACAGGAAAAGAACCACAAACTTTTGAATCTCATTTTCTGTTTGGCCAGCGTGGCAAGCTGCAGGTGACCATGCAGAACTCATCAGCAGAGGTGACCATGATGGAGTCCCAGAATCGCAAAAGAGCTCCAGCATGGACTGAACGGGAGGTACGGGATCTGATCGCTGTATGGGGAGAGGAATCCATGCTATCAGAACTCCGTTCCAGTTTTCGAAATGCCAAAACCTTTGTCAAAATCTCCCAGGGCATGAAGGACAGAGGCCATAACAGGGACCCGAAGCAGTGCCGCGTGAAACTTAAGGAGCTGAGGCAAGCCTACCAGAAAACCAGAGAGGCAAACGGCCGCTCTGGGTCAGAGCCCCAAACATGCCGCTTCTATGATGAGCTGCATGCCATTTTAGGGGGTTCAGCCACCAATACCCCAGCCATGTTGTTTGACTCCTTCAATAGAGATGGAGGCAACACAGAAGCAGGTTTTGGGGACGAAGAAGATGATGATGATGATGAGGTTGTAGATAGCTCACAGCAAGCAAGCGGAGAAACCGGTTTTCCCGACAGCCAGGAACTGTTTCTCACCCTGGACCTGGAGCCAGTACCCCCTGAACCCACCCAAGGCTGCCTCCTGGACCCGGCAGGCGGAGAAGGGACCTCCGGTGAGTGTACCTTTTAAAATACTATACATGGTTTAAAAGCAAGCATGTGAAAGGATTAATTTGCCCTGGCATTCGCGGCTCTCCTGGATGTACTCCCAAAGCCTTTGCAAAAGGTTTCTGCGGAGGGCAGCCTTATTGCGTCCTCCATGGTAGGACACTTTACCACTCCAGGCCAGTAGCACGTAGTCGGGAATCATTGTAGAACAAAGCATTGCACTGTATGTTTGCTCACATTCAAACAACATCCGTTCTTTATCTCTCTGTGTTATCCTTAGGAGAGTGAGATATCATTCATGGTCACCTGGTTGAAAGAGGGTGCTTTTCTTCAGGGGACTCTCAGAGGTGCCCATTCCTTCTGGGCTGTTTGCCTGTGGCTGAACAGAAATGTTCCCTGCTGTTAGCCACGGGGAGGGTTGAGGGGGTAGCCACGCGGTGGGGGGAAGCAAAATGCGACCTTGTAACGAAAGCACATGTGCTATGTATGTAATGTTAACAGCAAGGTTTACCCTGAAAGAGTGTAGCCACTGTTTTATAAAATGTGTCTTTTTAAATACCGCTGTCCCTTTTTTTTTCTCCACCAGCTGCATGTGTTTCAATGACCACAGGATCTTCTCCTTCCCAGACGCTAGTGAAGATTAGATAGAAAAAAAAACGCACTCGTGATTAAATGTTCTCTGAGCTCATGCTGTCCTCCCACACTGACAGAGCACAGACAAATGCGTGGAGGCAAATAATGTCAGAGTGCAGGAAAGTACAAAATGACCGGGAGAAGAGGTGGCGGGCTGAAGAGAGTAAGCGGCGGGCTGAAGACAGGGCTGAAGCTCAAATGTGGCGGCAGCGTGATGAGAGGAGGCAGGATTCAATGCTGAGGCTGCTGGAGGATCAAACCAGTATGCTCCAGTGTATGGTTGAGCTGCAGCAAAGGCAGCTGGAGCACAGACTGCCGCTACAGCCCCTGTGTAACCAACCGCCCTCCTCCCCAAGTTCCATAGCCTCCACACCCAGACACCCAAGAATGCGGTGGGGGGGCCTCCGGCCAACCAGCCACTCCTCCACAGAGGATTGCCCAAAAAACAGAAGGCTGGCATTCAATAAATTTTAAAGTTGTAAACTTTTAAAGTGCTGTGTGGCATTTTCCTTCCCTCCTCCACCACCCCTCCTGGGCTACCTTGGTAGTCATCCCCCTATTTGTGTGATGAATGAATAAAGAATGCATGAATGTGAAGCAACAATGACTTTATTGCCTCTGCAAGCGGTGATCGAAGGGAGGAGGGGAGGGTGGTTAGCTTACAGGGAAGTAGAGTGAACCAAGGGGCGGGGGGTTTCATCAAGGAGAAACAAACAGAACTTTCACACCGTAGCCTGGCCAGTCATGAAACTGGTTTTCAAAGCTTCTCTGATGCGTACCACGCCCTCCTGTGCTCTTCTAACCGCCCTGGTGTCTGGCTGCGCGTAACCAGCAGCCAGGCGATTTGCCTCAACCTCCCACCCCGCCATAAACGTCTCCCCCTTTCTTTCACAGATATTGTGGAGCGCACAGCAAGCAGTAATAACAGTGGGAATATTGGTTTTGCTGAGGTCTAACCGAGTCAGTAAACTGCGCCAGCGCGCCTTTAAACGTCCAAATGCACATTCTACCACCATTCTGCACTTGCTCAGCCTGTAGTTGAACAGCTCCTGACTACTGTCCAGGCTGCCTGTGTATGGCTTCATGAGCCATGGCATTAAGGGTAGGCTGGGTCCCCAAGGATAACTATAGGCATTTCAACATCCCCAACAGTTATTTTCTGGTCTGGGAATAAAGTCCCCTCCTGCAGCTTTTGAAACAGACCAGAGTTCCTGAAGATGCGAGCGTCATGTACCTCTCCCGGCCTTCCCACGTTGCTGTTGGTGAAACGTCCCTTGTGATCCACCAGAGCTTGCAGCACTATTGAAAAGTACCCCTTGCGGTTTATGTACTCGCTGGCTTGGTGCTCCGGTGCCAAGATAGGGATATGGGTTCCATCGATGGCCCCACCATAGTTAGGGAATCCCATTGCAGCAAAGCCATCCACTATGACCTGCACATTTCCCAGGGTCACTATCCTTGATATCAGCAGATCTTTGATTGCGTGGGCTACTTGGATCACAGCAGCCCCCACAGTAGATTTGCCCACTCCAAATTGATTCCCAACTGACCGGTAGCTGTCTGGCGTTGCAAGCTTCCACAGGGTTATTGCCACTCGCTTCTCAACTGTGAGGGCTGCTCTCATCTTGGTATTCATGCACTTCAGGGCAGGGGAAAGCAAGTCACAAAGTTCCATTTAAGTGCCCTTACGCATGTGAAAGTTTCGCAGCCACTGGGAATCATCCCAGACCTGCAACACTATGCGGTCCCACCAGTCTGTGCTTGTTTCCCGAGCCCAGAATCGGCGTTCCACAGCATGAACCTGCCCCATTAGCACCATGATGCATGGATTGGCAGGGCCCATGCTTTGAGAGAAATCTGTGTCCATCTGATCACTCACGTGACCACGCTGATGTCGCCTCCTCGCCGGTATCACTCTGCCAGGCTCTGGTGCTGCATATACTGCTGGATAATGTGTGTGGCATTTAATGTGCTCCTAATTGCCAAAGTGAGCTGAGCGGCCTCCATGCTTGCCTTGCTATGGCGTCCGCACAGAAAAAAGGCACGGAACGATTGTCTGCCGTTGCTCTGGAGGAGGGAGGGGTGACTGATGACATGGCTTACAGGGTTGGCTTACAGGGAATTAAAATCAACAAAGGGGGTGGCTTTACATCAATGAGTATTTCAGGCAGGACTTCACGGAGGGTTCCAATAAGAAATGGTACACCTAAGTAATTGTTCTTATTGGAACAAGCAGGTTGGTCTGGCCTCTGATTGATACATGGCTAGATTTACCTCGCTGCACCTTTTCTGTGAGTGACTGCAGTGTGACCTAGAGGAATGAGTCCCCTAGACGGGGGAGGGGGGGAAGCAAATGAGTATAAAACAAATCTGGTCTATTTCTTGTTTTGATCCACTCCATCTATCTTTTACATCTTTGGCTGGCAGCAGACGGTGCAGAAGGACTGCAAGCCATCCACATTTCATGGCTGCTCGGCAGAAGATGGTGCAGTAGGACTGCTAGCCATCCTCATCTCTTGCATGGCTGGCAGAAGATGGTACAGTAGGACTGCTAGCAATCCGTATCGCCTGCCTGCTCACCATAAGATGGTTCAATAGGACTGACTGCAGGACTAAAGAGAATGACTTGGTCAAGTCACTTTTAATGTAGTCCCTGCACCCATGTCTGCCCAGGCGCTCCTGGCCGACGTGGCCAGGAGCACCTCGGACATGATGATGACGGCTACCAGTCCTACTGCACCATCTGCTGCCACAAGGCAAGGGATTGCTGCTGCTGTGTAGCAATGCAGTACCACGTCTGCCAGCACCCAGGAGACATACGGTGACGGTTACCTGAGCGGGCTCCATGCTTGCCGTGGTATGGTGTCTGCACAGGTAACTCTAGAAAAAAGGCACGAAACGATTGTCTGCTACTGCTTTCACGGAGGGAGAGAGGGAATGGGGGCCTGACGATATGTACCCAGAACCACCCGCGACAATGTTTTAGCCCCATCAGGCATTGGGATCTCAACCCAGAATTCCAATGGGCAGCGGAGACTGCGGGAACTGTGGGATAGCTACCCACAGTGCAACACTCCGGAAGTCGACGCTGGCCTTGGTACTGTGGAAGCACTCCGCCGAGTTAATGCACTTAATGCACTTAGAGCATTTTCTGTGGGGACACACACACTCAAATATATAAAACCGATTTCTAAAAAACCGACTTCTATAAATTCGACCTAATTTCGTAGTGTAGACATACCCTCAGTGGTAGCAGATGACAGAACAAGGAGTAATGGTCTCAAATTGCAGTGGGAAGATTTAGTTTGGATATTAGGAAAAACTTTTTCACTAGGAGGGTGGTGAAACACTGGAATGCGTTACCTAGGGAGGTGGTGGTATCTCCTTCCTTAGAAGTTTTTAAGGTCAGGCTTGACAAAGCCCTGGCTGGGATGATTTAATTGGGGATCGGTCCTGCTTTGAGCCGGGGGTTGGACTAGATGACCTCCTGAGGTCCCTTCTAACCCTGATATTCTATGATTCTATGCTATTGTCTGGCTATAAGGAAATTCTTATTGTGTTATGATGGAGTAGTTTTAAAGTATGACATATATATAAGTTGTATACTTCTAAAATGTAAAGTTATTGGAGTATCTGAAATTCCTTCCCCTGTACTGTATAATTATCATTAGAATTCATTTTTTTCTGAGGTTCCAGTGCCCAAACCTTTCTTGCCACTTCCAGTAAAACCTTTTATGTGTTTCCACTTCACCTACCTACATAGTTTTGCTTGTATATATTAATCCTGACCAGTGCTTTGAATTCCAGTCCTATACGTTCACAATTCTGCCACTGTACCAGCTGCTATTGCATGACTGCTCTCCTCCCCAGCTCTGCCAATGCCCTTCAGTCCTGCCCTGCAGCCCCCCTGCTATCCCAGTGCTGGGCTCTCCACCCAACTCTGCCCACGCCCATCTTTCCCGCTCCCTGGACAAGGCTGAAGTTGGTCCTTTATTCCCAGTTCTTGATTCAAAGATCAAATTTTAAAAACATTCATCAGTATAAGAATATTTTTTTATATTCCACCATAAAATGTGATATAATTTTATAACTATTTATTAGTAATCAATTATTTAATTATTGAATAATTATTCAAATAAGAAACCAGATTAAACTGATTGTAAGTGACAGAATATGTCTTGGGTTGTCCCTAGTGACTAGTCCCTGCAACCATTACACTGTACCGAAGTAGCTGGGACACGGAATTGCGTGAGGCAAAGCTTTATTCTTGAACGACATGCTGCCTCATGTTACATCCCCACCCTGCTTCCAATTTGTAAATGCCACTTGAATAAAGGAACTGGGGTTTGACTGGCAGTATGTGGCAATATATGTTTCAGGTCTCCCCAAGTAACATATCTCTGTGACTGTGACTGTCCTGAAGTAGCATGGCCATGGAACTCTATGAGACAAAGTTTTATTCCAGAGCAGTATACTGTGACATGTCATGCGCCCAGCCCACTTCCCTTTAGTGCATGACCAATGAATAAGGAACTGGATTAAACTGGCTGTAAGCAGGGGGGTGCGCAAGGGCGGAAGGAAGCAGCCCCTCCCCCCAGTCCGTGGGGGCACAGATCTCCTCCGGGGCTGGGGTGGGGAGAGCAAGCTCCTCTGGCCCCTGGCCAGGGCAGGAAATTACAGATTCTCTGGCCCTGGGGAGAGGGGCGGACCTGCTCCTCTGGCTGCTGCTCCTCCAGCCATGGTGGGGTGGGGGAGCCAGCTCCTCCTGCCATGGGGGGTGGGGAAGGAAGAGCCAGCTCCTCCGACCGCGTAGTGAGCAGGAGAGCCAGCTCCTCCAGCTGTGGGGGCACAGAAAGTGCCCCTCCCAAAAGGGTCCAAATTTTTATTCCTGTGTACGCTCCTGGCTGTAAGTGACAATACGTGTCTTGGGTCACCCCAAGTGACACATGCCTGTGTCAAATCTTCTGATCTGAAGAAGCTGGCATATGGCACTCCCTGACTTGAAGGTTTAATTCTGAGAAATACACGGCCATGTGTCATGCCCCCACCCTACCTTTTCCAAAATCTCCCTGAAGAAGGACCTGGGTTTCGAGTGGCTGCACGTGTCTTCATGTGACACATCCCTGAAACCACTAGACTGTTCTTAAGTAGCTGAGACATGTTACTCCTCAACTTGAAGCTTTATTTCTGCACAACATCAGGAGCAGATTTACCATGAAACAAACCGTGCGGTGGCACGGGACCCCCAATGACAGGGAGGCCCCCAAAATGCAGGACAAATATCTGAAAACCTGCCCCTGATTCCCGGCTGGCAGCGCAGCAGGGCTGAGGCAGGTAGGTTGCCTGTATGCTGTGGACGGTGGCTCCACGCCACTCCCGGAAGCGGCCTGCTGCTGGCATGTCTGGCGGGGGGGGGGGGAGGGGGGGCACAGCGGCTCCACACACTGCCCCTGCCCCAGGCAGCACATAGAGACCCGCTGCCCCTCTCCCCGCAAGGGGCGCATAGAGACGTGCCAGCAGCAGGGCTATGGCGGCTCCTGCCCGTTCTGCCTCCCTCCCTCCATGCCACTTAGCTCCAGGAAGCGGCCGGCATGTCCCTGTGGCCCTTGAGGTGGGGTGTCTCCATGCACTGCTCCCACTATGAGCACCGACTCCACAGTTCCCATTGGCCAGGAACTGCGTCCAATGGGAGCTGCAGGGGCAGCGCCTGTGGGCAGCACCACACAGAGACCCCCTGCCCCCACCCCGCCTAGGAGCCGCTGCTGGAGGGGTTTGTGTGCCGGTCTCTTTGGGAGCCGCACCTCCCGAGGTAAGTGACACCCCCTGCCCCCTCCCATCCCCCAACCATCTGCCCCAGCCTAGAGCCTGCACCCCGCGCCCAAACTTCCTCCCAGAGCCTGCACCCATCACTCCCTTCCACACCCCAGACCCCTGCCCCAGCCCAGAGCCCACACCCCGCACCCAAACTTCCTCCCAGAGCCTGCCCCCCGCACCTCCTCCCACCCCCCAACCCGCTGCCCCAATCAAAGTACCTCATTTTATTTTCATTTACTTTCCATTACTTATAATACAGGAGGAGAAGGAAGAAAAAAGAATGAAAAATGGGGTGGGGGGAGATAAGAGAGAATGTTCTTTTTCTTGGCTGGGTCCCAAGGGGGGGCGAAAATGAAGCTGTGTACAGGGCCCCACTAACTCTAAATCCGCCACTGCACAACATACTTCCTCATGTCATGCTCCCTCCTCCCCGCTCTGTTGTGTAAATTTCGCTTGAATAAGGAACCCGGTTTTGACTGGCTGTAAGTGACAAAATACGTCTGGGGTCAACCCTGTGGTGAAGTGAGGTTTTTCATCCTGTTGTGTTGCATCTGACTCTTACTGTCCTAAACTAATACTGTGAATACCTCAGTTTCCTGTGTACGACACCAATGCCTAGCTGGTGGGAACTGGGTGTGTGACTTTTGCTGAGGCCTTCAGGGCAGGTGAGGCTGCCCAGCTGCCTGCATGTAGGTGATGGCCGATGCCCTTCGTAACCCGAGAACCAGGAGGGGATGCGACCAGTGACCCTTTGCCCGGGAAGTAGGACAAAGACCGGAGGAGAAGCAACGGGCGTGTTGGAGGCCAGGCAGCGGAGTCCAGGGCAGTCTGCTGTGGGAAACTGGAGTGGGGAATCCAGTGCATCCGGCCTGGGATTCCGCCAAGATGGACTTGGCTCAAAGTCACTGATTTCTGTGTTAACAAAGTCTGTTCTACGCTGTGTACCTGTCGACTAATAAAGCTTCCATTTTACAGTGCTGGTTGAAAGTCACTGCTGACTGTGGAATTGGGGTGCAGGGCCCTTTGGATTCCCCAGGAGCCCCGCACGGGCAGATTCACTGAAGGAAGCACACAGTGAGAACAGGGATGCTGAATGCTCTGAGGTCAGACCCAGGAAGGCCGAAGCTGTGTAAACTTCTTGCTCCAGCGACGGTATGCTCAGAGAGAGGAGGCATGTTACCCCAAAGTCCTGACTGGTTTCATATGGAGCAGTTCCAGAGCATCAGCCCAGTGACTCCATGACAACGCCACGTGACATATCCATGCTGCTGAGGACTGTTTGGAAGGAGCTGGGATATGCCACTTCCTCACCCAAATCTTCTTTCTTCCCAAAAAGTTGTGGCCTATGTCACCATCCTTTCCGCAACACACAAACCATTTAGGGTAAACAGAAGCGGCAAAGGGGAGTTTCAGAGAGTGAAGCTGCAGCTCCTGTGCGTTGAGGTGTTTTCTGTGAGGCTTGTGTGACTGGGCTGTAAGCCCCTGGACAGGTCAGGTGAGGCAGGTCTGCTTGTTTGTGTCACGGAGGGCTGTGTGGCCAGGACCCTAGGGTTTTCTAAAAGAACCAGTGTTTGAAGTGGTTAATCCCTTCCTCTTAATGGGAGGATAGAGCAGACAAGCAAGTCTTAGTAAATAGATTGGTTGCCAGGTGAACAGAAGTGATAAACATTCAAGTTTCAATGGGAGTTTAGAGAGGGAGGGTGATTCCTGTTTTAGGTATTGCTCTATAGCACATAACGAATATGGATGATGAGAGAACAACTGTTGTGACTGCCTTGAGTGTGCTACGTTTTCTCTTCTGCTGGGCTGGAAGCACAAGATTCAACATTGCGCAGTATATGAGCAAACAAAGACTTCATGGACAACCAGATTTGGAAACTGCTGTCACAGATGCCACAAGGTGAAGGTTTGGTGAAAAAGGAACCAGAGAGAGAGAAGCAAACAGAGAAATGGGCTGGAGATTTGTGACCAAGAGGGGAAAGAGAGCCAGGAGGCATTCAACCCAGGTAGAGGCATCAAAACATTATCAGCTGCTCAGTAAGTCAACTCTGGAAGACCCTGTCTCTGGAGGACTAGAACAGAAAGCTACAGGGGACATATCTGGTGGGCATCCTTGCTGTATGAAGCAAGCAGCTAAGAAGAGGGTTCTCCAGCCATCTTAAGCCCTGGTCTATACTACGAGTTTAGGTTGAATTTAGCAGCGTTAGATCAACTTAACCCTGCACCCGTCCACACGATGAAGCCATTTTTGTTGACTTAAAGGGCTCCTAAAATTGATTTCTGTACTCTTCCCTGACGAGGGGATTAGCGCTGAAATCGACATTGCTGGGTCGAATTTGGGGTAGTGTGGATGCAATTCGATGGTATTGGCCTCCGGAAGCTATCCCCGAGTGCTCCATTGTGACTGCTCTGGACAGCACTTTCAACTCAGATGCACAAGCCAGGTACACAGGAAAAGCACTGGGAACTTTTGAATTTCATTTCCTGTTTGGCCAGCGTGGTGAGCTCATCAGCACAGGTGACCATGCAGTCCCAGAATTGCAAAAGAGCTCCTGCATGGACCGAACGGGAGGTATTGGATCTGATCGTTGTATGGGGAGATGAATCCATGCTATCAGAACTCCATTCCAAAAGACGAAATGCCAATATATTTGAAAAAATCTCCAAGAGCATGATGGACAGAGGCTATAACAGGGACCCGCAGCAGTGCCATGTGAAAATTAAGGAAAATTAAGGAGCTCAGGCAATCCTACCAAAAAACCAAAGAGGCAAACGGCCGCTCAGGGTCAGAGCCCCAGACATGCAGCTTCTATGATGAGCTGCATGCAATTCTAGGGGGTGCCCCTACCACTACCCCACCCCTGTCCATGGACACCTGTAAGGGGGGAGTCTCACGCAACAGGGATGAGGATTTTGGGGACGAGGAAGATGATGATGCTGAGGGGGATAGCGCACAACAGGCAAGTGGAGAAACTGTTCTCCCCGACAGCCAGGAACTGTTTATCACCCTGGAGCCAATACCCTCCCAACCCTCCCAAGGCAGGCTCCCGGACCATGAAGCCAGAGAAGGCACCTCTGGTGAGTGTACCTTTGTAAATATAATACATGGTTTAAAAGCAAGTGTGTTTAATGATTAATTTGTCCTGAAGACTTGGGATGCATTCGCAGCCAGAACAGCTACTGGAAAAGTCTGTTAACGTGTCTGGGGAAGGAGCAGAAATCCTCCAGGGACATTATTAAGGGGACATTCAGAGGTGGCTGTTCCTGCTGGGCTGTTTGCCTGTGGCTGAAAAGAAATCATCCCCACTTTTAGCCACGTGGTGGGGGGGCCCATTCACGCTGAGCTGTTCGCGTTTGGCTGGCAGGGATCTTCCCTGATACTAGTTATGTGGTGGAAGGAGGGGTGAAACGATCATCCCAGAGAATTGGAGGGGGGGGTTAGTTGGGTTTGTGCTGCACATTAACCCGAAAACCGCAGCCCCTCCTTTTAAATGGCCAACTCAATGGGTGCTTGGTATGGGAAAGGAGGGCGCTGCTGTTTGAAACCATTCCCACGTTATGAAGGTTGAAGAAGCCAAAAGACTGTGGCTTACCATGGCTGCCTGCAAGCTGAATTCTGTTGCCCGGCCCTGCATGTTTGATCTCTCGCACCAGACCAGCAGGCCCTCAATATAAGAGGCAAAATACAACCTTGTACCGAAAGCACATGTGCTATGTAATGTTAACAGCTTGGTTCACTGTGAAAGAGTCTACCCATTGTTCTCTAACATGTGTCTTTTTAAATACTACTCTCCCTTTTTTCCTCCCACAGCTGCAAATGTTTCAACGCTTCCCTTATCATCTCCGTCCCAGAGGCTAGCGCAGATAAGAAGGTGAAAAAAAAGCACTCGCGATGAAATGTTCTCTGAGGTCATGCAGTCTTCCCGCACTGAAAGCGCTCAGCAGACTGCGTGGAGGCAAACAATGGCAGAGCCCAGGAAAGCTGAAAATGAATGCGAGGACAGGAGGGACGAGCAAGATGAGAGGTTGCAGGAGCAAGAGGAGAGGTGGCGGCAGTGTGATGAGAGGAGGCAGGATGCAATGCTGAGAATACTGGGGGATCAAACTGATATGCTCCGGCATCTGGTTGAGCTGCAGGAAAAGCAGCAGGAGCACAGACCGCCGCTGCAGCCCCTGTGTAACCACCCACCCTCTTCCCCAAGTTCCATAGCCTCCTCACACAGACACCCAAGAACGCGGGGGGTGGGGGGAGCCCTCTGGGCACCCAACCACTCCACCCCAGAGGACTGCCCAAGCAACAGAAGGCTGGCATTCAATAAGTTTTGAAGTGCAGTGTGGCCTTGTCTTTCCTCCTCCCCTCATCCACCACCCCACCTGGTGCTTCCCTCCCCTCCCACCTCTCCTGGGCTACCTTGGCAGTTATTCCCCTATTTGTGTGATGAATTAATAAAGAATGCATGATTTTGAAACAACAATGACTTTATTGCCTCTGCAAGCGGTGATCGAAGGGGGGAGGGCAGTTGGCTTACAGGGAAGTAGACTGAACCAAGGGAGCGGGTTTTCATCAAGGAGAAACAAGCAGAACTGTCACACCATAGCCTTGACAGTCATGAAACTGGTTTTCAAAACTTCTCTGATGCGCAGCGCGTCCTGCTGTGCTCTTCTAATCACCCTGGTGTCTGGCTGCGCATAATCAGTGGCCAGGTGATTTGCCTCAACCTCCCACACCGCCATAAACGTCTCCCCCTTACTCTTACAGAGATTGTGGAGCACACAGCAAGCAGCAAAAACAATCGGAGTATTGGTTTCGCTGAGGTCTAACCGAGTCAGTAAACTGCGCCAGTGCACTTTTAAACGTCCAAATGCACATTCTACCACCATTCTGCACTTGCTCAGCCTATAGTTGAACAGCATTAAGGGGTAGGCTGGGTCCCCAAGGATAACTATTGGCATTTCAACATCCCCAATAGTTATTTTCTGGTCTGGGAAGTAAGTCCCTTCCTGCAGCTTTTGAAACAGACCAGAGTTCCTGAAGATGCGAGCGTCATGTACCTTTCCCGGCCATCCCATGTTGATGTTGGTGAAACGTCCCTTGTGATCCACCAGTACTTGCAGCACCATTGAAAAGTACCTCTTGTGGTTTAGGTACTGGCTGCCAAGGTGGTCCTTGATAGGGATATGCGTTCCATCTATCGCTCCACCACAGTTAGGGAATCCCATTGCAGCAAAGCCATCCACTATGACCTGCACATTTCCCAGAGTCTCTACCCTTGATAGCAGCAGCTCAGTGATTGCTTTGGCTACTTGGATCACAGCAGCCCCCACAGTAGATTTGCCCACTCCAAATTGATTACCGACTGACCGGTAGCTGTCTGGCGTTGCAAGCTTCCACAGGGCTATTGCCACTTGCTTCTCAACTGTGAGGGCTGCTCTCATCTTGGTAGTCTTGCACTTCAGGGCAGGGGAAAGCAAGTCACAAAGTTCCATGAAAGTGCCCTTACGCATGCAAAAGTTTTGCAGCCACTGGGAATCATCCCAGACCCGCAACACTATGTAGTCCCACCAGTCTGAGCTTGTTTCCCGGGCCCAGAATCGGCATTCCACGGCATGAGCCTGCCCCATTGCCACCAGGATTTCCAAATTGCCGGGGCCCATACTTTGAGAGAAGTCTGTATCCATGTCCTCATCACTCTCATCACCGTGCTGTCATCACCTCCTCGCCTGGCTTTTGCAGGTTCTGGTTCTGTACATACTGCAGGATCATGCGCGAGGTGTTTACAATGCTCATAACTGCCACGGTGATCTGAGCGGGTTCCATGCTTGCCGTGATATGGCATCTGCAGGAGAGCAGAGTTGCAGCAGAAGCAGTGGGTGACAATGGATGCCACGAGAATAGATATTTATAGAGAATGACGAGAGGACCCGCGAGGTGGATTCAGGAGAGCAGATTGCAGTGGAAGTGGTGGAGGATGACGGTTAGCACCGCGCACATTTCCCGAGGAAGAACACACGTACCTGGGAGCCCAAGACACAACATGATGAAATTCACTATTGAGACAATAGCAGCAGAGCAGAGTTGCAGCAGAAGCAGTGGATGACAACGGTTAGCAGTCCTACTGCACCGTCTACTGAAAGCAGTATGGCATCTGCACGGAAAAAAGGTGCGAAATGATTGTCTGCCATTGCTTTCACGGAAAGAGGGGCAACTGACAACATGTACCCAAAACCACCCGCAACAATGTTCTTGCCCCATCAGCCATTGGGAGCTTAACCCAGAATTCCAATGGGCGAAGGAGACTGCAGGAACAGTGGGATAGCTACCCACAGTGCACCGCTCCGTAAGTCAATGCTAGCCATGGTAGTGAGGATGCACTACACTGACTTAATGTACTTAGTGTGGACATACGCAATTGACTGTATAAAATTGATTTCTAAAAATCGACTTCTATAATATCGACCTAATTTCATTCAAACTTAAGAGAGCAAGCAATCCTCATCAGCAACTGCATATTAAGAAGAGAAGACAGAGAATTTAGCAAAGGACACAAGGACAATAGGACAGCATGCTCTCTCCCTCTAGCAAAAATACAAGATGTCACTGTGACGGATTCCCCCGGGGTGCCACTTGGAACTGGGTTACCACTGAGCCTGCCTCACCCACCAGCCTGGGCTTCCTATACACTGTACTGTTGAGGCAAGCCAGCCCAGCCCTCCCTCAGGCTTCAGACTGCACTTTACCAGCATACATACAGGTAGGGACACACCCCACTGCAGCTTTACATGCAGATGCTGAGATCAGCTCTGCTTGGGAAGGCTCAGCTAAGGAATTGCCCAGTACTCAAGTGCACACCCCCCTCTGGAGGGTAAACCCAAAATTATACCATCTTGCGCTGCACAGAGAACTGTACAGTATAAGCTCATAAAATTTGCCCCCTCCCTCAATGTAGAGAAAGATATGCAACAGCTTTCTGCCCCAAGTTATAATTTCCACACACTGGTTATAGACAAAACAAAATCAAGTTTATTAACTACAAAAAGATACATTTAAAGTGACTATTAGTGATAGTAAACAGATCAAAGCAGATTACCTTAGTAAATAAACAAAACTGTAAACTGATTTTAACACACTAGATAAGTAGGATATGAATTAGCAAATTCTCATCCTGAGTGATAATCAGGCTAATAAATAGGCAGATTCTTAAGGCACAAGTTGCCTTGGCTTTCCCAAGTTTTAATAGACAGGCTAAAAATCCTTCTAGCCTGGGACCATCACTTCCCACAATTCAGTCCTTGCCCCTCAGGTGTTTCCAGGTGTGTTGTTGTAGGGAGAGTGAGGTCCCATCATGGTGTGGTTGTCCCCCTTTTATATCTTCTTCCCACTTGCTGGAAAGCTCTTTTGCTGTGACCTGGGTCAAACAGTTCCCATTGTGTAGTGCTATCTCTGAGAGGTTTCTATTGTATACAGTTCCTGGGGTAATCCTTGTGCCTGTGTGCCTTTCCTCAGTAAGCCATTAACATTGTTTGGCCTTTTTACTGTTGTACCTGAAAGGCTGCTTGTGGGTGTTTTCAACCTCACAACATGTTTCAGTAACACATACACAGCCAAACTTCATAACTCCACATACAATGATAGCACATAGAATCCAACGAAATATTACCGTCGAGCACAGTGGTTCTCAAACTTTTGTACTGGTGACCCCTATCACACAGCACGCCTATGAGTGCAACCCCCCTTATAAAGTAAAAACACATTTTTTTATATTTAACACTATTATAAATGCTGGAGGCGAAGTGGGATTTGGGGGTAGAGGTGACAGCTTGCAACCTCCCACATAATAACCTTGTGACCCCAGTTTGAGAACCCCTGGTCTAGTGGATCAAGACTTTTAGAATGATACCTCACAAGGCATACTTTGTACAAAACATATCCTAATTACATGACAGTGGTGAATATTGGGGTGCCAGGGTGTCACAGTCAGTCACCATAAGATTGGATAGGATTACGAAGTTGTCTGGCAACTCTTCACCTGTGATGATACATACTGGAACTAATGACTTGACATCACATGAAACTACACCAATTATAGAAGACTTCAGAGATCTTGGAAGGGAGCTGAAGAAGAGGAAAGTTCTAGTGGTATGCTTAGAGATCCTGCTGGACCAATGATCATGATTAGGTAGAAGGCAGAATATAGTGGGGTGAACTACTGGCTGTGTGACTATGGTCAGACTGTCAGCTTTGGATCTGTGAAACATTGGTCCATGGTTCCAGAGAGAGGGGGCACCGTATAAATGGGGAAGCCTGCATCACATAGATGGGGGGCTAATCTTCTTGGTTGGAGACTAGCTGGAGCAGCCAGGAGGGCATTAAACAAACAATGCAAGGGGGGCGGGGGTTGCTAAGAAGACAAATGCAGTACAAACACAATCTCAGTATGTCACAAACTATCTGAACCAAAGTGCCACAGAATGTGAAGAGAAGAGATTTTTCAGTGCTAGGAGTGTGGATAATTAGTAAAAGGAATTGGAAATTCTCATTGATGAGAAGAAGTTTGATATAATTGGCATTACTGAAATCTGATGGGATGACTTGCATGATTGGAAAGAGAGAGTGGGTAAAAGATGTGGGAGGTGGCACTCTACATTAAAGACACCTTTGCCTGCTTTACAATTATTGATAACTCAGAAGCAGAGGACCTTGAATGCACAGGAATCAGTGTGCTACCTAAGAAAGCCACGGTGTGGGTAAGGTGGGTATATCAGAGGCCACCCAATCAAACCAGAGCAAAGGATGAGTTAGCACCTGCATGTAACGTGTGGAAAGAAAAAATGTGTTGTTGTAGGGGACATCAGTTTGAGAGACATATGCTGGAGAGCTCATACCGTTAGAAGTAAAAATGTCATTAGAGTTTTAAAAAATTATAAATGATAATTTTCTAATACAAAAGGCCTTGCACTCAATGCATGATAACTATTTTGGACTTCATTATGACAAATAAAGATGAATCAATCACTGGACTGGATTTTGGAAGTTGTCTAGGGACCACTGATGATGACCTGATCACCCTCAATATGGGCAAACAGAGGACAGTGCCAATCAATTATATATGTACCTGGTGCCATAGGCACTGACTCTATGGGTGCTCCAGGGCTGGAGCACCCACAGAAGAAAAAAGGGTGCTCAGCACCCACCAACCACAGCTGTTCGGCATCAGTGGCACAGTTTGGTGGCTCAGGGAGGGGCTTGGGAGAGGGTGGAGAGCAGCGAGCAGTGGGCAGGTGGGGGCCTCAGGGAGGGGGTGGAGCAGGGGCGGGAAGAAGCAGAGTAAGGGCGGGGCCTCAAGGGAGGGGGAGTGGTCTTGGGGTGGAGCAGGGGTGGAGCACCCCCGGGGAAAATTAAAAGTCCACGCCTATGCTTGGTGCTCCACAAGGGCTAATTTCCCAAAACTGAGGAAATTAAGAACAACACCAATTGGAATTAAAAATTTAGACATAAAACTTTGAATGAAAACTGGGACTTCTTTAAGGAGAGTTTATTATATGGCCAAAAAGCCCTGATTCCACAGTCAACCAACAGAACAACTTTGAATAAAAGACCATCCTGGTTCAGTGGTGAAATGAAGGCAGTAATTAGAAACAAAATGTAATAAATAACATATGGAAAAAGATGAAATGGATAGAAATCAATATGAATGAGAAGTTAGGAAGTGTCAAAAATTGATAAGGAAAGCTAAAACCATGAGGGAAAAATCCATGGCTTGCAGACCAAAGGACAATAAGGAGTTTTTAAAGTATATTAATAAAGAAAAGAAATCCTAACAATGGTATAGGCCAGTGGTTCTCAAACTTTCTTTTCCGTTGACCACTTGAAAATTGCTGAGGGTCACGGTGGACCACTTAATGATCTTTCCAAATGTTTGTACCGTTAGCTAACTATTGTAAAGCACTTTGGATAAAAGCACTATATAAAAAAAACTGATAATAATTTACTTTTTTTGTTCTACAAATAAAAGCACACAGCTCATGTTTTAATATCAGTAGTCTTACCTTTCGAATGCGATGGATGTCCCCTCTCTCCCCCACCGTGGCAGCCCCCGAGCTGGGGCTGGGAAGGAGTGGGGTCTCTCCCGCACCACAGCAGCCCCTGAGCTGGGACTGGGAAGGAGGGGCGGTCTCTTCCCTGCCACAGCAGCCACAGAGCTGAGGCCGAGAAGGAGGGCCATCTCTGCCCGGCAGACACAGTCCTGGAGCTGGGGAAAGTCACCTCTTTCTCTGGCCACTGCAGCCCTGCATGTCCCAAATTCCCCCCACCCCCTCTTCTCACCCCACTGCCCCCTCCCACCTACCCCCTATTCCTTCCAAGGCCACCACCTTACCTTACATGTGCGTCTTCTCCAGGGTCCAGGCACCTAATTAGTGGGTGGCCCTTCATTGTCTTCTGTGCGGCCGCCCAGGCACACACCTTAGAGGGAACTATCCGCGAACCACCTGAATGGAGCTCGTGGACCACTGGTGGTCCATGGACCACAGTTTGAGAACCTCTGGTATAGGCTCATTACTAGACAGATGGCAAAATTGTTAATAGTGGTGCAGAAGAGGCTTCAACAAATATTTCAATAAATATTTCTGTTCTGTATTTATAAAGAAGAGAATGACATCCCCATATCATATGAGGATGATGAAGAACATCCAGTCCATTAGTAACTAAAGAGGATGTTTAGCAATGTCTAGGGATAAACATTTTTAAACCAGCAGGCCTGGATTATTTGCAAAGAGCTAGATAAGAAGATCTTTGGCCCACCAAAGTTACTTTTTGATAATCCTAGAATTCATGGGACATCCAGAAGACTGGAAGAGTGCTAATGTGCCAATATTAACAAAGGGCAAGTGGGAATACCCAGGTAATCATAGGCTGGTTAACCTGACCTCAGTCCTGGGCAAAATAATAGAAAAACTGGTATAGGATTCAACTAATAAAGAATTAAAGGATGGGAATATAATTAATGCCAATCAACATGGTTTTATGGAAAATAGGTCTTGTCAAACAAATCTGCTTTCATTCTTTGGGGAGATTACAAGTTTGGTTGATAAAGATAATGTTGCAGATGTAATAGACTGTTGTCAGACATTTGACTAAGTACTGCAAAACATTCTGATGAAAAATTAGCATTATACAACATGATTAGAGGACACATTGAATGGATTAAATAACTGGCTAGGTGGCAGGTCTCAAAAAATAGCTGTCAATGGAGAATCATCATCAGGTGAGGATATTTCCACTGGGATCAGTATTAGACCCAACATTATTCAACATTTTCATCAATGATCTGGAAGTAAATATAAAATAGCTGCTGATAAAATTTGTGATGACACAAAGAGTGGCAAAGCCGTAAATAATGGTGAGGACAAAGCAGTCATATAGACAGATCTGGTTGGCTTGGTAAACTGGGCCCACTCAGACAAAATGTGGTTTAATATATCAAAATGCAAAGTTATACATCCAGGAACGAGGAATATAGGCCATACCTACAGAATGGGAGACTGGATCATGGAAAGCAGTGTGAGCACCCTTTGTTGGCCACCCACTAGGATTGCTGTGAGGGAATTCAAGCCTCTGTGCTCTGGTTTCCCAGGATCTTTCAAGTCCCTGGAATCTGAACAGAGCCCAGCCACTGCCCTAATCTCACAGTCCCTAGACATGCCTATTGCTCTATCTTCTATCTGGCACCTTCCTCCAAGTGTTGGAACCCACTGTCCAACCGCCTAGCCCTCTGGACACAATGCTGACCCTTTAGACTGCTCTGTACTTAATCACACCCTCTCCCGGACCTCCACCCAAAGGTGTGAAGCTTCTGGTTTACAATTTAACTCTCTCAGGGACACACAGATGTTGTAAAGCAATCAACACTCACACACCCTAATTGTCCTGTCTAACATCTCTATGCTCTTTTATATTTAATCATGTAAGGCACAAGAGAGTACAGATCATACAAAACAATAAAAACATCTTAAATACAATGTCCCTCATTACCTTACCTGCCCTTTCGGAGTTCTTGGGGGTTCATCAGTGTTCCATCAGGCAGGTAGGCAGGGAGGGTCCTCCATCCCCTTGTCTACCCTACCCCTGCAGGAGCCTCCCTCATCTTAATCTGGCACAAAACATGTCTCTCCCTGTGAATCCCTTATAGACTCCTGCTGGGATCCCTTGCTTCTTTTGTTCTGCTTCTGGTCACTTCCCATTACTCTCAAACCTTCAGACAAGAGGAGGAAGTGTCTTCTCCCAGCTAAACCAAACTCATTGCCCTAAGGTGTTTTATTTTGAATAGACCATTGTTGAGTGCTGATCACTCACCATTGTCTCTGGTCTGGCAGAGACATGACACAGTCCTGCTAACTCACGGGGGATCCACATCCATCTAAACATTCCATGACAAGGTAACTTCATAAAACAATTTCATAAAATCATCCACAGGTCAGAACTGGTACAGACAGAACCCCCAAAATTGTCTCAAAAAGTAGTCGACAATGGAGGATCATCCTCAAAGCGGGGTGTTTCTCGCGGAGTTCCACAGGGATCAGGACGAGGCCCATCACTATTCAACATTTTCATCAATGACCTGGAAGTAAACATAAAATAGCTGCTGATAAAATTTGTAGATGACACAAAAGTTGGTAGAGTGGTAAATAACAATGAAGACAGAGCATGTGTACAGAGAAAGCTGCAGGAAAGTGTAGATCCATTACTTAATGGGGAAGGAGAGCAATTAACTTGTAACAGAGAAGGCTGAAGTGCTTAATGCCTTTTTTGCTTTTAGTCTTCACTAAAAAGGTTAATTGTGACCAGATGTTGAACACAATGAATATTAATAGAGGGGAAGGATCTCAGGCCAAAACAGGGAAGAACATGTAACAGAATACTTAAATAAGATATATGTATTTAAATTGGCAAGGTCCGATGAAATTCACCATAGAGTATTTAAGGAACTAGCAAAAGGAATCTCTGAACCATTAGCAATTGTCTTTGAGAACACATGGAGGACAGGTGAGGTCCCAGAGAGTAAATATAGTACCTATCTTCTAAATGGGGGTGTGGGGGTGTGGAGGAAGACCCAGGGAATTACAGACCAGTCAGCCTAACTTTGATACCTGGAAAGATATTGAAACAAATGATTAAACAATAAATTTGTTCAAACCTAGAGGATAATAAGGTGTCATTTGTCAGGAACAAAGCATGCCAAACCAACATAATTTCCTTCTTTGACACGATAACTGGCCTAGTGGAAGCTGTAGACATGATATATCTGGAATTTAGTAAGGTTTTAACACAATCCCACACGCCTTTTTCATAAGTAAACTAGGGAAATGTGTTCTAGATGAAATTACTATAAGGTGACAGGTTTCAGAGTAGCAGCCGTGTTAGTCTGTATTCGCAAAAAGAAAAGGAGTACTTGTGGCACCTTAGAGACTAACCAATTTATTTGAGCATAAGCTTTCGTGAGCTACAGCTCACTTCATCGGATGCATTCAGTGGAAAATACAGTGAGGAGATTTATATACACACAGAACATGAAAAAATGGGTGTTTATCATGCACACTGTAAGGAGAATGAGAGTCGGGGGGGGCGGGGGGGGGAGAAGACCTTTTGTAGTGATAATCAAGGTGGGACTACAGGCCCAACAAAGAAAATAACAGAACGCCACTAGTCATCACCTTCAGCCCCCAGCTAAAACTTCTCCAACACATCATCAAGGATCTACAACCTATCCTGAAGGACGACCCATCACTCTCACAAATCTTGGGAGACAGGCCAGTCCTTGCCTACAGACAGCCCCCCAACCTGAAGCAAATACTCACCAGCCACCACACACCACACAACAGAACCACTAACCCAGGAACCTATCCTTGCAACAAAGCCCGTTGCCAACTGTGTCCACATATCTATTCAGGGGACACCATCATAGGGCCTAATCACATCAGCCACACTATCAGAGGCTCGTTCACCTGCACATCTACCAATGTGATATATGCCATCATGTGCCAGCAATGCCCCTCTGCCATGTACATTGGTCAAACTGGACAGTCTCTACATAAAAGAATAAATGGACACAAATCAGATGTCAAGAATTTTAACATTCAAAAACTAGTCGGAGAACACTTCAATCTCTCTGGTCACTCGATTTCTGACCTAAAAGTGGCTATTCTTCAACAAAAAAACTTCAATAACAGACTCCAACGAGAAACTGCTGAATTGGAATTAATTTGCAAATTGGATACAATTAACTTAGGCTTGAATAGAGACTGGGAGTGGTTGAGTCATTACACAAAGTAAAACTATTTCTCCTTGTTTATCCCCCACCCCCACCCCCACTGTTCCTCAGATGTTCTTGTTAACTGCTGGAAATGGCCCACCTTGATTATCACTACAAAAGGTTTTCTTCCCCCCTCCACTCTCCTGCTGGTAATAGCTCATCTTAAGTGATCACTCTCCTTACAGTGTGCATGATAAACACCCATTTTTTCATGTTCTGTGTGTATATAAATCTCCTCACTGTATTTTCCACTGAATGCATCCGATGAAGTGAGCTGTAGCTCACGAAAGCTTATGCTCAAATAAATTGGTTAGTCTCTAAGGTGCCACAAGTCCTCCTTTTCTTTTTACTATAAGGTGGGTGCACAAGTGGTTGAAAAAACATTCTCCAAGAGTAGTTATCAATGGTTCACTGTCAAACTTGGAGCACATATCAACTGGGGTTCAGTAGGTGTCTGTCTGGGGTCTAGTACTCGGGTGATGGTGTGGAGAATATGCTCATAAATTTTGCAAGTGATGTTAAACTGGGAAGCGATGCAAGTACTTTGAAGAACAGGATTAGAATTCAAAATTAACTTGATAAATTGGAGAACTGGTTTTAAATCAACAAGATAAAATTCAGTAAAAATAAGTGCAATGTACTACACAAAAGGAAGGAACAATCAAATGTACACTTTTTTTTTTGATAAGCTAAAGAAAATCTGATGATCTCTTCTTGACCCACACAGCTCTGCCAAATGCCCCTCAATCCTGCACTGCAGCAGCACCCCTTATTCCAGTCCTGGGCTCTCCAAACAGCTCTGCCAGTGCCCCTCAATCCTGCCTGCAACCCCCCTGCTATTTCAATGCTGGGCTCCCCACACAGCTCTACCAATGGCCTCAGTCCTGCCCTGCAGTCCCCCTGCTATTCCAGCCCTGGGTTCCCCACACAGATACACCTTCATCTGGAGATCCTGTACAGTCACAATTTTAATCCTCTTCTTCTCTGGCTAGAAATCAGGGCAGTATGTGGAAGCAGCTGTGGTGTGTTCAGATGAACTTCTTCACAGAATTAGAAAACATAGAGTAAAAACCTACTGGGAAAGGAAGTTGGTGAGCCAGGCCTGAAAGTGTAGTGGGGGGTGGGAGGGGAACATTCCAGGCATGCCTGAATGAGAGTAAATTCCAATCGCTGCATCGCTCTTGCTCACTCTCTCAGCCACATCATGTCATTCATGTGACTACCTCTGTACTTTTCCCAGTTGTTGAAGAAGAGCTCTCTGTGGCCGAAAGTTTGTATCTTCCACCACAGAAGTTGGTCTAGTACAGTGGTTTTCAAACTTTTTTTCTGGCGACCCAGTTGAAGAAAATTGTTAATACCCATGACCCAACGGAGCTGGGGATGAGGGGTTTAGGGTGTGGGAGGGGGCTCTGGGCTGGGGCACGGGGTTGAGGTCTAGGAGGTGGTCAAGGCTCTGGGCTGGTGGTGCAGGCTCTGGGGTTGGGCTGGGGATGAGGGGCTTGGGGTGCAGGAAGGAGCTCTGGGCTCAGGGCTGGGGCAGGGGATTGGACCACAGGCTTACCTCGGGTGGCTCCCAGTCAGTGGCGCAGGGGGGTTGCTAAGGCAGGCTTCCTGCCTCTCCTGGCACCGCGGACACCGCTGTGCCCCGGAAGCGGCCAGCAGGTCCAGCTCCTCTCGCCTGCAGGAACCAACCCCTCCCCCCCCGCTCCCATTGGCTGGTTTCCGGCCAATGGGAGTGCAGAGCCGGTGCTTGGGGTGGGGGCAGCGTGCGGAGCCCTGTGGGCCTCCCACCTAGGAGCTGGACCTGCTGCTGGCTGCTTTCGGGGTGCAGCACAGTATCAGAACAGGTAGGAACTAGCCTGCCTTAGCTGGGCAGCACCGCTGACGGGACTTTTAATGGCCTGGTCGGTGGCACTGGCCAAAGCCGCTGCAACCCAGTCCCTTCCATTCCGCGACCCAGTACTGGGTCGTGACCCACAGTTTGAAAATCACTGGTCTAGTAAAAGACATTCTCACCCACTTTGTCTCTGTACTTTTCAGCCTGCTCCATCTCCCCCTCTCTCTTATCTTCCTCCTTCTCTGTCTCCTAGTCTCCCTCCTTCATCTCTTTCTGTCCCCTCCACTGTTCTCTTTCTTGAGTTCCCCTATTCTCTTCTGTCTCTTTCTCTATCCTTCCTCCTGTCTCCCTCCTTCATCTCTTTCTCTCCCTTTTTCTTCTTTAAAGTGAATTTGTTCCTGCTAAAAGGTGACA
Source organism: Chelonia mydas (assembly GCF_015237465.2). Classification (NCBI taxonomy): domain Eukaryota; kingdom Metazoa; phylum Chordata; order Testudines; family Cheloniidae; genus Chelonia; species Chelonia mydas. The sequence goes on from NC_057849.1 coordinate 215,500,577, forward strand.
GATCAGCAGCCCCCAGACACTGAATCCCCTCTTAGCTACTAGATTGGTACAGAATGGGCAGCAGCAAAACAATCTCTCCCTTGCCCCCACCAGCATGCTTCAATTAGGGTTGCCAACTTTCTCTAATTGCACAAAACTGAACACCCCTCCCCCACCCCTTCTCCAAGGCCCCGCCCCCTGCTCGCTCCATCCCTTCTCCCTCCATCGCTCACTCTCCCCACCCTCACTCACTTTCACCAGGCTGGGGCAGGGGGGTTGGGGTGCAGGAGGGGAGTGAGGGCTCCGGCTGGGGGTGCGGGCTCTGGGGTGAGGCCGCGGATGAGGGGTTTGGGGTGCAGGAGAGGACTCCAGGCTGGGGCAGAAGGTTTGGGGTCCTGGCAGCGCTTACCATGGCTCCCAGGAAGCAGCTGCCAGGTCCCTGCAGCTCCTAGCCACATGGGCAGGCAGGGAGCTCCATGTACAGCCTCATGCCTGCAGGCGTCACCCCCGCAGCTCCAATTGATCGCGTGTTCCCAGCCAATGAGAGTTGCGGAGCCAGCACTCGGGGCCAGGTCAGAGCGCAGAGCCTCCCTGGCCACTCTGGCGCCTATGGGCTGCAAGGACCTGGCGGCTGCTTCCGGGAGCTGCATGGCGCTAGGGCAGGCCTTAGCCCTGGGTCCCCGCTGTGCCGCTGACTAAACATTTAACGGCCCAATCGGCAGTGCCAACCAGAGACTCCAGGGTCCCTTTTCAACCTGGCGTTCCGGTCGTAACATCGGACACCTGGAAACCCTAGCTTCAATCCTGCCCTGGAGCAGTTAACGGGGAGCTCGGTCTCCATAGCTCATTCAGTCCTTTGCGTCTTAGTCTTTGTAGCTCAGACAAGTGATTCAGTAGTGCTAACTGGAAGGAGAGTGATGATGAAACCCAACTGTTATTTTATGATGTGGGTGTGTCTGTCCCTCTGGAGACCAGACTGAGACTCACCAACTCATTTCGCACAGACCTTGCCAATAAGCACCAGATGGGCATGACTCATATTTGGAGATTCATAGATTCATAGATATTTAAGTCAGAAGGGACCATTATGATCATCTAGTCTGATTTCCTGCACAACGCAGGCCACAGAATTTCACCCACCACTCCTGCGAAAAACCTCTCACCTATGTCTGAGCTATTGAAGTCCTCAAATTGTGGTTTAAAGACTTCAAGGAGCAGAGAATCCTCCAGCAAGTGACCTGTGCCCCATGCTACAGAGGAAGGCGAATAACCTCCGGGGCCTCTTCCAATCTGCCCTGAAGGAAAATTCCTTCCCGACCCCAAATATGGTGATCAGCTGAACCCTGAGCATATGGGCAAGATTCACCAGCCAGATACTACAGAAAATTCTTTCCTGGGTAACTCAGATCACACCCCATCTAATATCCCATCACAGGCCATTGGGCCTATTTATCATGAATATTTAATTACCAAAACCATGTTATCCCATCATACCATCTCCTCCATAAACTTATCAAGTTTAATCTTGAAGCCAGATAGGTCTTTTGCCCCCACTGCTTCCCATGGAAGGCTATTCCAAAACTTCACTCCTGTGATGGTTAGAAACCTTCGTCTAATTTCAAGTCTAAACTTCCTGGTGGCCAGTTTATATCCATTTGTTCTTGTGTCCACATTGGTACTGAGCTTAAATAATTCCTCTCCCTCTCCGGTATTTATCCCTCTGATATATTTATAGAGAGCAATCATATCTCCCTTCAGCCTTCTTTTAGTTAGGCTAAACAAGCCAAGCTCCTTGAGTCTCCCATCATAAGACAGGTTTTCCATTCCTCGGATCATCCTAGTAGCCCTTCTCTGTACCTGTTCCGGTTTGAATTCATCCTTCTTAAACATGGGAAACCAGAACTGCACACAGTATTCCAGGTGAGGTCTCACCAGTGCCTTGTATAACGGTACTAAAACCTCCTTATCCCTACTGGAAATACCTCTCCTGATGCATCCCAAGACCACACTAGCTTTTTTCACAGCCATATCACATTGGCGGCTCATAGTCATCCTATGATCAACCAATACTCCAAGGTCCTTCTCCTCCTCCGTTACTTCTAATTGATGCGTCCCCAGCTTATAACTAAAATTCTTGTTATTAATCCCTAAATGCATGACCTTACACTTCTCACTATTAAATTTCATCCTGTTACTATTACTCCAGTTTACAAGGTCATCCAGATCCTCCTGTAAGATATCCCTGTCCTTTTCTAAATTGGCAATACCTCCCAGCTTTGTATCATCCGCAAACTTTATTAGCACACTCCCACTTTTTGTGCTGAGGTCAGTAATAAAAAGATTAAATAAGATTGGTCCCAAAACCGATCCTTGAGGAACTCCACTGGTAACCTCCCTCCAGCCTGACAGTTCACCTTTCAGTAGGACCCATTGTAGTCTCCCCTTTAACCAATTCCTTATCCACCCTTTCAATTTTCCTATTAATCCCCATCTTATCCAATTTAACTAATAATTCCCCATGTGGCACGGTATCAAACGCCTTACTGAAATCTAGGTAAATTAGATCCACTGCGTTTCCTTTATCTAAAAAATCTGTTACTTTCTCAAAGAAGGAGATCAGGTTGGTTTGGCACGATCTACCTTTTGTAAAACCATGTTGTATTTTGTCCCATTTACCAGGGACTTCAATGTCCTTAACTACCTTCTCCTTCAAAATTTTTTCCAAGATCTTGCATACTACAGATGTCAAACTAACAGGCCTATAGTTACCCGGATCACTTTTTTTCCCTTTCTTAAAAATAGGAACTATGTTAGCAATTCTCCAATCATACGGTCCCACTTCTTCTTTCTTTGTTTTCTTCTTATTTATATGGCTATAGAACCTTTTACTATTGGTTTTAATTCCCTTGGCAAGGTCCAACTCTACTTGACTTTTAGCCTGTCTCACTTTATTCCTACATGTTCTGACCTCAATAAGGTAGCTTTCCTTGCTGATCCCTCCCTTCTTCCACTCCCTGTATGCTTTCTGCTTTTTCTTAATCACCTCTCTGAGATGCTTGCTCATCCAGCTTGGTCTACAACTCCTGCCTATGAATTTTTTCCCCTTTCTTGGGATGCAGGCTTCCGATAGCTTCTGCAGCTTTGATTTAAAATAATCCCAGGCCTCTTCTACCTTTAGATCCATAAATTCTTCAGTCCAATCCACTTCCCTAACTAATTTCCTTAATTTTTGTAAGTCAGCCCTTTTGAAATCAAAAACCCTAGTCACAGATTTATTTTTGTTAATCCTTCCATTCAGTTTGAACTGATTTAGCTCATGATCACTTGAACCAAGATTATCCCCTACAACCATTTCTTCTATGAGGTCCTCACTACTCACCAAAACCAAATCCAAAATGGCATCCCCTCTAGTCGGTTCAGCAATTACTTGATGAAGGAATCCATCAGCTATCGCATCTAGGAAAATCTGAGCCCTATTATTATTACTAGCACTCGTCCTCCAGTCTATATCTGGGAAGTTAAAGTCTCCCATGATCACACAGTTTCCATTAGTATTTACTTTATTAACAACATTAAAAAGGGCTCTATCCATATCCAAATTAGATCCTGGCGGTCTATAGCACACCCCAAGCACTATCCCAGGGGAGGCTCTAATAGTTTTCTTCCCCAATGTAATTTTTGCCCAGACGGACTCTGTCTTATGCATTCCATCGCTTCTTATTTCTTTACATTCTACCTCATCATTGATATACAATGCTACTCCACCACCTTTGCCTTTATTTCTGTCTTTCCTAAACAGCACATACCCTTCAATACCTGTAGTCCAGTCATGACTACTATTCCATCATGTTTCTGTTATCCCTATAATATCTGGTTTCACTTCCCGCACCAGTAGCTCTAGTTCCTCCATTTTGTTACCTAGGCTCCTCGCATTGGTGTACAAAATTCTTAATTTTTGATGTTTGGCCTCACTCACATTCTGTACCCTATTAGGCACGGTCATTCTACAGCCAGTATAACCTATTAGACTGGTATCTACACTGCCCTTCCTCCTTATATACATTCTCCTAGCCATGGCTGTATCCTCTCTTACTTCGTTTTCTTCTCTCTCCATGCTAAAATCTGGCATGGAGATGACCTGGACATCTCCCAACCATCTCCCCCAAATTCCTAGTTTAAAGTTCTCTTAATCAGTTGTGCCAGCCTCCATCCTAGAAGTCTATTTCCTTCCCTACTTAGATGAAGTCCATCCCGAGAGAACTGTCCTCTGTCCATGAATGCCTCCCAGTGGCCATACATCCCAAAGCCCTCCTTATATCACCATTGCCTGCGCCATCTATTGAGCATCATAATCTTGTCACACCTTTGTTGCCCTTCTCTAGGAACAGGCAGAATCCCACTAAAGATCACCTGAGCCTCGATTTCCTTAAGCGTCTTCCCCAGCCTAGCATAGTCTCCCTTAATACTTTCCAGCGAGAATCTAGCTGTATCATTTGTTCCCACATGAAGGATAATTAGGGGATTCTTTCCCGCTCCCTTTAGGATCCTTTTCAACCTCAGGTCTACATCCTGTATCTTAGCACCTGGAAGACAGCACACCCTTTTATTCTCTGGATCAGCTCTGGTTACAGGCCTGTCTATTCTTCTCAGTAAAGAGTCCCCAATCACATAGACCTGCCTTTTCCTGGTGACGGTGCTATTCTCCAGGCTATCCCCTGTTCCCTCTGGCTGCAAGTTCTTTCCATTCCTATTCTCCCTTGTAATCCTCTTAAACCCATCCTGTATCCTCCTGGGGCTCATATTTGGTGTAGTCTCCATTAACTCTTCCCCTTTTCCTATAGGACTAGCCGCTCTTCTCTTCTTCCTTGCCCTTCCATCTTCAGTGATTACCTGCTGAGCCCCTTCTTCATTTTCCAACTCTGCAAACCTATTCTTGAGCTCCATTTCTCCTTCACTAGCCCATCTTTTCCTCTGCCTGGTTCTCTTAGTCACATGCTTCCACTGGCCACTTTCCTCACCCAGCAGTCTCCCCTCAGAATTCCCCAGCCCTGCTTCCATCTGCAAGTCTGAGCTTTTCCCTTCAGATACCTCATGTCTTGGCCCCATAATCTGCTCAAACCCCTTCCTAAACTCAACCAGACTTTCCACCTGCATCTCCAAACCTCGGATCTTTTCCTCCATCAGCTCTATCAGGCGGCATTTCATGCAGACAAAACTCTTACCAGGTGCCCCCTCCAGGATCACGTACATACCGCAGCTTCCACATCCAGTCATCTTCATTGTGTCTTCCACGACATGGGTCACTCCCACTGCTGCCTCTGTATCGGTCATAGCGTTCCCACCTAAATCCTGTTAATCTGGAAAACAGGAACCACACCAAAACACCACCCCCCACAGCAAAAACAAACCCCCAACGAGCACCACAAGACAAACTCCCCTTTCACACTCCCCTGTTTACCCCTCTGTTTGCTGGCTCCTGTGCGGCTGCAGCCGTCTGTGCTGCTGCCTGACTGGCTGGCTGCCTTTTAATGACTGCGTGGTCCGGTACATAAGGCACTAGACTAAGGCTTTGTCTATATCAAAACTTCTTGCATCTAAAGCCAGGGTGTAAATCTACCTCACACGAGCCTGCTATGCACTAAGGTCTTCTCTACACAGTGGGGTAATGCACAGTGGAGGGGGGGACGCAGAGGAGGCAGGTCTGAGGGGCAGGGATCAGCCTGCACCCAATGAAGGGGATCTCTGGGAGGGGGCATGGAGGGAGCTCTGGGGGGCAGGGATCAGCCTGCACCCAGTGAGGGAGATATCTGGGTGAGGGAGTGGGCAAGGAGGCAGCTCTTGGGGACAGGGATCAGGACAACTTTAACTCTTCTCCCTTGTGCTTATGCATCATGGTACAATCTTTAGTTACACGGACATACTATTTTTTCCATTCCATTCCAGCCCCATTCGGTGCACAAGATGGACTGTATAGATTGAATGCACTGCATGCATCCGATGAAGTGAGCTATAGCTCACGAAAGCTTATGCTCAAATAAATTTGTCAGTCTCTAAGGTGCCACAAGTCCTCCTGTTCTTTTTGCGGATACAGACTCACACGGCTGCTACCCTGAAACCTGTATAGATTGAAGGTTCTTCAGGAGAAGCTGTTAACTTGCCCACTAGAATTCAGCCTTCTGGCTGATCTCCCCTTAGCAAAAACCCTTTTTCTGCCATGCAGACTACTGAATCCACTGTCCCTGGATTGAAAAGATAGTTCTGTGGCTTGTTGCTGCTTGTGCTCAGGACCTGTAAGGATACTTTAAACCAGAGGAGCAGTGATGCTTCTTGCTAGATGTGCCGCTGTTTGGGACTCTTTGAGTTTTCAGAGGCTTTCTAGACCAACTAAATTAAAAACAAAAACAAAAAAACACCACCAAAGAAACAGCCCTTCTCTTCACCTTTTGAGGCTTTTCTATGTCTTTCTTTAATGTTAAGTCAACCAAAGTCAAATCTCTGCTGGTGAGAAGGAGGATCCTCTCCAATCAACCAACCTCTGCTGGGACATGAAAAATGAACTCATATTGTGAGGTCCAAACCATTGTGAGTAAAACGTTCTTTTCACATGGGAGCCTCTATTAACATAATCAGCGAACTATGTTCCAGAAAATCACAGAAAAAGGTCTGGCTCTGGATTTTTCTGGTCTCTTTTCCTTTTTCTACATTAGTTTTTCTTCTGCATTTTCCCCTACAATCTGTCACCCCATTGTAAGCTGTTGTCTCTCTTTCTGATTCACTCTAGCCTCCTTGTCATGTTACTACAGATTTAATATCTCTCCATTCTCTCTTTCACCAGTTTCAGTTTGGCTATTTTATTCATTTACTCCCTTCATTTTCTTTCCTTTCCCTTATGCTGTTGCTTCTCTTCCTTCTACTGAGCTAAACCTCTATCTAATGCTGAAGGTACGTATATGCCCCCCTGCCCTTACTGTAGCATTTGAGCACCTCACAATCTTTAATGTATTTCTCCCTATAACACCCCCGTGTTGTAATGAAGTACTATTATCCCATTTTACAGCTGGGGAACTGAGGAACACAGAGACTAAGGGTTTGTCTACCTGGGAGGTATTTCCAGTTGTACTAGTATAATTATACTGGTATAGTTAAACCACAATTGTATAACCCCCATGTGGCATTCTTGTTCCAGTATGGAATCATAGAATATCAGGGTGAAGGGACCTCAGGAGGTCATCTATTCCAACCCCCTGCTCAAAGCAGGATCAATCACCAATTTTAGCCCCAGATCCCTAAATGGCCCCCTCAAGGATTGAACTCACAACCCTGGATTTAGCAGGCCAATGCTCAAACCACTGAGCTATCCCTCTCCCCAAGTATTAGAGTGCCTTCCAAAGCAACATCAGCTAAATTGGAAAAAGCTACTTTTATTCTGGAAAAAGAGTGTCCACACAGGGAGTTTTTTTGGTGTAGCTATAAAGGTGTTCAATGAAAGTCTGACTTTCCTGCCTTAGATAATCCCTAAGGGCCAGATTTACAAAGGGATTGAGGTATCTAAAGAGGCAGATTGGTGCCCAGTAGGATTTTCAAAAGTGCCTGAATTAAGCACCTAAAACAGGGACTGTTGTAGCAGCAGGAGAGGCTGGATTGACACCAGGCCCACAGAAAGCTTGACTGACAGCTGATTGCTTCCCAGGGGCGTGATGTGACTGGTGAGAGGGAAGGGCAAGCTGGTCGCTATGGCAACAGCTGAAGTCATCTGACTGGCTGGAGGTCAAAATGACAATTGACAACACAGGAGCAAATTAGTTTAAATCCGATGATAACATCTAGGGAGGCCATTGGGATCACCACCTGCCCTGCAGCTTCCTCTGATATCCAGTCTTGGGGCCTGCTACACAGCTTTGCAGATGCACCTCAGTCCTGGCCTGCTGCCCCCCTGCTACTTCAGTCCGGGGCGGCCTCACAAAGCTGTGATGATACACTTCAGTACTGCCCTAAAACAATCCCTTGCTATTTCTGATTTCCTGTGTCTGCATGCCCATCTGGTTAGCGTCACTAAGACTCTTTCAGACTCTTTCAGCCCGCAAAGTGGCTGAAATATAGAACAAAGTAATACAGTATATGCCTTGCCAGTGAATATGGTCACATAGATATTTACTGCCATCTGGTGGTTAGTTGAGGAATAGCTGGGATAAATACAAAGATTTTTCTCCCTATACTTTCCCATCCATTCCTTTAGAAAAGCTCCATTCTCTTCTGTTCGTTCCAGGAAACTTATTCTGTGTATAAGGTTCTTGCTCAGACCCTCATCTTTATTTGCACCAAGAATAAAGTTGCCACATTATTCTTATTTTGTGTCAAATTTGTTAGGAATGTTAGAGTCGTATATTCATAGATTCCAAGGCCAGAAGGACTACTGTGATCGTCTCATCTGACCTCCTGTATAACACAGGCCATAGGACTGCCCCAGAATAATTTTCTAGAGCAGATCTTTTAGAAAAAATTCCAATTTTGATTTTAAAATTGTCAGTAACGGAGAATCCACCACAATCCTCAGTAAATTGTTCCAGTCGTTAATTACCCTCACTATTAAAACTTCATGCCTTATTTCCAGTCTGAATTTGTCTACCGTTAGGGTTGCCAGGTGTCTGATTTCAACCGGAAGGCCCCGTTGAAAAGGGACCCTGGCAGTTCTGGTCAGAACTGCTGACCAGGCCGTTAAAAATCCAGTTGGCGGGGCTGGCAGGCTCCCTACCTGGCTCCGCACGGCTCCCCGGAAGTAATGACATGTCCCTCCGCTCCACCTCCTAGTGAAGACACGGCCAGGGGGGCTCCGCGTGCTGCTCCCAGCCCAAGCACCAGCTCAGCAGCTCCCATTGGCCAGGAACTGTGGCCAATGGGAGCTGCAGGGGCAGCGCCCACGGGAGGAGGCAGTGTGCAGAGCCACCTGGCCATGCCTCCACCTAGAAGCCCAGGGATGTTGCCACTTCCAGGGAGGTCCCCGAGGTAAGAGCCGGCTGGGGCCTGCATTCCTCACTCCTCCTGCACCCCAACCCTTGCCCCAGCCCTGAGCCCCTTCCTGCACACAAACTCCCTTCCAGCATTGGCACCCCAACCCCTGCCCCAGCCTTGAGCCCCCTCCTGCACCCAAACTCTCTCCCAGAGTCCGAACCCTCTCCTGCACCCCAACACCCTGTCCCAGTCCAATGAAAATGAGTGAGTGAGTAAGGGTGGTGGAGAGCGAGCGCCAGAGGGAGGGGGGAATGGAATGAGCGGGGGCAGGGCCTTGGAGAAGCGGCGAGGCCTCGGGGCAGGGCAAGGGTGTTCAGTTTTGTGCGATTAGAAAGTTGGCAGCTCTATCTAGCTTCAACTTCCAGACATTGGGTCATGTTACGCCTTTGTCTGTTAGTTTCGAGAACCCATTGTTAAATATTTGTTCCCCATATAGATATTTGTAGACTGTAATCAAGTCACCCCTTAAACTTCTCTTTATTAAGCTAAATAGATTGAGTTCCTTGAGGCTATCATGTTTTCTAATCCTTTAATCATTTTAATGGATTTTCTCTGAACCCTCTCCAATTTATCAACATCCTTCTTGACACTGGAACTGGACACAGTATTTCAGCAGCAATCACACCAGTGCCAAATACAGAGGTAAAATAACCTCTCTACTCCTACTCGAGAGTCCCCTGTTTATGCATCCCAGGATCTCATTCGCTGTTTTGGCCGCAGTGTCGCACTAGAGCCCATGTTCATAGAACAGATTAGCCACGCCAGCTCATACCATGGCTGCCATCCTGCCCTCAGCCATCATGTTTCCCTTTCACCTAGCATGTTAGGTCTCTCTGAAGTTCCTCACAGTCTTCTCTGCTCCTGACTGACCTACATAAATTTAGGTCATCTGCAAATTTTGCTACCTCATTACTCAACCCCCACACCTTTCCATGTAATTAATAAATACATTAAATAACAGGAGACATAGTACAGAACCTTGATACCCCCACCTTAATCTTTGCCATAATGAAAACTGACCTTTTATTCCTTCTTTGCTTTCTGTCTCATAGCCAGTTTTTGATTCATGTCAATACTTTCCCTCTTACCCCATGACAACTTAGTTTCTTTGTTAGCCTCTTGTGCAAGACCTTGTTAAATGTTTTTTGAAAGTCTAAATAAATTGTGAACTGGTTCTCCTTTATCCACTTCTTTACTGACACATTCAAAGAACTGTAAGAGATTTATGAAACACAATTTTATTTTGGTTTCAGAGTAGCAGCCGTGTTAGTCTGTATTCGCAAAAAGAAAAGGAGGACTTGTGGCACCTTAGAGACTAACACATTTATTTGAGCATAAGCTTCCGATGAAGAAAGTTGTAGCTCATGAAAGCTTATGCTCAAATAAATTTGTTAGTCTCTAAGGTACCACAAGTACTCCTTTTCTTTTCGCAAATTTTATTTTGCAGCATCTGTACAGGTTAAACCCTATCACATCATCATCTTCACGGTGTTTTGTTATTGTTTTAAATGATCTTTTCAACCAATTTTCCAGGTACAGGTATAAGCCTTACTGATAGATCATTTGCCAGATCATTGCTAGACACATTTTCAAATACCGTAACAACACTTGCTACCCTCCAATCCTCTGGAACAATGGCTAGGTTTTTTTTATGAGAGATGGCATATTTTTGCTAGCAGCTGCTCGGCTACTTCATACTTGGGCTCCTTCAGAACTCTTGGATGTATCCCATCTTGGCTTTGTGACTTATTAATTTTCAAATTATTAGGACTGTCAAGCGATTAAAAAAACTAATCGCAATTAATCATGTGATTAATCGCGCTGTTAAACAACAATAGAATACCATTTATTTTAAATATTTTTGGATGTTTACTACATTTTCAGGTATATTATTTTCAATTACAACACAGAATACAAAGTGTACAGTGCTCACTTTATTTTTATTACAAATATTTGCACTGTAAAAACCAAAAACAATATTTTTCAATTCACCTCACACAAGTACTGTAGTGCAATCTCTTTATCATGAAAGTTGAACTTACAAATGTAGAACTATGTACAAAAAAACCTGCATTCAAAAATAAAACAATGTAAAACTTTAGAGTCTGCAAGTCTACTCAGTCCTACTTCTTGGTCAGCCAATCACTCAGACAAACAAGGTTGGTTACAATTTGCAGGAGATAATGCTGTCTATTTCTTGTTTACAATGTCACCTGAAAGTGAGAACAGACATTCGCATGGCACTGTTGTAGCCGGTTTTGCAAGATATTTACGTGCCAGATGCGCTAAAGATTCAGATGTCTCTTCATGCTTCAACCACCATTCCAGAGGACATGCTTCCATGATGATGATGGGTTCTGCTTGATAACGATCCAAAGCAGTGCAGACTGAAGCATGTTCATTTTCATCATCTTAGTCAGATGTCACCAGCAGAAGGTTCATTTTCTTTTTTGTGGTTTGGGTTCTGTAGTTTCTGCATTGGAGTGTTGCTCTTTTAAGACATCTAAAAGCATGCTCCACACTTCGTCCCTCTCAGATTTTGGACGGCACTTCAGATTCTTAAAGCTTGGGTCGAGTGCTGTAGCTATTTTTAGAAACCTCACATTGGTACCTTCTTTGCGTTTTGTCAAATCTGCTGTGAAAGTGTTCTTAAAATGAACAGGTGCTGCGTCATCCGCCGAGACTGCTATAACATGAAATATATGGCAGAATGCGGGTAAAACAGAGCAGGAGACATACAATTCTCTCCCCAAGGAGTAAGTCACAAATTTAATTGACGCATTCTTTTTTTAACGAGCATCATCAGCATGGAAGCGTGTCCTCTGGAAAGGTGGCCGAAGCATAGAAGGGACATACAAATCAGATCTGCTCAAGCAAAAAAAAGAAAAAAGATTTTTCTACTGCCAGACCAACCACCTCAGCCTCAGATCTGAGAATCAACCTTTCCTTCTTGTGCATCATTGCCAATAACAAAGGTTCTGCAGGCCAAAATCTGCTCTGAGTGATACCTGTACTACTGCACGATCTTCAGTGGGTTTGCACAGGTATAACTGATTGAAACGTAGCACACAATTCTGTTGATGTTGCAAAGGAAGGAATAGAATTCAGCTTCCGCTCGCTGAGCTATTTTGACTCAGCAGGGCGAATGTGCATAAAAACAGTAAAAATGTATTTTAATCAGTCAAGTCAGCAGATTAGTCAGAGCACATCCTGGGAACATATCTGCTGAGTAAGAAGGTACCTCTTTTATATAGTAACTTTTGAAAGAAGGAATACACTTTAACTTCGTTGGACTGGGCTATAGCTGAGATCTGCCTCTTTGAGCCTGTACTGACACACCATACACAACTGTATCTCAGCAAACTTCTGGATCCTACAATCTGAGGCTCACTATCTATCTGAAATACTTACATGGCTCCCACCCCAGTGGTATCGGAGTGCCTCACAATCGTTAAGGTATTTATCTTCATAACACCCCTGTGAGGTAGGAAAGTGCTATTATCCGCATTTCACAGATGGGGACCTGAGGAACAGATAAACTATAGACCTGATCCAAAGCCTACTGAAGTCAATGGAGTCTTTCCATCAGTCTTTGGATCAGCCCTTAAGGGTCAGATTTTTAAAGGGAATTAGGCTTCTAAAGAGGTAGATAGTCGACTAAATCCACCATGTAGGTGCCATGACATTTTCAAAACTGTCACTCAGGCACTGCCTCATTTCCATAGGTTCTTAAGGTTCTACCAGTCAACAGCTTTAAAATAGCCTAAGTCAGTGGCTCTCAACCCAGAGCCTGCTTGCGGCCCAATCAGCACACAGCTGCGGCTCATGCAACAGCCTCTAGGGCCATAAAAGTAATACATATACTGCGTGGATGCGGCCCACATAACACATAGAGACATGGGCAGCGCATGAACCACCGGCTGGGGGAGGCTAGCCACCAGCCCCGCCTCTTCTGCCCGAGGTCCCACCCCTTCCACCCTCCTGCCGGAGCCCAGAACCCCCCTTCCCTCCCCCCCACCGCAGCCACCAGCCCAGTCCTGGCCCAGGCTAGCCCCCCCAGCCGCAGAGCGCCAGGAGAGGGGCCGGCGTGTGGCCCCAGCTTCCCCAGCTGTGGCACGTGGGAGAGCGGGTAGCCCCAGCCTCCCCAGCCCCGGCACGTGGGCGGGAGGTTGGGTAGTGTGCGGCTGCAGTCCCCTCAGCCCCGGAGCGCTGGGAAGGCGGGTGGCCCCAGCCTCCCCAGCTCTGAAGCGCAGGCAGCATGCAGCCCCAGCCCCCCGCCCCCCGCCCCTGCCGGAGCACTGGGGGGCTGGAGCAGGACTGGAGCTGCTGCAAGAAGGGGGGTAGGGCCATACCTGGCCGTTTGGGGAGGCACAGCCTCCCGCAGCCTATGTGACCCGCCGTCCATGCATAGAGAGCTGCATATGCGGCCCACAATGGTAAATAGGTTGAGAACCACTGACCTAAGTGCCGCTGCTGCCCCAAAGCTAATGAGCTGCTCAGAGCCCTAGCTCAAGCCAAAGGCCCAAAGCAGGATTTTTAAACTAGGTGAGGGAATGCCTAGCTTGCCAGAAGGGCCCAGTCCTGTAGGTGTACTCTGAGATTGCCTAAAATCCATCAGACCCCACAGAGGGAGGGTGGATGGAAGACAGCTGGGTGCACAGGGAAATGTAAGGCAAGTGTGAGAGAGGTATCAGTCATGAGCTGGAGACAGAGAGAGAGAGATGACTGGCTACGAGGGCATGGGCTACCTAAGCAGCTGACCTAGTTTAGGTGCCTGACTCCAGGAAAGCACTCACAGCTGTAGATCAGCCAGGCACACCAGGTCAGCTGCTTAGCACCTAAGCCCTCCCATCTTCCCTCTCTTTAGCATTTCATTCTTGGCTGGGTTATGTGGCTCCAAACATAGCTATCCGGCTTCTGAGAATGTCTTTCTATAGGCATTTCACTATCCCCATGCATTCTGTAGGGAGCCTCGGCAAAGCCACCTCACACAGGGCTGAAAATTCCAATTGGATTGTGGGCCACCAAGGGGTAGGCATTGCTCTGCTCAGCCAAGCGACACCTAAACCTTTTAAAATATCTGGCCCTAAGTGACTTGCCCAAGGACATATGGGAACACAGGAATTGCCATAGTGGATCAGATGTAAATTCCACCTAGTCCAGCATTCTGCCTCTGACAGTGACTAGTACCAGATGCTTCAGAGGGAGGTGTCAGTATCCTGTAGTAGGCAGGTGGTAGCTAATCTGCCCTCCCCGCATATATCTCATCCTGGTCCCTAATAGTTAGAGACTGACTGAAACGCTGAAGCACGAGGTTTAATATCCCTTCAAGATTTGTCACCATTAATTATAACTCTGGATATTCTTGATATCCATATAAATGTCCAGTCCCTTTTGGAGTCCTGTTAAGTTTTTGGCTTCAATTATTTACTCTGGCAATGAGTTCCACAGTTTAATCACACATTGTGTGAAAAAGTATTTCCTTTTATCAGTTTGAAATTTCCCACCTTTTAATTTAACCGAATGTCTCCTTGTTCCTGGGCAATGAGACAAGGAGAACAGAAGTTCCTGATCTACCTTCTCTAAGCCATTCATTATTTTATATACTTTTATCACATCCCCTCATATCTGTTTCCTTTCTAAAGTAACAATACTAATCCTCTCTCTTCATATGAGAGATTTTCCAGGTCCCAGATCATTCTCACTGCGCTTCTCTGAACACCCTTTAGTTCTGCAATATCCTTTCGGAGATGGTGTGACTAATACTGCACAGAGTATCCAGATCAGGGCACACCACTGATATATAAAGGCATTATAAAATTCTCTGTACCAACTTCCATGCCATTCCTTATGTATCCGAACATCATACATTTTTCTGACTGTATGTGCACATTGAGCAGAAGTTTTACTGAACTATCTACAATGAGGCCCAGGTGACAGTTAGTTTAGAACCCTGTAAAGTGTCTGACTGTCACACAGGAAGCCTGTGGCACAGCAGGGACTTAAACTTGCGTCACACAAGTATCAAGCTTTTGTGCCCTAACCACACTCTACCATCATTCCTCACTCTGCCCTTTCATTTCTCCCCATCTTCTTAAGGTTTACAAACACCTTAAAGGGCAGCTCTACCTTGAAGAGTGACTGTATTAAAACGACTTCTTACTCAGAAGGTCTGCTCATTATGGGTGAAATGTATCCCTGTGCAGTGGGTATGAGTGGAACTTAAGCAGGCATAGGCCTTGTGCTACCCCTCTATGAAGAGACGGATTTCACCCTGTGTGATTTCAGTCATATCTGCTAACTTTAGTGAATAAAACAAGATTTTAACTGCTATTTTACTCCTGTCTACCCTGCAGAGTCCACACAGCTAAGGGATAATGACTGGGATACTATTCTCACTCATGCATCAACAGAAAAACTTTTAACTGAGTTCTGAATGCAAAATGTTTATTGTTTGTGATGCATGAACTAGAAGAACCCAGCCCAACTGTCAGATCCTATCTTGTCTTTGCAGGACCAACAGTTAGAGAAAACACTGTCTTACTAGTAAACTGAACAGATCTAATGTGGGGATTGCTGAGACACCAGCATGGAGCCTCATGATGCCATTTTTAGTGGCAATACTCACTTGAAAGGATTTTTTTCCATACAAAGATTTTTTTTAGGAGAACCACTGATGGCATTATATTAATTCCTTTCCCCTATGATCCTTAACCTCCCCTTGTTTTGGATCCCTTTCTTTGTCTTGAAGTGTTTTTATTATTGGACAGTGGCATTTCATGATGTGTTATTGATACTGCACTTGGTTTTTATTTTGATGTGCAGTCCTGAACGGGTTGGAGATGGGGATTTGTGCTTGATAGAAAGTCTCAAATGATTAATTATTAGTTTGTAGAATTTCTCTTCTAAATCCATGTAAGATCCAGGTCTCTTCTTGTTAAAACTATTAATGAGCAAGATCCGTATTCTCTCAAAGACCCTCTCTTTGCACCCCACTGCAGTAACTGTGGTCAGCCAGGAACAGAGCACTCTCAGTGGGGAGTCTTCAACAGTGCTACCACCAGACTCCAGAAGCCCAAACTTAGTAAGCACCTATAGGGAGCAATACAAATCAAACCTTCACACAGGCCATACCTAATAAAGCTAGAGGGTAGTCTAAGCCCTGGTCTACACTAGGAGTTTAGGTCGAATTTAGCAGCGTTAAATCGATGTAAACCTGCACCCGTCCACACGATGAAGCCCTTTTTTTCGACTTAAAGGGCTCTTAAAATCGATTTCCTTAATCCACCCCTGACAAGTGGATTAGCGCTTAAATCGGCCTTGCCGGGTCGAATTTGGTGTACTGTGGATGCAATTAGATGGTATTGGCCTCCAGGAGCTATCCCAGAGTGCTCTATTGTGACCGCTCTGGACAGCACTCTCAACTCAGATGCACTGGCCAGGTAGACAGGAAAAGGCCCGCAAACTTTTGAATTTCAATTTCCTGTTTGCATGGTCACCTGCAGCTTGCCACGCTGGCCAGAGTACATCAGCAGAGGTGACCATGCAGAGCTCATCAGCAGAGGTGACCATGATGGAGTCCCAGAATCGCAAAAGAGCTCCAGCATGGACCAAACGGGAGGTATGAGATCTGATCGCTTTATGGGGAGAGGAATCCGTGCTATCAGAACTCCGTTCCAGTTTTCGAAATGCCAAAACATTTGTCAAAATCTCCCAGGGCATGAAGGACAGAGGCCATAACAGGGACCCGAAGCAATGCCATGTGAAACTTAAGGAGCTGAGGCAAGCCTACCAGAAAACCAGAGGGGCAAACGGCCACTCTAGGTCAGAGCCCCAAACATGCTGCTTCTATGATGAGCTGCATGCCATATTAGGGGGTTCAGCCACCACTACCCCAGCCGTATTGTTTGACTCCTTCAATGGAGATGGAGGCAACACAGAAGCAGGTTTTGGGGATGAGGAAGATGATGATGATGAAGTTGTAGATAGCTCACAGCAAGCAAGCAAGCAAGCAGAGAAACCGGTTTTCCCGACAGCCAGGAACTGTTTCTCACCCTGGACCTGGAGGCAGTCCCCCCCGGACCCACCCAAGGCTGCCTCCCGGACCCGCCAGACGGAGAAGGGACCTCTGGTGAGCGTACCTTTTAAAATACTATACACGGTTTAAAAGCAAGCATGTTTAATGATTAATTTGCCCTGGCATTTGCGGCTCTCCTGGATGTACTCCCAAAGCCTTTGCAAAAGGTTTCTGGGGAGGGCAGCCTTATTCCACCCACCATGGTAGGACACTTTACCACACCAGGCCAGTAGCACATACTCAGGAATCATTGTAGAACAAAGCATTGCACTGTATGTTTGCTGGCATTCAAACAACATCTGTTCTTTATCTCTCTGTGTTATCCTCAGGAGAGCGATATCATTCATGGTCACCTGGTTGAAATAGGGTGCTTTTCTTAAGGGGACATTCAGAGGTGCCCGTTCCTGCTGGG
Source organism: Chelonia mydas (assembly GCF_015237465.2). Taxonomy (NCBI): domain Eukaryota; kingdom Metazoa; phylum Chordata; order Testudines; family Cheloniidae; genus Chelonia; species Chelonia mydas. The sequence goes on from NC_057849.1 coordinate 215,518,054, forward strand.
CTGTTTGCCTGTGGCTGAACAGAAATGTTCCCCGCTGTTAGCCACGGGGAGGGGGGAGGGTTGAGGGGGTAGCCACGCGGTGGGGGGAGGCAAAATGCGACCTTGTAACAAAAGCACATGTGCTATGTATGTAATGTTAACAGCAAGGTTTACCCTGAAAGAGTGTAGCCACTGTTTTATAAAATGTGTCTTTTTAAATATCGCTGTCCCTTTTTTTTCCTCCACCAGCTGCATGTGTTTCAATGATCACAGGATCTTCTCCTTCCCAGAGGCTAGTGAAGATTAGAAAGAAAAAAAAAAACGCACTCATGATGAAATGTTCTCTGAGCTCATGCTGTCCTCCCACACTGACAGAGCAAAGACGAATGCGTGGAGGCAAATAATGTCAGAGTGCAGGAAAGCACAAAATGACCGGGAGGAGAGGTGGCGGGCTGAAGAGAGTAAGTGGTGGGCTGAAGAGAGGGCTGAAGCTCAAATGTGGCGGCAGCATGATGAGAGGAGGCAGGATTCAATGCTGAGGCTGCTGGAGGATCAAACCAGTATGCTCCAGCGTATGGTTCAGCTGCAGGAAAGGCAGCAGGAGCACAGACCGCTGCTACAGCCCCTGTGTAACCAACCGCCCTCCTCCCCAAGTTCCATAGCCTCCTCACCCAGATGCCCAAGAATGCGGTGGGGAGGCCTCCGGCCACCCGGCCACTCCACCCCAGAGGATTGCCCAAGCAACAGAAGGCTGACATTCAATAAGTTTTAAAGTTTTAAATTTTTAAAGTGCTCTGTGCCCTTGTCCTTCCCTCCTCCACCACCCCTCCTGGTGCTTCTCTCCTCCACCACCCCTCCTGGTGCTTCTCTCCTCCACCACCCCTCCTGGGCTACCTGGGTAGTTATCCCCCTATTTGTGTGATGAATGAATAAAGAATGCATGAATGTGAAGCAACAATGACTTTATTGCCTCTGCAAGCAGTGATCGAAGGGAGGAGGAGAGGGTGGTTAGCTTACAGGGAAGTAGAGTGAACCAAGGGGCGGTGGGTTTCATCATGGAGAAACACACAGAACATTCAAACCATAGCCTGGCCAGTCATGAAACTGGTTTTCAAAGCTTCTCTGATGCGCACCGCGCCCTCCTGTGCTCTTCTAACTGCCCTGGTGTCTGGCTGTGTGAAACCAGCAGCCAGGCGATTTGCCTCAACCTCCCACCCCGCCATAAATGTCTCCCCCTTACTCTCACAGATATTATGGAGCGCACAGCAAGCAGTAATAACAGTGGGAATATTAATTTCGCTGAGGTCTAACCGAGTCAGTAAACTGCGTCAGCGCACTTTTAAAGGTCCAAATGCACATTCTACCACCATTCTGCACTTGCTCAGCCTGTAGTTGAACAGCTCCTGACTACTGTCCAGGCTGCCTGTGTATGGCTTCATGAGCCATGGCATTAAGAGGTAGGCTGGGTCCCCAAGGATACATATAGGCATTTCAACGTCCCCAATGGTTATTTTCTGGTCTGGGAATAAAGTCCCTTCTCGCAGCTTTTGAAACAGACCAGAGTTCCTGAAGATGCGAGTGTCATGTACCTTTCCCAGCCATCCCATGTTGCTGTTGGTGAAACATCCCTTGTGATCCACCAGTGCTTGCAGCACTATTGAAAAGTACCCCTTGCGGTTTATGTACTTGCCGGCTTGGTGCTCCGGTGCCAAGATAGGGATATGGGTTCCGTCTATGGCCCCACCACAGTTAGGGAATCTCATTGCAGCAAAGCCATCCACTATGACCTGCACATTTCCCAGGGTCACTACCCTTGATATCAGCAGATCTTTGATTGCGTTGGCTACTTGCATCACAGCAACCCCCACAGTAGATTTGTCCACTCCAAATTGATTCCCGACTGACCGGGAGCTGTCTGGTGTTGCAAGCTTCCACAGGGCTATTGCCACTCGCTTCTCAACTGTGAGGGCTGCTCTCATCTTGGTATTCTTGCGCCTCAGGGCAGGGCAAAGCAAGTCACAAAGTTCCATGAAAGTGCCCTTATGCATGCAAAAGTTTCGCAACCACTGGGAATCGTCCCAGACCTACAACACTATGCGGTCCCACCAGGCTGTCTTGTTTCCCAAGCCCAGAATCAGCATTCCACTGCATGAACCTGCCCCATTAGCACCATGATGCCCACAATGCCAGGGCCCCTGCTTTGAGAGAAGTCTGTGTCCATGTCCTCATCACTCACGTTACCGCGCTGACATCACCTACTCACCCGGTATCACTTTGCCAGGTTCCGGTGCTGCATATACTGCTGGATAATGCGCATGGTGTTTAATGTGCTCCTAATTGCCAAAGTGATCTGAGCAGGCTCCACGCTTGCCGTGGTATGCCGTCTGCACAGAAAAAAGGCGTGGAACGATTGTCTGCCGTTGCCCTGACGGAGGGAGGGGCAACTGACGACATGGCTTACAGGGTTTGCTTACAGGGAATTAAAATCAACAAAGGGGGTGGCTTTGCGAGAAACTGAATGGCCCCCTCAAGGACAGAACTCAAAACTGGGTTTGGCAGGCCGTTGATTTCACAGAGGGAAGGAGGGAGGGAGGAGAAAATGAATACAAAACAAATCTGGTCTATTTCTTGTTTTGAGCCACTTCATCTTTATACATCTTACTGGCAGCAGACTGTTCAGTACGACCGCTAGCCGTCATCATCTCCTGGGTGCTCGGCAGAAGACGGTGCAGTATGATAACTAGCCATCATCTTCTGCTGGCTGGAGGTTAAAAGACAATGCACTGCCGGTAGGACTGAATCGCCCAAGACAAAACTTAAAAAGGAAATGACCTGGCTGAGTCACTCCCATGTTTGCCCAGGCGCACGATTAAAAGAGCACCCAGGACTACGTCGATGACGGCTACCAGTCATACTGCACTGTCTGCTACCAACAGGCAATTAACTGCTGCTGTGTAGCAATGCAGTACCACATCTGCCAGCACCCAGGAGACATACGGTGACGGTTAGCTGAGCGGGCTCCATGCTTGCCGTGCTATGGCATCTGCACAGGTAACTCAAGAAAAAAGGCGCAAAACGATTGTCTGCCCTTGCTTTCACGGAGGGAGGGTGGGAACGGGGGCCTGACGATATGTACCAAGAACCACCCGCGACAATGTTTTAGCCCCATCAGGCACTGGGATTTCTACCCAGAATTCAGATGGGCGGCGGAGACTGCGGGAACTGTGGGATAGCCACCCACAGTGCAACGCTCCGGAAGTTGACGTTTGCCTCAGGACTGTGGACATACTCCGCTGACTACATGCACTTAGAGCACTTGTGTGGGGACACACACAATCAACTGTATAAAACCGCTTTCTACAAAACCGACTTCTATAAATTTGACCTAATTTCATAGTGTAGACATACCCTAACATTGTTCCTCCTGGAAAACAGTCTCCAAGACTGATCCAGATTAAGGCCTGGATCCACAAAGTGACTTAGGTGGTGAGATATACCCAGATGTTCCCAACAAGTGACTCTCACCCCAAGCAGTAGACGAAGGTGAACACCTCCCTCCCCTGCCCCGGTCACTGCCAATCTGACCTGAGGGGAAATTCCTTCTCAACCCCATATGGCGATCAGTTAAACCCTGAGCATGTGAACAAGACCCAGCTAGCCACATACTTGAGAGAGGGAGAGAGGTGCCACCTCAGAGCACCTGCCCACCCTGTCCAGTGTCCCATCTCCAGCTGTGGCTATCTCTGATGCTTCAGAGGAAGGACGGAGAAAAAACCCCACACACCACAAAAACCCTAAGAATACATTAGAGGGGTGGTGCAGGGAAGAAATCCCTCCCTGATCCCTGCAAGCAAGTAGCTGAAGCCATGAAGCATGAGATTTTAGGAGCATAACACATAAACCGAAATGGACCTCCAAGGCGGCCGAGACCTGTCCTCCATCATACAATCCCACTCATAAATTTGTCCAGCTGCCTCTTAAAACTAATTGTTTGCCCCCAGAACTCCTATTGGCAGGCTGTTCCAGAACTTCACTCTTCTGATAGTTAGAAACCTTCTTGTTTCCAGCCTGAATTTTTTCATGGCCAAAGTACACCCATTTGTTCTTGTGCTAGCATTGTCCTTTAAATTAAACAATTCTTTTCCCTCCCTGGTGTTTACTCCCTCCTCCCTGCCAGCCTTCTTTTTGCTAAAACAGCAAAGCTCTACCAATCTCCTCTCATAAGTCCTTCATTCCCCTGATCGTCCTAGTAGCTCATCTTTGCACCTGTTCCAGTTTAAATTCATCTTTCTTGAACAGGGGTGACCAGAATGGTACACAGAATTCCAAATGAGGTCTTACCAGTGCTTTGACCAATCACATTAATACATCTCTATTGCTATAGGAAATTACTGACTTGATGCAACGGAGGAGTGCATTTGCCTTTTTCTCAGCCACACCACACTGATGGCTCATAGTCATCCTGTGATTGACCCACACTCCCAGGTCTCTCTCCTCCTCTGTTGCTTCCAACTGATGAGCCCCCAGCTTGTGGCAGAAACTATTAAACCCAAGTGCATGACCTTGCTCTCTGTACTACTGTATTGAATTTCATCCCATTTCTGTCACTCCAGCCCTCCAGGTGATCCAGATCTTATGGTACAACATTCTGATGCTCCTCTTCATTAATGATGCTGCCTCCCAGCTTTGTAGCGTCAGCAAATTTTATTAGCACAAATATTACATAAGATCGGTCCCAAGATCACTCCTTGAGGAGCTCCAGTAGTAACCTCCCTCCATTCCAATAATTCATCTCTGTGCACAACCCATTGCCTTCGCCCCTTTACTCAGATCCCTACTCACCTTACAATCCTTGTCCTAACCCCCACCTTGTCTAATTTGACTAATAATTTCCCATGTGGTTCCATGTCAAATGCTTTACTGAATTCAGAGGTTATGTCAAAAAAAGACAAAGAGAGACTCAAACAGATCAAGAATCAGAGAGACATACAATGAGAGAAAGCACAATAGATAGATCGATAACATGAATGTCAAACACTGGGACAAGGTGGGTGAGATAATATCTTTTAGTGCACTAACTTCTGTTGGTGAGAGAGACAAGCTTTTGAGCTTACACAGAGCTCTGCTTCAGATCCGGGAAACTTACTCAGGCCTGGTCTACCCTACAGCTAGGTTGAGTTTGACAGTTTATGTCAAACTAGCTACATAAGTGTCTACACTAAAATTTCACTCCTGTTGATGTAAACTGCCCCAATCTACCAGTTTAATAACTCCACCTCCATGAGTGGTGTAGAATCAATGTCAATGTAGTTAGGTCAATACAGCGTCAGTGTAGACACTGTGTTGCTTACATCAGTGGTTCTCAGCCAGGGTTCCAGGGCCCCCTGGGAGGGCACGGCCAGGTTTCAGGGGGTCCTCCAAGTATGATCAGTGTTAGACGTACACTGAAAGCCAAAAACCCCACCGCATGGGGCTAAAACCCAGGGCCTTGAGCCCCATCCCCCAGGGCTGAAGCAATGTAGCTTCACGAGGGCCCCTGTGGCATGGGGCCCCAGGCAATTGCCCTGCTTGCTACCCCCTAATGCTGGCCCTGACTTTTATATGCAGAAAACCAGTTATTGTAGCACAGGTGGGCTGTGGAGGTTTTTATAGCATGCTGGGGGGGCCTCAGAAAGAAAAAGGTTGAGAACCCCTGGCTTACATAAACGGTTATTGGCTTTCAGAAACCATCCCACACTGACACTCCAATTGGTACAAGCACGCCTAGTCAGGACACGCACCACAGACACGAGGAACAGAGTAGACACGTACAAGCGATGTAATTACTGGGGCAGCTGTATGCCAACATTTAGTGCAGACTTGCCCTCAGACTGTTACAGCTAAATACAAGAAGGAATAGATAGCGTAGCACAAGTAGTTAAAACATATTTCAAGGGATCGTTCAAGGTGAAGTGGCCTGTCAACACCCCTCCAGTGATAAGGAGGGAGGGAGAGAAAGACAGCTGGAATTGTTAATAGGTTATCGACTGTGGTAATTAACCATAAATCTAACCATAAATCTAGTGTCTCCATTCAGTCCAGGGTTTTTGGTGTCTAGCAAAGTTATGAATGTAAGCTTCCAGGGAGGACTTTTGAAAGTGCTGCGTGGGTTTCCTTTGAAGAGGAGGCCTGACAGGTCAGCTACAGAGGTCGCTTTGTGGGGGAGGCCTTTTCACAAAGCAATCACACCGTTTCCCGCTCATCTCCTGCGACCAACATGGCGACAACCCCCCCAGCAGGAAACACCGGGGCGGCGCAGCAAGGGCTGCACGGACACGGCCGCCCAGGGAGGCACCAACACGGGAGGTGCGGTGCAGGGCAGCCCGGCAGGCCGGGCTCAGCCCACGCGCCGCACACAGCCGCGGCGGAACAAGCCAGCCCTGGCCACCCGGGCCGCAGCCGCCGCCGCAGCGCCGACCTCTCCTAAGGGTGGGGGCGGGGGGTGCGACAAGGGGCTTCTGCGCGCCCACGTGGCCCCAGCGGAGCCTGCCCTGGGCGGGGCCAGGGGACGGGCCGCTGCCCAGAGCGGGGATGACGTGGACACCGGAGGTCCGGCCCGAGGACCCGCCCCCCCCCCCGGCCAGCGGGGCGCAGAAGCGGCTGCCAGGGAGACCACGCGACAAGCGCCCTGTCTGTGTCGCCCCCGCCCGTTCAGGGTCCGCCGGAAGTTGTCACGCTGGACAGGACGTGCCCCCGTTTTACAAGCAACAACCGCTCCCCACCCCCTTCTTCATCCCCGGGCCCTGCCCCCTGAGTCGCAACCAAACCGCACGGACACGCTCAACACGCCACTTGATTGACAGATCGTTGGTAACCAATGGGAGAGCTCCTTCTTACTCGCGCTCTGGACCGCCTCCTCCCCATCGTTGACCAATCGAAGGGGAGAATTACTCGCCATCGCAATCTGATGGATGGGATCAGCAGCCAATCAGCGACGGAAGTTACATTATCACCCCCTCCAATTAGCATTGAGGAATGAGGGAGGTAGCGGGAACAGGCCTGGGAGAGGGAGGGTGTGAATCCCCCTTGGAACCGCTGATATGGGGGTGGGTGGGGCGGAGAGTGCGCGCGGGCGGGCCCCTAGCCCGGAGCTCCCGTAGTGCGGCTGGGAGCCCGCGCAGGGGGCGGGGCCGGGCTGCAGCGTTTGTCCCGCGCTCCCCTCCCCGCCCCCAGGAATGGAGGGTTCGGGCCCCCACCCGGGGAGGGGGAGCAGCCGCCTGGAGCCCTGATAACGCGCGGCCCCGCGGCGCTTCCCGGGTGGCTCCCCCTGCGGCGCGGCGCCTCAACCACACGTTCCCAGGCTGGGTTCGACACGGGCCTGGGAGGAGCCGCCTGGGCGCTGCGTGTGGGGCTTAGTCAGCGCCTTAAGGTGGATCCGCGCAATTGGCCGGAAAGTCCTCGCACATCCCTGCAGTCCCCGCAGCTGCTCTCTCCCGCCCCCCCGCCGCGGCTCCGCACACAGCCCTGCCGTGCTGCTCGCTCCCCCCGACTCTGCTCCGAGCTCCCCAGACAGCCTGGTCAATGCCCCTCAGTCTTGCCCTGCAGCCCCCTCCCCCCGCCCCCGCCGGCAATTCCAGTGCCGGGCTCCCCAGGCAGCTCTGCCAATGTCACCGGATCATAGACTCTCAGGGTTGGAAGGGAGCTCAGGAGGTCACCTAGCCATCCCCCTGCTCAAAGCAGGACCAACCCCAAGTAAATCATCCCAGCCAGGGCTTTGTCAAGCCTGACCTTAAAAACCTCTAAGGAAGGAGATTCCACCACCTCCCTAGGTAACCCATTCCAGTGCTTCACCACCCTCCTAGTGAACTAGTGTTTCCTAATATCCAACCTAGACCTCCCCCACTGCAACTTGAGACCATTGCTCCTTGTTCTGTCATCTGCCACCACTGAGAACAGCCCAGCTCCATCCTCTTTGGAACCCCCCTTCAGGTAGTTGAAGGCTGCTATCAAATCCCCCCTCACTCTTCTCGTCTGCAGACTAAACAAGCCCAGTTCCCTCAGCCTCTCCTCGTAAGTCATGTGCCCCAGCCCCCTGATCATTTTCGTTGCCGTATTCTGGACTCTCTCCAAGTTGTCCACATGCTTTCTGTAATGGGGGGGCCCAAAATGATGCAGTACTTCAGATGTGGCCTCACCAGTGCCGAATAGAGGGGAATAATCACTTCCCTTGATCTGCTGGCAATACTCCTCCGAATGCAGCCCAATATGCCGTTAGCCTTCTTGGCAACAAGGGCATACTTCTGACTCATTTGCAGCTTCTCATCCACTGTAATCCCCAGGTCCTTTTCTGCAGAACTGCTGCTTAGCCAGTCAGTCCCCAGCCTGTAGCAGTGCATGGGATTCTTCCGTCCTAAGTGCAGGACTTTGCACTTGTCCTTGTTGAACCTCATGAGATTTCTTTTGGCCCAAACCTCCAATTTGTTTAGGTCACTCTGGACCCTATCCCTACCTTCCAGTATATCTACCTCTCTCCTCAACTTAGTATCATCTGCGAATTTGCTGAGGGTGCAATCCATCCTATCATCCAGATCATTAATGTAGATGTTAAACAAAACCAGCCCCAGGACCCGTCGTCCTGCCCTGCAGCCCCCTGCTATTCCAGTCCTGGGCTCCCCACACAGCTCTGCCAATGCCCCTCAGTCCTGCTCTGCAGCTCCCCTGCTATTCCAGCCCTGGGCACCCCACAGCGCCTGGCCAATGTCCCTTGGCCCTGCCCTGCAGCCCCCTTTTCTCCCCTTGGGTGAAAATATGTCTATGCAACTGTGGATGGTTAAAGAGGCTAGATATTTTATATCCCGGAGATATGAGAGTCACATAGGTATATGGTATGGGACCACATATGAGAGCTGTGTGTTATATACAGCAGGAAAATGTAAATTTATCACATTGTGGTGAGGTGGTCAATTATTATATGGAACAAGGCATTTGGAGTGGAGCCTGGGGAGCTGCAGAAAAGATTATCATTTGGAGGAGGTATTCTTTCATTATCATTTATGTTATTAAATGGTCATCTTTTATTATATTCAGTGGAGGACATAGATTATTTCAGGTGGGGATTATCACTGGAAAATGAAATTGTCCCACAGGAAAATAAGAGGTAATCACGGGGGTCATGAATTATTCTAAGGGGGTATGAAATTATTTTGGTTATCTTAAAGGGGTATATTAGATTATAAAATACAAAATTATGAAATTAACATATGGGATATATTATGCCAGAAAGGCATATATTGTGTTTGTGAAATTATTACTCAGGATATGTGGCTATCACAGTGCAGGGTATAAGATTACCACATGGGAGGATGTATTGCACCAAAGGAAAATAATTTAGCATATGAGGAGATAGGATTTTGTCACATGAAACTTTATGTGTTGAGACACAAGAAACTATACAGGTAAGAGATGGCACTTGGAGACATAGGGGCCTAAAATTAGATTTGTAAATGCATGTTTAGGTATTGACCTCAGTGAGACCTATTGGGCGCTTAGCATTTTTGCAAATCAGGCAAGTACCTAAACACGGATTTAAATTGCCCAATTTTAGGCTCCTATTTCTGAAAATCTTGGTCAAGATTATCACCCAAAGAATAGATGGCGCTAGCCAATATATTGCATAGGGATATACAGTATGTATTTCCACATGGTAGTATGAGATTTTAACAAGGAAGAATGAGACTGGGGAACATGGTATTTAGGAAATTTTCATTTGTACATTTTTTCAGGAATAGTAAAGTAAAGCCCAGAGAAACGTGGTTTTGAAAAACTACAGTTAGGGGGAGATAAAAATATTAGAGGTCACATTAGATTACAAAGGTTCCTGTTTACCACTACTGTTAATGGTGAATAAGAAAACAGGCCTTCATTGGCCAGGATGTAGAAATTAACCACCATCCCACTATCAAAAGCTGTGGGGTCCTGACTGCCAAAAACAAAGCCACCTCCCATACCTCTCTGGATACCAGAAACCACAAGTGCTGACCATCCATCTGTCAAAATCTCCAGCTTTCCCGGATATATTCACCATTGAGTCAAGTGTTTTCTACATAAAAATCTGTGACAACTTGAAAATGTAGAGGCATCATAAATTGAATTTAATATAAAAATAAATCACACAAGGACTACTCTATTCTTTTTCTGTCTCCATCTGTTATCTCTTGTTTTACACTTAGATTGTAAACTCTTTGGGGGCAGAGACCATCTCTTTGTTCTGTGTTTGTTCAGTACCTTGCACAATAAGGTCTGGGAAGGAAGGAAGATTATTACACTGGCTGGGATTTGATGGAGGGGATTACCACAAGATTTAGAGGGTTAGGAAATTTATCACCTGGATTGAGGGTTGATTATCATATGAGTTGAGGCCCCCATAAGGCCATGGGAGATTGTCAAACTGGGCCACTAGGTGGAAGGTTGGGAGCAGGTTATCAAATAGGTTTCAGAGTCAGGTTATCAAATAGTTTGTGGGGATTCTTACCAGTTTTGATGAATGGTTTTGGGGAGATAATCACATGGTAGTGTTAAAAGATTATCTCACATTGAGGGGATATCACCAGAGGATCAACAGGCACAAAGGCTCAGGGATGGTAAGAGATCATTATGAACTGGGACATTACATGGGTTGGGTGAGGTTATCACGCATATCTGAATTATCTCACTGAGATAAAATTATCATCTGGGTTGGAGGGACATTATTACATGTGGGATTGCAGGAAAGTTATTATATGTGGAATTGGGGTGTGTAATGGACTGGGGTGTGTAAACGATCTTGGGGGAGTTATTACTAGGCTTAGCAGAATTTTTTAAAATAATTTTGATGGATAATATCAGTATTTATTTTAAAGCATTTTTTAGATTTTTATTCAAAAATGTACAGCTGTGGGAAATGGGGGGGGTAATAGTATTTAATGAAAGTAGATGCTGAGATTCAAGAAGTTAAAGCTTTATAACCATTTACAACTAATTGTCAACATCACATGTCAACATATACACATTTCATTAAATCAAACTCTTAATAAATTGACAAGTAGCATTTGTTTTACTTTGCCTAGCTGAACATTTTTATTATTATGGATGGAAATATTTTTTCATTGGTTTGTGTGTGTGTGTGTACCGTGAAATTGACATTTACTAACATTTACTGATAAAAATCTAATCTTTCCAAGGCTGGTTATTGCCTGATTGTGTGTGTTAGTGTGATTGAGAAGATGATCGTGTAGGGGGAATATTACGTGGGTTGGGATTACGGATCGGGGCGTTATACCCCAAACGGATTGCGGGAGTTATTTTCCAGGTGGGTTTAGGAAATTATTCCTTCGGGGGGGTTATTCCTTGGGGGGGGGGGGGTTAAGGGGGTTATTCCCCATGCGGGTGAGGGGGTTATTCCTTGGGGGGGGGGATTAAGGGGGTTATTCTCTCGGCGTGTTGGGGGGTGGTTATTCCCGGGCTAGGCTGGGTAACCCTCTCTCTGGGAGCCTCCTTAACCCAGGGAGGCGGGGGCGGCCGCGGCCGGGGGGAGCCGGGGGAGGCGGAGCGGAGGCCGGGGAGGAGCCGGGGCCTGCAGTGGAGCCGCAGCCCGGAGCAGCCGGAGCAGCAGCCGCAGCAGCCGTGGGAGCGGCGGGGCCCGGGAAGACTCAGCGCCGCCCGGACGGGGCCCCCCGCAAGGAGCCCGGGGAGACCCCCAGGGACGGGCCCGAGGCCCGGCGGGAGGTGGCGGAGGCGGCCGCCCGGCCCCGCTCAGGCCCAGGAGCCGCCGCGGCCTCCAGTGGCAGCCGGGCCCGGGCGAGAGGAGCCGGGGCCTGGGGAGGGGGAAGCCAGGGACCGCCACCAGCCAGCCCGGGGTGACAGCCCCGTCCCCCGCCGCGGGAGAGACCCCACAACCCAGCCTGGGGAGAGGGCCTCATAGGCAGCTCCCTGATCCCCAGCCACGGGGCAGAGACTCCGATCCCCAGCCCCAAATATCTGCCAAGCGGCGGACACAGCCCACTGACCGGGCCGAGACCCCCTGCAGCCCCCTACCCATCCGGGGTGGAGCCACCCTCGGCTCCCCAGGACCTCGTCAGAGGGCGCAGAGACACCCTCCCCCATCCCTCCAGATCTAAAATAGACAAGGAGACGCCCCCTCCCCCATTTCTCCCAAGCCCAGCCAGACAGTCAGTGGGGAACCTCCAGGAGAGAGACCCCTTAGGTCCATCAGGGACAGAGCCGGCCCTCAAATACTTAGCCAGAAAGAAGCAAAGCCCCAAATAGTTACCCAGTAATTAATTAACACCCACTCAGTACCCAACAAGAAAGCAAGGCCCCAGGGAGAGACACCCCTCACCGACTGGCAGTGCCCACTGTAGGTAACAGAGTTCTAGATACCAAGCTGGCAAGGGGCACTCCCCCCTGGAAGAGGAAATATCCCCGGACTTCCATAAAGAGACTGTCCTAAATATCCCACGTAAAGGGGGGGAGAAACACCTACCAGCCAGCCACCAGGAAAGAGAAAAGAGACTTCCCTGAAATATCCACAGAGTTAGCAAGAGGAACTCCCTCAGAGAAGGGGGAGATTTGCCTGCCCCAAAAGGGGACGTGAACCTACAGGGAAGAGAAAAGGGACCCCCAATTAGGGAGGGAAGGGGGAATTGATCTCCCATATAACCAGAGAGCCAGTGGGGAGAAGAAAACAGTATTTTCCAGGAGTGACACCCCTTAAATAGGTAGCTATTAAAGAAGAGAGAAAGGAGAAGATCCGTATCCTAGGATACCACCAGCAGTTTAGGGGGCAGACAACCCCAAGCAGATCATTCTACCTCTCAGGGTCCTGATTTCATCCACAACCCCCTCCCTCTCAAAATCTGAAGAAGATCTTGGAATAGCTGGCAGCAATGCTCTGAGGATGGAGTCCAGGGGAGGAGTGTGAAGGGCAGCACCCCAAAAACCAGTGCCGGAGATAACTCCCCCCTCCCTACAGAAAATCTTCCAGACAGAGTGAGTGACCACATTACATCACCTCTCTTTTCCCCACAGTTCTCCTTCTGTCTATTCCTCTCTATCCTTCACGCTTCCCATGTCTTTTCTCTTCTGTCTATAGCTCTCTCCATCTTCTCTCTGTCTTCCCATTTCTGAATTCTCCCCACCCTTCTTTCTCAGTGTGCCTTTCTCCATCTTTATTTCTGGAATTAATTGTCTCCTTTTATTCATTATAAAGAACCGGCCTGATTTTCTTTCCAGTGCATTGCTTTTTGGAGACCCTAGCCTCAGGGAATTGTATCCAAGTCCCTCTGGCATTCCCCGTCAGTCATTAGTGTATTGACTTTATTGTGGACTCAGCCTTCATCATCACTGACATGGAATACATTTCTGTCATCCAGTGGGCAATATGGAGGATCGTGTTGATTTAAAAGACTGGGGAGAGGGAGGGTGAATCCTAGCATTGGTGCCCTAGGGGTGTGTATCATGCAATGCTCATGAGGCTATGTGTGTGAATCTTGCTGCTAGTATCCTAGGGGTTGCAGAAACCCACTGTGCTTGGGACTGGGAGTTGTTTGAATATCAGTATTGGTACTCTCGGATGTAGATCCCACTGTACGCAGGGGCGCTATGGGAATGATTGGGCGCTATGGGAATTGGTGCCCTTTGGTGTGAATCCCATTGTACCCCGGGGCCTGGGGATGAAAATTTCAGGGGTAGTATTGGTGGAACCCACTTTCAAAACTAAGAGGATCCATTCCATTGCTACTATCCTTCACATGTGACTCCTGCTCTATTTAGGGTCTGGGAATGTGAATCCTGATGCTTGTGTCGTGGGGTACAGGCCCTGCTGTCTTGTGAAAATGGGATCGTTAAATCCCACCCCAAGGGAGCCCTCTGACACTAGCACAGTGCTCCCTCTCCTTCCCAAGAAAACACAGTTGCCCTGGGTCATTCACTGGGAAATCAAGTCCAAAAGAGACATCACCTCAAAAGAGACTAATGCAGATTCCTTTAGCAGATCCAGCACCCCAAAGACAATCCCATATAAATCCCAGGCTGAGGTATCCCTTTCCCTGTTCAAGATACTGGCACAAGTTTATTCTCCTGAGACAGTTGCAAGGAAATCCAAGGCCAAAGGATCCCTTGCTCTGACAGATACCAACTCAGACTCCAGGAGGAAAATACATACTAACAGGGAAATCCAAGAATGAGGATCGAGAGGGATTCCTTGGTGTAACTGGACAGTAAGCTCACAGAAAGGAGTGTGAGGTCACCCCCAGATGACTCCCCACCTTTGCCATTGCATTTTGACCTCTCTGTGATTCTTAGCATGGCGCAGTGGATTTTACAAAGGGGGACTGAAACCATAATGTTTGTGTTCTGGGGGTACTATAAGATGCCCTCCCACTTGTTGCTCTCTAGTTTTGCAGTCCATCTGCTTTGAGTAGAATACATTGTCTCGTGCAAGGAAAGCAATAAGTGAGGCATTTTGGCCTTCGTACGCTCAAAGGGATTTACTGACTCTTCCTGCTCTTGGGGTTAATTTACCTTCTTCTGCCCCAGCTCTTACAATAATGACTTGACATTTTTCTAGTGCCTTTGGTTCAGTCGGATGCCACAGCGTTTTACTGAATGTGTATGCCAGCCTTGGAAAATTCTTCTTGTTCACAGCAAGTAATATTTTGAAGGGTGTATAAAAGATTTGTATTTTAATTCTTGTCTGTCATCGTGATAAAGGATGAGTTTTTAGATTTTGTGGCTGAACTGGTAAATATGACAATTTTGCAAGGCGGAATTCTGTGTGGGGCCTGTGCGTAATTGTTTGTGATTTATTCATTAATTGCTGACAGAGTACTCAGTGCTGTTCTAGACACACAAATTAAGACAATCTCTGCCCTGAAAAGCTTGCAGTCTGAAAGACAGATATGCAGAAGCCAGGACATGCTGGTAAATCCAGGGGAGGGAGTAATTTGAGGGGTGTATGGTTTGCTGGGTTTTGTTGTTGTTGCTACTTATTTACGTGAATTGGGCCAGGGATGGTCTTAATACTTAGTCCGGCCTTTGAGTGAAGGACACTGGACTAGATAACCTCTCGAGGTCCCTCCCAGTCCTATGATTCTACAGTTCTATGATTGTTAACCCAAAGCTGAAATGCTGCTCCCTCTGGGGTGGAATGATGTAGCCCCAAGGATGTTACATAAAGGTGTAAGGTGGGAGGGGAAGGGAAGAATATTATTTATCTCCATAAATGTGCAAGGTGTTCTACAGACAAGTAACAGGTCTATGTCCTTCGGAATTTAACCAAGACTTTCAAACCTGGGTGCCAGTCAGGCTTCTAAATCCATCTAAATAAGTGACCTGATTGTCGTAAGTGTCCATCAGCCCACAGTTGACATCAGTGAGAGCTGCTAGGTGCTCAGCAGTTTGAAAATGAGGCTACTTATTTAATTGCCTGAATATAGACTTAGAAGCCTAAGTTCAGGCACTCGGGCTTGAAAGTCTCGTCTTTACAGTATGAGCAGTATAATCCTTTGAGGTGCTGAGTGTCCTCAATTTCCAAGGAAGTCAATGAGAGTTGAGGGTACACAGTACTTTTCGAGGTCAGGCCCTAAATAAGATTTCACATTAAATGAGGGAGATTAAAAGGGTATGGCAGGACAAAGGTTACCTAAATGAATGATAGCATATAACATTCGTCTCATCGCATGCCTTGTTAGTTCCTTGGATTTTGTGTTAAAATCCATGGTTTTATGGACAGTACCTGGGATCAGGATAAGGGGTCAGGCAATATCATATTGAACTGAAATAGCAGGGGCAATTTAAGGAAGCTGAATGTTAATACCCAATTTGGAATCTGGTTGCGACCCCTAATTCTTGTGGAAATTATTGAATTGAGGGAGGTGGGACACTTGTAAACTCAATTTTTTTGCTTTAAGAAATGTTACTGACCTTGAATGCTAGAGGCTGTTCCTTGGTTCTCTTTTTAACCCCAGGGGCCACAGCAATGCAGGCATCTTCGGTACACCACCCCCACCAATGGACCTCATCCCTGGCCTTGTGTACCTGTATTGGGGAGTTCAGTCTCCGTGACCTGTTCAGACCTTTGGCCTCCGCTGAGAATGTCAGCGGGGAGACCTATTAATGCCGTTTGTGACGTGGGCATCTGTCCATGAAGAACTGGACTAAGACAAGTAATTCATTTCCCCAATTCTCCCCAGCAATCATCAAATCCCCCTAACCTAGGGCCAGATTGTAATCATTATCTTACCGGCAGAGCCCTGTGAGTTCTACAGCTGCAGCATAGTGCTTCAGAATCTCAGCTTTCATTTTAAAATAAATTATATTTCTAGGCCTGATGATTTTGAAGATAACCTTGAAAACAGGAATCAAGCGTTTGAATCTGCAAAAGCTACTGATTCAGGCTCTAAGAAGTGTGAACTGCCCATTCGTCTCTATTGGATGTTAACCCAGAAATTTAAAGATAACCATTTAAATGTCAATAATCACTAACTATTTCACTGCTGATTATTTAAGAGAAACATCCAGCTAATGTGCTCGTCCCATTCCCAAACTGCCTCCCACACCTCCCTACGTACCAATAGCCCCAACTGTTCCCTGTCCGGCTCTCAAAATCTTCAGCTTGCACTATGAAAATGTCTATGATACAGTTATGCACTGTAAGTACAAAAATCTGTGGCATATTAAAAAAGTGAAAATGTGGAGACAGTTTAAAATAAATTGCATTTAATGTACAAATGAATAACACAGGGGAGACTGTCCTGAATACACTATTCATTTTCATACTTAACTCATTTTAAAATGGAGGTTTTTTAAAATGTAAATGAAGCTGGTGCAGAATATCCAGAAGGGCTCAATCCAGAGACCTTGTAGCAGAGTTCAGGACCATCTTCTTAAGGAATTCTTGGGGCTTTATTGAAATGTGAAAGGCTTATTTTCCATTGCCCCATCACAACATGGGGCCTGATTGGGATTGGTGCCCTAGAGGTGAAAGACTCAGTATCCTATTGCTGCTGCTAGTTATCTGTTTTCCTCTGCTGATTCTCATTCCATGTCAGCACTCTCCTCAAATCCCTTCAGTGGCTTCCTATCTGTTATTGCATCAAATTTAAGTTCTGCTTCTGCACCTTTAAGGCGCAGCACATTTTCACCCCACCTACATCTCTGCTCTGATTTCCTCCTACTCTCCTGCACTCCTCCCAGTTCTCTCTTTACTGATCTCTGCATCTCTTTTTTCCACTCTTCTTTGGGCCTTCTATCCTGCTGCTCAGTATGCCTAGGACACTCTCCCTGTCCTCATATGCCAAGCATCCTCCATCTCCTCCTTAAAACCCATTTCTTCCAGGAATCTTTCCTAGCTGCACTGCACTGGGCCCCTCATCAGTGGTCTTCCACACTGGTGTTGTGATTCTGTCTTGGCTTTGCCTTTGTTAGATCATATGCTTATGGGGGCAGGGACTTTGTTTTATTTTGGGTTATATCAAATACCACGTCCATTAATGCAGATGTATAATGAATAATCATTCTGATTCTGCTGAATTATCCAGTCTTACCAGCATGGGATAGTAGTGCTTTAGAGGGGAAAGGCGCCATAATCTCTCTGACTCATCCAGTCTCCCACCCTTCCTGTTTAACTGCCCCTCCACGTGTGGCTTGGCTGTAGCCGGTGATCTAGCATTAAAACCAAACAGAGATGAAATAATCTGCCTAAAAATCTCTTCTAGGTCTCTTGACCTCCAAAACACTCCCTAGAAAAGGTAAGCCTAGTGTATAGAGCACTGGACTGGGACTCAGGAGATCTGGATTCTCTTCTAAGCTGTGCCACTGTGGGGACCTTGAGCAGATCACTTCCCCTTTCTGTGCCTCAGTTTCTCCACCAGTAAAATGTGAGGAATGAAATGAATTGATCCTTTATAAAACACTTTGAAACACTTTGAAATGTAAGGATGAAATGTGCTTCCTAAGAGCTAGGGGGTATTATTATTCCAGATCTATCTAAGGTAATGAATATGAGAAAAAACCTTGTGAAATTAAACAAAAAGCCTTTCAGACCTTCCTTATGCATCATGAAGGAGCAAATAGCGGGCATGGACTCAGTTTTTTTCCTTTGCAGGTCATCTGTAAGCTGAAAGGCCCCATAGCCTGTCTGTAGTTTTAAGTTGTTTAAGTTGTTTTAAACTAAAGTAAACTAAACTAGTTTTAAGTAGTTTAAATATGTTTTAAATTGACTTAAGCAAAGATATTCTGGGTCTCCTGAAACCTATCTCCTTAACATCTCCAGTCACCTTTTCTTGGCCAAGTCTTAAGGGTCTCTATTCCTCCTCTTGTCCTCTCTTGACTTTTGTGTGTCTGTCCTCTCCTGGTTCCCCTCCTAATTGCTCTGGTCATTCGTTCAGTGTCTTTTTCACTAGGCTGACCTCTTCCCTTCTCCCCTTTTCCATAAGGATACCGCAGGGCTCCATCCTTGGCTCACTCCTCCTGTCTTCTGTACACACTCTTTTAGTGATCTCATCTATTCAGTTGGCTTCACTACCATCTTTATGCCAGTGACTTGCAAATCTACCTCTCCACTCCTGACCAGTCTTCCTCCATCCAGTCGTACATCTTAACTTGTCTCTTGGACATCTTCCCTTGGATGACTCAGTACCAACTCAGCATGGCCAAAACGGAACTTTGAACTTCCTTCTGAAACCATCCCCATTGTCTCTCCCCCCCCGCTCCACCCCGTCCCTTTTTTACAACACCGCCACACTTCTATCACCCAGACTCACAATCTGTGTATCCTTTCTGACCACTCCCGTTCTTGCCCCACAAATGTAGGTTGTGTCCATATCCTGCTGTTTCTTCCTCCTTAACCTAAGATCATCCATTTCTCTCTATCCACACAGCTAAAATTCCTGTCCAGGCCCTCTTCATCTCCCATCTTGACTGTTGCAGCCACTTCCTCACTGGCCTCCTTGAAACAACATCAGGCCCTGCAGAACACAGCTGTTAAAATCATCTCCCTGGCTTGTTGTTCTCGCCATATCATCCTCCTCTTCAAATCCATCTGTTGGCTCCCCATTGGTCCACCCCATCACGTTCAAGCTTCTTGTCCTCACTTACTGCCGTTCGCAATTCTGTGTCTCCCTTCTTATCTGCTCTTATCTTCTATTGCGTCGATGCCAACATAAGAATGGCCATATTGGGTCAGATCAGTGGTTCATCTAGCCCTGTCTTCCGACAGTGGCCAATGCCAGGTACTTCAGAGGGAAAGAAGAGAACAGGCAATCATCGAGTGATCCGTCTCCTGTTGCCCATTCCCAGCTTCTGGCAAGCAGAGGCTAGAGACACTTCAGAGCATGGTTTTGCATCACTGCCCATCTTAGCTAATAGCCATTGACAGACCTATCCTCCACAAACTTATCTAATTCTGTTTTGAACCCTGTTATAGGCTTGGCCTTCATAACATTCTTTAGCAAGGACTTCCACAGATTGACTGTGCATTGTGTGAAGAAATACTTCCTTTTGTTTGTTTTAAACCTGCTACCTATTAATTTCATTTGGTGGCTCCTAGTTCTTGTGTTATGAGAAGGAGTAAATGACACTTCCTTATTTACTTTCTCCACACCAGTCATGATTTTATAGACCTCTATCATATCCCCCCTTAATCGTCTCTTTTCCAAGCTGAAAAGTCACAGTTGTATTAATCTCTCCTCATATGGACGATGTTCCATATCCCTAATCATTTTTGCTGCCCTTTTCTGTACCTTTTCCAAATCCAGTATATCTTTTTTGAGATAGGGCAACCAGAACTACATGCAGTATTCAAGCTGTGGGTGTACCATGGATTTATATAGAAGCAATATGATATTTTCTGTCTTATTATCTGTCCCTTTCCTAAAGATTCCCTACATTCTGTTAGCTTTTTTGACTGCCGCTGCACATTGAGTGGATGTTTTCAGAGAACTATCCATAATGACACCGAGATCTCTTTCTTGAGTGGTTACAGCTAATTTAGACCGTATCATTTTATATGTATAATTGGGATTATGTTTTCCAATGTGCATTACTTTGCATTTATCAACATTGAATTTCATCTGCCATTTTGTTTCGCAGTCACGCAGTTTTGTGCGATCCCTTTGTAACTCTTTGCAGTCTGCTTTGGACTTAACTATATTGAATAGCTTTATATCATCTGCAACTTTTGCCACTTCACTGTCTACCACTTTTTCTAGATCATTTATGAATATGTTGAACAGTATTGGTCCCAGTACAGACCCCTGGAGAAACACCACTATTTACCTCTCTCCATTCTGAAAACTGACCATTTATTCCTACTCTTTGTTTCCTATCTTTTAACCAGTTCTTGATCCATGAGAGGACCCTCCCTCTTATCCCATGACGGCTTACTTTGCTTAAGAGCCTTTGGTGAGTGACCTTGTGAAAGGCTTTCTGAAAATCTAAGTACACTATATCCACTGGATCCTCCTTGTCCACATGCTTGTTGACCCCCCTCAAAGAATTCTAGTAGAGGCATGATTTCCCTTTAAAAAAACCATGTTGATGTTTCCCCAGCAAAACCTGTTCATCTACATGTCTGATAATTCTGTTCTTTACTATAGTTTCAACCAATTTGCCAGGTACTGAAATTAGGCTTACCAGCCTGTAATTGCCAGGATCGCCTATGGAGCTTTTTTTAAAAATTGGCATCACATTAGCTATCCTCCAGTTATCTGGTATAGAAGCTGATTTAAATGATAGGTTACATACTACGTGACCAATATCACCACCTGTTTGTTCTCTTCTTCCAGAAACATTCCATGTACTTACTTCCACACCATACTTGTGGAATGCCTTCCCTAGTCTAGCCAGTCCATAAAGCCGTTACCTTATCCTCCTTCAAATCCCTCCTCAGCTCATTTCTACCATGATACCTACAGGAAACTGCCAACCTGTAATGGCCAAGCAGGGCCCAGTGAGGATCATATATTTATGTGTTTATATATTTAAAAATTATTCATAAAGTTCAGATTATCAGTTTATTACCCTCATCCTCCCTCCCTGTTTCCCTTATAGAGGAGGAGGATAAAAAAGAAGAGACTGGAGAAGTAGAGACACCCTGCCACCCCACCCCCCAAAGCAACCAGGAAGATGAGGGACCCTGTCACAGTGGTCAGGAGGCTCTGTGGGGTGGGGAAAAGAGAAAAGGCTCCTTCCAGCATCTAGAGGGGACTGGAAGGGGGATTTAAGATCTTATCAGACAGCTACTATTGAGAAGATGGTATGAAAAATGTATCCCCTTAGGAGTCCAAAACTGCAGGATGCAGAATTCCCATTAGAGATTCTAGCTTTCCAGCCATAGAGAGTTGTTAAGAGGTGTAGGCTTTCCACTAGAACATTGCTTCTTGGCCTTGCTGTTGGCCATCCTCCTCGTAGGTTTCATATAAACTTTTGGCTAGGAAGTCTGGCTAATGGATGTTGGGTGTTATGCCTCCCAAAATCCAATTTGTCAAATATGCTTCTTTTAATTAATTAGAGTGACTTTACCTGGATCATAATAAAAACAAAAATAAAAAGACAGAGAGTCCTTATTTACAAGCTACATCTAGCATCCCTTCATTCCTACATTCAGTCTCCAACTCAGCTCCAGCGCATCTGCTTCCAAACTCCTTGGGCAACCACATGCAGTGAACACATTCCACAATGTCTAAGTAATCTTAGCAGTAGAAGTGTTTGTCATATGTCCTTCTGTCCATCTAGAAGACCATTTGCTTATTATGTGCAAAATGAACATGGAATCTTTGCCAAGTCTTAGGCTATGTCTACGCTACCACTTAGGTCGGTCTAATTTATGTCGCTCAGGCCATCCCCCTGAGTGACATAAGTTACACCAACCTAAGCACCAGTGTGGATAGTGCTGTCGGGGGAGAGCTTTTGCCCCTGACATAGGTACTGCCATTCATGTGGGATGAATTAAGTTGCCGGGAGAGCTCTCTCCTGTCAGCTTTGAGCGGCTGCCCTAGAGCACTTACAGTGGCGCAGCTGCACCACTATAAACGCTCTCATATAGCCGGAGTAACCAACTTCTATGGACGGTGTGGAACGGTTTGTGACTTGTGTTGGTGACTACTTCAGAGTTCACATTGACTAATCGCTTTCAGTGTTTTGTTCAAAGCCTGGCCACCAAAATCAACTTCTAGTCAGATTTTCATTTTCACTATGCCGGGGTGAAGTTCACGTAACTCAGCCAGGCTCCTACTGTGTAAGCCTTGTATTACTGTTGTTGTACCCCTTAGTGATCAGTCATTTTTCACTGACAAATCTGTTTGTTACAAGAATTAGAACTAAATTTCTCCTATATGACCTGTCCTGCAGAAAGAGTATATTACATTATTTTAACCCAATAGGTCTTTTCATTTCTGTGGCTATCTTTTTTTTGCACTAATGGGAAGATCTTCTGTGTGGGTGATTCTGAACAGTGATCCACTTCTGATTCTGTCTCTAATTTCAGAGGCAATATGGATAGTGTATCAGTGTTAGCATGTGCTGTACTGAAGATTTACACTTGATATTATACTGATATGCAACTAAGATTAAAACCCATCTCTGCATCCTGGATGCTTCTAAGCCTGGAATACCTTCTTTTGGAATTACTTTTCCTATCAGAGGTTTGTAATTGGTTTCCAAAGTAAATTTCATTCCAAATAAGTACTCATAAAATTGAGTTACTCCAAAAATAATACCAAATGCCTCTTCCTCAGTATAAAAGTAATTGTTCTGTTAATGTTCTTGAAGCAAATGAGGTAAATTTCTCTTGCTCATCTTTGCAATTGTGTGAAATTACAGCTTCTACCTCTACTGGTGAAGAATCACTTAGTAATAGTGAGGAAAGCTCTGGATTAAAATGTACCAGCACGGTAGAACTCCTCAATGTGCATCTCCAAAAGCCTTATTTTGTCTTTTGCTCCAAACCATTTTACATTTTTTTCTGTAACAGTGAAAACATTAGGCTTATTGTATATATATATTGGGATAAATCTTTTATAGTAGTTTTAACAAAGTTAAAAATGACCTCAGCTGTTAAGCATTTTTAGGTAGAGCCATGTTCTCAGTAGCATTTGTTGTTTCTTGTAAGGGTTGTGTTGTCTTCCCCTGCACCTGTGCTGGGCCGTAAATAAGCAACTTGGTTATTTTTCTTAACTTTAAGACCACATTTTTTGCAAAATCCCTTTAGCGTTTCTCAAGTGTTCCTCTACATTTCTACCATATGTCTAAATAGCTGACAAGAAAATAAAAACCTTGGTGAATTTGATCTATTCTTTTTTTTTTTTTTTTTAAATCTGGCAGGTCACTGTCTACACTGAATGGTAGCCTTTTGTGCCTATACAGCCTTTTATATGTCTCCATAGTAAGGATATTTTAGAATCTGGCTCTAACATGACCTCTTGATATGTTTGAGGCAAGTCAAGCTTTGTAAACTTTACCCTTCTTGACAGTTTAGCACGTAAATCCTGTGGTTTTGGAATTGGATTCTGATCTGCTTGCAACCTGGGGCTTATGATGACTTTATAGTCCCCACAAATCCTCACACTTCATCAGTTTCAGGAACACACACAGCCATTCACTAAATTCAGCAGATGAAATTATTCCCTGCTCCTGCAATTCTTCTAATTGCCTTTCTGCGGGTTCTCACAAAATATAAGGCACCAGATGAGCCTTAAGAAATGTTGGTTTGGCCTTTTAAAAATACATTCTGTTATGCCTTTCACTAAACCCGTGACTGTACCAAAAATAGATTTTTCTTTTTCTTTCGCCACCAGACCTAACTAGTGGTATACTTTATGTTCTTGAGCCAGTTTGTGCCAATTAGAGAAGGTCTGTATCCTAATATAACAACAATAGTAACAGCAAACAAGTACCCCAGTAGTTTACATTTATTTGCAGACATCCTAAAACTTTGATTGTCCCTTGATTATAGCTTTAAAGTGCTGTGTTAGTTTCTCTTAGTGTAACATTAGCAAATTTCCCATTCAAAAAATCAAAACTACTGCATTACTTTTATCCATCTGCATGAACACAGAATAAAACATTTGAATCCCTTCAATCTTGCACTACAAACAGCTCCAAGTAGCCATCTTGTTATGGACAGGCTCAGAGTTTGTAACAGGCTCCTCTGTATTTGCTAGTTGGTGTACTTCATGCTTGTAGGTGACAATAACTTCCTTTTGTTGAATTCCTTTCTCCTCTGTAGTTTATGGGCAGCACAAGCTACATGTCCTCTGTAACCACATCTCCAGCACTTCAGCTTGTTGGAAAAAATATTACTCTGCTTGCTGGGTTAGTCCTAAACAATGGAACCACCGACTCCTGGGTACAGTGATTCCTGACAACTCCTTGCCCTGTGGGCTGGGCTTTCCTTTTTCCATGTGGCATGTAGACAGAAGTGCACTCTCAAACTGCAGTGCTTTCTTTTGGCTGACTCAGATACCAGTAGCGTGACCACCACTCCTTCCAAGTTAAGTTTCATTTGTGAACAATACCCAGCAGCCTCTCTCTTCATTTTGGATTTCTAGTTCCAGAAACAAAGCAATTTCCCAAGTCTCACAGATAGTTACCAATATGGCAGGTTATAGATGGTGATTTGAGACTAGCCAGGAAATCAGATATGCTTTTTCCTTTCTGGTTTCTTAAGTGAAATGTATCTCTCTCAGTGAGGAAGTTTGTTTGGGGTAGATAACATTTTTAAGCACTTCATTCTAGTCTCCCTCATTCGTATCTCCTCTTGGTTCTTGAGGGAAAACAAAAATCTCTCGAAACTGCAAATGTTTCTCTCTCGCAGACAAACTTTAAAAAATTGACTCCCCCACGTTATTCCCTTCAGTGTTGTTGGTATAAAAAGTATTGCACAACCTTTGCACATAAACTTCAAAATCCTCGTTTCTTTCATCGGAGTAGAAACTATCCGTGTTTCCATACATGGCCAGTTTTATCTTTTCTTTTTCTTCCTTTCTTTGTCTAGACTTCCTCCTTCACCGCTGTCACTCTGATCATCTTGCTTTTTCAAAGATAAGGTGACCCTGGCATTGTCAACAGTGATTTTCTCCCGAAAGCTGACTGTACCTTTTTACTGCCTGAGCCAAAACTTTTCAAACCAGGGAGCCTAAAGTTATGCTTCTATATCTACTTAGGTGCCTAAAATATAGAAGTGGCCTGATTTTCAGAGATGCTGTGCAACCTTAGCTCCCATTGATTTCAGTATGAGCTGCAGTGCTCAGTACCTGTAAAAATCAGGTCACTTCCATTTAGGTGCCTAAAGTATAGATTTAGCAGTCTAACTTTAGGCTCCTAGGATTGAGTATTTTGGCTACTAGTTTTCATTTTGATCCCCTGAAAATCAAAGTATGTAATTAGTACAGTTTTGGGGTCCTTTAAAAGCTACAGCCAGCCTCATTTCATTCATAGGTTTCAGAGTGTTAGTAGCAGCCGTGTTAGTCTGTATTCGCAAAAAGAAAAGGAGTACTTCACTCCAGCTGCACCTGATTCTAAACTGACAAGTCTTTTGAGCCCTGCCTCAAAGAGTATTCCAGACTATAAAGGGGCAGTAACCGCACATTTGCATAGTTCTTAAAGCTACATACACCACCTCTAGTAAGTTTTTCAGCCCTGCCCTGTGAAGTTAGCAGTGGTGCAGGGAGGGGCATGACTGACTGAGTGGAAGAACTTTGCAAATTAGCGGGACAGGCAAAATAATAATGTCTTCTGCCAGCTAGTCAGTGGCATGTACAGTACAGGGAACCTGAGATGGGGGAGGCCAGCTTCCATTTTCAGCCTCAGGTCGAACATGCTGGTCAGTCACCGCACCCAGGATGTTTATTACTGCTCACTGAACAAGCTGCTGATTTGTCTTGGGTGAATTTGTGGTTCTTCAGTGCCAGCTGATTATAGGATTTTTCTTAGTCATTTTCTCTCTGTCTGAACCACGCAAACCACTGTTTGCTTAAGTACAGATTTGGATGAGTGCTCTCGAAGTGAAAGGCTCTAGTCCCCATCTCTCTGACTCTTCCGGAGCTGGGGTTATGTTGGAACTAGTGCCCGAGCGGTGAAAGACTCTATCCCGTTTTCAATCCTGTCTGATATTATGATTGTACATCTTCACATCACCTATAGGCATAAATGTAAATAGTGTTAGTGTAGGTATTTGACTGACCGTAAAATGGATGTGTACAGTGAATTCTAGCTGGCTAGATAATTTAGTAAGGCCTACAAAAACACATTGATTTGGGTTCATCCTGTTCATTCTGTGGTAGCAGGTTTGTCTGTAGTCGAGAGAGAGAGAGAGAATAAGAGAGGTGGTAGAGGGAACATTTGCCAGACAGTACAAAGGCCTGACTGGGTAGTGGAAGTTGAAAGAACCATGAGTGGTGGTGGTGTTCTGGTTTACCCTGTGATGTCAGATGTTACATGGTCTGCAGTGTCCAGCTGGTTCACTCTTTGGATAGGAGACATCTAAGGAAAACCCAGTGTGCTGCCAAAGTAGAGTGAGTGCACTCTTCCCTACAAGTCAGCAGTGACTTAATAGTACAGATTGATTCTAGAGCAGGGGCAGGAAAACTCCGGCCCGCGGGCCACATCCGGCCCATCAGACCATTTAATCCGTCCCTCATCTCCTGCTGGGGAGTGGGGTCGGGGTTTGCCCTGCTCCAGCACTCCAGCCAGGGAGCAGGGTTGGGGGCTTGCCCCGCTCACACGGCTCCCAGGAAGCAGCCAGCATGACTCCCCTCCGGCTCCTACATAGTACACAGAGGCGCGGCCAGGTGGCTCTGCACTCTGCCCCGTCCGCAGGCGTTGCCCCTGCAGCTCCCATTGGCTGGGAACCGCCGCCAATGGGAGCTGCGGGGGCGGCGCTTGTGGATGGGGCGGTGCACAGAGCCACCTGGCTACGCCTCAGAGCCGAAGGGAGGACATGCTTCTGGGAACTGCTTGCGGTAAGCAGCGCCTGGAGCCTGCACCCCTGAGCCTCCCCCTGCGACCCAATCCCCTGCCACAGCCCTGATCTCCCTCTCGCCCTCCCAACCCCTAGATCCTAGTGCAGAGCCCCCTCTTGTACCCCAAACCGCTTATCCCCGGCCCCACCTCAGAGCCTGCACCCCCAGCCCGAGCCCTCACACCCCTCCCCCATACCCCAGCCGGAGCCCTCACCCCCTTCCGCGCCCCTACCCCCAATTTCGTGAGCATTCATGGCCTGCCATACAATTTCCATACCCCGTTGTGGCCCTCAGGCCAAAAAGTTTGCCCACCCCTGTTCTATAGTTACCATGCTGCTGGAGTTACGTCATATTTGGGGTCGGGAAGGAATTTTCCTCCAGGGCAGATTGGAAGAGGCCCTGGAGGTTTTTTGCCTTCCTCTGTAGCATGGGGCACCGGTCACTTGCTGGAGGATTCTCTGCTCCTTGAAGTCTTTAAACTACGATTTGAGGACTTCAGTAGCACAGACATAGGTGAGAGGTTTTTTTGTAGGAGTGGTGGGTGAAATTCTGTGGCCTGCGTTGTGCAGGAGGTCAGACTAGATGATCATAATGGTCCCTTCTGACCTAAATATCTATGAATCTATTAAGATAAATCGTATAACTGAGAGCCTGACCAGCCTTTCTGCTCATGGTCATTAAATATCCCATAGCACCTCTCATAAGAGACAGAACATTAAATCCAAAATTGTGGCCAAACTTCGCCTTTGGAAATTATACTCTTTCCCCAAAATTTTCCATCCAGTTTCTATTGGATACAGGATTCTTCTTCACTTCCCATCCTAAACTGTTATTTAGTGTGGTTGGGTACTCTTAAAACAGTTGCTGTGTTTCACCCCAGAGACAGCTGTGTTTAGGCAGTGGGTGATCCATGTGTATGTATAAATTCAAAACTTGCATTAATTATGGAGATGCATTAGTGACTCCTAAATTAAGCTTGATAAAAGTCCTGTGAAAACTGTAACTTTTGCATTTGCTGAATTTCGGATGTTTCAAATTTGAATCTTAAAGTAGCATCACATTGAAAAAGAGAGAGAATTTTTTAGCTCTGTTTTTATTTTACTTCATAATTCCAGGGTTGCATAGTTAAAATCTTACACAAATATTCATTTCCATAATGAAACAGCAGCATGAAATCACAGCTCCATATTAGTTTTGTTATTCTATAGTCCTGTACATATTAAATGACTGAAGTTTTGTAATGCACACTTACAAAATGGAATATTTAGTTGCTATTTATTTTGTATTTCTTTTCTCCCAAGTTGGCCTTGAGACGAGTCCTTAATGAGGCCAGACTATGTGGAAAGTTGCATGGTATTGAAGTTCTGTTGTTTTTAAGTTATATAGACACTAAGAACATTTTTTGTTTGTTTGCATGGTTTTTTACACTGGGAAAATTTATAGTTATTTCACCCTTGTATAATTCCAAAAAAGAGTGGATGGATTCTGATCAAGCTTTAAAAAAAAAAAAAAATTCTTTGGGATGAGACCAGTTTCAGCCTTCAGCCTGAAAGGAGATATTTTCAATAAGTTATGTGCAGCTGAAAATGGGCTTGCAATGGAAGGCTTGATGCAACCGTACCTGTCAAGATTGCTGTATTACTCTAGCTCAGGGGAGGGCAAACTACAGCCCACGGGCCAGATCCGGCCCTTCAGGGCTTTCCATCCGGCCCAGAGATTGCCAGCCCAGTGGCATAGCGGGGCTAAGGCAGGCTCCCTGCCTGCCTTGGCCCCGCACCGCTCCCGGAATCAGCCAGCGCCACGTCCCTGCGGCCCCTGGGGGGGCAGAGGGCTCCAAGCGCTGCCCTCGCCTGCAGGCACCGCCCCCTGCAGCTCCCATTGGCCAGGAACGGGGAACCGCGGCCAGTGGGAGTTTCGGGGGTGGTACCTGCAGGCGAGGGCAGTGCATGGCAGAGCTGCCTGCCCCACGCCACCTCCAAGAGCCACTGCCAGACATGCTGGCCACTTCCGGGAGTGGCGCGGGGCCAGGGCAGGCAGGGAGCCTGCCTTAGTCCTGCTGCGCACTGCTGCCACCCTGCAGCCGCTCAAGGTAAGTGGTGCTGGGCCGGAGCTTGCACCCCGAACTCCTCCTGCACCCCGCACCCCAACCCCCTGCCCTGAGTCCCCTCCTGCACCCCAACCCCTTGCCCTGAGCCCCTTCCTGCACACCGCACCCCCTCCCACACTCCGCACTCCCTCCCGCACCCCTGCCCCAGCCCTACATTCATGGCCCTGCATGCAATTTCCCCACCCAGATGTGGCCGTCAGGCCAAAAAGTTTGCCCACCCCTGCTCTAGCTCATCACTATTGTATCTGATGGAATGGCTGGTGCTGGGGAGATAAGTAAGTTGCAGTTGGGCCTTTCCTTTCCTCATTCTCTCCGCTCCAGAAGCAGAATAGTGTTTCCACTAGCTACAGATGTGGTGGTGGCATAGTTTCACTTTTGTGTGTGTATGTTGGCTGTATGATTAGAGAGATGTTGTCTGAGTGCTGGGTGTTTGAGACAGTGTTGGTTGTTGTGTTTGAGCACTGGATAGTGTCTGATTGTTTGGGTGCATGGGTGTTTGAGCCCTGAATATTGTATGTAGTGAGTGAGTGTGTATGTGTGAAAATGCAAGCCCTGTGTGTGTGTGTGTGTGTGTGTATGTGAAAGCCCTGGGTTGTGTGTGTGTTGGGAGTGAAGGCTGGATGTAGAACCTTGTGTGCTTTTGTTGTAAGAACACTGTGGTGTGTGAGTGTAGGGTGTTGTGTGAAAGAAGCTGGGAATTGTGTCTGTGTACAAAGGTGCTGGATGCATGCATGTCTGGATCTATATTTAGAAAGGATATCTACTGGTGACACTCAGTCAGATGGGTGTCTCCCTGCCTCAGCTGATCCAGTCAGTGTGGGTGATGCACTTAGTAGGAGGCGCCACCTGATGGTTTTTTCCTGAGTAGGGCGTGTTCATGTTAGTCTGTTATCTCTGTGTGTGTGTGTGAGATTAATTTGTTACCGGAATGTGTTGTTTGTGTTCGACTGTTACCTTTATGTGTGCTGACATGCATCTATGTGCAGCGATCTTTTTAAAAGTGAATTTCATACTGGTGAAAGGTGCAGAACTTGCAGCCCCTAAAGACTTAATTCCCCTCTTTATCTCCAGAACAGGTACAGTGCAGGCTGCAGTCATGCAAACTAACTATCTCAGCCCAGATTCAAAGGGACCATCACTGGCAGGGGTGAGAGGGGAATTCAGTCCTTGGTGCAGCCAATTAGTGCCAGTTGTGATGTTGGTTTTTAATGATGACCTGACCCCCTAGAACCTGGATGGTGATGTACCTGCCCATTTCACACAGGTTACCAAATATATTGTTTTATTTTTAAAATGTGGCCACTTGAATTGAACGTTTGGGTATAATTACTGCTCACACTGGGCAGAGGTGCTTTATTTTTATGAGGAGAAATATGGTCTTGTGACTAAGGCAAAGATCAGAGTCAAGAGACCCTAGTTCAGTTCTCTACCATACTACAGACTCACTGTATCATGGAATCATAGGACTGGAAGGGACCTCGAGAGGTCATCTAGTCAAGTCCCCTGAACTCGTGGCAGAACTAAATTTATCTAGTTCATCCCTGACACTGTGTAACATTGGTCATGTCACTTCTCCTCTATGTGCCTCAGATTTCTCAACTTGGGGATATAATACTTACCTGCATTTCATGAGACTTAATTCAGTAAAATTCTTTGAGATCCTTAGGAAAAAGGGGCTAAAGACGAGCAAAGTCTTAATTATAATGATTCTGTTTTCAGTCCAGTCTCAGTCCGTCCTTGATGTGGTTGATATAATTATGTGTATATACCACTATAGGTGGGGGGGGGGGGATTTTTTATGATCCCTGCCCCAAGGAGCTTACAAACTGGGTTGGATACAATGTGATATGATGTAGGGAGAGATTACCTCAGGCCATGAAGAAGAAATTCCTCCCCCCACCTCCAGTGAATATATTGCCAGTCCTGACCCATACAGGTGATCTTATTTAGGTGTGACTTGGATACAACATGAGGGACATTCCTCCCTAGCTATGATCCCACTCCTGAGATGAGGAGGTGACTTTATTAGGCTACAGCTGGCAGATGATGAAGGGGATGGTGTCATGGTGTGCTACAGCAGGTGGAATGGCCCCACTCCCCAGGATAGATCCCTCTCCTCTCCTCGTTCCCTTATCTGAGTCTGACTAGGATACACAGAACAGGACTAGGTTACTACTCCAGGACAAACTGTGTAAGCTTATCAGCAAGCAGGGTTGTCCTCCCAGGGATACAGTCCCAGGTCTGTAGTGACACAACCTTCCCTGGCTGTGACCAGTGAGCAAGAGGCTCTTCAGAAAGGTACGCTGATGTGGGGGAGTGCATCTTTCCCTCCACTATCAAGGCACAATTTGCTTGTATTTCAGCAGTCCCGTTTGTTCCTCTCTCCCCAGCAGACACTCCGGCTTCTAGCATCATGGCCTCTGACCTGGAAAGCAGCCTCACTTCCATAGACTGGCTCCCCCAGCTCACCCTGCGAGCTACTATTGAGAAACTAGGGGGTTCCTCGCAGGCGGGGCCCCCAGGGGCTGCCCGGAAGTGCCCCCCAGGCTCCCCCACTGACCCCAATGCCACCCTGAGTAAGGATGAAGCTGCAGTGCACCAGGATGGGAAACCGCGCTACAGCTATGCCACTCTGATTACCTATGCCATCAACTCGTCGCCTGCCAAGAAGATGACACTTAGCGAGATCTACCGTTGGATCTGCGACAACTTCCCCTACTACAAGAATGCTGGCATCGGATGGAAGGTGAGGAACACTGTGGCTAGTGCAAAGTCTCCACCACCTTAAGAGAGCGCTCTTTCTTTTCTCGGTACAAAACGTTCCCACTAAGCAAAGAAAAGAGCCAGGTGTAAAGGCAAAGCTCTAGTTACCAGCTGGAGGAAGTGCAGAGCCAAATGACCCTTAATTTCCCTAGAATTGATTGATTTATACATGTGGAGGTCCCCCTCCCTATTAAGAAGGGCCCACAAAAGTACTCTCTGCCAATCCCTTCCTGGCCCAAATACCATCCTCACTGTACCTTCTGTGGGCATACACAGAAGGCCTTGGTCTCCAGAACTGTCCATCCCTCTCCTTTCCTTAGTCTCTGTCCTGGCCCATCCTGCGTGTACATAGACAGCTTTGGCCTTGAGTGATCTCTCACCCCATCCTGGGCATACACAGAAGTCTTCAGTTTCCTCTGCGGTCCTTATCCTTCCTACATAGCATTTATTTACTTCTCTCCGTCCCTCTGCAGAACTCCATTCGCCACAACCTGTCTCTGAATAAATGTTTTCGAAAGGTGCCTCGACCGAGGGACGATCCTGGGAAGGTAAGAAATTGTCACGTTCCTGGGTGAGTCACTTACACCACAGGGAATAAGCCAGTGTTGCCCTTTCTGCCCAGGTGGTTAAAACTTTTAAATATGTAGTATATATGTTAAAGCAATGAGATATACTGCTGTGTTTGAAGACTCCAGAAACATACACTAAAAGGACCTGCAAAGAAATGAAAATGGCTGTCAGCCCACCTTTTCCCCCCTGCCTTGTGATCTTTACTTAGATTGAAATATTTTTTTCTCGGCCCTTTTTTTTTTCTTCCCCAATCTTTGAAATGCAGATCTTGTATTACCTGTTCTGCTTGAAAGACATCATGGGTGACTAGAGAACTGGAAGGATTATTACATCATGGATACCAGGGAAATGAAATCCAAGCACCTGAGAGCAGAACTGATATTTGTTTAAAGCTGTTTTATAACTTCGGGTTTTAAAAATATTGTTATCACCCACTGAATTCAAATACCCCAAAACAGTTGTAAGAAAAGCTCGCTTTGCTAAAAATTCAGCATTTCTGCACCTTCAGTAAGGGCTGAAGACGAAACGCCCAAGCTGCATCTCTGAGTTCCCAAGGGAGACTACCAAGAAAAAAAGAAATTCTGATATTACTAATGTAAATATATTGACAGGAACCTCATAAGTCTTTGTTTCTATATCATAATGCTTCAGAAAAGGGCCCAAGCCCAGATTCTTTTTTTGTTTGCAGATCACCGTTAAGGTACTGGGTCCTCAGTTGACATCACTTAGGTATCTAGGTAATACAGAATCATTATTTTGGGGATCACAACTCATAAGGCTCAGTTAGTGATAATGCCCTGTTTCAGTAAACCCTAACTGGCTGCATGCTAGTATGAAGGTTGGCCTTCACTTCTAAGGCCATCGTGTCCTGCCGTTGTAAAGATCAATTTAAATCACAATTGGAGGTTAATAACAGTCCTAGAGTTTAAGGCCAGAAGGGGCCTCCAGATCAACTAGTCTGACCACCTGTGTGTCACAGGCCGTTAGCTGCATGCTAAATCCAACAATCAAAATGAGACCAACCAGTTTGCACCACAGGCAGAGAATAGAAGGGACTGAGGTGCACAAGAGCCCCATGGCCCTGCAGTGGCATTGAAACGAGTAAGTGAGATATACCCAGATAATCCTGGCAAGTGACCTGTACCCACATGCTGCAGAGGAAGGTGAAAAACCCCCAAGGTGACTCCCAATCTGACCTGGGGGAAGTCCCAACCCCACATATGTTATTAGTTAGACCATGAGCAAGAGTCAGCCAGCCAAGCATCAAACCACCATTTGGAACTGGGTCTTCAGAAATTTCCTAGCAAACATGCTTTTAGGTCATCTTGCCCACTCTGATCATTATAGCTTAATTGGTCTATACTGTTATTACTAACAAAGAAATTCCATGAAAGGCAGAGGACATTGATGGGGTGTGCAGGCATAAAGGATGCACTAGGCCAGGCCATCTCCTGCCATGCTGGATCAGACCCTTCGTTTATGTTTTCTCTTGACCTGTCTCTCAGGGTAGCTGGCACCTGGAGCTTCAGAGGAAGGCGTGAAATTCCCACAATAGCAATGTACTTCACTGTTCAGTCCTGTACTACAGGAGGAAAACATCTTCCTGATGCCCAGCTGGCATTAGCTCATGCACTGTAGCATGGACATTGATATATTAGTTGATGTTCTGCGCTGTGGGTCTCAGTAACATCCTGCAGCAGGGAGTTCCTCTCACCACTGGATTTTCTTTCCAGGGTTCTTATTGGACAATAGATTCCTGCCCAGATATCTCCCGCAAGAGGCGGCACCCTCCAGACGATGATGTGAGTGTGGTTCTTTCCGGGAGCAGATGGGGCTGGGGAGGGCTGAACTTCCCTCTTACTCCAGCAGGGAGTCTTTCCTGCTTGGGGTCCCATTGGGGAAACAGGACGCGTCTGTGGGGAGGTGAACATGGAGTCTGAATTCTCCTCTTGTCCCCACCATGTGGCTTCCGTTGCTGTCACCCAATAGCGCCATCTAGTCCTGTCTGAAGAGCAGCTTTGTCCTCTTGAATGTTCTTCCACTACAGACAGTACCTTGCTTTCCTAGGGCAGAAGCTTGTACAAGGGGGAGCTGGTTTCTCATCTGCTGCTTCCCTTCTCTGTCTGTTTCTGATTTCCTTGCCTCTTCTTTTGTCCCCCTGCTCACAGTTATCACAGGACTCCCCAGAACAAGAGGCGAATAAGAGCCCACGGGGGGCTGTCCCAGTCAGCACAGAAGCCTCTCTGCCCCCTGAGGCTACCCCTCAGCTATCGCTGCAGAGCACCACACCCATTGCCAGCTACAGTCAGGTGAGCGGCAGAGGAGGGGGTGGAGATGGGCAAAGTGAGAGACAGGGTAAGGGAGAAAGGGGGACAGGGTGACATAGATGGAAGAGTAAATCAGTGATGGGGAGGGCCATAGGGAAGAATGGAAACAGTGGGCTGAAGAGGGGAGATCAGTGACCAGGAGGGAAGTAGGGAGGAAGTGGAACAGGGGAAAGGAGCAGACGGGGCAGGGATAAAGCCATTAGGGTGTGAAGTGGCTGGAGGATGGGCTGGAGCTAGAATGTCCCTGGGAGGGAGAGGAGGATGGAGTCCCCCATTCTGGTAGGAGAGTTGCAAGGATTTTGAGGGGGAGACAGACAGGTGATATGGGATTTGCTGGGTGTTCTTTTTCTGGGAGCAAGCCCCTACCTTCCCCCTCAAATTCCTGAAGTTACAAAGCCAACGATCTATTTAGATATTTTTTTCCATATTATTGTCTGGTCTTTAGCAGGGCACAGGGCCCGTGGATGTGGCAGCCACTGTGGCAGGAGGGCAGGGACGTGAAGGGGCAGATGTGCCACCCCCGCTCTACAGTACTAACCACGACTTCAAGTTCTCCTACTCTGAGATCAACTTCCAGGACCTGAGCTGGTCTTTCCGAAACCTCTATAAATCCATGCTGGAGAAATCGTCCTCTTCCCAGCACGGTGAGTACCTGGCTTAGATGTATGGCGCATTGTATGTGTGCCCCTGTGATATCCCCTAGTAATGCCCCTACCGGCATCTCTCAGTCACTTCCTCTTTCTAGCAGCATGTGAAAAGAGGGTTCCCCTGCTTTCAAATGCTCTAGCTCCTCCCCGCACACACACAATGTGCAGTCCAGAAATTCTTCTTTCTCAGTCTGTCAGCCCTTCTCTCTCTTTCTGTAGAACTAACAATGATTTTTAAAAATAGCTGATGTTGAGTCAGAAGGAGCAAGAAAAATTCCTAAAGGGCTAGAAGGATCAGCTTGTGAAGAAAGGCTTGAAAAGATAAATATGTGGCGGTCTGAGGTCATGAATTGCCATCTAAAGGTGCAAGTATTGTCAAGTTGTAAATCGCAGGAGACTGACAGTTATTTGGCATAAACTAAAGGTAGTGGGATGAAATTAGGCTGCGGAAGGGTCTCTTCAAAGGAAGGGCATGCAAGTTCCCATCACTTGGGTCGCTTAAAAGTAGGACTGGACAAAGCCCTAGAGAATAACTGTAGAGGAAGGGATAGGGTGGAGTGGACAAGATATAACCTACTAATCCATTTTCATCTTGAATTCCTCTGGATTCTGTGATTCAGGGAACAGCCACCAGAGGGCAGTGTCACACTTGCGACAAGAATAGGTGATGCAGAAAACCTTAAACAATTTCAGCTTGCTGTCCCTATATTTAAAGAGAGACATCCTTGAAAAGATCAGTCTGGTATGGGTAGGGCAATATTATGAAACCAGGACCTACCATATATCAATAATCACTCAACTTTCAGTCAGTCAGTCTTTCCACACTGCAGACATACCCTGCTACTCTAGCAGAATCAAACAAACCTACAAGCAGAAGGACTCCGTGCAGTCACAGCTCTTCTGTGACAACAGTAATAATGATTTATTGTTTGTATTACCATAATGCCGACAAGCCCTAGTCATAGAGGAGGGCCCCATTGTGCTCGGTGCTGTACAAAAAGTCCAACCCCATAACTGTTGGGAGACCAGCAGCTCTCATAAGCTAAGCAGCGTCAGGTTTTGTCCAGAGTTGGACACCAAAGGGAAACTCATGGTGCTGCAAGAAGTTGTGCTGGTGACTTAGCTGGCGTGCTTTCCCCTCTGAGTCCGTACTGACCTCAGCGACAGGGGTGCTGTGCCCGTAGAGGTGCTGCTCTTGGTTAAGATGTACAACCAAAGCCTACTTCTGATGATTGAGTCAGGAGCCCCATTGCAGGCAATGGATAGCTCCGGGGGTTTGGCAGGGGTATACTGGGCCTTTCATTTAGATGCTCAAGTTCAGCTCATGTTGCTACTGCCTGAAAACAATTGTGGTACAGGTGACTTGTCTGGCTGGTCTCCGTTCTGTTCCCATCATCGCCAAAACTAGCTAATCCTTCCTTGGCAATCTTAGCTGAGAGCCAAAGGATTGAACCAGCCAAGGAGACTAAGCTCCCCTTTCACTCAAGTTAGGGTTTTTGAAATCAGTGGAAGTTTTGGAGTGCTCAGCTCTTCTGAAAATTAGGCCCCTTATTTAGGCGGCAAGCTATGGGCATAGCCTAACTTTGGGCAGCCAGTTTTGAAAATCTCTACTCGGAGTGTTCTCTCCATTCTCCATGCCAAAGTACTGCTTGGTAAATATTTGTGCTGTCCTAAATTCCTTTCACAGCTTCAGCTGAAGGCAGTTTTTGTCTCTTCTTCTGTGTTGTGTGGCTGTTAAACAGTTGCTGCCTTCCCCCCAGAGGCAGCTGCATTTCAGCAGTGTGAGAGTGACCCTTATATAGACTCTGTAGAGCACTTGAGGATGAAAGCTGCCAGAGTAGTATTAGAAAACCCAGACCAAAAAAATTGAGGTTATTCATTCGTAACAGTGACTTAAAGGTGACCTCTGAAGGCAAAACCAAGTGTGCATGTGCCCTTTAATTGCTACTTTTACAGTGTCCTGAAGAAGCCTGAGAAATTGAGATGGGGTTGGGGTTGTTTTGCTTGTTGGCCAACTAAAGCAAGATCTCACATTCAGCTTGATGGCAGGCATTTCTGTGTTAGGATGTTTGTCAGTAGCACAATACATTTGAATGCTGCATCTGATCAATTGCAAGATTTCAGGGAATGTTCTAGGCATTAATGGGCAGAACCCTGTAGATTTTGGTGACAACTGGAAAACCAAAAGGAGAAAATGGCTGGTACATAGAGCCCCTGGTATCTGGTTAG
This sequence comes from Chelonia mydas, assembly GCF_015237465.2. Lineage (NCBI taxonomy): Eukaryota > Metazoa > Chordata > Testudines > Cheloniidae > Chelonia > Chelonia mydas. The sequence continues at coordinate 215,555,651 of NC_057849.1, forward strand.
CAGATCCAGCAGTTTCAGCCACCTCTGTAATTGTCTAGAGATCAAAGGACAAGTTGATGACAGTTATTAATACCTTCCTGCAAAACAATATCCCCATCTCCGCTTTGCCCTTCTTCCCAATACAGTTTTAAAATGTTGACACCTTGAATGACATGTCCCAGACAGAAATAAAAGAAATGGGGGGGGGGGGGGGGGGAATGAGGGTTCACACAGAATTCTTGGCATGGCTGGGGGGGGGGGGGGGGAATGGGGTATTCTAGTGTGGGGGAGAACCGAGGGCCACGGGAGAAATACAGAGCTGCTAGCATGGGGGGAGGGGATGCGGAAAGTGATATTTTGGGGAGGAGACATGGGGTTACACAGAGCCCCCTGGCTTGGGGAATGGTGTGGAAGGGTTGCAGAGTCCTGAAAAAGAGGGGATGGGATGGTGGCACACAGGGAGTTTATGGAGGGCGTGGAGGAAGGCAAGGAGCTTCTGACATGTGCAATGCACTGAGCCAACCAAAACAACAGAATGTGCAACCCTCTAGTTATTTACATTAGAGAAGCGGCAAAGTTTCTAGCCCAAGTGCTTTTGAGCTACAAATGCAACAACAACAACAAAAACCATACCACACCCACAAAAGGAAACTTGGGGTGGAAAGGAACCAAATCTCCCATGTCAACACTCACGTCATCTAAATGTCTTGTCTAACTTCAGCTTTGTGCAACACAGTCTCCTCCAGCAGAACCACACGTATGTGACATTTCAGGAGAATGCGTTCAATTTTGGAAAAACTGCATTAAATAGAAACGTGGCCATTACTTAGACTTGGAAAGGCTCGGGTCATGTGCTATCCGTTTGAGCCTCTAGAGGGCACTCGAAGGACTGAGTGCGTTATTAGGGTCAGTGGGATGAAGTCACGCACAGGCAGGTGTTGGAGCTTGGCAGCCGCCTTACCCACATCTCTTAACTTTTGTTACTCCCCCCTTGCAGGTTTCTCTTCTCTCCTTGGCGACATGCAGCCCTCCAATCACAACTACTACATGTACCAGCAGCCGCAGGGCCCCTCGTCAGTGGGGGCTGCCCCCCCCCTCCACACCCCGAGCCCAGAGGGCTGTCCACCCCAGGGGGGCAAGCAGCAGGGTGGCGATGGCTATGGCCCCCCACCTGTGATGTCCATGCACCCACCCCCGATGCAGCATGGAGGGTACCACCAGCACCAGCAGCATCACGCGCACACCCACCCACAGCAACAGCAGCACCAGCACCAGCAGCACCAGCAGCAGCAGTCACAGGCTTCAATCAACAGCGCTGGCTTTGGTGAGCTGCAGGGGGCAGAGGGGGCTGGGACAGTGTTGGGGTCCAGTCGGGTGCCCAGGGCTCCTGTGGTGAGCTCCCTCACAGCAGCACCCAGGCACTACAGAAGATGAGATACAAAGGGTGGGGAGAGGCTGAAACTCAGGTCTGAGTGAACTTGGAAGCTGCATTCCCCTTTCACCTCCAGCAGAGGGGGACCCAGCCCCACAAGGCATGGGGTGCAGAAATGAGGGGGGGGGGGGGGGTTGAGCACTGAATGACCAGGGAAGCTGAATTTCTGTCCAGTGCAAATTTAGGGTCTTTTGGCAAGTAATGGACAGGGCCAGGTTCTGTTTATTTTGTATTACATGGGTGGGAGACAGGGCCGGATTAACCTTTTGTGGGCGCGGTGCCAAACATATGTGTGGACCCCTTTGGAGGCAGTGGATCATGGCAAGGGGAGGTTGGTCCCGGAGCAAAGGGCTGGCCAGGGGAAATGGGGCATGGCATGGCAGGGGCGGTCTTGCTCTGCCCATCCCAGTGCAAGGCACTGTTTACAAACCAGCAGTCGCCAGATGCACACTGGCCTGCCCGGTTCTGTGTTGCCAGCCTGCCCCTTCCCCTCAGGGGCGGGCCCATGCCATGCCACAAGGCCCCCCCACCCAACACCCATTTGACTCCCTATGCCCAGCGCCCCCCAGACCCCTTATGCCCAGCGCCACCCCCCACCACAAATGCACAGCGCCCTGCACACCACCACCCCTGCCAGCGCCCCCTGGCCCACAGCCCCACCACAACTGTCCAGCACCCCACACAGAACCCCCACTTGCTAGCACCCCAACACACACAGATCTCCCCCACCCGCCACTGCCCAGTGTCCTTCCCCACAGCCCCACCACCACAACTACACAGTGCCCCCCACAGGCCTCCGCACACTGCCCAGCACCCCAACACACACAGACCTCCCCCCACTGCCCAGTGCCCCCCCAACAGACCCCCCACTGCCTAGCACTCCAAAACACACAAGCGTCCCGCACTGCCCAGTGCCCCCACCTCCTCACAGCCCAGCACCCTCCCACAGACCCACTCCCTCACGCCCTGCCCCCTGGGCGCGCTCACTGGCCCTGCTGAGCCAGCGCAGAGCAGGGATTCCCCCCTCCCAACAGAGTGCTAGGGAGCAGGACAGCTGAAGCTTGGGAGCACAGAGTGGTCCTGTCCCCCGGGGCCCCACCCAGCCCTGCCTGCCTGGCACTGGTGCCTGCAGTGGAGGAGGCATTTCCTTGCAGTGGCGAGAGGGGGAGGAGCCACTGGCTTCCCCAGCCCGCCGCTTCTGCAAGGCGGCAGGGAGAGGCTGAGGGCTCCTCTCTGCCCCTGTCACTGGCAGGCAGCCACCGGGGCCCGAGAGGAGCACTCAGCCGGTTGCTCGGTGGAGAGGGGTGAGCAGTGGGTCGGGGGAGGAGCTGGGATGAAGAGGAGCCAGTGGGCAGGGCAAGGGGTGGAGAGAAGCCCTGGGCTGGCTGGCAGAGAGGAGCTAGCGGTGAAGGGTGGGGGGAAGAGGGGCCAGAGGTGGAGAGGAGCCAGCAGCTGAGGGTGCAGCGCAAGTGGAGTGGGCTGGGCCAAGGCCCCTTTTTGTGGGTGGGCCTGGCGCCACTGGCACCATTGTAAACCCGGGACCGGTGGGAGAAGAGGGGTGTTACTTCCTTGTAACTGACTTGTCTGCCTGGCTTTCCAGCATTCCCCCCTGAGTGGTGCTCCAACATTGACTCCCTGAAGGAAAGCTTCAAGATGGTGAACCGGCTGAACTGGTCTAGCATTGAACACTCCCAATTCTCAGGTCAGTAGGAGATCCCACCTCTTGCTTGGCCCAGTGGGAGACCCAGGTTCAATTCCCTGCTCTGCCACACACTCCTGTGTGACCTTGGGGAAGTCACTCAGCCTCTCTGGGCCTCAGTTCCCATCTGTACAATGGAGATAATAGCATTGCCCTGCCTCATGGATTGTGGGGAGGAGAAATCCACTCAAGATTTTTGTGGCCCTCAGATACAGCAGTGATGGGGGCAGCTAGAAGATAGATGAATGGCTTCCCAGTCCCTGCTGCTGCTTGTCCCACTCATGTGTCAGAGACATCATGCTGCGAATAGAAAAAAGCAGCTCCCCAGAGAGTGCACAGCAGAGATTAGAGGTGGGGTGGGGAAGCCCTGACTGTGAAGAAGGGGACTCTCTGAGGGGATACAGCGGAGAGAAAGGCAATGGTGAGCCCTTGAGTGTGAGGAAAGGAGGATTCCCAGCGGAGTACCCATAGGGTTAGGGATTAGGCAAGAGGAGGGCGCACGATGCATGCAATAACTGGATTTCATCCCCCCCATTGTCCTTGCAGAGCTGATGGAGAGCCTGCGCCAGGCTGAGCGGAAGAACTGGACCCTGGATCAGCACCACATTGCCAACCTCTGCGACTCCCTCAATCACTTTCTCACCCAGACTGGTCAGCTCCCTCACCTGGGGGGCCCTCAGCAGCCCCCCCGAATCTCTGATTCTTGCGCCCTGAATAGTGGCAAGCAGGAACAGTCCATGAACCAAGGTACACAGCAGGGTGGGCAGGAGGGGGACCCAAGATGCCATGCAAATGGGTGAGACGGATTCCCAGTTGTGTAGAGGTGCTGGACACCTTGTCACCATGCCAAGCACCATGGCACTGAACAGCCCCGTGCTATGTTGCTCTAAAACACTTAGACTTCGTCAGTGTCTTTCATACGGATTGTGTCCCACCCAGTGCTTAATTTGTAATGAAAGAGGTGCCGGAGCTCAAGCAATTTTTTTACTTTTATAACTAACGTGGCAAGCCCAGACATGCTGGGGCTCAGCCCTGACCAGCCTTGGCACAAATGAAGCACTGGTCCCACCTGGCTTTAGAGAGTTTAGTACAGGAGAGATGGGGATGTATGTGCTCATAACACAGTGCATAGTGGTGTGAAGGCATTATCTGGTATGTGTGGTTGAGCGGCCAGTAACCCAGACAGAAAGCAATTAGAAAGCACACAGGCAAAAGGAGGAGGTGAGAGGTGTTTTGTCGATGGTCTGTGGAGAGGTGCCAGAGTGGCTGTTCCAGGTGGTAGGAGCTAGAGAGAAGAAGATGGTCTCCCCTGCACTGAAGATCCTGTGGTAGGAGAGAGAGTAGGATGATGCTCTATGAGGAGCGGACAAGGGCAGTGAGGAGAGATCATGGCCTTGCAGCAGCTTGATTTTGACCCAACTTGGGACACGTCTAGGAAGGGGGTGATGGGCCAAAATTCCCCACTTTAACCCAGTAGAATAACAATATGGTTTTGGTACCGTGGCTGAGCTGTAACACGTTGTCAGGGCCTGTCCATTGAACACTTCCTGATTCTCCCTGGAGCGTGTCAGTCAGTCTGTTCTGTGGCTGAGCTGCGACGCCCAGTCAGTGCCAGGCGAGCTGGCTGAGGGGATCACTGATGGTTCTTTTCCCTTTCCTTTGGCAGTGAACTCTTATGGTCAGCCACAGCCTCCCCATCTCTTCTCCGGGCCATCTCCTATGTACCAGATTTCCACCCAGGACAATCCAGGGTATAATCGCCCAGGTAAGTGGTGAAATGATGATGTGTAATACAACTCCCACCCCAGCTGTCTCAGCCGTCCAGCAGCACATTCTAGCAGGGCCTTTCCCCTCTCTGTCAGAGAGCTGGAGTAGGGCTGAGGGAGCCAAGACTGCAGGAGGTCCCGCAGTGGGACACTGCCACGGCACTGGTGAGAGCAAGCTCAGTTGCCCGACTCCTCTCACCCCCCCGGCCGCGTCACACCACTTTGCCATAGCTGGGTGCTCACTGGCCACTGCTGTGAGGGAGCTCATGTTGCCAGACTCCTTAGGCCTTAGTTAGATGCTGACTGAACACTGTTGAGGGCAGCTCATGGGGAATCTCCCATTGCTGCAGTTACCCTTAAATCACCTGAGCCCCTGCTCCCAATATGGACACTGATAGGACACTGCCTTGGGGTGGAAACGTGTGCTGCCGGGGGGGGGGGGGGGGGGAATGTGTCCTGGCAGGTCACTGCTGTGGGGAAGTTCACGCCAGCTGAGTCCTTCCCCTTTTATTGTTCCCAAGAACCCACTAGGACAGAGCTTGACTTCTCCGCTAACCATCTCTTTCCCTTTTTCTCCCTCTTCCCCCTCCACTCAGCTCACCATCTGGTCCCCCGACCTCCAGTCCCTCCTCCAGGCGCCAATGAGGAAATCCCCGACGATTTCGACTGGGACTTGATCACCTAGCGCGTTACAGACTCGAGAGCCCGTCCCTTGTGAGGGACCTGGGAGGGAAGGGGGGCATGGGGTGAAAGGTCGCAGGTCCAGCTGCCCTGGCCTCCCTGCCTTGCCTGTATATAGATATATATTCTCTCTCTGCGCCAGAGAAGCCACCGCAAGATGCTGCCGAAGATAATCCTTCCTTGCGTCCTGTTTTACCTTCCTTTTTTTCTTTTCTTCATTATTATTATTATTATTATTATTATCAGTAATCGAGCACGGCTCTCCCCCACTGGCCTCGGACACATCAGATCGGCTCCCCCACATTGCGTGGTGCCCTGCATGGGGCGGAGGGTGGAGAGATGGCTCCCTGATGCCATGACAAGACCTCAGAAGGCCGAAACCTCAAGAGCATCTTTCTCTGCCTCCCTCATTTTGTGTTTAACAATCCCTTTTTGCCGGTGAATCTGTTGTATTGGCTACCGGAGCGAGAGAGCCTAGTGGACCCTGGGAGCCTGTAATTATGTTGTTTGGTAAATGTTGTAAAGGTCAGGGGCTCAGAGGGACACTGGAGGGGTGATTTTAGCTCCGTGATCATTCTCACACCAGCAAGGGACGGCAAGAGAAGGAGGGAAGACCCTGAATATAAAGAAAGCAGAATCTCTATGCGGGTGAGATACAGCTGGGATTTGGGCCGAGCTGGGAGAGGAAGGCCCTGAGTGCAGAAAAAGGAGAATTTCTAGCACAGATGCATTTGGGATTCAGAGACCACTGCCATTTATAAGGAGATCAGCGGGAACCCTGACCTGTTTTCTATGCTGACTTTTGCAGTCCCTGGGAATGTGAAGCCCACCTGTCAAGTAGGGGAAGCTTAGCAGGTGTATTTTGCACCAGCACTGGGGGGATCGGGAACAGCACATCAAATAGAATTCCCCAAAGGCTTTTAACGTCACCTTTCCCCTCCCCCACCCCCATCACCTTCCATAAAAATACAGCGAGGCTTTTATTTGCATATCCAAAGAAGACGCATACAAATTAGGAATCACTCCCCCTACCCCTCAGTTCTTGTTCTGTTAGTTATTCCCCCCCTTAATTTCTTTGGAGGCTGTCCTTGCCTGTGGTGTAAGGATGCAAGCAAAGGGAGTCTTGTCTGCATAGTTATAAACACACAGTGGGTGGTTTCCATTTCGGGAGTGAACCAAGGATAAAAAGAAGAAGCCACTGCTCCAAGTTGAGGAAGATTTGGGGACTTGTGGGTTAGAGATTGGAGTGTGTCCCCCCCGAGGTTGAAGAGGTGTGAGGCTTCACAGTTGTTATGTTTCAGAAGCACAGATGTCAGGACAGGAGGTGTGGGGCAGATATTTAAACTGCTCAGCCAAAGGGAGGAATGGGGAGGATGGGTCAGACCCCTCATAGGTCAGCTGGAGAGAGAGCGGGTGAAGAGTTAGCACATCCCAAAATCCAGTCTCTGTGTGAGCACTTGCAAAGCAGGATGGGGAAGCCGTGTTGAAACAGGAATGAGTGTTTAGCTGCCGTCCCCCCAGGTGTGTCCCCTGGCTGTCCCCCTGTTTCTAGCGTGGCTCTGTTCTGTCAAACCTCTTGTTTCCTCTTTCTATTTTGTAACTCCCTAGCCCCTGTTTATCGGTGAGGGGAACCAAGTTGGAAGCAAACCATCATGGGGACTCAACATGCCAAGGGTGGGGGAAATAATTTAGCATCGCTTTATAATTTGCTGTTGAGATAAACCAATTGGATCTTTGTCGGGAAGATGGACAGTCTCGTTGGATTTGAGGGGGGGTGGGGGGGTACTGTTTTTTGTTGTTGTTTTTTTTAAGTGGGCGTGGTCATCACTGAGCATTCCCAAGAGGAGTGGGGAATCCCAGAGTCGACTTCAGCATGGAGTTAGCCAGCGGTTCTCTCTGCTGCCCAGGATGGGAATGATATGACCAGGAAGCCGTGTTCGGTTGGGTTTCTGTGGCACAGAGCAGCAGAGATGACCTCCCTCCAGGTGCCACTCAGTGCTTTGCAGGGGATGTTCCCAAGAGCCGGGCCCATGGAAGTCGTTCAGAAGGCCGTTTGGCCTTTCAGAGAACCCAGAAAACAAACCAAGATGGCTCCTTTGCATAGTCAAGTGCTCCTCACTTGCATATTCATTTGCCTTGTTTGCATATTCAGTTGCGCATCATTTGCATATGTAAATATATGCCGGTCAGTGTGCAAATTAGCCTTGCCCCCACCCCTGAAATATCGTGCATCATTTGTGGGCAAGATGGCATCGGATTGGACTCGTGGAGTCAAAGGACTTCGCACTGGAACTGCACTGCAAGCTGGTGACATAGCCTGTCAGGAGTGAAGGGATGCAGTCAACGGAGATCAGCCTGCAAGTGAGAGGAGTCCCTTGCACCCCCTTGCACTTTGGTGTGGCCCATGATGCTTTGTGTCAAGGAGAGAGGAGAAGGGGTGTGGCCTCACGAGTTTATTTTTGTGCATGCTTTCTTAATAAAAACAAAAAGTGAATGTTTATGGTTTATACCTTTTGGTGCTGGTGTTCAATTATTTTTCAGTGGCGGCTGGTCGGGCGAAACCACAAGATTTATCAACTTTATTGTTAGGGTTTGGCTCCTACCTGAATAGCCTGGAGAGAGAGGAGGAGCTATTGTAGCTGCCTGCACCAAAGTCAGAGATGAAATCAAGACCTTCTGTAGGGAAGACAGTGAAAGAGCTGCACTGTTGAATCTTTTACACTTCATGTAGATCAGTCAGTCTCAGCCTGTTCATTCTGTCCATTGCATGCTGCACAGCAGAAAGGCAGCATGGAACTACCCCAAATGTAATGGGAAATGTTTGTATTTTTAATTATCTGCCTGTCACTGCACTACATAACTTTGCATTTATTAACATTGAATTTCATCTGCCATTTTGTTGCCCAGTCACCCAGTTTGTAACCCTTTGCATTCAGCTTTGGAATGAACTATCTTGAGTGATTTTTGTATCTCCTGCAAACCTTGCCATCTCACTGTTTACTCCTTTTTCCAGATCATTTATGTATATGTTGAACAGCACTGGTCCCACCAGAGATGCTGGGGGGGACCCCACTATTTACCTGTCTCCACTGTGAGAACTGATCATTTATTCCCTACACTGTTTCCTATCTTTTAACCAGTTACTGATCCATGAGAGAGCCTTCCCTTATATCCCATGACTACTTACTTTGCTTAAAAGACTTTGGTGTGGGACTTTATCAAAGGCTTTCTGAAAGTCCAAGTAAACTGTAGCTACTGGATCACTCATGTCCATGTGCTTGTTGACACCTCCAAGAATTCTAGTAGATTGGTGAGGCATGATTTCTCTTTCCAAATACCATGTTGGCTCTTCCCCAACATATGTTCATCTGTGTGTTTGATAATTCTGTTCTTTAAGTGCCTGGTACAGAAGTTAGGCTTACCAGCCTGTAATGTCCAGGATCACCTCTTAAACCCTTTTTAAAAATTGGCATCACATTAGGTTTCTTCCAGTCAACTGTTACAGAGGCTGATTTAAGCAATAGGTTACATACCACAGTTAGTAGTTAAACTGTGGTGCCCAAAACTGAACACAGTACTCCACCTGAGACCTTACTAGGGCGGAGTAGAATGGGACAGTTACCTCCTGTGTCTTAAATACAACACTCATGTTCATACATGCTAGAATATTAGCCTTCACATTGTTGGCTCGTATTCAATTTGTGATCCACTATAACCCCAGATCCTTTTCAACAGTACTACCGTGTAGCCAGTTATTCCCATTTTTATAGGCGTGCATTTGATTTTTCTTCCTTAAATGAAGTACTTTGCATTTGGCTGATTGAATTTCATTTTGTTGAACAATTCTACAATTTGTTAAGGTCATTTTGGATTCTAATCCTGTCCTCCAAAGTCTTTGCAACCCTCCCAGCTTGATATCATCTGCAAAATTCATAAGCACACTTATCCCAACCATTAATGAAAATATTGAATAGCACGGGACCCAGGACTGACCCCAATGTTTACCCATGAGATATTCTCCATCCCCTACCCCATTTTGACAGCAAACCATTGATAACTCCTTGAGTGAGTACAGTCTTTCAACCACTTGTGCATCCATCTTATTGTAACTTAATCTAGACCATATTTCCCCAGTTTGCTTATGAGAATGTCATGTGGGGCTGTGTCAAAACCTTACTAAAATCAAGATATATCACGTCTACTGCTATCCCTCCCTTGCCCCCCATTCACTAAGCTAGTAACAGTATCAACGAGGGAAACTAGGTTGGTTTGGCATGATTTGTCCTTGACAAATCCATGTTGGCTGTTACTTACCACCCTATTATCCATTAGGTGCTCACAAATTTATTGTTTAATAATCTGTTCCAGTGTCTTTCCAGATATTGAAGTTAGGTTAACTGGTGTATAATCTCCTGAGTCCTTTTTGTTCCCCTTTTTAAATATAAGTACTATGTTTGCCCTTCTCCAGCTCTCTGGGACCTCACCTGCCCTCCATGAGTTCTGAAAGGTAATTGCTAGCAGTTCAAAGATTGCTTCAACTAGTTCCTTCAATATCCTAACTTGAATTTTGTGAGGCCCTTCTGACTTGAAGACAGCTAACTTACCTAAATAATCTTTAATGTGTTCTTTCCCTATTCTAGCTTGTGTTCCTTGTCCCTTCTTAAATATTGGCTTACAATTAACCTCATTAGTGAAATTTGAAGGAAAATAGGCAGTGAACACCTCTGCCTTTTTGATGTCTCAGTTATTAGCTCTCCTTCTCCACTAAGTAGTGGACTTACACTTTCCTTCACCTTTCCCTTGCTCCCAATACATTTGTAGTACCTGTTCTTATTGCCTTTTATGTCCGTTGCTGGGTATAATTAATTTTGTTGCCTTAGCTTTTTTGATTTGGCTCC